>NC_057861.1:500303914-500916771 GCF_019393635.1 Dromiciops gliroides | reverse complement strand
CAGTGGTAGACCTTTGCTCTGCCTTTTTCTCCATACCAGTACATGAGGACTTCCAATATTTATTTGCTTTTACCTGGAAAAATAGACAGTGGACCTGGACTAGACTCCCACAGGGATTTGTAGACAGTCCCACATTATTTTCCCAAATTTTACAGCAGGATCTGGCCTCTATTACCTTTAAAGCCTCCACACTAGTACAATATGTTGATGACTTACTTTTGGTCTCTCCTAATGCTGAAATTTGTCAGGAAGATAGCCGTCACTTACTGCTGGAGCTGCACAAGAGAGGACACAAGGTTTCCAAGACAAAGGTACAATGGTGTTTGCCCCAGTTAGAATATTTAGGATTTATTTGGCTGCTGGAACTCGCTCTGTCTCTTCTAAGCAAGTCCAGGCCATTCAAACAACTCTCTGCCCCCACTACTAAGAGGCAGTTGAGAGCCATTCTGGGAGCAGCTGGGGTACTGTAGACAATGGATCCCCTCTTTTGTGAAATACTAAACCCCTCATAGCTCTTACAAAAAGTTCTGTTCCAGACATTTTACAGTTTGGATCCCCAGCATCTCTCAGCATAAAAGAATTAAAACGGGCCTTGTATCAGCACCTGCCCTAGGACTACCAGATTATAGTAAGCCTTTCACTCTCTTTGTGCATGAACAAAGGGGGGTGGCTTCTGGAGTCCTGACTCAGTCACTGGGGCCTAACCAACGTCCTATAGCCTACTATTCAATTCAGCTGGACCCTGTAGCGGCTGGAGTGCCACCTTGCCTTAGAGCAGTGGCGGCCACAGCGCTTTTTGGTAGAAAAAGCCTCTGATTTGGTCCTAGGTAACCCTCTAACTGTGCAATGCCCTCACGAAGTGGAGGCTCTCTTACTACGTCACAGGACACAAGCCTTTTCAGATCAAAGGCTGGCTAAGTATGAAATAACCCTGTTAGGTAATGAGAATATCACTTTAAAACGCTGCACAGTTCTTAATCCAGCAACACTACTCCCTAATTTACCATTCTCGGGGGAACCGTTGCATGACTGTGCTTCTTTAGTTGATATGGCTGAAAAACCCCGTGATGATCTTTTTGATACACCTTTAGAAAATCCTGATCTTGTCCTCTATACAGATGGTTCCTCATTTATGAGAGAGGGAACCCGTTTTACTGGAGCTGCTGTAGTTTCTGATTATGACACCCTCTGGGCAGCTTCTCTGCCTTGCCATTTTAGTGCACAGGCTGCTGAACTTGTGGCTCTTACACAGGCCTGTAATATAGCTAAAGATAAGAGTGCCACCATTTTTACTGACTCGAAATATGGCTTTGGCATATGCCACTTTATTGGTATGATTTGGCGTCAACGAGGCTTTCTAACATCCTCGGGCAAGGCTATTGCCAATGGGGACCTTATCAAGGACCTCTTAGATGCACTGAACTGCCTTCTTCCCTAGCCGTTGTACATTGCCCTGCCCACACAGGGAATAGTGATCCTGTTTTCAAAGGGAAATGCACGAGCCGATTCTGCAGCCAAGCTTTGCTGCATTAGAAGCTCCTGACATGTATTTAACCTTTCACCTTCTGAGGATATTCCTTCCAACCTAACCTATGACGATTCTGAAGTAGAAAAGTGGAAAAAGAAATTTAAGGCGAAACAGATCAATGGCATCTGGGTGTCTCCGGAAGGTAAGCCATTTCTTCCCCGGAAATTCTACCACCAGGTATGCCTCTCTGTTCACAGAAAAAGGCCCTTTTGGTACACAAGGCATTAGTAGACTCTATTAAGAGAACCTGGATAGCACCAGGTGTGACTAATACAGCATCTCGAATCTGCTCGGGCTGTTCCACATGTCAGTCTTATAATCAGTATGCTTTTAAGGCCAAAGCTAGGAGGGCGTCCTCTAGCATATACACCTTTTGAGCAATTACAAATTGATTATATTACTATGCCAAAAGCAGGGGACATTATAAATTTTGCCTTGTTGTAGTTGATCAGCTCACTCGGTGGGTGAGGCCTTTCCCAGCCCCCGAGCCACAGCTGCCTTTGTTGCCAAAATTCTTCTTAAAGAGATAGTACCTTGTTTTGGCCCACCAGCCCGCATCGATTCTGACAAAGGCACACATTCACTGATTCGATTTATATCCCCAAATCTACTCTTTCTTGGGAGTGACTCCAAAATTCCACACGCCCTACCATCCACAAAGTTTCAGGCCAAGTCGAACGTATGAATAAAGATGCTAAGAGTATGATTGGCAAATTATGTACTGAAACCCATTTGAAATGGCCTGAGTTCTACCATTGGCATTATTCTATTCTATGAAGTAGACCAAGAGGAGAACTTCATATATCTCCTTATGAAATGCTTTTTGGTCACCCTCCTATCCAAGCTAAAAATTTTTCCCCAGTTTATACATCACTGGTGGGAGGTGATACTTCTGTTGCTTCCTATATACAGGAATTACAGACCAGGCTACATGAACTCCATGAGGCAGGAGCTGTGGTCCAGGCAGGGACCATTAGACTTTTCATTGCATAACTTTCAACCCAGGAGATAAAATATATGTAAAGAATTTTCAGAGAACCAGTGGAACTCAACCTGCCTGGGAAGGACCTTTTCAGGTATTATTGACAACTCCTACTGGCCATTAAAATTGGTGAAAAAGACTCATGGATTCATTGCTCTCATATAAAGCCTGCACCATTCATAGGTGAATGAGATTTCAGATAGACCTGAGGTAAGCGCTAAAGAGGTAAAAACCCTAACGATAGCAACTGTTAAAAGAGCAAGAGAGTTCAGAGGAAACAGCAGTTCCCTATTAATAATCCCACTGATCAGTTAAATGCTTTGGACTCAGTCTTCGTAAAGTATCAGGAGACAGAAATTGCCTTTTTAGGGCTTTAGCAGACCAGCTAGAAAGGTCACTGTAGAAATCATCTCAGACACAGACAAGAAGCTGCTTCTTAATAGATTAACCGTAGACAAGAGTTTGAGTCTTTTAGAGTAAATGACTCCCCTTTGAAGAACTATGTTGATGAATTAAAGAAATTTGGAAAGTGGGGAGGAAATGATACAATTGTAGCATTTGCTAAGCAGCATCAGCTGAATGTTGTGGTTCATCAATTAAATCAGCCTTTATTGAAAATCAGTGGCACAGACAAAACTGATGCTAGAGAACTCCACATTTCTACCATAAAGAACATTATGACAAGCATTAGAAAAGATCAATGACAATTCAGAAACCCTGCCACTGTGGGCATGCGAGAGAATTGGGGAACCAGTTTAAAACAATGTGGCATACCCCAACTCTAGCAGCTTAAATACCTTAAAAATTTAACAAGCATTTCCTCCTACAGGCAAAGCACTGAAGCACATGGGCCTAGTTTTCTGGCCCACCTCAACTATTTTTTATTAATTTTTGGTTTTTTTTTTGTTTTTGTTTTTGACTTTTGAAAGGCACTGGTTTTTTTTTTTTTTCTTATTGTTTCTTTTGCTTTTCTTTAAAACTAAATTTTGTAAACTAAGTGATTATTCAAAGACATTTTAAAGTATATGCTGTGGGTGAGGCTATCGGGCCTCAGAAGCTACCAGAATTCTTCTTTTTTTTTATTTACTCTTTCTTTTTGAGAGAACATGAGTTCTAAATGAGTTTGTTTTATTTATTTATTTTTCTCCTTTCTCTTGTATGTTCTGTTTAACTAAAACGTACCAGAAATTTGCTTGATACCTCACTGAAAACATTAAATATTGAAATCTTGCTAATTGAAGTCTTACTTCTTTTTGATAAATTAATCACCACTTTAAGTATCTGCTACTGTTATACTAGAGAATTCATGTATAAGATGATATGGGTTTACTTGCTAAAAGAAGATTATGTAATAATGTCTAATGTAATCAGCTATTTACATTCGTTTATTATTTATATGTCATATATACTCTGGGTATGGTTTGGAATTATTGTATTATATCACTAATATATTCTCAGTTATGCAGCATAGCACGCAATTTTTACCATCATACTGTCTTTGGTGAAATTAATGAGATTTCAGAAATATGGAAACTTATCATTTCAGGAGAGCTAACTTGCTGTGAACTCTGATGCAAGGCCCTGGAGAGAATATATGTGCAACAAAGGAGAGACAGGTATACGTAAGTCCTGTTTGCTTATGAATGGTGACTATGTAGAGCACAATTACTAGGCACAGTCCAGTATTCATCCTCTCTCCCTCCTAATTTAACCTAATTTAACTGAACTTATTTATCTTTTATCTCACTCAGTTGAATTCACCTGTGGCCTAGCACAATCACTGGCTGTCCTCAGAACCATGAGATATGGTATGATAACCTTTCCATAACATTTTCAGGTGTCCATGAACACATACTAAATTTGCTTTGATCAGACACATGGTGGTAAAAAGTGTTACACATTGCATAACTACCTCAACCCTCTATTACAAGTCTAACCATATAAAGGAGGGATGTAATGGAATTTATTAATTTGATCATTGACAATGCTATGCTAAGGTTTTAAAAATACAGCAATTCAAACAGTTAAAGAAGATAATCCAGCTTTCCAGACCAGAGTCCAGAGTCCAGAATCCAGACCAGAGTCCAGAATCCAGACCAGAGTCCAGAATCCAGTTTTCCAACCAGAATCCAGTTTCCTCCTGATGACATCTACCAACTCAAGAAGACAAGAGAACTCAGAGACTTTATATGAACTGTTTTGCTTTATTAGCTTTTACTATCTCCTTTCTATTCTATACTATCTGTAACATGTACTCTCTGCAGAGGCTCTCCCTTTGCAAGACTAATGTCAAAGCGTCGGTTCATGAGGAAAGAAAAAAAAATCGCCCCTCTGGACAAAACTTCCTCTTCTTCCTTTTCTGTATTGTTGTTCACATATTATTAGTCAGCAAAAGTTATTATATTCTTTTTACTGTTCCATCAAGGAAACATTCCGTTTCTTGAGGAAGCAAAGGGGGGAAGAATGTGGTAAAATATGAAAGTTTTTAACGAGTCGGTTAGGATAAACTGAAAGACGCCAGTTTTTCAAGGACCACCCTTTTGGGAGGAGATGAACAGTCCGCCTGCTGCGCATGTCAGCTGCCTGCGGGTACAGTCCGCCTGCTGCGCATGTCAGACTGCCTGCTGGGGTTTTTGACTTCCGGGGTGGAGAGGAAGGAGAGTAAGGTTTTTTGCCTGCTTGGCGGGACTCCTGACGGCGCGGCACAGACTCTCTCTCCAAAGGTGGCCTTGTCAGTTTGGTGAGTATTTTTATAAGGAATACTAGACTAAGCTTAGACTTAGACGATTTGTATTGTGTTTCTACTTTCCTATCCTTCTAATCAACATCAACCTTGTGACTGTCATAAACTATAAATAAAAAAGGGTCTATCTAGAAAACCAAAAGCTGCTTCATTTACTAGTTTGGGAGAGTAAATTAAGGGAAAGGTTAAGTAGGGGGAGATTTATGATCTAATATCCAATTTTAAATCTCACAATACGGAAATGCTCTATGGCAATAGTACCTGCACTACACTACTATTAGGAGGGGGGGGGGATATAAGTACCAGTCCTTGAAATGAGATAGACCACTGTTTTAATCTGAGTTCCGATATTTTTAGTGCTGTTTTCCTTTTCTTCTTTTTTGCAGGGCAATGGGGGTTAAGTGACTTGCCCGAGGTCACACAGCTAGTGAGTGTCAAGTGTCTGAGTCCCGATTTGAACTCAGGTCCTCCTGAATCCAGGGCCAGTGCTTTATCCATTGCGCCACCTAGCTGCCCCAGTGCTGTTTCCCTTTACATGATTGTGGTCATTGTGCATGTTGTCCTTCTGGTTCTGCTAGTTTTGCTCTGAATCAGTTCATAATAAGTCTTCCTAGGTTTCTTCCAATTCTTCATAGTCATCACTTCTTCCAAGATCCTATTATATACATATAGTCATAATTTTGTTTATCAATTCCCCAATTGATGAGCACCTATTTTATTTCCAGTTTTTTTTTTGCTATCATAAAAAGCTTTACTATAACTATTTTGGCATATAGGACATCTTTCTCCTTTGTCTTTAATGTCCTTGTATAAAATCATAGTAGTGATGTCGCTGGGTCAAAAAGTATGAACAGTTGACTGACTTTTCTTAAAGAGCTCCAAATTGTTTTTCTGAAATGTTGGGCTGATTCGCAGCTCCATTAGAGATGTATTGTTGTTCAGTTATTCCTGACTTTTTGTAACTCTACCGACCATAGTATGCCAATATTGTTCATGGGTTTTCTTGGCAAGGATACTGTAGTGGTTGCCATTTTATTGTCCAGAGGCAAGCAGAGGCTAAGTAACTTGCTCAGGGTCTCACAGTTGGTGAGTGTCTAAGGTTGGATTTGAATTCAGGTCATCCTGACTCCAGGTCCAGCCTTCTATCCACTGAGCCATCTTTAGCACACCAGTTTTCCTACAACTTCTCCAGCATTAACTATTTTCACCTTTTAACACCGTTTCCACATTTCTGGATATGAGGTAGCACCTGTTGGAAGTGGCAAATACTTACAAATAATCAGACGTGCAATGGAGTATGGATGAAGGCTTTTATTGCATTCTAATGAGAACGGGCATCCCTGCAAATGCATCAAAGCCACAGACAGGTTTATATTCTTATCCCTATCACATAAGGTCCCTCCCCTCCTTTCTCCAACTGGATCCAGTCTTCTTATAAAATCTATGTTCCCCTTACACATATATATGATGTAAATAAAATTAGGCTGTGAGAATAAAAAAAAAATCTGTTCCCCCTTGATATGATTCCACCCCCCCATTACATACATCTCCATACATCACATGTTCAGAAAATGGCTGTCAGATCCTGCCCAGAGGTGGAGAAGATAACATTCGTGAATTTATTAATAAGGATTAAGCCTGTGCAGTAGCCACTGGGCTCACCAAAAGTTCAGACCTGTCCACCTTCCTGGCTTGGGCCAGTTCCAACTGGTTCTAGCTAGCTATAGACACCCCCTCCCCTGTTCCTGCTTTCCTTATATCTGAGAAGAGCCACACGTAAGCATTTTCTCTCAGCACCTCAGAGTTGTTTTGCTTTACATTATTATTAGTGATTTGGAACATTTTTTTCATATGATTGTTTATCAGTTGTTCATACCCTTGATTGGGGAGTGACTTGTGTATGTATTTATATCAATTCCTTGTATATATTTGTGTTAAATTTGCTATATATCTCATAGAATTGATGTGAGGAAAAAGCTTTGTCATTGTCAATCTTCCCTTTCTTGTCCAAATCACAATCATTCCATACCTTCTCACCCAGTGAAATTTTTGTTCAAATCTTTTGGTAAATTATTCATAGTGGATCTGCTTAGTGTATTAGAGGTCCTCTAGTTCATTTTATGGTAAAATGTAAACTATGATATAAATGTGGGTTGTCATTATTGTAGTGGGTCTGCATCTATTCCACATTATAGCTTATGGGCCCCCATTAATATCTTTAATACTAAGCTACTTAAAGGACATAAACAGTTCAAAGCAAAGACACTTAATGAAATAGCACAATAAGAAAAGCAGAAATGAAACATAATCACCATGAAATTGGGTGAGTTCTCTACAAATCACACATTATCAGTAGGAAGAGTAAAAGCATATGAGGAACATGTGTGGCTAAGATACAAATTTAGAGGGACATACAGGTAGGAAATTGATAGCTCAAAGATACATGTAAGGAGAGTTATACATAGAGAGCACATATGAAGGGCATACATGTGGAGTCTACACATAGGAAATGTCTATGGCCAGGGAACATACACACGAAAGGGCAATTCATACCTCCGCTGCAGCAGGGCTTCTAATGTTTTTGATGATGTCATTATACTGTGCCAGCTAGTCCTGTTTATTTCTGGGTTTTGCTGAACATGTTTTCTCCATTAGGTGCTCCTCCCCTGGACTCATAGTCTCCACCAGACGGCAATGCCCTCTGGATGTACAGTCTTTTCCAGATGCTGCTAAGCATGACTCAACTGGGCATGTGGCTATGGAGCATTTCTCTGCTTCTAGCTTCTGCTGAAGTCCTTGATTAATAGCGTCTCTGGGGGACAGCTAGGTGGCATAGTGGATAAAGCACCGGCCCATGATTCAGGAAGACCTGAGTTCAAATCCGGCCTCAGACACTTGAGCACCAATTTAATTGGGACACATATCAGAATTCTCTTACCTAGTTTATGTCCTTATGCTTAATCCTTTCTTTGAAACATCTTGATCCAGGGTCTTAGCTCTTTGTTATAGATTTCCTTCAAGTTGATATCAAAAGTTCCCTGTGCCACCTGATTTTAATTTCTGAAATCTAAGCTACAACTCAATATCACTCAAGTAGAGGTTACTCATCCACTAACTGTCAAGGACCTTGAGGTTGCAGGGTCCCCCAGTTTCTCAACTATAAACCCCTTCCATTTTACCCTATTGAGGCCTGGGGCAAAGGCCTAGACCTAGGCCCTGATAGCCAGGCTATTGTCTCGCCTGTGTGTTTAGCTACATTCCTGATCTTTTATACCTCTAGCAGTGCCTTAAGCACCTTTGTACCCAATCTTATATTATTATTATTAGAAAAGAGCATTTTAAAAAATCCCAACAATTTCATTGTACAGAAACATATGGTAGTGTTTGATCAGGGAGCCATAATTGAGGTTGTTTCTTAGGTTTTTGCCACTTGATATTAATTCATTAAATTGGATATATGATGTGACTAATGGAAATTACTCAGTAATGGAAATTCCATTCCATTCATGTCTGACCATCCTGGCCTCCAGCAATCTTTTAAAGGGGGTTTGACTACAGACCTGGGGGTCATCTTGACTTTCTCCTGACTTTAGACCATACAGAGGAAGGGAAGAGGTACTGGTTATCTCATGCCCTAGCCACATGGCTTGCTCATCTTTTTTTTTTTTTTTTTAAGTGAGGCAATTGGGGTTAAGTGACTTGCCCAGGGTCACACAGCTAGTAAGTGTTAAGTGTCTGAGGC
This sequence comes from Dromiciops gliroides, assembly GCF_019393635.1. NCBI lineage: Eukaryota > Metazoa > Chordata > Mammalia > Microbiotheria > Microbiotheriidae > Dromiciops > Dromiciops gliroides. The sequence continues at coordinate 500,907,776 of NC_057861.1, read as the reverse complement.
CGGATTTGAATTCAGATACTCCTGAATCCAGGGCCAGTGCTTTATCCACTGTGCCACCTAGCCGCCCCGCTTGCTCATCTTTTTACAAAAGCCCAACAATACTTTTTTTTCTAGCTGACATCTTTTATTCTGCTTTTAAAAATAGTTCCCTGTTTGTTATATCTTGTAGTCTGCTCTCATACTCATTATCCATCTCTATTATTCCATGAGTCCTGCTCTTTAAAAAAACCAACTTTTAAAAAATTATAGTTACATGGTTTTTAATCACATATGCAAAAAACTTATAGTATCATCAGCTAGCTGCTATATAGAGATGGTACCTTTTCTCCTCTCTATCCCTCCCAACATCTGTCTGAAGTCCCTCGGAGGGTACAATCTTTTTGGGAAAAGAATCACCCTCCCAATTCAATTTAACAAAACAATTCATTTTGGTAAAAGGTGCTATGCCAATATGGACTATCTAGACCCAGCAGTAGTCCAAGACAGTGAAACTGATAACAGAACCAGTGGAGTTATGTCACCATGATGGTAGATTATGAGTCACAAAATGGCAGTGGATAGAACACTGGGCCAGAAGGCAGTTCAGATCCAGCCTCAGGCACTTAATAGCTGCGTGACCCTGGGCAATTCACTTAATCTCTACCTCAGCTGTAAAAGGGGAATAATCTTAAAATTGTTGTGAGGATTAAGTGAGATAATATTTGTAGAACATTTAGCACAGTTCTTGACCTATTTAGGCACTATATAAATCTCTTTCTTTTTCAAAAAGGTGGCTTCACAAGGGAAAAAAACGGATGAGTTTTCAATTATGTCAGGAAAATTTTCAGAGGATAAATTTCTCTTTTGGTGTCTGATCATTTTGGGCAACTGCCTACTCACAGATAATCAGAAGCCCTTTAGGATAATGTCAAGGTTTTAATGACAAAGCTGCTATTTTGCTTTTATCATGCCATATATCTTGGCTTTATCTATTGATGCCATGAAAGCATCTGGGCTATGATGAAGTGGACTTCTAGATCAGTTTTGAGTCCTTTGGGACTGCCCCCTTTTCCCCCATTTGCCCCATCCCCCAACTAGACCAATTGACATCTCAGTTGGATCAGGTCTCACTGATGAATCATGGTTCCTAATCTCTGTCCAAAGGGAATAATCTTAAAAATTTTCTAAAATTTGATAAATCTCTGAAATCTCCAGGGCAAGAAAGACAAATCTTGACAAAACTGTTTTAGGCCATTCCTGAATATGAAAAAAGCCTTGAGAAGTCAGGGCAAACTTGAGGCACAATAACTAGCATTATTCTTAGAGCTATTTTGCAAGTGATGGTAAGGAGGGGAGGGGAGGACCTGGATTTTGTCCAGGTTTGGATCACAGAGAATTGATTATAGAAAGCATTTAAAAAATATGTGTATACTTTACCTACCTGAGCAAGGGAAACTCAGAGAGTATCATTCAGCCTTTCATGAGTTAGAACAGAATTGATTTAGATTTCTTCAAACTTAATGCCTTTTTTAAAACTCCTTTCTAAAGGAAAAACAAAAACCCAAACCTTTTACAATTTAGCTCAAGATTCTTTTGGGGGCAATGCAAGTATTAGATTACCAAGAAAGTCTTGATAAGAACCTGACAAAATTACACTGCCTTTTTCCCTGCAAAGGAACAGAGAACTAGGGGGAAAAATAGAACTTCTGCTATTTTTTTTCAGTGGTCAATGTGTTCATATAAGTTGAGTTAGTCAAGTAGTTCTAGCACTGGTTTTGGCAATGCTGGGGATGTAATTGCCAGGTTTAGGAGGGTTTGAGGAAAACAAGAAATTGTTAAATTCTAATTAATTAATAGAGTAGCTGCAGTTCAGTTTTAAGAAAAGTATATTTGCAAGCAGGAAAGGACCCTGAAAAAAGAACGGTTATTTGAAAGAGAAAACAGTCGTTATAATTAGCTAAATATAGAGAACGGAAAATGCTCTAGAGGCAAGGGAAATGACACAAGCAGAGGCACAGAGGTAGAAAAAACCCAAGATTTCCAGAGGAGATAGAAGGGTTACACACCTTTCCTTCCTGTTGTAGTTGCTAGTGTAAGGGGCTCAGGGCTTTCCTTACTAAGTGGTAATGATGGAATGAACATTAATCAAGGACCAGAGCCATACTCCTAGGCTGGTTTAAAAGAAGGGATCAGGATTTGAAATGAATTAAACATGATAATGTAATATTGGTGACAGACCCTTACATCTGACACAGTGGATGAGGGGCCTGGTTTTTGGGATCTCTCTCTAATAATGGTTAGGATCTCCCCAGCTTACAACAGAATCTGGCTTGTGTTTCTCAAAAGCCTCAAGTCCCACACAAGAACTTAGGGTTATAAAGGCATTAAAAATGGAACAAGTTGGAGGCAGCTAGATGGCACAGTGGTTAAAGCACCGGCCCTGGATTCAGGAGTACCTGAGTTCAAATCCGGCCTCAGACACTTGTCACTTACTAGCTGTGTGACCCTGGGCGAGTCACTTAACCCCCATTGCCCCGCAAAAACAAAACAAACAAACAAACAAAAAAAATGGAACAAGTTTGTTTGGTTTTTAAGATATTCATGAATACTGATGGGGCATTTTTCTGAGTCCTTAGCAAGTAAAAAAGCTGTTTCACTCTTCAAGAGGTTCAGCTAATATCCTCTTTAGACTCACCAGAAACATCTTTTGAAGTCATTGCACAATCATGGTCCTATTTCAAGGATAGGTTTAACATTTCTAATGGAACCACTGATGCACCAAATCTTCGCAGCAGCTGGTGAGTTGGCACATGTCCAGAGAGCTCTAATGATACCCTTATTCGCTGCAGCATCTCTTAACACAGTATGAGCATTCAGGTGCAGCTTACTAACACCGGTTTATGACTGGCCCCACTCACCACCACATTCTCTTAGTGTGGCACCAGTGTAGGGACTGATGGCTTTTCCCTCTCCCCTGTGGCATCTCCATTCCACTCAGTTTGCTAGGCTAGAAGAATCCTCTTGGAGATTTCTCTATATTTATGTTTAAGCTTCTTTTCTATCCCATGTGGGGATATAGTGAGTCATGAGGGCCTCAACTCCTACTGGCACATCCATCCGATAAGAGCAAAGTTAACACTAGGAAAGATTAGAATAGGGTTACTATTTTGATCCTGCTCTCTGGAAGAGTACAGGAAATGCAGAAATTCAGGATCATGGGAAGGAACTAGGCACATAACTGGATATTTGGACATGCTTGAACTAATTCCCTCATAGGTAAGGAAAAAGTTTTGAAACTTAAATATAAATTCTTTTGTTTGTTTTTTTGCAGGGCAATGGAGGTTAAGTGACTTGCCCAGGGTCACACAGCTAGTAAGTGTCAAGTGTCTGAGTCCGGATTTGAACTCAGGTCCTTCTGAATCCAGGGCCAGTGCCTTATCCACTGCCCCAACTAGCTGCCACCGCCCCCTTTTTAAAAAAATTATAAATTCTGATATTTGTCCAGGTGAGATAGTGTTCTCTCTTTCTTGCAAGACTGGAGGCTTGCAAGGCTCTGAGTTAGGGGACAAACATGGCTTATTCTGGAAGTCTGATCTAGAGATTCATACTCTTCTCCTGTCTGGTAACACTACTCTGCTCCTTCTTTGAAACTCCCCACATCTGGTATAACCTGCTTTTGGCCAAGGTCATCCATATCTTCATTCCTCTCTAGGCTGTACTTGTGATTCTCTGGACTTTCTCCACCAAGCCATAGAAAACTCCCCACACATGAAGCTCCTGCCACATCTGGACTTAACACATTGCAAGTAATTTCTGCCCTGAGGTCTCTCCTTCTGATTGGCAGGTTTCTCTCAGAACCTCCATTTTGAACAGGATTCTCAGGCCAGCCATGTCTCCATTCTTCTCTAAGAGGTACTTCTAGACTCTGGACTTTTTCTAGCATTCCTCTATGCTAGGGAATGTCATCTCTGAAATGTGTACAACCCAATTAATCTAAGAAACCAAGTCTTTCTGGATAGCCTGAAGATGTTAAGGGACTGTTGGGTTTTATATTAGGGCTGACAAATGGAATTGGATGCTCCAAGCTGGAGTGGGCAAACGCCCATCACCTTTGAATACTTCAGTTGTCAGCAGGGAAGATAAGCATAAAGATTGGTAGAATTTCTTGGGTCATCATTAGTGGATAGTCATCTAGCTATCTATATCTGTATTTCCCTCTTCCTGATCTCATTGAAGAGTATGACATTTAAAAAGTTTGAGAGACATAATTTATGCATAAGTTATTTATTTATTTGTAGGGTAATGAGGGTTAAGTGACTTGCCAGGGTCACACAGCTAGTAAGTGTCAAGTGTCTGAGGCTGGATTTGAACTCAGGTCCTCCTGAATACAGGGTCAGTGCTTTATCCTCTGCTCCACCTAGCTGCCCCAATTTATGGGTAATTTAATCATTTTATTAAAAATTTTAGAATAAAAGGTCAATGACAATCTCTAATGCCAAAGATAATCATGGCAGTGGGCTCATGGCTTATATGCTCTTGGAAGAGGGGTGTTCTTGGAAGTGGCAATCAACTCTGATTGGTTAACAATGAAAGAATGAATATTACAATGAAGGGCTGGACATATTCAAATGAATATTGATTATATAATTTATTTCTAAGTTACCCCCTGCCTTGTGCAATCTACTCAAAGAATTTATATCCCTCACCCAAGTCAGAGCTAGTTAGGTGGAGTAGCAATATGCAGAATGAGGACAGTGTTAATCCTATCTTCCATCAGCCCCACCCTTGAGAGATTGGACAAGGAAATAGGACCATGGAAAAAAAGCTTGGATTTCCCCAATTTTAATAATTAGTTATTAATATGAGAGAGAAATGATAATTTATCTCAAGGGGCTGATCTAATTGGCCTATATCAGTTCTGATTTATTTTTAAAATTCTAGTTTATTTTTGAGATTCAGTCTAGTGTAAGTGGGCAAAGCTCTCATTTCCTCCAATTAGTTGCTGTAGTTAGTCACAGATGAGTCTTTAAAGAAGTATGTTTGCATATGAAGCCGGACAGTTTCTATCTTTCTTTGTATCCCTAGCTTGCTTCCCAGAGTGCTGAAATAGAGTGGGTGCTTAATAATTGCTTGTTGACTTGACTTAGTAAGAAAGTGTTAAAATAAGACATGATCCATACCCTCAAGGAGCCTACCTACTGGATTTCTCTGTGTTCATTAAGCCCATAAGTTATGAAGCTTTCTTTTTTAAAAAATAATTTTAATAAGCATTTTTATTTAAAGTATCGAGTTCCAAATTTTATCCCTCCTCTCCTCCTCCTTTCCCCTCCCTGACGCAGTAAGTGATCAGATATAGGTTATACACGTGCAGTTATGTAAAATATTACCACATTAGTCATTTTGTATAAAAATCAAAAGAAAAAAATGAAGGAAAGTAGAAATAGCATGCTTCAGCCTGTGTTCAATCAATATCAATTTTTTCTTTGGAGATGGATAATATGCTTTATCATTAGTCTTTTGGAATTGTCTTGGATCATTGTATTGTTGAGAATAGTTAAGTCATTCACAGTTCTTCATCAAACAATATTGTTGTCACTATGTACAACGTTCTCCTGGTTCTGCTCACTTCACTATACATCAGTTAATATAAGTATTTCCTGGTTTTACTGAAATCATCTTGCTTATCATTTCTTATAGCACAATAATGTTCCATTACAATCATGTCCCACAGCTTGTTTAGCCATTCCCCAATTGATGGGTATCCCTTTGATTTCCAATTCTTAGCCATCACAAAAAGAGTTGCTATAAATGTTTTTATACAAATAGGTCTTTTTCTCTTTTTGTCATCAAACTTTCTAAGATTAGAAGTCAACAAAAAGGTTTGCATATTGGCTCCCTTCAATAAAACCACAAATGTATATGGTATAGGGAAAACAAATCCTGTGATCTTGGCCTCAGGGGTCTATTTGCTGGTAGAATACAGGACTATACAGAATCCAAGTGTCTTCTAGTTGTCAGTGAGAAAGTCAGTACTTCTGAAAGGACTTTGTAGGGAGGAAGATGTATTGATGAGCAATGAAGGCCTGGGCTTTAAATTCGTTTGCACTGATTTCTATAACATTGATCCCTATAGCACAGGCATGAAATTAAGCTCTTCTCATGGAGAGAAATGGTTGCTTACTACAATCTACTACAAGATTCCTATTTGAGCAATTAGCTCTTTATTAGGCAAGCAACCAACTCTGGGGTTTACTTTATGAAGTTCCTTCATCTATTTTTGTTTCACACTTTTGCCCTTATTCATGGAGAAAAATATAATCATTAAGTAAAATACTTAGAAACAGTTCATATTCTGAAAACTGGAAAACTTTTTTTTTTTTTTTTAGTTCTGACACACCCATACACTGAAACAAATCCTACCATTATTATTAACTTCTCCTCTGGAATCATGACTAGAAGCCTGTCTTCCACACAAACCATTGCCTGAGAACCATAGAATGTTAGAGCTGGAAGGGATCTTAGAAATCACATAGTCCAACCCCCTCACATTACAGAAGAGGAAGAAATTAGGGTCCAGTGAAGGGAAGTAATTGGTTCTAGCGTTATAAATAGAATTAGAATTAGTATCTAGGTCTCCAGACTCCTATCTCACATTCTCAAAGCAGATAAGAGCTTTTGTGATATTTTTTAAAGGCCCCCCCTTTTTATGTGTTGAGTAAATAGTGAATGAATAGTCTGATGTCTTCTTCCTTAGAATAAGAAATGGAGATCCATTGAGAAGATCTTGATTTAAGTCCTGGAAATGACAATTATAACCATGCCTTCTGAAAAGTCAAGTGATGCAAGTGCACTATTAATGGTTTGTTTTGAAGAAGAAAAGAAGGAAACAAGTAGTTATTAAGGGCTTACTATGTTCCAGCCATTGTGCTAAGCAATTTACAAATATAGTCAGTCTTCAGTTTTCAAAAGGTTATTGTTCTTAGAAATGGCAGGAAAGTAGAAAAGGACAATGTTGATACATTGAACCTATGGGAAAGAAAGGATTAGGTTCCACCCAGGACTGTAATCTTTCGCTGAAAATACACTTTTATGCATATAACTTTGTCCCACATATAACTTTTTATAATAAAACATTAATTTTAATAATATGCACTTTTCCTAGCATAGTAAACATGAAATAACCCAGAAAATGCAGTACACAAAATAAAATTGGCAACATGCAAAACATGTTTTCTCAATAGAGTTCTAAAGTTTTTGACTTTTATGCTAATATCTCAATTTAAAAATATTGATTTCAGACAATATTCACTTTTTATAACACATGAAATCTACAGTACCATAAATACTGTCTAGCAAGAAAAATACTTGACAAAAACCAAACCAAAACAAAAATGTACAGGGGGCAGCCAGGTCACCCAGTGGATAAAGCACTGGCCCTGGATTCAGGAGAACCTGAGTTCAAATCCGGCCTTAGACACTTGACACTAGCTGTGTGACCCTGAACAAGTCACTTAACCCTCATTGCCCTGCAAAAAGACAAAAAACAAAACAAACCAAAAAAGAAAAATACTTAAAACTAAAATATTTTTTAACCCGAATCTTACCTTCCACTGTGTCAAATGGTGGCATGAAGGTATTATACTATATACTGTATTGCTATAAACCTCTCTACCTTGGCCACCCTCCATAAATCAAAGGAGAAGTTACTAGGACTTTAGTCACTCATCCCAGTCAGCCAGCACCCTAGCATGTCAATTCCATGGGCCCTCATGTTTAGCCCCTTTGAAGCACTCCTGTAGTCCTGGTAGCAGACCTAGTGTTTACAAATGGCTTCCCATGAAGAGTTTCCTCCCCCTCTTTTTGTCATCACAAAGCACCAAAAACCATTTAGTTCCTTCAGCCTCTGAGAACCGAAAAGCACAGACTGAGCTGGGAAGCACTGAAGGTGGCAACTTGGACAATGTTTCTATTGGTCATGGCTGGGAATGTACACAGTTGTGAGAAAAATGATGATTTTCTGTTATATTAATAACCTGTTATTACTTAGAATCCAGGCTTTTTATTTCCTCATTCAAAGACGAGCCCCTATAGGCCAGTCAGTCAGTCTCTGAAGGACATGACTGGTAGAGGAGATTGCCCTAATCTTCAAGGCACATGATCTTGGGCAGGCCCTCACCCAATTACAAGACCTTACTTCTATTTAGTGTGTGAACACAATCTTATCTAGGTGGATTCCTGCCCCAAAGCAATGATGCCATGCCCTTGCACCCCTTCATTAGAATTTAGAGTGACCCAGCTCATGAAGGAGAAAACTATCTAGAGTGGTCTGGGTAGAGATGTCCAGATTGCTGGAGGCAACTGAGTCTCATGATCAAGTCACATTTTCAGCAGGAGGAGCTGAAGACTTTTAACCTACCTCCTCATTTAAATATCTACCAATCAAGGTTTATTTCTCTTCTCAGGAGCATTCTCTTTCAAAAAATATCTTAAGGCATTCAGTGTCTTCATTAACTGTCTGGTTACCAAGAGAAACCACTGACAATCATTTTATTGATCATTAGCTAGCCTAATTAATAAATTGATTATTAATTACTCAGAAACTTTGTTTCTCAGGTTTTTCATTCATCAGAGTTGCCAATGCAAAAATGAAACTGAGGTTATTAATAAAATTATGCAAATGCTTGAAGTCCAGAAAGTTTAACATGAAAATATCAAAGATCAACTGTATTATCTAATTTGATCCTCACAACAGTCCTTGGAGGTAGATGCTATTATTATCCCTATTTTTATAGTTGAAGAACTGAGACAAACAAGTTAAGTGACTTTCCCAGGGTCACACAGTTAATAAATATCTGTGACTGGATTTGAATTCAGGCCTTCCTGAGCATGTCCCTCAGCATGCCATCTATATACCTGTGAGACAGATAGACCAAATCTGTCAACTCCCATGAAAATAAATGGGTGTGTACACCTTTGGACAGCATTATCTCACACATATCTCCTTGTTGATTTCAAAATCTTTCCAAGCACACATTTCTCTTCTTTAAAAAAATGTGATTTTAAAAAAAGTTATTCCAGTCAAAAGAGTTCTTTGCACACATTACTTTTGATTTATAATTATGTTTCTTTTTTTAAAAAAATAATTTTTTTTATAGTTTTGGGTTCCAGTTTTTATCCCTTTTATCCCTTCCCTTACCCCCTCTCTGAGGCAGCAAACAATCAGATATGGGTTATACATGTATGATTATGTAAAACATTACCATATTTGTCATCTTGTATAAGAAAACTTAAAGAAAAAAATGAAAGAGTGAAAAATAGCATGCTTCATCAATGTAAGTTTCATCAATAGTCCTTTGGGATTGTCTTGGATCATTGTATTGTTGAGAATAGTTAAATCATTCACAGTTCTTTATCAAACAATATTGCTGTCTCTGTGCACAGTGTTCTCTTGGTGCTGCTCACATTTCACTATACATCAGTTCATACAAGTCTTTCTAGGCCTTTCTGAAAGTCATCCTGCTTGTCATTTCTTATAGCACAATAATATTCCATCACCATTATATACCACAGTTATGTTTCAACTGAAGTGAATTCTTCATCTTTTTTACTTAAGTATTCCTCCTATCTCACAGGACAATATTCTTTCTTTTTTTTTTTTGTAGAATCCTAATGCAGCTAGCTTCTTTTGGGTGCTATATTAATTACTCAGCTGGGCTTCCCCAGTGCTTTAAGCAACTCTTGATTGCCAGACCTAGGTCTCGGGGTCTCTCTCTCTCTCTCTTTTTCTCTCTCTCCTCTCTCTCATCCATAGCTGGCTCATTTCTTTGCTGGGAACTTACTCCTCAAAGCTTCTCCTTCCTTTGAGCAGATGTCTTTTTATATCTATATATGAAGTGAGTATGTCTATGCTCCATTAATAATGCTTCAAAGTCTCTTGAATTGCTAGACCTTTGAACTATTGTATTGGGCATCATTATTTTATCACTCTGGGAAAGTCACTGCTAGCCCCATAGCTGATGGGGGAGAGAGGAAAGAGGAACCTTCTCCTTTCTCCTTGTAGGGTTACCCTCCACAAAGGGGTCCTGAAATTGTGCTCGCTGAAACTTCTCGCAGCTGAGACAAGTAAAGCTTCCAAATATAAGTCAATTATCTTTGCTTAAATAATTGTGTTATTTTTTTTCTGGCTCAATTAGAGTTGCTTTCCTACTTTTTCAAGGGATCGCCTGCTCTGGCCACAATTTTAGTTATTTTCCTTGGTATCTCCTCCCAGCTCTTAGCACAGTGAATTACAGAGTAGGTGCTTAGTAAGTGTTTGCTAGATTTCCCCTTTTTGGATTGGACCTGTGATTTCATTGATATAGGTAGCTTGTAATGAGGAAATTCTTTTTCCATGAAGTTTGGCACTTGCTTTGCAATTTAGAGTCTTGTAGAATTATGTGAGCATCTAAAAAGTTTAAGTGATTTACCTATATTCACACAACCAATATGTGTGACTCTGAGGTGCTCAACATTATTTGACTTGAGAATTCCTTCCAGCTCTCTCTCCACTATGCCTCAAGGCCTCTCTTGAATGTTATTGAATAATAATGGAAAGTATCTCAGGATGTCCTCTATTTTCTAGTCTCTGAGGTTACCTTGAAGAAATGGGCAGCTCTTCTGGGATACTTTACAGTCTTTTTAGTTGGCTCATTCCCATGTTCCATTGTCAGAAAAACTGTAATTTCACGTAAATTCTTCTGTATTTTAACATTATTTTGTATGCAGAAGAGATGGAAAAATCAGTTACCATCCTTAATGTCATGCTTTCATGTAAATACCTGTGCAGATTAAGTAAACAGGGCAGCTGCCATTCCTTACACAAGGTCTTGAAGTTAATAATAATGTTATAGGGGCAGCTAGATGGCACAGTGGATAAAGCACTGGCCCTGGATTCAGGACGACCTGAATTCAAATCTGGCCTCAGACACTTGACACTTACTAGCTGTGTGACCCTGGGCAGGTCACTTAACCCTCATTGCCCCACAAAATAATAATAATAATAATAATAATAATAATAATAATAATAATAATATAAAGTAGATATCCAAGGTATCATTACAGCACTATTTTTGGGACCTGTTATTTTAAATTAATTCCCTGTTGGTTCAGTATATTCCCTTTTCTATTTACTCTCCAAATGTGGCAAACAAGTTTCCCTAAATTTGGACAATGGAACTTGAAATCTATCTTATTTCATTTTTATATCTTTGGAAGTGATTTTCCTTTTTCTTGAAATTAACAAAGGGCAATTTTTGGAACATGCTCTAATAACGTGCTGAAGCAGAACTAGGTAATTTCTCTATTTCATCTCATGAGTACTGGAAAGTGGCATATTATTAGAACTAAAACAGATCCATCAAGTCATAGCATGCAGGGAGAGAGATATTCATGATAATCAAGATAGATACTCATAATAATTAGCTTGTATTTACATAATACAGTTAGTTGTGTGTTGAAATTGTACCTCTGACTACTCTTCTTCCTCCCTTTTAATCACTATAGTAAGTTTATAAGTAGCCAGCATTAAGTAACAAAACAGGAAGTAAAATTAAAAAGGGGGAACCTAGGGGCAGCTAGGTGGTGCAGTGGATAAAGCACCAGCCTTAGATTCAGGAGGACCCAAGTTCAAATCCGACCTCAGACACTTGTCACACTTACTAACTGTGTCACCCTGGGCAAGTCACTTAACCCTCATTACCCTGAAAAAACCAAAACAAACCTCCCCCCCCAAACCCAAACAAACAAATAAAAAGGGGAGCCTAGAAGTCAGGTATAGATCATCCCAAAGATCGAAGGAGAATATTTACAAATTGTATCATATAGTAACCAAAAATCGTATCCTGGTAATGTGCTGAAGCAAGAGAAGCTAGCTAGGCTTTGCTGTTAGGGTCTTTTGGTCCTATGATACCCAAATCCCACATAAGATCTAGACATCTGCAGTAAGAACAGCAGAACACCAATTGTTGTTGATAATTTTGAGTTGATGTGGATTTGTTAACTTTAGAGTTTTACTGACACCTTTGAGATGATTTAGATACATTAAAGAATGAATCCCAAGGTGACATGGATATAAGAGTTACTCTGTTCCCTGCCATAATCCTATAAAATAAGACCTTGAACTTTGGTTCCCTTTATACCCCCACCCCCACATCTGGACTCTTCCATCTCCAGCTCTATCTTGTTCTGTGCTGTCAAGTGCTCCCAATTCTAATCCTTGGTTATGTGAATGATTTTTGGTGTCTTTCCCTGTCCCCATCCTTTTCTTTATTGCTGCTTGCTTTTCTTCACCACCCTCTCCAAATTCCCATGCTGTCTGCTTTTGGCTGCTTTTCCTTGTACTTTTTGTACCATTTCCCCCTACACCCTCTGTGCCTTATTAAAATGTGATTGCAAAAAAATGTGATTGCAGCCTCACTTTCCATTGTCAACATGGTCTTTTCTGGTGAATGCCCAAGGAACTGAGTATTCTTTTTTTGTTTTTTTTTTTCAGGGCAGTGGGGGTTAAGTGACTTGCCCAGGGTCACACAGCTAGTAAATGTCAAGTGTTTGAGGCTGGATTTGAACTCAGGTCCTCCTGAATCCAGGGCCAGTGCGCTATCCACTGCGCCACCTAGCTGCCCGGGAACTGAGTATTCTTACCCTATTTCATGTTTTCATAAGTTAATTAGCCATTCAAACTGACTCTTGACTTTCCTTATAAAAACAAAGTGAAGTAAGTAGTGCAAGAATATTTATATTTTACCGATGAGAAATTGAGATGAGATGTCTGGATACATATGCAGCTACATGTGCTTCACAGAGAAACAACTACAGATTTCTTTTCCTGTGGTAAATCCTTTTCTTTTGATGAGGAGTCAGATGTGCTCATAGAGGGCAGTCTAACCACAGGTACACTGGGATAAGGGATGTTCTTGGGAAAGGAGTTAGCACAGAGACAGGATTCAGAAGAATGGCAATCTAGAGGTCAGGCAAGAAACTGGGGATCATCATGATCCATGGGGATACTGGCCTCTGTACTGCCTCAGTGAAGAACTTTGGTCCCTTCATTCTTTTTTTTTTTTCTTTTTTGCAGGGCAACGAGAGTTAAGTGACTTGCCCAGGGTAACACAGCTAGTAAGTGTCAAGTGTCTGAGGCCAGATTTGAATTCAGGTCCTCCTAAATCCAGGGCTGGTGCTCCACCCACTGTGCCACCTAGCTGCCCCATTTGGTCTCTTCATTCTAAAAAGAAACACCCACCCCTTCCCTCAACTATATGTCAGCACACTGGGTCAAAGTTTTGCATATCTTGCTCTAGTTATCACTCTGCTTTCATGTATTCTATAAAAGTAATTTAAATTGAGTAGTCTATAATGGTGATTTGGAATCACATCCAAGGTGACTTTATTCTTTAAACCTGGCAAAGAGTTCTGATTATTCTGACTCTATTTATCTCCATTCTTTCCCTGACTTTATGTACTTATTTTCTTTACCATTGATGTAGGTAGGACCTAGAAAGTTGTGCATGAGAAGTATAGAAGAAAAACAAAAAATTCAGCCATAAGGGCAACATCATAAAATTTTAACTTAAAAATTTCCTAAGAATGACTCACTGGTAAAACTGGGATGCTAATTCACTGTTGGTGGAGTTGTGAATGGATCCAACCATTCTAGAGAGCAATATGGAACTATGCTCAAAGGGCTATAAAACTGAGCATACCCTTTGGTCTAGCAATACCGCTGCTAGACATATCCCAAAGACATCCCCAAAAAGAAAAAAAGACCTATTTGTACAAAAATATTTATAGCAGCTCTTTTTGTGATGGCTAAGAATTAGAAATCAAAGGAATACCCATCAATTGGGGAATGGCTAAATAAACTGTGGCATAAGATTGTGATGGAATATTATTGTGCTATAAGAAATGACAAACAGGAGTATTTCAGAAAGGCCTGGAAAGAGTTATATGAACTGATGTATAGTGAAGTGAGCAGAACCAGGAGAACATTGTGCACAGTGACAGAAATATTGTTTGATGAAGAACTGTGAATAACTTCACTATTCTCAGCAATACAATGATCCAAGATAATCCCAAAAGACTATTGATGAAGCACACTATCCCTTCCAAAGAAAGAAATAATATTGATTGAACACAGACTGAAGCATGCTATTTTTCACTTTCATTTATTCTTTTATTCATTTTCTTTTACAAAATGACTAATATTGTAATATTTTACATAATTGCACATGTATAACCTATTTCTGATTTGTGTCCTGCCTCAGGGACGGGAGATGGAGGGGAGGAAAGGAAGGATAGAATTTGGAACTCAAAACTTTAAATAAAAACATTTATTATTATTATTTTAAATTTTTATTTATTTATGATTATTTTAAAAAAATAATGACTCCCTGGGCAAAAGCAAATTATATGTATGTAACCTGTATTCTACTCAACTTTGGATTCACAGGAACTACTGTGTTCAATGTGGTGTAGATTGGATGATATGTGCCTTATTTGGCTTAAGCACCACTCTTGGCCCATTAAAGTTATGTGTAGTAGGTTGAATATATAGACCCAATGTAGAAACATAGTACATAGATAGCATTATGTAGAAAAGTTGCCTACTGTAGAACATTTTATTATTGTTATATAGTTGATTAGTTGTGTCTGACTCTTCATGACCCCCAGTTTGGCATTTTCTTGGCAAAGATACTGGAGTAGTTTGCCATTTCATTCTCTAGCTTATTTTATAGATGAGGAAACTGAGAAAGACAGGATTGAATGACTTGCTCAAGGTCATAGCTAGTAAGTGTCTAAGGCCAGATTTGAACTCTGATTCTCCTGACTCCATGGCCACCACTCTATCCATTGTGCTATCTAGCTGTCCTAGAACAAAGATAGAGTCATATGTATATACATAATGCATAGCATCACTTATCAGATTCTATTGTAGTTACCACAGGTAACTGTCTGCCTTTATACTTATAAGGTCCTAAATAATTAGGAATGAAATTAGGAAAAAATTAAAATAAAGCAAATATAACCACATTTAGGGCCAACTCTCATCTTTGTAACCTATTTAGGATCATCCTACCTCTTTCTCTTCCTTTTCTTACTCATCCTTATCTCTGGTACTAAAACAATCAAGGGGTAGGTTTCCTAAATTGCCCAAAATACAAAATTTCTCTTATTAAGCAATCAATTAGCTCTACATACCTATCCCAGTTTGTTAAATATTATTTGTTAAATAAGAGATATCTCCTTTCCAAAAGCTTTTGCCTATTCTTTATGTCATAGATATTACATTTCTAAATGAAAATAATACAGCTTACTGCTTATACAACTTAATAATGATATAACAAACAATAAAAAGATATAAATAATTACTTATAATTTATCAGTTGTGAGAATTATTGGAATGGAAGTCACCTCTAACATTCAATCCTACTCCTGTCTTCTTTTCAGTTCAGGCCTGACAGGCCTACCATTCAACTCTTTCACAGTACCAATTACAATCTTTTTCAGAGAATTCTCTTAACCTTTCTTAGCAAGAAATAAGTTAAAGAAATTTTCTCAGGAAAAGGAGTTCTCTTAGTCCTCTGTCCTCTGAGTTTTTCTCCAGCCAGCAGAGTTAAGAGACTGCAGAATGAGAGTTAAATATCCAATCTCTTAAGAGTCTATTCCCTGAACAGGAAACTGGGAAAATTTTTTACAAGAAATTTTTCTGATTAAGGCCTCATTTCTCAAATATATGGAAAATGGAGTCTAATTTATAAGAATACCAGTTATTTCTCAACTGATAAATGGTCAAATGATAATAATAGGCAGTTTTTATAAGAAGGAATCAAAATTTTCTATACTGCCATATATATGTACCAGGATTCACTTTGAAAATTCCAGAAACTCTATATTATCCACCAAGATCAGCCTAGAGAACTTGAGTAGTTTTATAACAAGAAAACAATAGGCACTAAAAGTTTATTATGTTTGTCAGGAGACAATTCACTGAAAATCTGGCCTCAGACATTTGATACTTGCTAACTGTGTGACCCTGGGCAAGTCACTTAACTCTCATTGCCCTGACCCCCCCCCTCTACTCCCCTCCCCCCAAAAGACTCAGCTTGAATCCCATGTTCTGCAGGATCCCTTCCCTGTGTGATGAAATAATGGGATTTCGAAGATACTCAAAGACCCACCTGGAGATTAATTTAGACTGATTGAATCAAGTGAGAGTGATTGACTGCTGATTAGCCTACTTCACATTAGTTGGATTGTAATCACACCTGGCTATCCCTTAAGAATACCTTCGTATTGTTCTCAGAAGCTAGACTGTGAACTCAACTTGAGAACACCTTCAAAACCAATGGATTTGGATGACGACAACCAATCAGCTTGAAGCAGTGTGTAAGGACCACCTCTGTTCTAGACCTATAAAAAGCTTCCACAATCTGCTTGCTGGAGAGTTCCTGATTAAAGCAGGCTCGTGGAGGAGGACTTCAGGAAGAACCCAACCAGGCTGGAACTCTAGGCTAGGTAGGACTTCTTTTTCTTAACTTTCTGAACTCCATGTGAATACCGGTATGCTTTAATAAATGTTTAATGCCCAAAGACTGGTACTGAAGTTTTTTAAAATTTAAAGCAATCACACAATCTAGATTTTAAAGATCACACCTGGTCACTTTCACTACTAAATACCTTAGCCTGTAAGACTGACCTTCCATTTGTACTGGATACATCTTATATGTACAAGGACAGCACACTAAAAGCAGAGACATCACCTTGTTGACAAAGGTAAATATAGTCAAAGTTATGGTTCTTCCAGTAGCAATGTATGGCTATGAGAATTGGACTATAAGGAAAGCTGAGCATCACAGAATTGATGTTTTTGAATTGTGGTGCTGGAGAAGACTTTTGAGAGTCCCCTGAACAGCAAAGAGGTCAAATCAGGCAAAACTTAGACATTAATTCAGACTTAACTACTTTGTCACATAATGGGAAGATGGGACTCATTGTAAAAGACCCTGATGTTGGGAAAGATTGAAGGCAAAAGGAAAAGGGGTTGGCAGAGGATGAAATGGACCATGTCATGGAAACAACCAAGATGAACTTGGATAGACTTTGAAAGATAGAAAGACCTGGCATGCTAAAGTCCATGGGGTCATGAAGAGTCGGACATGACTGAACAACTGAACAATACCGCCCCCCCCCCAAATATATACATGTTACCTTTCTATTACAATGTGAAATCTATGAGGGTAGGGACTGTTTTTGCCTTTTCCTGTACTCCAGTACTTAGCTCAGTGTCTGGTACATAGTAAACTCTTAACAAATGCTTGTTGTTGTGAAACCTAACATTTTCAGATCATTCAGAACTACTTGGATTATTGTATTGAACTGGTTTCCTGGGATTTTTCTACCTATGTGTCTTGGTTTTTCATAAAGTCACTAGCTTCCATTTGTTCAATCCTAATTCTTAGGCAATTATTTTCATCAGAGAGCTTTTGTATCTCCTTTTCCATCTGGCTTTTCAAGCTGTTGACTTTTTTCTCATGTCTTTCCTGTATCACCCTCATTTCTCTTTCCATTTTTTCCTCTGCCTCTCTAACTTTATCTTTAAAGTCCCCTTTTTTTTGGGGGGGGCAATGAGGGTTAAGTGACTTGCCCAGAGTCACACAGCTAGTAAGTGTTGTCTGAAGTTGGATTTGAACTCAGGTACTCCTGAATCCAGGGCCAGTGCTTTATCTACTGTGCCAACCAGCTGCTCCTTTTTGAGTCCTTTTTGAGTGCCTCTATGGCCTGAGACCTAGTCATATTTTTCTTGGAAGCTTTAGATGTAGGGGCCTTGACATTGCTATCCTCTTCTGAGGGTGCACCTCGATCTTCCTTGTCACTAAAGAAGCTTTCTATGGTTTCAGTTCTATGTAGAGGGAGTAGAGTTCCAGACCAGGGAATTGGAGCAACTAGGAACTCAGAGCCCAAGATTCCAGGTCAGATATCACAAGAAGTTAAGTAGGGAAGCCTTGAGAATCTGGGGCCCTAGGACACAGGTACTCTAGAATTGGTTTCTTTTTTTTTTCTATTTTCTTTTTTTTTGGTGAGGCAGTTGGGGTTAAGTGACTTGCCCAGGGTCACACAGCTAGTAAGTGTTAAGTGTCTGAAGCTGGATTTGAACTTGGGTCCTCCTAACTCCAGGGCCGGTGCCTTATCCACTGCACCACCTAGCTGCCTCGGTACTCTGGAATTGGAACATGGAGGGACTAATGCTATGTAGGAACTGAGTCAAGCTGTAAACCTAATATCCCTTCCATTCCCAAGGACTTGAGGAAATATAGAGGGGATTATGCTTCCCCAGGCATTGGGGAAAATGTGTGTTCTTTCTATAACTTTGAAGTAAATATTTCTTTGTAAAACCTAATCTGACTGTGAAATAAAATTGGGGTACTTGGATCCCTAAAATTGGGGGAACACAATCAGTAGGGGGTTTAAGGCAATGGTAGAGATAAGACTCTCTCCCAAACCCCAAGTGTATCAGAGAACTTTCAGGGAAGGGTGAAATGTTAATACACTTGGCCTTCAATCAGAGGGCCAGAGAATCACTGTTACACCTATATCTGGATACATTCCTCAGAAGAAACATAGTGGATATTAAGAGGCATAGTATGTGGTGCTATTCAGTTAAACAAAATCAACTTTTCTTGTTGACTGTGAAACCAAGCTTCCCAGTATCAGATGGTCCATTTTTCATGATTATAGCTCTTATCCCAATCTCTAAGAAAAGCACTGAATTTTACATTGTAAGTAATCATTGTTATCACACTGCCCTCCTTAGACTGGCACAGGACCTGGGTCTGGTCTATAACTATGAGATTAAGTAGCACCAGAAGGCTAAAAGTCTAGCCAGAATTTAGGGGAAAATGTTGAAGATGTCTACAACAGTAGTGTAGCTGTAGTAGTGGTGGTGGTGGTGGTAGTAGTGGTGATGGTGGTGGTAGTAGGTAATTGTTTTTGTTGGTGGTGGCAGTGATGATGATGGTAGAAGAGGTGGGAGTGGTAGTGGTCATTGGTTATATCGATGGTGATGATGATTAGATAGTAGTGATGATGGTAGTGGTGGTAGCAGTAGGTTGCTGTTGGTGGCAGTGGTGGGTGACTGTTATTGGTGGTGAGTGGTGGTGGTTGATGGTTGGTGGTCATGGTGGAACAACACTAGAAATAGTAGTAGTGGCTAGACTACCATGAATCTACTAAGTGAATGTGCCCTTGATATATAGTTAAAAATGTGGGGTTAAATTTTTGCCCTTTAAAAAACCCAACAGTTTGGCTTTGGACAAATCATGTCATTACTCTCCTTTTTCTTATCTTCAAAAATGAGAGGGTTGGACTAGATGAGATGAAATTTAGCTCTTAATCTCATAATTCTTGGAGAGAACTTAACTCAGAATAGGATAATTTCATTGGACTGCTCAGTGTTGAATGAAATATTTATTCAGCCCAACATAGGGTGGGATTTTATTATTGTGGGGAACCCAAGGTATGGCAATTCCTTCCATCAAAGCAGAATGCAACCCAAGTCCTAAAGAGTTTCTTCAGTCACATACATATGAAATAACTTGCTCAAGCTTACATAGCTGAGAGGCATTAGAAGTAGGATTTGAATCTAGGTCTTCCACACCTCAAGCCCAGGATTCTAGTTGTTATAACATGTTGCCTCAGTTGAAGTATAAATTTGACCAGTGAACAAAATTTTGCTATTACAGACATTGCCAAGAATTAAAAAAAGTTCTATTAATGGAAAATATTTCTGTTCAGACAGCATTAGTTTGATTCCTTCAACCTAATACTTACTATGTTATTTGAGATTTGGATGGTATTCAGCCAGGAAAGTATGAATAAAGGACTTGGTGTCAGGAGTTGTCATCAGTGAGTAATAGGTTGGCTATATACTTATTTTTCTAATAAAAACCACATAGAACAACCTGGTGAGGTGATTATAGTTCAAAATGCAGTAAAGCTCAGTAAAAGCTTTGTGGATCACTGTGGCACATGTCACACTTGAAATGCATTAGCTTCACATTCCACTTGAGATATGTTCATTTATAAAGCATGGATTCTGCATCTCCTCTTTCAGAGTGATCTTTTGCAGCCATAGGAATGGTTTTGGATTTAAATCCTTTAATAAAACATGTGATGGGAAAAAGAAAAGATTTAGAGCAGAGCTAATTTCCTACACCAGGGGTACAGGAAGAGATCAGTTATGAATGACTTCTCTAAAGAAATGCAAATCTTCTCACCATATGGATTTTTATAAAATTCAGAGTAATATATGCTGCTGAATATATTCATATATATTTCTGTTCCTTGTGCTTTGAAAATGAGGGACAAGGAGTACAAAATCATATACGCTTGTTTTGAATATACATATATGCTTATTTTTATTTAAAAATAAATGTCAAATAAATACATTATTAGCAAAACTTTGAATTGATTCAACAGTTCAGGAAAGAGGTTAGAAATTATATGAGAAAAGTTATTGAATTGTTCATATACTTTGACCCATGATCCAATAATTTTGTTATAAAAAGCATCATCTTCTACCAAGATATAGCAGCATTTTTTTGTGATAGCAAAGCACTGGAAACTGGGTGCTCATCAGTTGAATAGTTGAACTTATTCTAGTCTTTAAATATAATAGAATATTGTTATGTCATAAGAAAAAATGACTAGGAGGAATTCAGAGAAACAAAAACATCTGGATACTTAACCATTTTGGGCTGAATTATTCTCACCTATAAAATGAGTAAGTTGGACAAGAATCTTTTTAGCTCTGCAATTCTATTATTGACTTTGGGATAACATTGAGGGAAAATCGAAAATGTTCTTTGGGGAAGAAACCTACATTCCAAGGTCACTCTTAGACAAATCACTAATTTCTAGCTCATATTTATATGATGCTTTACATATGCCATATAATTTGATCTTCAAAGCAATCGTGTGGTGTAGGTGGTACAAGTATTGTTATTTCTTTTCTACAGATAAAGAAATCTGCATGGACTGATATAGGATGAAATTAACAGAACCAGAAGAACTATATATGCAATGACTACAATTATTTGTATAAAATTTTTTTAAAAGCTGATCTCTGAATAATTTGAATGACTAATCTTGATCTAGAAGAGCTGTATGGGGGACAATAAAACTTTCTTTTGGGAATACATTAGATAATGACTGATAGCATCAGCCGTTGGAATAGAAATTCTCCTGCCTCTTATGTATA
Organism: Dromiciops gliroides; assembly: GCF_019393635.1. Lineage (NCBI taxonomy): Eukaryota > Metazoa > Chordata > Mammalia > Microbiotheria > Microbiotheriidae > Dromiciops > Dromiciops gliroides. The sequence goes on along the minus strand of NC_057861.1, from coordinate 500,886,508 downwards.
TATGGATACATTTGCTTTTTTTGTGTGTGAGGCAATTGGGGTTAAGTGACTTGCCCAGCGTCACACAGCTAGTAAGTGTTAAGTGTCTGAGGCTGCATTTGAACTCAGGTCCTCCTGAATCCAGGTCGGTACTTTATCCACTGCGCCACCTAGCTGCCCTGACACATTTGCTTTTTAATATTTTCTCAAGTGTAAGTTTAATTCTTCAGTTTCTACTGATTGTCTTTCCTCTTACTATTCAGTTTGTTGTAATTTCACTACTTTATCTTATACCTCTATACCACTTAGAGATCTATTCCTGTTTCCAGAATTGTAGTAAAGTTCATCTTAGCTCAAATGTTGTTGTTTTTTATAGCACTATGGATCCAAGGAAGATGACGGTTCCCATCTTAAACTTGTACAACATTTCCTGTAGGATCACTCTCCCAACTTGCACTGGCATTGATAGATTGGGTCCCTAGAAGGATGGCTGCTACTACTCTCACAGTATTAGGGGGATAATCTTGTGGATGGCTTTGTTCTTGACAGTTTTAATTAAAAACCCTCACCGGTGTTGTTCCCCCTTAATTATCAGCCAGAAGAATCAGTTCTTTAACAAAGGCATTTATTCAAACGACATAGCAAGAACAATATATTTAAAATTCCCTCAATACCTGGAACCCACTCTTTCACAAATAAGAAATATCTCATAGATGGGGAAGAGTTGGCATGAACTTAAAGTACATGATAGTGAGGCACACAGGTAGGAAACACTCATGCCTAAGGCAATTTACAACTTTGGAACCTCAGGACTTGATATCCTTTCTTTTTCTAAAAGGTCTTCTTAAAGTTCATTGTGGGGCACATCAAAAATAGATAAGTTGGGGGGGCAGCCAGATGGCACAGTGGATAAAGTATTAGCCCTGGATTCGAGAAGACCTGGGTTCAAATCTGGACTCAGACACTTGACACTTACTAGCTGTGTGACCCTGGGCAAGTCATGTAACCCCTCATTGCCCAGCAAAAAACCCAAACAGATAACTAATAGATGTCACTGTGTAGCTCAACAGTAGTGACTCCTCATAGGAAATTGCATTTCTTTTGGATAGACAGCTCAACTGAGCTTGCTCCTCAAAGGAAGGGTCAATCTGCAAGCAAGTCACTTAACTGAAGCGGTAAGACTGGTGCTTCTGGGCTAGACAGGGGATATTTTAAAGCTAAAAGTCATGGGTGCTGCAGGGATGGGTTGGAGAGGCTGCTTTACCACTGCCTTATTAATTAGAGTAGGTCATTCTGCTCTTGGGCTGCTGCTGTTGAGTTGGGTCTAGCCAAGGACTCTACCTTCACTAATAGTGATTAGTCCTGATTCAGCCAGTTATACTTCCCAGATTCCTTGTGAGGTCTCATGCAAATAAATGACTAGGGACAAATGTATAGATCTAGTCTGTGTTTTTGGTGGCAAATTCATTATTTTTGCTGGTCTTTTCATATTCAATCGAGCTATTCAAAACTCAAACCCCTCCCACAATGTGAAATACTTCTTTTGTACCTGACAGGACTTTTACATTGTAATGTATATCTTTTTTTTTTTTTTGTTTTGTTTTTGGTTTTTTTGTAGGGCAATGAGGGTTAAGTGACTTGCCCAGGGTCACACAGCTAGTAAGTGTCAAGTGTCTGAGGCCGGATTTGAACTCAGGTACTCCTGAATCCAGGGCCGGTGCTTTACCACTGTGCTATCTAGCTGCCCCATGTATATCTTTTTTACCTTTCCTGGTTTCAGCTTTGCTGAAAATCTCACTGGGGCAACATTTTACTATCTTGTTCATTTGATCACTGCACTAGAATTTGAGGGAACCAGAAAACTGAAACATTATCAATATATAACAGAGGTGGAAAACTTTTTGTATAAAAAGGGAAACCAGGGCAGCTAGGTGGCACAGTGGATAAAGCACTGGCCTTGGATTCAGGAGTACCTGAGTTCAAATCCAGCCTCAGACACTTGACAGTTACTAGCTATGTGACCCTGGGCAAGTTACTTAACCCTCATTGCCCTTCCAAAAAAAAAAAAAAGGGAAACCTAATGAGCTCTCTTTGGGGTTAGCATATGATACTTATACTACTTCCCCCTTACTAGCTGATCTGGGAGTGCAGGTCTCTGTGATGCCCAGATAACTGGTGGAGGACCATCTTTGGTATGCCAACCCTCCTGAGATGCATGAGTGTTGCCATCCAATCTCCCACTTACTCTGGGACTGGAGGCCTCTGCATTGTCCAGACAATGGGTGGAGAAGCACCCATTGTGGATGCCACCCAGTTTGAATTGTCACAGCATTTCCAGTGGTAAATTGAGGAACTGTCATTTTTAATGCATCATTCTACCCCACCCCATTCATTTACCCACCAATTCATCTGAGACCACAGACCTCTGCAGTGCTCTGATTGTGGGTGGAGAGCCAACTCCTAAGATCTCTACTGGTACAAAGAATGTCCTTTATTAAACTTCTTTAGGGCACAAAGTTCAGTGCATGTGGCCTGTTTATTCCCTGTATGTGGCAGTTAACTTATCACAAAATCATACCAGGGGAAATTTCCATTAAATTTAAGAGGGAAATGAATAGGAGAATCAAATCAAGTTTCAAAATTTCATTTTCTTTGTGGACCCTAAAAGTAACTTTGACTCCTTGGAAAAAGAAGTAGGGAACTAAAACCAGAACACATAATAACATATACACCCCTCCTTTTGACTTTGAAGATTAAAAGGGTTACATGGGAACTCTAAACAGCGTGACCACAATTTCTGTGTTCATAAGCAAATTATCCCCATAATTGAGGCTATGCAACAAAAATGAAGTGAAGATTGGGCTACTTTCCAGGTAATTTGAAAAATGTTGATAATCAAACCACACAATTCATTCCAGATAGTGAATGTGTGTGTGTGTGTGTGTGTGTGTGTGTGTGTATTTTGTGTATTGATCACATTAACAGGGTAACGATTAAATCTTCATTCCACTTTTGGTTTGCGGACACAGCTTCAGGGCAGTACATTTTTATTTTGAATAAAACAGGCACAACTAATATTCTCTAGTGAAATTTGAGAGAACTGGAATTCAAAGCAACAGAGTCAATTTCACACTTGAAGTTAAATAAACTTCCAGAGATTTGGGTTTCAGTTCTCCAAACACGAAGCTTTACATGAAAGCATGGCTATGATTTGAGATCTACATGACCAATAGCTCTTTTAAAAAAGTCCAACATAAGCTGCAGATACGTATATAATAGTGGAATCCTATGAAATGATCTGTGAGGGTATGTGAGATACAACAGAACAGTAAGTCAAGCCATGATTTATAATATTATTTGATGATTTCTGAAAATTTAACAATTTCCTGCTTTAGCAGTGGTGGCGGCAGTTGTCCTTTGCACTCAAAGAGGACCAAAGTGACATCGCTGTGTTGGGATTGATATATAGTGTGTCTGACTGTGGCTGGTCAGACCAATGTGAACTCAGAAGGCTCTACCACAGGTTGGGTGCCTAGAGCCCGTGTGAACATGTGGGATAGAGGGTTGTCTTAAAATTTGCTCATCTCACATTTCTTTTGAGCTACTGAAATTCTGCTTTGCTTGGATACTACCCTCTTTGATGCAGGCATGTCATGCTGGTTGGTACTGTGTCAGTGTTTCTCATGTCTCACAATTGATACCAAAGTTCTTCAGAGAGACCTTGAGAGTATTCTTGTATTACTTCTGACCTCCATGTGAATACTTGCCTTTTGTGAATTCTCCATAAGATAGTCTTTAGGCAAACATATGTTTGGCATTCAAACAACATGGCCAGTCCATTGGCTAGCCCATTGCAGTCATGCTCTCTGATGTTGTTGTTCTTTCATTCTTGAAGAGGACCATGACATCAGGGTGATGTCATGACTTGCAATGAATTGGATTTAAGGAAGGAAGGCCTATGCAAGGTCACCAACCTCACTCTTTCCTCCAGAGCCATCCTGGGTCCAGAGCCAAGATATATATATCAGGACAACTGAAGATGGCCCTGGATGTTTAAGGCAATTGGGGTTAAGTGACTTGCCCAGGGTCACACAGCTAGTAATTGTCTGAGGTGAGATTTGAATTCAGGTCCTCTTGACTCCAGGGCCCGTGCTCTATCTACTATGCTACCTAGCTGTCCATGAGCTCTTTGTAATAGAATTTGAATGCTTGGCAGTTCAACTCAAGAAATGACCTAACTACTTAACTGAGAGGAGGAAAAGACAGAAAAAAAGTGGAATAAAGAGACTACATGAACAAAAGAAAGAGAAATGAATCATTAATCTAAGCAAAACCCTGAACTAGGGAAAGGGTTGATGAGTGAGACTGGGAGATATCAGGGGGGAAGAAAGCTTTTACAAATAGCATTGGATCAAGGTGATTTAAACAAAACTACTCATAAAATGTTTACATAAATCATAAAGTACTGACTTAAAAAAGGAAGAGGAAAAACATCTTTTTAGAAAAGTAATAATGTCTTCCTGTAGTCTTCTTCCAACAAGGGGGAGGACTTGATCTTTTCTCCCATACTCATGACCTTTTAACTTCTCCAAAAGAGAATTTATATACAGAAGTAAGCTGCCTATCTCCAAAGTTTAGGACACTAGAACCCAAATGAGGTAACAGGTTTAATGAACTACCAATAATAAAGGTGAAATATTCCATAGTTTATTAAGGCACTGTCTTCCCCTTGTCCTCCATGCTATAATAGCAGGTCTGTGCAAGCTGACCCATGGATTTCCATGGGACTCTATTCTAGTCTCTTCTCCTCCTTTTAGTGCTGCACAAATCCAAAGGCTGAAGTTTACTCAGGCTGGGACAGTAGTATAACAATTTTTGTGCTGCAACAGTTTTAGTGACAGAATTGAGAAATGGAAGAAATTGGGGCAGGAAATGCCTATGAATTTGTGGCACTTCATTGAAGAGTGCAGCATCCAGCTAGGGCCATTTCTGTACTCTTAGAAGTTGCTCAAAGTAGCGACTGAGACTGGGAACTATGAATTGTCCAGTTTATGAGGGGGCTAAGAAAGCTTTTAGATGCAGCACTCGGGGAAAACATATTCAAAAAAGGAAAGGAGTCAAAAGTGAGAGATAGGAAACTATAAGAGAAGATAAAGACTGAAATTACCAAATATATCAGGAGTAAGAAAACTCAATTAAAGATCCTAAGCATAAGCAAATAAATCAATATTGAAGATACTAATAACAGAAGAGAATGTATCCTCCATATCTGGTAAGAGAGCCCAGAATTCTATAAATAAATATTATAAGACAAAGGAAAATGATTCAATACCTGATGAGGCAGAGGATTCTATAGATTCCCAAGAGAGCATGGAAACACAGTAGGACATTCAGGAATGGTTTAAAACAGAAACAGGTGAAAAATTCTATCTTGCTATCTGAAAAATTATAACTGGCTAGTAAATCCCTTCGTGGTTGCCATCTGAAACTTTTCTATACTCAAATTAGCTGGTTGTGCATCTGAAAGCTGCTAGCTGTCTGCCCATCTGTAGACTATTAGCTGCTTAAGCCAGTCTGTAAGGGCTGTTTAAAAAAATCCCCCAACTGCTTTTCCCAGACTGATAAGAAAAAGCCTCTTTTCATTTAAAGCAAAAACGGGGTTTATTGATAAGAATAAACAGAGATAAGGACAAAGGAAAAAGGAAATATATAACCCAATTCTCCTCTGCTTCACCCTCTCCAAATGATCTCACAGCTGTGAACGTTCTCTCAGCTCTACTCCCATTCTCTCTTGCCTCTCTTCAGACTCCTGGAAACCCTCCTTCCTTTTCTCCTCACAGCCTCTTTCCTTCTCAGCTCATCCCCTGCAACTGCTGTTCTTTCCTTCTCCCCTCCCTCCTGCTGTCTAACTTTCCCTGGTATATAAAAGGCCTCTCTCATTGGGAACCTGGGGCCAAGCACCCACAGACACCAAGTTATTGGTTGGCAGCCCTAGGGCTAAGGCTGGGGGGGCTTGAGGGAGCTGTGAACCCCAATGTGTACCTGGGGCCTCTCACAGGTCATTGCATCCACACCACGCCTGGGCCTGGGTTTTCATTGACGCTTGCTTAGCCTGGCTCTGAGGCTCATGGGGCTTCTGCAGCTGAAACAGAGGGGGAGGTAATGGCTTCAGCCTGGCTCACACAGAGAAAAACCCTGAGGGCCTAAGGCTTTCTAATCTTAGCCAAGGCGGGGTCCCCACCAAACCAATTCTTACATAGGAATTGTGAAAGCAGGATTTATGTCCTTTACAGGAAGAAATAATTGGCAGATTAGAAAAAACTAGTATCCACTCTGTCAGCTCTCACAAAAGAAATAAAAGAGAAGGACTGATTGTGAAGAAGAAAAAAGATGATCTGGAAGAAGAGAATCAAAATGCTGTGACACCAGACATCATAGCAGGGAATGGAATAACGTGTTCTGAAAAGCAAAGGAGCTGGAGATGTAACCCAAAGTGACCTACCTTGAAAATCTCTGAATTACTGTTAGTGAAAAAAGATGGATATTCAATAACAAGAGACATTCAAAGCATTCCCAGAAAGAAAACCAGACCTGAAAAGATTATTTGGTTCTCAAACACCCCAGACCACAGAAATACAAGAAGGATAAAACAAATACAGCAACCAAGGACAACAACAAAATAATTGAGACCATTAAGACATTTATTTCTAAACACACATGAGGCAAGGGTGAAAGCAGAAGTCAAGTAGAAGTAATGATGGAGAAACAGGCCTGAAATATCATAGACTAATCCTCACAACAACCCATTGACAGGTGAATGTGTGTGTGTGTGTGGTGTATGTGGGTAAATTACAAAAAGAAAGTGCATACAAATGAGGAGAGGAATATATAAAGGGGGATGTATATGCACCCATATCAAATCAAATGTTAGCAATGAAGGGAAAATAGTTCCTGTAGTCTCTCTCAAGTGGAAGAGAACCCAAACAACAATGGGCAAAGAAGCAAAGGGAGGAACTGAAAAACAGGGAAAGAAAAGAGGAAATCTTGTTTCATTGGTGAGAAGGAGGGTAGTACCATTGATAAATCCTCCCATGGTAAAGGAAAGATATTATGTAAAAACTGAAAGGGGGGGCAGCTAGGATGGTGCACTTGGATAAAGCACGGCCCTGGATTCAGGAAGGACTTGAGTTCAAATCCGGCCTCAGACACTTGACACTAACTAGCTGTGTGATCCTGGGCAAGTCACTTAACCCCATTGCCCCACCAAAGAAAAAAAAAAAAGGACTCTGGCTGCAGTTGGGGAATCTGGATTCTTCCCTTTTTTGCTTCCTGTTGTTGCCCTTTTTCCTTAGTGTTGTCTCCTCTAAAACCTGGCATCTTTGCCAATATTGTCTTCCCTTCTTCCCTTCATATTCTCTGTCAATTTCATTTGAACTGACCAAACTTCTGGCATTCACCAAGAAAAACTGATTCTGGGTTCTGTTCCTTTTCTGATTTTGCTTTGCATCACAGTCCTCCCACATAGCCAACATTTATACAAAAGTCAAGAACATTCCCGAGAGAGGGTTTGGAAGTACTCCCTTCCTTCCTTCCCTTTCCTCCTCTCCTCTCTATTTCCTTGCATCTTTAAACTCAGCCCACTATGCATCTATCTATATGTTTGTCTCTGTCCTTTAAAAAATGTTTTAGATTGTGAGAAAGCTCAGGGACTTCATACTGAGAAATTTTCAGTTCTGCCTAGAGTCACTTTCTGCTATTGGTGAAATTATTCAATGAAAGGAGTAGCTTTAAGAAGTTACCAACTGAACAAAAAAAAAAAACTGGAAAAAAAAAAAGAAGTTACAAACGGATAGCATTCCAAATACTTCAATACATGTGTATACAATTCCTAGTGAATGTCTATTTCATACAGTTTCAATCGATTCTATTAAAGGTTTTGCTCTATGAGTTATCAATGTGGGCAGAGCAATAACTAGGAGTATTTTTATCTGAGGCAAAAAGAGTTGGAGGGTTGTAGCAGGAAGTGGCCATGCTGAGGACAGCTGTGCTAGGGTGAAAAGAATGGTAGACTTTTGTTGCTATGGGAGTTAAAGATGAGGGGAAGTGGATAGTGAGAAAGGTGGCTATATTTAATGAGGCAAGTAGCAAGGATGGCAATCACTAATGGGAAGGGCCAGGGGTATTTTGAAGCTCAAGTGAGATAGTGGATGCAAACATTTAGCAAAACCAAATATAAATGATAGTATTATTGTTGTTGTTCAGCCATTTTTCAGTCATGTCTGACTCTGCATGACCCTGTTTTGGATTTTCTTGGGCAAAGCTACTGGAGTGGTTTGCCAGTTCCCTCTCCAGCTCATTTTACAGATAAGCATACCGAGGCAAATAGGGTGAAGTGACTTTCCCAGGACCACACAGCTGGTAAATGTCTGATGCCAGATTTGAACTCAAGAAGATGAGTCTCCTGACTCTATGCCCATCATGCCATCCACTGTGTCACCTAGCTGTCCTTATTGTTATTAGATTATTAGTCTCAGTCAAGAAGCCTCTAAGTCTAGTGATAACTTAATTCCCTGATCATTCTACCGTACTCCTGTTGAACTTAAGTAATGTTTATAGAGCAATACAAGGCTGTATTGTAAATATTTAACAACTGGGTTCTCCAGAAAAAAGCTCACGCACATATTTTAATGTTTAATCCGTATTATTGAATACTTTAAATATAGATGATCAACAAAAGCTCTGATTTAAAGTGATTGATTTCTAGAGTTGTAAATTGAAACAATTAACTCTCATGAACTAGTTAGAACAACCTCCAACATATCCCTGGTGCATCAGGCTCCTCTTGGAAAAGAATGGCATCTTCTCTACTCTTCCCCCCAGAAAAAACACCACTAAAATGTCAGCATCCTAGGGCCAGGACCCATCATCATGAGGTAACTACAGCTCTGTAAGTGAATTATTCACTTGTGCATTAGAGGGAAAAGAAAAAAAGTCACCGGCTAGTGAATTCCCTATCTAGCACAGTGCCTTCAAGTAGAAGGTGCTTAGTAGATGTGTATTCATTCAAATATAAGTATAGGGACTAGACCTATGATTTTATTGCAATAGGAAAATCGTATGGGAAGAAACTCTACAAATGCAAAATGGTCCCTTCTCTGAATTTATAGTCTTAGAGAATTGCCTAGAGCCTTAAGAAGTTGACTGAATTGTTCAAATACACAAACAAAGCAGGGGCAGGATTTGACTACATGTCTGCTGGGAAAATGATTTTCTCTGTGCTATATATATTATATATATATAATACATAATATTATACACATATATATACATATATATACATATACACACACACACATATATTGTGGGAAAATGAGGGTTAAGTGACTTGCCCAGGGTCACACAGCTAGTAAGTTTCAAGTGTCTGAGACTGGATTTGAACTCAGTTCCCCCTGAATCCAGGGCTGGTACTTTATCTACTTCACCACCTAGCTGATATATATATATATATATATATATATATATATATATACACACACACACACACACACATACACACACACACGCACGCACGCACACTTTTTTTTTGCAGAGGAAAACATGAAGATAAATACACGCAAACAATAAAATCTTTTTTTTTAAAGTGACAGAGTTTTCCATAGATGTGAAGATAGATATATTTGATTATAAAAACAGACAAAAATGCATCTCCAGTCAAAGGGTAAAATTAGACATATTTTCATGGAGATTTTTTTTTTCTTGAGCACACATTTACAGATACACAGAGTTATTTCTTGGAGAGGTTATGGGCAGGCCATTTCTTGTAAATGCAATTATCTGGGATTATGTTTTCATTCCTGGAACTGTCAGTGATGTTTAGAAACTTTCTAGGGACTGGAAATTTTTGATCTCTGTAGTTAAGAATTTTTGCTTTTTAGACCAGGAAATCAACCTTAGAAACCATCCAGTTGACCCTTCTCATTCTACAGATAGGAAAATGGAAGCCCAGAAAGAATAAGTGACTTATCTAAGGTTACACAGATAGTCACTGGTGGAGCTAGGATTTGAACCCTGGGCTTTCTTTCTCCAAATCTCGCATTCTTCAAAACAAACTTAGAGCAACCAGGCTGAAGTTTGGCACAGAATAAACTATCACAGTAGGAGAGTCTTATTTCCTACCACCAAATTTTGAGGTTCTCCTATGGTTACGGTAGACTCAGTTACTTAAAAGAAAAAGTAAACAATGATTAGGTTTGAGACAAGGCCAAGTGGGAAGGAAATTGGCAAAGGTTGTGTCTGCGGTTCCTAGTGGCAGCCATCACATATGACTTCTGTCCACAAGGTGGCAGTCGATGTCTTCCTAAGTAACCCATTTCTCTCCCTGAAAGACCCCAAAGTTTGATTTCATGCCTGTGTCGAAGGGGACTGACGGTATAGAAATCAGTGCAAACAAATTTAAAGTAGGGGCCGATGCTGCTCAGTTAGCATCTTCCTCCCACAAAAACTCTTCTTTAAACTATAAGTGGTGCAATGCAAATAAGTTACAGAAGTCCCAACTTCCTCACTAACAACTAGAAGTCACTCGGCTTCTCTAAAGTCCTGCCGTTCACCAGCAAATAGACCCTTGAGCCTAAGACCACAGAACTTATTTTCTCTGTACCACAGGTTTGTGGTTTTATTGAAGGGAGCCAATCCACAAGCCATCCTGTTGGCGCCTTAGCCTTGGAAACTAGCACTTGATGACTTAAGAGCTTAATGGACAAGAAGAGATCTAGAAGGGCAAATACTAGAAGTATATTTCACAGGGTGGCACCGTGGCTATGGCTTCAGAGGATTTTCTTTTTTGATTAAAAAAAGATTTGTTTGTCCAAAGATAGGAAAACAATATGTAATAGTTGCCTCCTTGCTTCTGGCAGGATCATCGATTTAGAGCTGGGAAGGATGATTGTTGTTGTGCAGTTCTTTTTTTCAGTCATGTCTGACTCTTCATGACCTCATTTAGGATGATCTTGGCAAAGATCCTGGGAGTGGTTTGCCATTTCCTTTCTCCCAGCTTATTTTATAGGTGAGGAAACTGAGGCAAACAGGGTTAAGTGAACTTGCCCAGGATTGCAGTAAATGTTTGAAGTCAGATTTGAATTTAGGTCTTCCTGACTCCAGTACTGGTGCTCTATCCACTGCACCACTAGCTGCCTGGAAGGGATGATAGGGACATCTATCTAAGTTTCTCATTTTATACATAAGAATCTGAGCCTTAGAGGTTACACAGTTGATAAATAGAAGAGGTGAGAATTGAAATCTAAATTCAGCTATCTTTTATGGTACCATCCTGTTTCACCTTAAGTCTATTTTAGGTAAACTTGGGGAAAAAAGTAAACTGAGTGAAGACAGCCATCTTGAAATCTTTTTTTTTTTTTTTTTTTGTGGGGCAATGGGGTTAAGTGATTTGCCCAGGGTCACACAGCTAGTAAGTGTCGAATGTCTGAGGTCAGATCTGAACTCGGTTCCTCCTGACTCCAGGGCTGGTGCTCTATCCACTGTGCCACCTAGCTGCCCCCTAGCCATCTTGAAATCTAAAAATGTATTGTTACTGTAGAAGGAAGCAGCCACTTGTTTTCCATTTCTCCTAATGCCCACAGCGCGTCAGATCTGTCCTCTTCTCTTACTCACACTGCCATCCTCCTCATTACTCCTCTCCAGATATTACATTTTCCCAATTATTCTCCTTGCCTCCATTTTCATCCTTTTGTACCCATTCTCCATGTAGCTGCCAAATTTCTCTATGTAAGAACACAAATTTGACCATGTAATTCCTGGGCTCAAAAATCTTCAGTGTCTGCTATTGCTTACATTTGCAATGTAAATGTCCACCTATTTCTGATATTTTAAGGTCCACAATCTGACACTCACCTACCTTCCCAGTCTTAGTTCATATGATTTACTCCTCTCCCACTGTATGTTCTAGCCAGAATAGGCTACTAGCTTTCACCTGAATCAGCATGCTGTTTTTCTGCCTCTGTGAAGTTGCACAGTTTATCTGTCCCCCCAATGCTAGACTGTAATCCTTCTCACTTCTGCCTCTCTGAATACTGATCTCAAAAATCACAGACTTGATCAGAGGGGAGGCTAGCTATACTTTCTAGGGTAGGAAGGTTCTAGAAAAGGAATCTGTTGCTTCAATGCACAAAGTCTTAGAATCATCAGAAAGTGACACTTTCTTAAATCTTAATTTTTCTTTGAAAATGTTAAGGTTATTTGGGTTCTTTTTCTTCATAAGTCTAATACCATTCCAGAAGGATGTGTTCTCATTGATGGAATTAACTTGTTTTTGAAGGAGAACAGGTGGGAGGGGTACCAGTTCTGGAATAATGAAAAGATTCTGTGTAGCAAGATACCCAACCCTGGGGATTGGTCCGGAACATGACCTACTCTACTCTGGCTTCTGAATTCTGACACACAGGATTTTTATTGCACAGATGGTTTACACGGTAATGCTGGCCAATAGACTCCTGATGCTATAAAATTTTAATGACTGTCTCTTGGCCATAAGTCACTGAGCGACCCTGAAGAAAAGCCTGGGCCCATGAAGGATTTCTCCAGATGGGGAGGAAATTTGCCCCTGACTGGTAGCCACAAGGGAAATGGGAGAAAATGAGCAGGGAGTGAGGACGACATTGATGGTGTCCTCAGTTACATGGTTTGGGGTTGTGACAAATCAATTGATGGGCAATGTTGATGTAATAGGTCTTTTTCATTTGTCTCTTTCCTATCCTCTTCCCCCAGCCCTCATTTGATTTTAAAAAGTTTTCTTGAGGGTTATTGGAAGTAATTTTGAAGAGCGCTAGTCTTGGAGTCAGGGGACCTGGGTTCATTCTTCTTCATAGTTCATTTCTCAATTACTACGACTAGCTCCCTGAAGCTGCTTCCTCCTTTTGGGTGACTGTCTCTTGTGTCTGTGTCTATCTGGAGGGTGTATCTCTTCTCCTCATTGGATAAAGTGTCCTCCTACTAGTTCAGAAGCACCTCTTTGAAGCTGCATAGCTGATTAGGAAAGGGAGGAGAAAGAATTTCCCTTCTTTTTTCTGATGTAGGGTTTTCATTCCACCAACTGTTCTGAGGCTTGACTTCCTTAGGCCTTAGCTATTTACAGCCCCTAACCCCCACCCCCTTGAGGTATTGGCTATTTTATTTTCTCAGCCAATCATTTGTTCCCTTTTTGACTCAATAGATGAGTGTTGTACCTTCACAAAAGGATATGGCTATAGATGCATCTTGTTTACACATTACAACCCACCCCATCATATATAGACTACATTCTGTGGCTGCTCAAATAAGGGGCTGGAGAAGAGATTCATATCTCCTCTCCCTTCACTAGAAAGATAGAACACTCATTACAGATCTATTATTAACTCTTAAATTAGAATACTACATCAGAAGTTCTTAATGTGGTCTACTCACTCCCAAGGGATGCATGGATATATTTCAGAGGATCCATGAACTTGAAGGATTACATTTATTTTTACTTATCTTTAAAATGAATTTTATCATTACTTTAAATAATTTAATTATTAAATATTTAAACATTAATCATTTAATTAATTTATTTTAAAAACATTCTATGGTATCATTTCCATAGGTTTTACCTGACTGCAAAAGGAAGATACAAAAAAAAAAGGGGGGGGGTGTCTAAGAATCTGGTTTTACCTAAACATCTTTGGTATTCCTAAGTATCTTCTTTACATTGGCAGTCTCTAAGATCAGAGCAAAGTTATTTTAGATGCTGCAATTAACTCAACACAGTGACATATTGTTCTTAGGCTTGCTTTCTTCCACAAACCCAATTTCCAAATGCTGCCTAGTTGTGTACTTAGAGACTTACTTGAATTCTTTTCTGTCTGGAATCTAGGAACCTTTTCTGAAGAGCAGCCACACCCATTTTTTACTTATCTTACAGTAACATCCTGACCTGAACCAAGTAGTCAGAAAACTCATCTCAAATGCCCAAAGATAATGTGTTTTTTCCCTTGTAATTGTTAATTCAAAACAAAACAATCATCACAGGATAGGGTACTCACACCAACTTTGTTGACTTCAACATTTTGCTTAGAGTTGGCTCTCACAGAAAGTAAAACCCATTACATGATTGAATACTATTGCTAAGGAAAAAGCCATAGATTTCTTTAAATTTATATTGCTGGGTTAAGAAACAAGAGAAAATAAAATGGAATAATGTTACTGAAAAGCACAGAGATAAAGAAATGAAGAGCTAGACATTCTTACATGTGTCAAAAGTGAACTTCTACAATAGAGAAAATGATTTCTGGAAAAAACACCATATTTGCAGTGAAAGCACTTATTCATACTTTAAAGCTTAATTTGCCAACCTAAGGCTAAATGTGGGCTAGTTTTTCTTTCAAATATGTGGGCTTTGGGCCTAATGTTCCCCACTTTGCGAAACATTCAAGGGTATGACCTGTAGGGTCCTATTAATATCATTATGAGAGAGGAAGTCCAAATGAAGTGTATTTAGAAGCCAAATCAATTGAGCACCTTATATTAAGTGCCTAATGTTTGGAGTACTCTATTGCTTTCCTTCAGGCATAGTCACTGGGACTTTTACTTCTGGAGTGGAGGACTAGAAGTCAGTCATTACCCTGTGGATGGTGGAAAGGAAGCAGGGAAAAAGAGAGGACTGGAAAAACTATAGACATACTCCAAACTTGGGGGCCAAAAAAGAGGTAATAGCTAGGTTTTTGCTAGCTCCAATACCTCCAAACCCAGACTCTGCAATAACTGAAACTACTATTAATCTCTTCTGAATCACCATTGAATCTTTTCTTTCTCTAACCTTCTAACACTGCCAGAAGTTGTCTACCTTATAAACAGTTTTGATCATGCCACTTTCCTGCCCCAATTTTAGAGACTCTTCCATTGATTATTTAATTTAAAATTTTATTTTCCCAAAATACATGTAAAAGCAAATTTTTACATCAACTTTTAAAAACTCCCTCCCCACCAAGAACACAAGCAATTCAATATAATTATACATGTGTAGTCATGCAAAACATTTCCACATTAGCCAGGTTGTGAAAGAAAACAGACAAAAACAAAACTTCAGATAAGGAATTACCAAAAAATTATGTTTCAATCTGTATTCAGATACCATCAGTTCTTTCTCTGTAGATGGACTGGATTTTTTTTAAGTCCTTCAGAGTTATCTGGGATCATTGTGTTGCTGAAAGTAACTAAGTCATTCACAATAGATCATCTTACAATGTTGTTGTTATTTGTATACAGTACATTTCACTTTGCATCAGCTCATGTAAGTCTTTCCAGGTTTTTCTGATAGCATCCTGCTCATCATTTTTTATGGTAAACTACATTTATATAGTACTTAAAAATTAAAAAAATATATTTATCTATCTATCTATCTATTTATTTTTTTGCAGGGCAATGAGGGTTAAGTGACTTGCCCAGGGTCACACAACTAGTATGTGTCAAATATCTGAGGCCAGATTTAAACTGAGGTCCTTTGAAATCTAGGTCCAGTGCTTTATTTGTTTGCTCTACCTAGCTGCCCCCTATATAGTACTGTATTTGTTTTTTGTTTTTTGTTTTTTGTTGGTGGGGCAATGAAAGTTAAGTGACTTGCTCAGGGTCACACAGCTAGTAAATATCAAGTGTCTGAGGCTGGATTTGAACTCAGATGCTCCTGAATCCAGGACCAGTGCTTTATCCACTGTGCCACCTAGCTGCCCCTATATAGTACTTAAAAGAGAGATCTTATTACAATAAACCCATGAGGTTGATTATTGCAACAACAGTACTAGGTAACATTTATATAGTACCTTATACCTGACAAAGAGTTTTCTTTACAATAGCCCAGCAAAGTATATCCCATTCAATCAATCCTCATCAATCAATTCTCATCTTCATCTAATCATCATCAATCTATCCATCCTTCAATCGATCATTTCAATCAATCGATCAGTCAAACATCGGCATCATCATCATCATTTTACATTGCTCTTGCCTCTGATTCAAAATTTTTTTCACAGGTACAATTGCTAACTGTGTTTCTCTCCATCCTATTCCCTCCCTACATTTACTCTATTTTTTATCATCTTTCACCCTATCCCTCCTCAAAATATTTTGCAGACTGCCCCCTCCATGAATCTGCCCTCCTTTCTTTCTCCCCTCTCCCCTTATCTCCATCCCCTCATACTGGGTTAGATAGATTACTCTGCCAATTGAGTGTGTATGTTATTCCCTCTTTGAGCCAATTCTGATGAGAGTAAAGCTCACTCACTCCCCCATACCTCCCCCATCTTCCTCTCCACTCCATAAGCTTTTTCTTGCTTCTTTTATGTAAGAAAATTCACCCCATTCTACCTCTCCCTTTCCCTTTATTCCAGTCCATTCCTCTCTAACCTCTTAATTTTAATTTTTTTTAAGATACCATCCCTTCATATTTAACTCACACCTGTGCCATCCACCTGCCCTAATAATGAGAAAATTCTTATGAGTTACAAATGTCATCTTCTCACGTAGGAATGTAAACAGTTTAACCTTTTAATATCCCTTGTGATTTTTTTCCTGTTTACCTTTTTATGCTTCTATAGGGTCTTGTATTTGAAAGTCAAATTTTCCATTCAGTTCAGGTCTTTTCATCAAGAATGCTTGAATGTTCTTTCTTTCATTGAATGCCCATTATTTCCCCCTGAAGATTTATACTCAGTTTTGCTGGGTAGATGATCCTGGTTGTAAACCGGTTCCTTTGCCCTCTGGAATATCATATTTCAAGCCCTCCAATCCGTTAATGGGGAAGCTGCTAGATCTTGTGTTATACTGACTGTGGCCACCATACTTGAATTGTTTCTTTCTGACTGATTGCAATTTTTTCTCCTTGCCTGGGAGTTCTGAAATTGGCTATTAATATTCCTGGAGTTTTTATTTTGGAATCTCTTTTAGGAGGTGATGGGTGGATTCTTTCAATTTCTATTTTACCTTCTGTTTCTAGAAATAAGGGTAATTTTCCCAGACAATTTCTTGGAAGATGATGTCTAAGCTCTTTTTTTTTTTGATTGTGGCTTTCAGGTAGTCCAATAATTTTTCAAATTATCTCTCATGGCATCTATTTTCCAAGTCAGCTGTTTTTCCAATGAGCTATTTCACATTGCCCTCTATTTTTTCATTCTTTTGGTTTTGCTTTATTGTGTCCTTGATTTCTCATAAAGTCATCAGCTTCTGTGAGAATCAGTGTTCCACCCTCTGCTGAGAAAGACATTGTGAGAACCAGGGTGATGCCCCACCCCTCCAAAAGAAAGCTTGTGACTAGCGTCTGGAAGGTTACATCTTTTCATAGAACGCCTATAAGGTCATGTCAATCAATGGACCAGTGAATTAGCTTGGAGCTGTGTGTGGAGACTGCCCCTCTTCTGGTCCTGAAGGAAGCTTCACTGAATGGACCAAGGATCACTCTTTCATTCAGGAACAGGCATGTGGTGGCCAGGGACAGGCAGAGTAGATAGATCTCTCCTAACTTTCAGAACTTCACGTGTTCTTGGAAGCATGGATAGCTAGATGAAGGCGACTTTCTCTCTCTCTTTGCTAACCCCTAATATACTTTAATAAATGCTCAAAAGTCTAAATTATTCCCGAATTTATCAGTAAACTTAGCCAGTTCTCCCCACCTCCACACACACACTGGGGAGGGGGTGCAGATAAGGTGATCACGCATTAGATTTTAAAACATCACACTTCCATTTTGCTCAATCCTAATTCTTAAACAATTATTTTCTTCAGAGAGCTTTTGTATCTCCTTTTTCATTTAGCTTTTCAAACTGTTGACTTTTTTTTATGACACTCCTGAATCACTCTTATTTCTCTTTCAAATTTTCCTCTACTTCTCTTACCTTATCTTCAAAGTCCTTTTTGAGCACTTCCATGGCCAGAGACCAATTCATATTTTTCTTGGGAAGCTTTGGATGTAGAGCTTTGACTTTTTAAACTTCTTATGAGGGTGTATTTTGATATTACTTATCACAAAGAAACTTTCTGTGGTCTGCAGTTTTTTCCGTCTGCTCATTTTTGTAGCCTATTTATTGACTTTTAACTCCTTCTTAAAGTGGGACACTGCTTCCAGGACTTACTGTCCTAAGGTTCAGGGGGTCCAAGGGTGGTATGATTTAAGGAAAGGCACCATTCTACACTCCCCTGGCCTGTGCTCTGGTCAGTAAGTAAGCACAGGCGTGTTGCTCTTTAATCTGGGAACAGAATTCTGTTTCATTGTGGTTGCAACTCTGGCATGCCTGTGCCCTTCCCCAACCTGGTCTGCCACTCAAGACTGCTTCTTGGTTCCGAGCACAGGCAACACACAGGTTATGCCTCAGCACCAGCAGAGACCTCTGCAATCTCCCCCTGGCCAACTTCTTGACACCCTACAACAATCCATGAATTGATTCCAGAAATAGCCACTGCCTCAGCTGATTCCAAGGCTCCAGAAGCCTGATTCTCTGGGGTTGGGGCTGGGGTCTGTGCAGGTGTGGCTTGATCTGCCTTCCATTCTCAACCTGGTACAACAGACCCTTTCCTGCCGACCTTCTAAGCTGTCTTTGGCAGGAAAATGATCTCACCTCATCCTTTTGTGGGTCTGCTTTCTCCTGTTGATTATTGAATAAAACTCAAACCCCAAAGCCTGGCATTCAAAGGTCTCATAATCTTCTTCCAATTTAGTTTTTCAACCTTATTTCACATGATGATCTGTCACAAAGTCCATAGTTCTGTTGAATTTTACAACTTGCTATTGTCTATATTTCAAAGATTTTTAGGGAATTGGCACAGTCCTTTCCAATAGTTTTGATAATTAGGGTAGTGCTTTCTTCTTTTAAAAATAGAATATGCTGGGGCAGCTAGGTGGTGCAGTGGATAAATCACTGGCCCTGGATTCAGGAGGACCTGAGTTCAAATTTGACCTCAGACACTTGACACTTACTAGCTGTGTGACCCTGGGCAAGTCACTTAAACCCTCATTTGCCCAGCAAAAAAAGAAAAGAAAAGAAAAGAAGTGAATACTAACAACTAGGTTAAAAGAAGTAGACTTCCCTCTTTATCAGTGATTATGACTTAATTTTATTAGCTTGCTGCCATCCCCTTTTGTGCTTTCTATTCTCTTCCCACCCTTCTTTGCTTTCTATTTTCCTCTGAAACAGTGTTCTGAAACATTAATAATTTAGCCAATATAATATTCTGAAGGTTACTCCACTGGTAGCAACTGTTGTGCAGTTGTTTAAGTACATATCTTTTCCTTTGGGAAGATTGACTTATCTTGTTAAATAGAAAATGTAGTGTTTTCTTTGCATTAAAAAAGAGTTTTCTTCTCTGACAAGTTTAGTGGAATTTGAGGCAATGTAGATCAGTGGTTCAAATTAAAATAGAAATAGATGCGTATGGGAGGCATACTGACTTAGAAAACCACAAACTGAACATTATCTATTTTGCATTGTATTTTAATTTCTTCTGTTAAACCTTTCCCAATTACTTTTTTTTTTTGTGGGGCAATGAGGGTTAAGTGACCTGCCCAGGGGTCACACAGCTAGTGTCAAGTGTCTGAGATTGGATTTGAACTCAGGTCCTCCTGAATCCAGGGCCAGTGCTTTATCCTCTGTGCCACCTAGCTGTCTCCTCCCAATTACATTTTAATCTGATTCAGCTGTACTGGGGAGTTTTTGTGGGTTGGCATGGGCCTCGAGTTTGACGTCTCTGATGTAGACTACTGTTTATGTTCTTAAATACATAGCCAAAGAAATCATTATTGAAAGAATTATTTGAAGAACCTGATAGGCCAGGACCCAGATCCAAATCTGATAATGAACTTAGAGCAACTGTTTGGGGACAGTGTCCTCATGGAAATGTCTTCAAAATCAATCCTGGGAGGATGAGTGGAATCCACTTTAGCCCATACATGTCCCAGAATCTCTAAGCTACAGTGTTATCTCCTATTTCATACCTCCTAATGAATACCTCTGGACTCTTGGTTCCAGACATTTTCACAAAGGGGTGCCTTGTTTAGGTCAAATGATCATCTTTCCTACAGTAGCTTATTACAGGAACTAGGCAGCCATTTTTATTCTACTTTCCTATGAGTGGCCATTGAAACAGTTCTGGAGTCATATTTAATTCCATTTTCTCTGCTGATACTTTAGCACATGCTGACTGTACATATCTAGCCACCTGTCAAAAACATTGTGTGGGAAAGATTGCTAAAAAGGAAGCTAAATTGCAAGTAATTGAAAAGTTAATGATGGTGCTATAGAATAGAAAATGAAATATTCTTCCCCTTAGCTGAGAGTAGGGGATTATTAAGACATTAAGTAATATGGATATGCATTTTTAGATATGAATCACTATATTGGGTATTTATGCTTTAATTGCTTTTTCTTTGTCATAAGGAAGATTCAATTTCTTTTAAAAATTATTTATTTTTTAACATTAATTAAGTTTTTTTTTCAATTTCAAATTCTTTCCCATCAGTCCCGTCCTCTGCCCACTAAGAAGGCAAACAATTAATATCAAGTATATATGTGAAATCATGCAAAATATATTTATCATATTAGGATATTTTAAAAGGCCCCCAAACAACAAAAAAAGCAAGAAAAATTTAAAAACAGTATGCTTCAGTCTATACTCAAAGTTTCATCAATTCTCTCTCTGGAGATGAATAGCATTTTTCATCATGGGTCTTTTGGAATTATCTTGGATCATTGTATTGATCAGAGTATTTAAGTCTTTCACAGTACTTGTTACAATATTGTGGTAACTGTGTACATTGTTCTTCTGGTTCTGCTTACTTCACTTTGCATTAGTTCATGTTGGTCTTCCCAGATTTTTCTGAAAGTATCCTGCCCATCATTTCTTATAGCACAACAGTATTCTATCACATTTAGATACCACAACTTGTTCAGCCATTCCCCAACTGATAGGCATCCCTGTACAAACAGGTCTTTTTCCCATTTAGAAAAAAGTCTCTTTTGGATACAGACCTATTAGCTGTATTGCTGGGTCAAAGAGTATGTATAGTTTTATAGCCCTTTGGACATAGTTCCAAATTGTTCTCCATAATGATTGGATCAGTTCACAATCCCATCATAGTGTGCATTAGTTTCTTTAATTTTCCACATCCCCTCCAGCATTTATTATTTTCCTTTTCTGTCATGTTAGCCAATCTGATAGGTGTAAGGTGGTACCTCCAAGTTGTTTTAATTTGCATTTCTCTAATCAATAGTGATTTAGAGCATTTTTTCCATGTGACTATTGAGAACTTTGATATCTCCTTCAGAAAACTGTTCATATCCTTTGATCAATTGGGGAATGACTATTAATTTCATACATTTTGGCTCAATTCCCTATATATTTAAGAAGTGGGGCCTTTATCAAAGAAACTTGCTGTAAAATGCCCCTCCCCCCAGTTTTCTGCTTTCCTTTTAATTTTAGTTACATTGGTTTTGTTTGTGCAAAGCCTCTTTTTTATACTATATAATTAAAATTATCCATTTGGCTGCCCTTGATCCTTTCTAACTCTGTTTGGTATTGTTTGAAACAAATTAAAATTTCAATGGATAGAGGGATGGGAGGAGAGATATTTCCAGAGATGGCTGTGATACAAAAATAAAAGACATCAATAAAGCTTATTCTTACAACGACAACAACAAAATCAATATTGTGTAGGATATTCTATTATGAAAAATTAAGGCTTTAATTAGGACAGTGAATCCAGTTCTTTAGGAGCCCCTCTCAATTTTTACTTGTCTAATCTCTCTCTTCTTCTCCCCCGCCCCCATGATCAAGATAGAAATCATTAAAACAAACAAACAAAAAGTTTGGTCTTGAAACATTGTTAGCATAGAAAGTTCCTTTTGAAGAAAATTCTTTCTACTTATGTAGCAACTGTTTTGCAATTTAGAGCGTTGCCTGGGACATGGGGGGTGGGGGTTAAGTGACTCATCCATAGTCACACAGCCATTAAATGCTTAATTAGAACCTAGATCTTTCTAAATCTGAGACACTGGCACTTCATCCACTACTCCACACTGCCTATCTTATCACTAACATTTTTAATAATAATAATGGTTCATGTTTCTAAAGGTTTTAAAATTTTAAAAAGTACTTTCCTCATAGGTCCTAAAAGTATGATTATCCCCATTTTATGGATGAGAAAATTTAGACTCAGAGAGGTTGAGACTTGCCTACAGTAGTCCCAGTTAGCAGGAAGAGATGTGCTGTAGTAATTGTCATCACTTTCTGAATACCCCCAAATGACTCTTTTTGGGGAATTTGTAGTTGAAATGCCATCTAGACATTTGGTATTTTTTACGTCATCTTATACAAAAAAAAAAAAAGATGTATACTATCATGTCCACTAACCCCCACCCCAACTTTTTTCTTCATTTTGATGTGGAAATTCATGTTTGCTATTCAGAGAAGACCAACACTTACATTTTCTGCTCATCACCTTATTTCCCAACTTGTAATCATATAATGGAAAAAAAAGGGGACCTTGGGGAAACTTCAAACTCTCCTCCCTCCACCACTTACTTTATTTTTATTTTATTTTATTTTTAACACAAAATGTCAGTCGGGGTAGTTCTTTCTGTCAGACCTGTAAAATGCCTTTTCATTAAAATACCTCATATGTGGTGGTCCCCAGTCTTTTCAGCTGACATGGCCTGCCTCTTGTTTGATATGCCCACTAGGTATGCAGAAAGTGAGAGGAATTAATCGCCAAGCTTAACATAGCTTGGAAGGGAAGTCCTGG
Organism: Dromiciops gliroides; assembly: GCF_019393635.1. NCBI lineage: Eukaryota > Metazoa > Chordata > Mammalia > Microbiotheria > Microbiotheriidae > Dromiciops > Dromiciops gliroides. Next base: position 500,863,719 of record NC_057861.1, on the reverse strand, counting down.
GCCTCCTAGACCTCAAGGCCCATCTTCCCACTGTGTTAATTCCAAATTCCATAGCAAAGAAAAGAGGCCCAGTCCCCTTCCTTTCTGAAATCTTACAGGAGAGGTCTGTGGATAGTGGATTAATGTCGAAATCTCTTAGCTAATTAATGTGAAGCACAATCACCCTTATATAACAAGGCTTGACAAGAAAAGGTGAAGCCAAAGCAAATGTCATAAGGGAGTTTCCCTCTCCCTTCTCCACCCCTATCTTCCCCTATCTTCCCCTGCCCCCCTCCACCAAATTAGAAAACTTTGACAAGGCCTGGGAAGGTTTGTTGTATTTAATGGTGCAGAGCCTGTTAACTTCCACTTTGCAGTTGCTATTTGTATTCTGCAAAACGAATCTATCTCACAGCAAAATCTGATGGTGGTTTTAAATGTTCAGCTTGTTCCTCAGAGATCTGAAGACTTAGCCTGAAGTGGAGAATAAAGCTTGAACAGCTGATTGATTTTCTTCAATGAGTCTTAAGGGGACTTCTGTGATTAAAAAAAAAACAAAACACCAAACTGATCTGATTAGTAAAGAGACAGGTAGTGGCCAAGCTGCAAATGCAGATGAAAACCAAACAATTTGGTGGCACAGTGGGTAAAGTTCCAGATGTGGTCAAGAAGAACCAAGTTCAAATCTGGCCTCAGATACTTACTAGCTGGGTGATCCTGGGCAAGTCACTTTTGTCCGCCTCAGTTTCCTCAACTATATAATGGGGATAATGATAACAGCACCATTTTGCAGTGTTGTGAGGATCAAATAATAGGTAACATTTATATAGTGCTTACTAGTGCCTGGAACATAGTAGGAACTTAATAAATGCTTATTTACTTCCTATTTTTTTTTGGCTGGTCCTTGAGAGGTTAAGTGACTTGCCCAGGGTCACACAGCTACTAAGTGTCAAGTGTCCTGAGGCCGGATTAGAACTCAGGTCCTCCTGAATCTAGGGCCAGTGCTTTATCCACTGGGCCCACCTAGCTGCCCCCATGAGAGGGTGTAATTCTTTAAAGAGGAATGCCTAAGGACCCCACCACCTATTTCCCCATGACATAATCATGTTGTATTCTCTCCAGTAGAATGAAAGCTCTTTCAGACACATGGAGTGTTTTTCCATTTTGTCTCTGCAACTCTAATACCTAGCACAGTGCTTTGCAATTTGTTGGTACTTAATAAATGTATGTATTGTCTTGTATTATAATGAGACACTAGGGATGGGGTAGTCTAAGGCTGGACTTCTTAAACTTTTTCCACTCATGACCCCTTTTTGCGCAAGAGATTTTATGTGACCCCTGCTATAATGTATGTAACAAAGCTTCTTAAGTTTTATTGCCAATTTTTTTGTGAGCCCCCACATTCAGTTATGTGACACCATTATGGGGTTACAACCCACGGTTTAAGAAGCTAGGGTCTAGGGGGGCAGCTAGGTGGCACAGTGGATAGAGCACTGGTCCTGGATTCAGGAGGACCTGAGTTCAAATCTGGCCTCAGACACTTGACACTTACTAGCTGTGTGACCCTGGGCATTGCCCCACAAAAAGAAAAAGAAAAAGCTAGGGTCTAAGGAGTATATAGATATCCCCAAGATTAATAAAACAAGGTAAGATTGAATATATATCCTTTATGGAGAATATGTGGTTTAATGTGTAAGAATCATATTGGATAAAAAGGTTACCTTCATGGGTAGATGGAGTATTTATAGTGATAATTCACAGATCTTTCACAAATGTAAAAATGTGAAGACAATAATGTGGAGGTTTATTTTTGCCTCAAATAGTCAGAAAATTGTTCAATTTGTTCATTTTTCTTTTCCAGTGGAAATGCAAACTTTATAGTGATAAAAGCTAGTGTGATGATTAGGAAAAACATTAGTTTAAAGTAAAAGAACTTGGATTCAAATATTTTTCCTATCACTTTACTAGCTCTATGATTTGGGGCAAGTTGCTTAATCTCTCAAGGGCCTTTCTCCATATCTGTAAAATGTAGGAGTAGAATTAGATAACATCTAAGGATCTCTCCAACTCTAACCCTATGATATTTCTCATCACCTCAGCTTCTAAATCTTTCCAGAAGTTTAGAAAGTGAAATAGAGTTTAGCAAATTATATGCTGAATGTGCCCAGTGTATAGATAGCTGATCTGGATTGTTCTTGAAGACAATTCCCCCAGTATCAGGTTTTTAAGACTTGATTATTCCAACAATTATTTCCTCAGTTCTGTCATACGTAGTATGATAAGATAATTTTTCTGTTTTGGCTTTATGAACATTCTTTCCTTAAAACAGCAAGTCACATATTAGCTGGAGCTTGCAGAATTTAGATGATAGAAAATTTCATCTTTGGTGATTAATTAGTGATAAGAGAATTTCCAGCTCAGCTTTATTACCTCTGTTTACTTATGCAGCTCTTTTTGTGTTTGGATGAGGCAACTGGGGTTAAGTGACTTGCCCAGGGTCACACAGCTAGTAAGTGTCAAATGTCTGAGGCTGGATTTTGAACTCAGTCCTCCTGAATCCAGGGCTGGTGCTCTATCCACTGCGCCACCTAGCTGCCCCTATCTCTGTTTACTTAAGATGAGTATGTCAAATAACTAAGTATAGCTTCAGGTTTAATGGCTAGTCTGAAGTTTCAACTTTAATTTTAGTGTTATTGACTAGTTTATAATTTTACCTGATACAGATCTATCCCTCCTGTTATCTGTTCTTTGATATATAAATCATTACTTTCTCCTGCCCTCATGTAAAATTCTATTGCATCTATCCTTCTTGATGTACTAAGACCTATATAAAGTTGTTAAAACTTATGGTTGGGCTCCACTGGTTTTTGTATACTGTGGGTCTATGCTGAGAATATAATTAAACTGTGTCTTTAAAGTATCTTTGCATGTTGGTAAGCATGATTGGCAGCAGTACCTACCAATGAATTCTTTGATAATTTTTACGACAAATATGTCAACCATGAAGGAATAGGAAGAGATCAGATCAAGATAGATTTTTTCCAGACCAGAAGCCCTTCAGTGAACACAAAATAAAATTTAGCTAGGAAGATTTGTGTTCAGGAAAAACCAACTAACTGGTAAAGTTGCTGTTTCTTCTAGAAAAGTGTAGAAACCAAGACCAGATTTGAATTCAGGAAGATGAATCTTCCTGACTCTAGACCCTATCCACTCTACCACTTAGCTGCCCCAGCAACAACAACTCATCTATTCCATGTATATTTCTTCATCTACTGATATCTCTTATCTATCTATAGATATCAACAACAATATCTATAGACAAATATAGATTTTGGTTTGTTTTTGTTTTTTGTTGAGGCAATTGGGGGTAAGTGACTTGCTCAGGGTCACACAGCTAGTAAGTGTTATGTGTCTGAGGACCGAATTTGAACTCAGGTCCTCCTGACTCCAGGGTCGGTGCTCTATCCACTGCACCACCTAGCTGCCCCTGTATAATATCTTTGTAATAAAATTTAGAAATATATATAGGTATCTATCTCTGGGGCAGATGAGTGGCACAGTGGATAGACTACCGGGTCTGGAGTCAGGAAGACCTTAGTCCAAATCTGGCCTTAGACACTTTACTAGCCATGTGACACTGGGCAAGTCACTTAACCCCAATTGACTCTAAAAACAAAACAAATAAAGAATTTCAGGGTGTGACTCAATTCAACCTTTGAATCAAAGATCTGACTCTGAAATCACTTCTCAGGACTGAAGAGCTGAATAGTGTCCTTGACAACTATAAATTCCAAGATGTTAGTTCTCAAACTCCTACAAATGCCAAGTAGTCTTAGAAGGAAGGCTAGTAATTTGAAAGGATCATAAAAAGCTTCATATAGAAGGTGGTGATTGATTTGCATCCTGAAGGAAGAGAGAGAATTCTATGAAGTAGAGGGGAAAGAGGAATCTATTCCAGACATGGAGGACATCAGGAGGGAGTCTTGGGTGCCTTATGTGAACATCAGAGAGAAGGCCAGGGTTAAGGATTGTAGAGTTCTGGAGGAGAAGGGATGTACAGCTGAGGCCAGGTTGTTGAAGGGCTTTAAAAGCTAAACAGAAAATGTATACAACAATTATTATCCTGGCAACATACACATTCGGGACTAGCTCCATTGTTTTATTTTATTGATTTATTGATTTTTGTGGGGCAATGGGGGTTAAATGACTTGCCCAGGGTCACACAGCTAGCAAGTGTCAAGTGTCTGAGGACAGATTTGAACTCAGGTCCTCCTGAATACAGGGCCGGTGCTTTATCCACTGTGCCATTCTAGCTGCCCCCTGCTCCATTGTTTTTATTTTTTTAATTTTAATTTTAAAAATTTTTTTGCTCCATTGTTTTTTAACTGATAAAGTGGGAGATAAGTCCTTCTCAGTTGACTGATTATCTTTACAATATTGCTGTTCCTGTGTCCATTGTTCTGTTTCTGCTAAACACTTTGCAAATATAATCTCATATGCAAAGTGTTTAGCACAGTGCCTGGCACATAGTAAGTACTATATAATGCTTATTTCCTTCCTTTCCCTTCCCCCTTGTGGGAAGATAATTCTACTTGTTTCATTTTTGTTGTTGAATTCCTTCAGTCCTGTCTGACTCTTTGTGACCCCATTTGGGGTTTTCTTGGCAAAGATACTGGAGTGGTTTTGCCAATTCCTTCTCCAGCTCATTTTACAGATGATGAAACTGAGGTAAACAGCGTAAAATGACTTCCCCAGGGACACACAGCTAATAAATGTCTGAAGTCAGATTTGAACTCAGGAAAATGAGTCTTCCTGAATCCCAGCTTGGTGCTCTATCCACTGTGCCACCACCTAGCTGCCTGTTTCATAGGATCATAGATTTTGAGTTGGAAGGAACTTTAAACTTCATCTAATTAAAGTCCCTCATTTGGAATGAGTATTTTGACTCTATTGTGAAATCACACCCCTACCTGTTGTGTTTTGATGTGGGGACGATATTTGTCTTGTGCACCCATCCAGTTGCATTCTCTAGCGGTGGACAAACAGGAACCGGAAATCAAATGAAGTAAGTATTGGATAGGATATCATAAATGACTAGCAGGGGCAACTAAGGAACGTTCTCCTCACCCTCTCCAGCCTCCCATCCACAAATGACTCACAAGCCAGGGAGGAAGGCAATACAACCTTGACAAATTAGCACTTCAGGATGCAAGTGGTACCATATTTCATGGAGCAGAAAGCAAATAAAGCTGCTGATGGACAATGAACAGTTACCTGGAAGTCTTGAAGTCAGGGTGGGGGAATGGGAGAAGTAAGTGCAACTTAATTCCTTTCCTAAATAGCATTGGTCCTACTAACTTCATGGTCAAACGAGGTATCACAGCTGGAGAATCATTGTCTCAGCTCCATGCCTCTCCAAAGTATCTTCATTGTCACTGAGACTCTCCCAGAAGTATGCTCCTCAGCCCTATCCACTGAGACACATTGCACAGGCTAGACCCCCATGCCATTTGCTAAGGCTTCCCCCTGGTTCCTTCACTCTGTTCCTTTTTCTCCTGCTGCCTCAGTGGAGTTTCTTTTTTTTCACTCATTGATAGTAAAGCATCTTGGAGATATATTCCCTTTGGCTAATGATGCATCTTCAACACTTGTCAAATAACCCATCCCTGCTGACCCACAACGGCTATTGGGAAAATATGAGACTTCCTGAATCACTCTTCCTAAGGGAATGTCCCCAGGCCTTAGCGTAGCTGAGTGTTGTTGTTCATTGTTTCAGTCGTGTCCAACTCTTCATGATCACATTTAGGGGGTTTATTGGTAAAGATATTGGAGTGGTTTGCCATTTTCTTCTCTAGTTCATTTTAACAGATGAGAAACAGGCAAACAGGGTTAAGTGACTTGCTCAGGGTCACACAGCTAGTAAGCATCTGAGGCTGGATTTGAACTCAGGGTTTACCTGACTCCGGACCTTGAGCTCTATCCCTTGCCACCTAGCTGCCCTTTAGCTGAGTTAGGGTGAGTGAATTCCTTTCCCTTCTATACTTGCAGGTGTAGTAGAGTGTGGCTCTCACAAAGTCAGCGACTCCGCTGAATCTTTCTGAGGCTGGTGATGAATACTCATCCCCTTTTCCCCTTTTCTTTCTCTCATCATACTCTCAAGCCAAATAAATGGTCCTCCAGCTCTGATAAGAATCCAAAAGTATTAGAAACTCAGGAGGGGCAGATGAACGCATGCAGTTGCCACCAAGGTATATCAGTTATTCAGATAAATTCATTTTGTCCTTCAATTCTTCTTGCTTTGTGCACTGGAATGGGAGAAAGTACTCAGAAAAATCAAAGTAATGATATTCTCCTGCCATTTCCCCTATGAATAGAACAGTGAAAAACTCCTGAAACTGGGATGCTTGCAGTCAGTCACTAAACATTTATGAAGTACCCACTATATACCAGGTGGGCAACTAGCTGGCACAATGGATAGAGCACTGGGCCTGGAGTCAGGAAGACCTGAGTTCAAATCTAGCCTTAGATACTTATTAGCTGTGTGACCCTGGGCAAGTCACTTAACCCCATTTGCCTCAGTTTCCTCATATGTAAAATGAGCAGGAGAAGCTTTGTTTTGTTACAAGCTTACTTTGTAATAATTATATTTTGTGAAGTGGGAGTAATCTGTAAATGCATGTATTGCAAAAACAAAACGCATAAATAAAACTTAAAACTATTTAAAAAAATAAAGCAAAGGCTCCCCATTTTTAGTCACAGCTAAAGAATCTGAGAATTGGTATAATATAATGGCTTGCCCTTAATACTAATACCTCCTCTTTGAGATTGGGCAGCTAGGTTGCCTAGTAGCTAGAGCACCTTCCTTGGAGTAAGGAGGACTTGAGTTCAAATCCAGCCTCAGGAACTTATTAGCTATATGACCCTGGAAAGTTACTAAAAATGAGCTGGAGAAGGAAATGGCAAACAACTGCAGTACCTCTGCCAAGAAAACCCAAATGGGGGTCATGGAGTATTGGACTCACTCAACAACACCCCTGTGAGATTACTTCCAATTCGTCCGTGTATATATGTTGTTTTGAATACATTGGTTTGCATTGATGTTTTCCCTGTTAGCCTGGTGAGCTTCCTGGGAGTTTGGATTGGTTTTGCTTTTTTGTTTCTCCATCTTTCAGGACAGTGCCCAGTACATGATTGGCACTTAATGAATGCTTGGTGATTTGGCTTGACCTTGTCCTATGCTACTACCTTGGTAAATGATGAGATAGAATATGAACACAGACCCTCTGTCTCTGAATCATGTTCTTTCCATTGCATGGTAATCCCTTATCTGACCTTATCTGATTTCTTACAGAGTAGTAAATGAATGAGCTAATTCAATCTTGCAAATTGAAAGTTTAAAAAAATGATAAGATTATAGTTTTAATACCAATAAGCTCATTTTGCTGTTCATCTTTTTTTCCAGTTGTGTTGGACTCTCTATGACCCCCTTTAAGTTTTTCTTGGCAAAGTTTACCGAAGGGTTTTGCTATTTCCTTCTCCAGTTCATTTAATAGATGAGAGAAACTGAGACAAACAGGCTAAGTGACTTTCCAGGACCACACAGCTAGGAAGGAGCCAGATTGAACCAAGGAAGATGAATCTTCTTGATTCCAGGCCCAACACTCTATCTACTGTGTCTCCTACCTGTCCTAACCTAATTTAGGGGTTAACAGACTTCATGGAAGACAATGTTTATAGACTATCTGCCCTTTGTGGTTTCTAGCTTGTTTGAAAACAATCATATCTAAGCTATCACTGCAATGTTAGGTAAAGAGGAAGGAAGCACTTAGCAACAACTGGCTCTGTGAAGAAAAAAAAGTAGACTAGACATACTTTTAAAAGTGTAATATGCATTGCTAAAGTTTTCTCCAAACTCTTTCGAAGTCTAAATAATCAGCAAAACATAAAAATCCTATTTTGTAACATTTGCTATTTCCAAGGTATAAATGATCACACTAAACATTTAACACTTGGCTTTCTGAGTCACTCACTTTAAGATGGGCTTTAGCATGCCCTTAGTTAGTTGTCATTTTAAATCCTTTAGAGGTATTTGTTTTCTTTTTTAGCCATCTGCGGCGTAAACCTGGCCAATCCTGCTGTAGTTTAGACCTGAAGGGGGGCAGCTAGGTGGCCCAGTGGATAAAGCACTGCCAGCCCTGGATTCAGAAGGGTTTCAAATTTGACCTCAGACACTTGACACTTACTAGCTGCGTGACCCTGGGCAAGTCACTTAGCCGTGTTGGTTTCAGTTCCTCATCTGTAAAATGATCTAGAGAAGGAAATGGTAAGCCACTCAGTAACTTTGTCAAGAAAACCCCAAATAGAGTCATGAAGAGTTGGACATGACTGAAAGGACTCACAATAACAAATTCATCTAACCTTTCACAAAAAGGAAGTTTACTTAGCCATAGCAGGGCAAGGCCATTCAGAACAGGGAAGGGATATTTATCTGAGATAACCCACCAAGCACAGCTTCCTACCGTTCACACTGCTGGTCCTGAGGTCACAAGCCTGAAGGGAAGAGCTCCAGCCCCTTGTGTCCTGGCTATTTTGTACACTGATGACGGGGAAGCTATCATGACCTGAACCTCACTGCCCTGAGGTCTTAATTCTTGAGCCAGTGCTCAAGGAAAAAACAACTGTAATTTGTATTGGAGTCTGAAGCTGGAATATTGCTATCCCCACAGCATTGAGAACATTAGCATTAAAGAGGGGGACTTTTGCAGTGGCAAGCATAAGGAAGTTTCCTATATATGGTCCAACCTGACATTCCAGGGCCAGCTCATTACTTCATATGTAGTGTTTGTCCAAGATCTACATAATGATGATGGATCAGTAACAGCTAGCTAGTGCCTTAAAGTTTTCAAACTACTTTATAAATATTAACTCATTTCATCCTTATAGCAACCCTGGGAAGTATTATTATTATTATTATTATTATTTCCATTTTATAGATGAAGGAGCTGAGACACACAAGGGGATAATGACTTTCCCATGGTCACACAGCTAATTATGTGTCTAAGGACAGTGAACTTCTTGACTCAAGTCTAGTGCTCAGGTTACTGTGCTGCCCAGTTTACCTCTAACTTGATAAACTAGTTTATCCAGATTTTTAATGGTCGAGGTAACATATTTTTCCATTTTTCCATTTTTTCACACTTTAGGCTTTCAGTTTTGTTAAATAAACATATTTTGCACTACAGTGGATTCTGGTGAGTAGGTTTTGTACTGACTAAGCTTGTAGTGACAAGCTTTATTCAATGAACATGGTGCTGGTTGTCAGTGAGAACATTCGGAAACAACACGCAATTGACTCAATTTAAAACGATCCTTACCATAAACTAGGAGGTTAGGAAGTGTGGTGTAGTAGATAGAACACAGGACTTGGAGTCAGGAAGACCTGAATTTGAACCCCAACTTTCATATTTACTTGTATGTAGTCTGACCTTGGACAACTTAGCCTCTATGAGTTTGTTTTCTTTTTTTGTACATGCAGTGAGGAGGATCCTTCCCTCCCACACCACTCTTCAAGTTCATGTTGTCACAGAAAGTCCAGAATGTAATCCTAGGACCTGTGGACTTGGAGATTCACCCTGGTAAGAGACCCGCAGTTATTGTAGCTACAGCCCACTGGAGGACCCAGAAAGGAAAGTTCTTGTCACTAAGGACCTTGCCCCCTTTAACATCCCTGTCGTAATCAACATCAGAAACTGATATCATTTCATTAGTGGAAATGACAATAAAGAAGCATTAACATCTGTCTCATGACTGCACCTCTAGAACCACGGGAGATTTTCCATTTGCCTGTGAGCTGAAATCTTCCATATGTTCTTTCTCCCCCATTGGAATATGAGCTCTTGAAGAAAGGGACCGTGTATTTAAAAAAAAGTATATCCTCAATGCTGAGCACAGTGCTTTGCATGAGTGTTTAATAAATGCTTTCTTCATTCATTTTTTTCACTCATTCATATCACATATTTAGGGATTGTACTTGTAAATGTTTAATAACCAACTCTCCAGAACAAATAATGTATGTAAGACATATGCATATGCATTATTAACATTTTCTCTTTCATTTTCTTAAGTCCTGACCAATCAACAAAAGAATAAATCAAGTCCTGATTTGTGGTATTTGCCTCATTTTTGAAGTATAAGTGCAAATTCTGAAAATTTAACAATTGGCTTTCACAGTATAAGCTGACTCCAGCTTACTCCTGAAAGGCCATCATGTTACAAAGGTGTTTTTAAAACGAGGTCCCCCAAACCGAAGTACCCAAGGATTACTTGTGTAGGAACAAGGCAATCTTCTATCAGCCATTAGAATTCAGTCTCTTGTAGAGGTTTCCTTGGAGAAAGCTGTGAATTGGCCTCATTTTTTTTTTTTTTTGGCGGGGCAATGGGGTTAAGTGACTTCCCAGGGTCACACAGCTAGTAAGTGTCAAGTGTCTGAGCCGGATTTGAACTCAGGTACTCCTGAATCCAGGGCCAGTGCTTTATCCACTGCGCCACCTAGCCGCCCCCATAGTTGGGCCTCATTTTAAGGGTAGAAAAACCAGGTAGCAGTCAACTTGGATGAAGCTTAACACTTCTAAAGCCCACTTGGCTAAATGCTGGTTAAAGCCTTCAAGTTCTGCACAAAGTGCTAAACAATGTCTCTCCCATTATGAAAATATGCACTCTGACACTTTGATGATGATCCTCTGTATGAGTGTTGTGTGTGATGGGGCTCTGCTGATTAAATCACAGGTTTCCCATAACAGATTTATTAGGTCTGTGGAGGCAGTTCCTTGACCATGACAGCTGCAACAATGGTGCCTCATGAACTTTTCCTGTTCTCATGCCAGAAAACTTATCATTTAACTCTTTAGCCCCACTCCCTCAACCTCAAATGCAACCGGAAAAAGAAAAGAAAAGAGTGTTTTGAAAGAAATTCTGAGATGTGTCAGTTAAAAAAACCCTTTTTATGATGTGCATTCCTGTCTTCTCTCCCTAGCAGCTTGGGCCTGTCAGGTTTGGTGCAAAGGCACCATGGGAGATGCTGAAGGAGCTCCCTGTTTGATACACAAGTGCTCTGAAACAAAGAATAATTTGAAATTTATTGAGTATCTCTGCCAAAAAACCCCCAACAAAACCCAACAATGAAGGATTCGACTTACGTTGGGCGAAATGGTACAAGAATGCTGAGAGGCAGGTAGCTTTGATGCCTCCATTTTGCGGCTAGATAAAATGGTCCCAGGTATGACTAGAGAAAACAAAGCATCATGGGGGTAGTTGAAAGAACACTGGAAATTAGCCCTGCTAATAACTTGCTATGTGACCATTGGAATGTCACTTCTTCCTCTGATGGGAACTTTGTCCTTTTTTTATAGCTAGCATCTTTTTTTTATAGCTAGCATTTTTATAGCTAGCCACCTTCTCAATTCACATATGTGTCTCCCAGACAAGGCTATCCCAAGTTCCAGGCATTTTGTGGGCCCACATCTGCTTAAGACCATAGCTGATGAGTCCCCAATAATATGTTTACCTTTACTAATGTAACCTGGGGCTCAAGCCTAGGTATTCGAATAGGACTCTCTTCACTGGATAGAGAGAATGATTACTTAACTTTCTGGACCTGTGTGAGGGATGGAGTTGGTTAGAGCTTGGGAGAGGGGGTTTCTTTATCTGCCGTCCAGCTTCAAGAGAGGACACTTACAGTTCTAGGCTCTCTTCAGGAAGAGGTGCCCAGAAGAAGAGAAGGACTTTCAGGGTGAAGCTTTTTTGTAGAGGAGCTTGAGACCTAACTATATCCCTGTTTCCAGCTTGCAATACTAGAGACTTGGGGAATTTCCCTTGGATGAGATTGGGGACTTTCTCACTCAGTTGAACTGAGATATCTTGTTTCTAATAGGAGAGTTTAATTCACTCTGTTTATTTTTAGTATTGTTATTATCTGTATAACTTTTCTGATTGCTGTTTGCTTTCTGCTTGGATGATTGAGTTTATTCACTATTCAATATATATGATGATCTTTGTGTAACTTTTATTTTGTTGGAAGTTAGCATCAGGATAAAGCTGCCAGCCTCTTTCCTGACAGATAGTCACCAAAAAGAGTGGCTTGAACCTAAAAATGATTTTCCTTTGACTAACAATATTTAGGGAGATGTATAGACAAAGTTTAGTCTGGTATTCTGTGACTGAGGTGAACAGAGTTCACCGATCTCATGGTTTCAATCTCTTGCTTCTTGTTCTGGTAAGAATCAAAGTCTCTTTCGAGAGGGGTGGGTGAGATTCTGGAGATATCTGTCTATTCACCACCGAATTCATCCACGTTTAGACAAACTCATGTGGACATGCTCCTAACCCACACCAGACAGCACACTTACCTTGTACTAGTCAGCTGGAAATTTCAATTAGTTTAATAAAAGGTATTTAATGAGGTAAGAAAAGTAGTAAAAACATCTCTTCTATGAATCTGGTGAATTTATTCAGTTGTTTCAGTCACGTTTGACTCCATGACCCTATTTTTGTTTTTGTTTTTTTGTCAAAGATACCAGAGTTGGCTTGCCATTTTCCTTCTCCAGCTCATTTTACAGATGAGGAAGCTGAGATAAACAGAATTAAGTGACTTGCCCAGGTTCAGACAGTTAGTAAGTGTCAGAGGTTAGATTTGAACTCAGGAAAGATGGATCTTCCTGATTCTAGGCCCAGTGCTCTATTGACTGTGCTATCAACTGCCCCAGTGCATCTCTCAACTCACAAATATACACACATACTACCAGATATAAAGAACAGACACATATAGGAAACACATATGGAGGAACTGCATGTTTAGGGAATACATTAAGTATGAATTAAAGAGATATGCCTGGGGAATATGTGTGGCTAAGGTGAAGATGGCTCTGAACATTAGGAAATCTCAACTTCAGTATTACGTAGGAGTTAGATATCAAGGCTGGAACCCTATGTTTCTCAAGATTTGTGATAATTGATCTGTGCTTAGAAAAGGAATGTCTCCTGGAGGGTCTTGCATGGGCTGATGATGAGTGAGATGAGCAGAACCAGAAGAACATTGTACACAGTATCATCAACATTGAGTGTTGATCTACTGTGATGGACTATATTCTTCTCACCAATGCAATGGTACAGAAGAGTTTCAGGGAACTCATGATAGAAGAGGATCTCCAAATCCAGGAAAAAAAAAAAAGAACTGTGGAGTATAGATGCTGAATGAACCATACTATTTCTTTTGTTTTTGGTGCTGATGTTTTTCTATTTTGAGGTTTTTTGTCATTGCTCTGATTTTTCTCTTATAACATGACTAATGCAGAAATATGTTTAATGTTATTATGTGTATATATATATATATATATATATATATAAAACCTATATCAGATTACCTGCTGTCTAGGGGAGGGAGGGAGAAAAATCTGAAATTGTAAAGCTTGTATAAACAAAAGTTGAGAACTATCTTTACATGTAACGGGAAAAAATAAAATACTTTATTAATTAAAAAAAGAATTTATTAAAGTATAACACGTGGATTAAAAAAAAAGAAAAGGAATGTTTCTCACTGGTCTATGCTTCTGCCTTAAGTCACTGTTGCTACTGGGTGGTGGTGAAGGAAGAAAAATCCTCTCTCCACTTGCTATATTCCAGGCTACTAGTCCAAAGGAAAACAAGAAGGGGGAAAAGGTTCCCAAGGACAGAGCTGTTTTCACGGTTTAAAAACTAAAGAAGGGGCAGTTTTCTCTGATAAGAGTGCATCCCCCCTTGACTCCCAGTTGCCAAATATTTTCCCTTCAGCCCCATTCACTGGTGAACCAATAATGTGTATTTTTCTAGAAAGGATCTAGTGTATCTGTCTCTCATCAAAGGATTGGACGACTTGTCTTGCTTCTTGGGAGGGGCCTTTTTGAGAGAAGGCAACAGACTTGCTAACAGATTTATCACAGTTTTTTCTTTCTTTTTTTTTCTTTCTTTTTCTTTTTTCAGGGCAAGGAGGGTTAAGTGACTTGCCCAGGGTCACACAGCTAGTAAGCGTCAGATGTCTGAGGTCGGATTTGAACTCAGGTCCTTCCGAATCCAGGGTGGGTGCTTTATCCACTATACCACCTAGCTGCCCCCACGGGTTTTTTTAATCAACTCCCTCCACCCCCATTGCATAAATTAGTATTCCTAGGTGGTGGGAATTGTTGTTGTTGTTGTTGTTTGTCCTTCATTCTTAAAGAGGACCATGATATCAGAGCTGATGCCATGACTTGCAGTGAATTGGATTTAAGTGAGGGAGGTCTATGCAAAGGTCACCAATCTCACTCTCTCCTCCAGAGCCATCTGGGTCCAGTGGCAAGATACAAATCAAGATGACTGGAGATGGCCCTGGATGTTTTTTTCTAAGGCAACTGGGGCTAAGTGATTTGCCTTGGGTCACACAGCTAGAAAATGTCTGAGGTGAGATTTGGACTCAGGTCCTCCCAACTTCAGAGCCAGTGCTCTATCCACTGTACCACCTAGCTGCCCCAGGAGGTGGAAATTAGGGAGCATTAGAAAACGTACAAGGTGGCGCAGTGGATAGAGCACCGGCCCTGGAGTCAGGAGTACCTGAGTTCAAATCCGGCCTTAGACACTTAACACTTACCAGCTGTGTGACCCTGGGCAAGTCACTTAACCCCAATTGCCTCACTAAAAAAAAAAAAAAAAAGAAAACGTACAACCAATAATGATGAACTGCTTATTATTGTGTGTAAAGAAATCACTGTACTGGGTTCTAGGAGGAGATACAAAGTTTAGATATGATATAAATCTTACTTTCAAGGAACTTACAGTCCAATAGGGAGATAAAACACCTACTCATAACTATAACATTTGAGAAATGTATCAGACAGTTATAAAATGAACTGCTCTGCCAGGGCATACAGCTAGTACAAGGCACAATCTGGCTCTCTCCACAACCTCAAGCTCCCTTAGAAATGACTGTTTCTTAGCGTGCCTTCAGGGTCATAGGATCATAGATTTAGAACTAAAAGGAACCTTAGATGTCAGGGTCCAGTCCTCTAAATATACAGATGAGGAAATTGAGGTTTCGAGAAATTGTGATATACCCTTTGTCACAGTAAGGGTCAGAGGCAGGATCTGAAATGGGGTCTTCCTCTCACTAAGGTTAGTACATTATCCATGATGCCCTGCTGCCAGTTCTACAGTTGAGAAATTCTCTGAAGGATTTACCAATATGCTAAAAATACTCAGAGAATTAACTGTCAAACAAGGAAAAAAAATTGTTTCCAGACAACTTGGAAGGGACTATATTATCCTTGAAAAATTTTCTCATGTATTCTTTTGGAAAATAACTTCATTGATATCCTTTTTTTAAATACTCCCAATCATTTCCCAATATATTGTCTTCCTCATCCTCTCCAAAAAGACCCTTGCTTTTATTAGTTATGCCAACAACTTCTGACAGCACATACAACAAAGTGTATTCTTAGTTCACCACCTTTCTACTGATGGGTGGGAGGTTTGCTTATTTACATATGCTATGGAACCAATATTGGTCATTTAATATGAGCCTTTTAGTAGTGTTTCAATGTTATTCTTTTAGTCATTATATAGTTTTTTCTCCTTGTTCTGCTTTCAAAATTCATTTTTGTTGAGGTGTACAGATACAACTCAAGACAGTCAAGTTGTTTAAATAGTTACTTACCTTTAGCCAAAGTCAGAGGAGACCTGGGACATAGAAATAGGGTAAGAAATCAACTGTATAGGGTTGAAATTGCTCAACTAGATGACATTACCCTAAATGTTGAATCCACCCCCCAAAAATGGGACACTGGACTCTTTGGTTTATTAAAGTAATTTTTGTTACTATTCAGTCATGTCTGACTCTTGATGACCCCATTTGGGAGTTTATGTTGTTTTGTTTCGACAAAGATACTGTTTTGCCATTTTCTTCTCCAGCTCATTTTATAGGTGAGGAAACTGAGGCAAAAGGGTTGAGTGACTTGCTCAGGATCACACAGTCAGTAAGTGTCTTATGGTGGATTTGAACTCATGTCTTCCTGATTTCAGGCCCACTCTATCCACTGTGCCACCCAGCTGCCCTGGTAGAGTGTAAAGAATAGTGGATTTAGAGTCAGAAGACCTGAGTTCTAATTCTAGCTCTGCTATTTACTAGTGATATAAACCTAATAATGATAATAATGATTATAAGAACTGGCACTTATAAGGTACTTTAATGAGTACAAAGCATCTTAAATACATTATTTCAACTCTCTCTGGACTTCATTTGTAAAATCAGGACATTGGACTCAATGCTTTCTAAGTTCTGTTATAACTCTTGAACCCATGATTCTCTCACAAAAGAGGCATTAATTCCATAGACCTTTGAGGATATGATAACTTACTGATATGCGGAGACTTCATTTGTAATTCCTATTCATTTTAATTCCCAAATACCTCTTTGAAAAATGTGCCTTTAGTATCTATGACAGCAGTGGCTGCCCAATATTGAAAGCCCTATTCAGTAGTCTTTGTGTACAGATACTCTGGCAGGAAACTGGTATTAGTGTGGATGATGGTTGGTGATTAGTCTTATATAGTGCTTTCTTTCTTAAAAGGATTATGGTTTCCACTTTCTACGATTTTTTTTTTTAAAGAAGGGAATTTTTCTGTCACGCTCAAATTCCTTGAGCTGAGATTTATCAACAGGCTTCTATGATAGCAAAGTACTTTTCATCAGAGAGAAAGTGGTTTGACAGACAAACATAGTATGTAATTAAAAGATTAACAACATTTCCCCTGAAATGATTTAGGAGGAGACAACTTTTGTGCTAACTTGTTTATGATTAGATTATTTGTCATAATTTCTGAAGGACCAAAAATCAGCCTTTGATGGATTTTGTCAGTCTTAATATTTAAGCTCATGGGCCATTTATTCCGCAGGACCAGCAGCACATACCTGAAAAATTTCCAGCATGTCAAATACAAGTCCTTTCCATTTAATGAGTAAATTCAAGTGCCTCCCTGCACTCCACACCACACTTGATTTTCTTTTTCTTTTTAAGAGTGAAAACCAATATTTTAATTTTCAAAGGTATTTTGTAAGCAGGAATGACTTTAGGAAGTAGACAAAAAAGGCAAGGTTGTATATTTTATGATGATCTGAAGGACTTTAGGAAGGTTCTCTTGTCCTGGAATATCTGTGACCTATGGAGAGTTATGCCATGGTGGTAATGGGATGGAGGTGGTGAAGCATGAATATGGTTGTTGAAAAGTGGGGAGAGGACTCAGAAAAGGGAAACGGAGGTACTTGAAGGCTCATTTTCCCTCTTTCACAATTTTATCAACAACTAGCCCTGCCTGTAAATTTTACCATATATAGCCTTTAGTGAACTTGGAGGGGGGGTGATGTTTCCTTATCTGAACTCTCACCTTCATTGGTAAGTTGGGTCCTCTAAGGACACCTAGCTACATCTTTCCCTGAGTGTTCTAGGGGTACTCTTAAGGGTAAAGGCCAACATGTAGTGAGAGTGTCAGAATAGCAAGGTGAATGAATATTGTCTTAGCATCTGCAAAATATTGAAACGCCTCAAGCAAAGCCTGAAACATATTGGGTAGATCCTCTATAGAGCATTTTTGGGAGGGGTCCAGTCCTGTGGTTTCCTCAATGTTGGGAATTCTTATGTCTGCTCACTGGTGTTCTGCACCTCGTAATCTTAAAGTGTTGCTTGGGGGGCACTGAGAAGTTATTGTCCATAAACTATACAGTCCATATTTTTCAGAGGTGGGCCTTGAACACAGGTCTTTCCTGGCTCTCTATCCATGCTATGGATATCTATGGCTCATCTAGCTATGTCATGCTGCCTCTCAGAGGACATTTGTGGAAAGGCAAAGACAAGAATAACCCAGGATTCAAAAGTGTGGCTAAGTGGTAATCTACCTGGGTACAGGGAGTGCATGGATGATTCCTCATGCACTGTTCATTCACAGACATACTGAAGTATGGAAGGATCATCTTTGTAAGATGCATTTTGAAAATGTAAGCAATTTCATGTACAGTCATCTTTTCTCCTATTCTACTATGTTATGGAAATGCTTGTTATATTTCTTAAGTTCAGAATAAAATAAATAAAATGAAATAA
This sequence comes from Dromiciops gliroides, assembly GCF_019393635.1. Taxonomy (NCBI): domain Eukaryota; kingdom Metazoa; phylum Chordata; class Mammalia; order Microbiotheria; family Microbiotheriidae; genus Dromiciops; species Dromiciops gliroides. The sequence continues at coordinate 500,845,585 of NC_057861.1, read as the reverse complement.
AATGAAAACCTAAGCATATGCTTCATCAGATTGTTCTGGCTTAACCCATTGTTTAATCAGGGATTTGGTTCCTATATTTATTTATTTATCTATTTATCTATTCATTTCTTTCTTTCTTTCTTCCTTCCTTCCTTCCTTCCTTCTTTCTTGCAATTGGGGTTAAGTGACTTGCCCAGAGTCACACAGCTAGTAAGTGTTAAGGGTCTGAGGCTGGATTTGAACTCAGGTCCTCCTGATTCCAGGGCTAGTGCTCTATCCACTGAGCCACCTAGCTGCCCCTCCTATCTTTATTAATAGACTTGATAAGTCAGGCTATGTTAGTGTATAAGCTGGGCTCTAAGTGTTGTCTGGTCAGTTTAGGGCTCTGTGTTAAATTTTTTTAAGTCCATTTATTCAACAGGATCCTAGTGGCAAGAGCTTCCCAAAGTATCTAAGTCCTTTCCAGAGAGATGGTGGCTGCTTACTTGCTGGGGATCATGGCTGCATAGGAATTGTAAGCTCTCATTCATGTTAATAAACTCATTCACCTGACGCCTCTGCACCTCACATTCTTTACATGTTTGGGCTTTACAGAAATAGGGTTCTTGCCAGAAGGGCTTACACCCCAAGTGAGCCTTTCTGGTACATACTTCTACTTTGTTTCTCCCTATCCTGACAAGGCCAGGAGGAGGAGTTGACTTGTTTTTTGCTCCTCGCTGTCACACCCAGACCCTTCCTCTGCAGCTATTGCCCTGAAAGTCTTCTCTTCAGTCCATCTCTCTATCTTACTCTGTCCAGAGCCTCATCAATGAAAATCCTCTATGGTGGTGTTTTCTTTTTTTTTTTTTTAATTTTTTTTTTTTTAGTGAGGCAATTGGGGTTAAGTGACTTGCCCAGGGTCACACAGCTAGTGGTGGTGTTTTCTTAAGGAGTTTAGTGTCTAGATCAACTTCTTCCTCTTCCCTCCATCCTTGCCCTTTTAATGTGGAGATTTTGATAAACATATTGATGTCTACTGGAAGACCCTAGCCTTATAGTTCATCAACTTCCCCAGCTCCCATGACCTACATGTCTCAATTCTCCAAATTTATTCTTTTTCTTCTAATAATCAAATTTCTGATCCCAGTACTCTATGGAAACTTCTTTTTCCAGCAATCTCTTTATAGCTAACTCTAATGGCTTCTCAGTCAAAATTACTCTTAACAAGCTTGTAACTTGTGTTGCCACTCACCACCTCATTCTCTTTTATACTCTCTCTCTCTCTCTCTCTCTCTCTCTCTCTCTCTCTCTCTCTCTCTCTCTCTCATGGACCTTTAATCCTTTCATTCTTCTTTGTTCTACCAATTTATCACCCCTGCTCTGGTCCCTCTTTTCTTCAAGGTTTTGACTCTATAGTTGACCAGTTTCAATTGTACAGCTAGGTCCCAAGTAGTGTAAAAAGTAAATCTGGGGCAGCTAGGTGATGCAGTGGATAGAGCACTGGCCTTGGAGTCAGGAGGACCCGAGTTCAAATCTGACCTCAGACACTTGACACTAACTAGCTGTGTGACCTTGGGCAAGTCACTTAACCCCAATTGCCTCACCTTAAAAAAAAAGTAAATCCCATGAAATGACCACAAATATTCAAATTTGCACTATTTGAAATTATAATTATGTAAATAGGGTAACTGGTTCTAGCTCAATGGAAAAATGAAGTGTAAATCTGAAAAACATGACCCTGTTGGTCATGTTGGTCATGATCCCTGATGGGATTTATTATTTGTACTAATTTCAACTTAGCTGTATACTTTCCTCTCTTCCTGAATTCTGTGTCTTTTGTGCCAATGTTCGTTATTGCCCTGCCAATCTTCACCTCAGAGTCACTCCAACTATCTGTTTTCTCTGCTCCTGCTCTTCCTATGCTGCTCAATGAAGTTACAGGAAGTCATGCATTTGTGCTACTGGCTTCACTACAAATGGATGTTTACCTAATCTCACCTGGGCCCTCATTCTTGCACAGCTGCTTAACTTAATAATGACTATCACACTCCCTGAAGCAGCTGTTTAAAGTTTCCCCTCTTTCCTCAAGTTGCCTGTACCTGTCCTACCAGTTGATGGACTCACATTCTACTTTACTGAGAAAATTAAGGTCATCTGTCCTGAGTTCATACAACTTCCCTACTCTGTACATCAAAATCTCACTACAACTTCATCTGCTCTCTCCTGCTTTACTCTAGTCTCCAAGGACTTGTGTCCATGGTTCCCATAGAAATCATTCCCTTCTCTTCAATCTCTACTTTCCTATTGGCTCCTTTCCTGTGCTCAGGTGCTCTCTATCCTTAAAAGACCTTCCCTTACCATGCCACTCCCTCAAGTTATCCTATATTTCTTCTTTCCTTCACTGCCAAACTCGTATAAGGATTCATTTACTCTTCTTCCTCCCTACTTCCTTACTACCTAGTCACTTCTCACCTCATAATCAGATTTCTGATCCCAGTACTCTACAGAAACTTCTCCTTTTGCTGATCTCTTAACAGTTAATTCTAATGGCTTTCTCTCAGTCCAAATTATTTTTGACCTCCCTTGCAACTTGTGATGCTATTGACCACCTTATTCTCAATCTCTCTCTCTCTCTCTCTCTCTCTCTCTCTCTCTCTCTCTCTCTCTTTCTCTCTCTTCCCCCCTCCCTCCCTCTCTTTCTCCGTCCTTCCCTCCCTCCCCAACCTCAACTTCTAAAAGCAGTTTTGTTGTTGTTCAGTCATTTCAGTTGTGTCTGACTCTTCATGACCCCATTTGGGGTTTTCTTGGCAAAGATACTGGAATGGTTTGCCATTTCCTTCTCTAGCTCATTATACAAATGAGGAAACATGATTAAGTGACTTTTCCAGGGTCACACAGCTAGATTTAAATTCATGAAGATGAGTGTTCCTGACTCCAGGTCCTGTACTCTATCTGCTTTGCGATCTAGCTGCCACTGTTCCAAAAATAGTGCTCCTTCTTTATTATGTTCTACCTATCTCAGTAATTCTTTCAGTATTTTTTTTTTGTGGGGCAATGAGGGCTAAGTGACTTGCCCAGGTCACACAGCTAGTAAGCATCAAGTATCTGAGGTAAGATTTGAACTCAGATCTTCCTGAATCCAGGGCCAGTGCGTTATCCATTGCGCCACCTAGCTACCCCACCTGAATCATCATTGATGTTTAACTTTAAGGACTAGTGTACCTCAGGGATCAGTCTTGGGGTCTCTTACTTCTTTACTCTGTATCTGATCTTATCAGTTCCCATGGGTTAAATTATCATCATTCTGCAAATGGATTCAAATCTAGTCTCAATTTAATCCCTAAATTTTGGTTCCATGTCACCAACTGACTATTTTACATCTGCAACTTGATGTCCCATTGACAATTTATACTCCATCTATCCAAAATAGAACTCAGTATCTTCTTCCCTAAATTCACCCTTCCTCCAAGTTTCCATATTCTGTTTAGAATACCACTATTCTCCCTTTGATCTAGGCTTATAACATCAGAGTCAACCATGACTTTCTTTTCTTTCACCCCATACATTTAATCATTTTTTCCCAAGTCTTATTTATTTACCTTTGCCAGATACTTAATTTACATTCCCTTCTTTCCATTCACAAAGCCATTATCCTAATTCAGGAATCAAGTTACCTTTATTCCATTTTGATAACCTACTGCTAACTGATCTCCCTTGCTTCCAGTTTCTCCATTATCCAATCCACCATCTACACAATTGCCAAAATAATCTGCCTAAGACATTTCCTTGTTCAGAAGCTTCTGGAGCCTCTAGGATTAAAATACTCTAACTCCTTAACCTGCTTTTCACAGTCTAACATCAAATGACCTTTTCAGTTTTATTTTACTTTCCTCTGCTTCATGAAGTCTATGTTCCATTTTGTAATAAAAGCATTCATATGTCACTTTTAGGGTTTCCGAAGCACTTTATGTGTGTGTGTGTGTATGTAGAGCAATGAGGGTTAAGTGACTTGCCCAGGGTCACACAGCTAGCAAGTGGCAAGTGTCTGAGGCTGGATTTGAACTCAGGTGGTCCTGAATCCAGGCCCGGTGCTTTATCCACTATACCATCTAGCTGCTCTCTCCAAAGCACTTTTAAAATGTTATCTTATTTGATCCTCCCAACAGCCCTGGGATGCAGGTGGTATTATTATCCTCATTTTACAGATGAGCACACTGAAGCAGACAAAAGTTAAGTGACTGATCAGTGTCACATAACTGGTAAGTGTCTAAAGCTGGATTTGAACTCAGGTCTTTTGGACTCCAGAAAAAAAAAGAAAAGACAAAAGGGGTCACTATGACATACAAAAAGAAGAGCGATAATAAAAGCTGAATAATATGCTGCAGAAGATAGTTGGTTTCTCGATGGAGGCCTGGAAATAAAGCTTCAATAACTACTTTGGGGGTATATTATACAAGAGTTTCTTGTTAATGTGTGGGTAGGACGGGATGGTCGATTCCAACTCTGAGATTTGATCATTCTGTGACCTGATTCAGGTGTGATAAGTTTTGCAAAGCCTTTCTTGATGTTCCCAATGGTTAGTGCCTTCTTCCTCAGTGAATTGCTTTGTATTCATTTATCTGTGTGCCCACGTTGTACCCTCCTGGTAGAATGAATGCAAGGCTTGTTGAGGGCAGGAATGGTTTCACTTTTGTCCCTACATCCCCAGCATCTAGCAAGGTGTCCTACTCACAATGGAAATGAACAAAATACCCTGTTTGTGTCAAAGTGGAAATTAAATCAGTTCACCATCAGCTAGAATCTGTGTTTGTTTTATCTAGTGACCACTCACTCTAAGCTTAGTTTTTGAGTTAGTGACATTTAAGATTGCCTCAGAATGTGAAAAAAAATTGGAATGTAGCCACAGAAAAGAAAATAAAGGAAAAAAAGTCAGATCCACTATCTCTTTGTTCCCATTTTTCAGAAGGATCCTCAGACAAACTGAGACCTGGGAAAGACCCTTAGCTTCCTCCAGTACATCCTGGGCCTGACCTATGTCTTACCACTAGACTCGAATGACTTTGGAGGAGAGAGTGGGGCTGATGACTTTGCACAGCTCTGCCTCACTTAAATCCAATTCACCTGCAAGTCAAGACATCACCCTTGTGATGTCATTGGTCCTCTTTGAGAACAAAAGAGGAACAACATCAGAGGGACCTTTTTCCTATCCAAGAAGTTTCAATTGAGGTTTTAAATTATATTTCCTTCATGCCAAATCTGGTACTAAAGATAAAATAATCACAGGAACTTAGAGTTGAGTGCCTTTAGAGAGTTCTAGTCCAATCCCTTCATATTACATAATGGGAAATTGATGGCCAGGGGACTGAAGTGACTAGACATGATGGTATAATGGAAGGCATATTGCATTAGGAGCATAGCCTGAGGAAACTAAAGGGTCATCTATAAATGATCAAGGTAGTTTAGAGCCAGAGGTTGGAGCAAGTTAGCATTAGTGTAAAAACATCTGAGGAAGAATTGCCTGGGGTGGGGTGGAGAGAAGGCTCAGCTTTTACCTTGACCCAGGACTCTGCCTTCACTAACCCCCTCCTCCAGCACTTTTCAGCCAAGGGAGAGCCATGAGAGCTTCTGGAGGATCTGGGGGATGTTGGATTTCCTATCTTACCATTGGTGTTCTAGAATCAGCTGACTATATTGCATTGGGAGCCAAGAACCTATTGACGGTATATTCATGGTTCACAAGGAGTCTGGCAAAGAAACTACAGCATGTCGAAGGGGAAAATTTTGAGTACCCTATGAATGGGAAAAAAAGGATTTTTAGCACCCGGGACCTTTCAATTACCCCTTTGCCACACGTATTCTCAAAGCATTAACCCCCTTTCCCTTGGACTCTGCATTTACTTGTGGGAGAGTGTGCAACAGACATTTTGGGGGGGCAGTTTTGGGTTCAGTACAATACCCCTTCCTTCCTTCCTTCCTTCCTTCCTTCCTTCCTTCCTTCCTTCCTTTCTTTTTTGTGGGGCAATGAGGGTTAAGTGACTTGCCCGGGGTCACACAGCTAGTAAGTGTTAAGTGTCTGAGGCCAGATTTGAACTCAGGTCCTCCTGATTCCAGGGTCAGTGCTCTATCCACAGTGCCACCTAGCTGCCCCACAGTACCCCTTTCTAAAAGCTACTTAAGACTGGCTGACAAAAATGATTCTCAACTGATAATCTTGTAGGGAAGGGAAAAGGGAAGGAAAGAAGCATTTGTCTTACTAGATTTACATTTATCTTTACTAGATGCCAGGCCATGTACAAATATTATTTCATTTGATCCTCACAACAACCCTGGGAGGTAATTGTAACTATTATTCCCATTTACAGTTTAGAAAACTGAGGCAGGCAGAGGTTAGGCAACCTATCCAGGGTCACACAGCTTGTAAAGCCACTGAGGTCAGATTTGTCTCCAGCTTTCTTTCTATTGCACCACCTAACTGTGGGGAAGCACCCTGCTAGAGGCTTGAGCTACAGGCAATAGGGGATAGTTAGGTGATGCAGTGGATAGTGCAGTCAGGAGGACCTGTGTTCAAATCTCACTGCAGGCACTTACTAGCTGTGTGATCCTGGCCAAGTGATTTAACCCTAATTGCCTTAAAACATCCAGGGCCATATCTAGTCCTCCCTTGCACAGCCCTCCCTCACTTAAATCCAATTCAGGGCAAGTCATGACATCACCCTGATGTCATGGTCCTCTGTGAAAATGAAGGACCAATGACTGGCAAAAGAGAATCACTCTCAAGTCTTCATGGGTACCTCCAGAACATTAACAGGGAGATGTAGCTTTGTTCTAACACCTGAGATTTATCTGTGAGAGTGAGAATTAGGTTAAAGACCTTCAGAGGTTATATGGGAAAAAAAGATACTCTAAATTCATTGTCTCATCTTTTGGGGTAATAAATAGAGGTACAGAAAGGTCATGGGTTGAGAGTGAACAGCTGCTTTTCATCTTCCAGGCTTTGGTTGAATTTATCTTCTTCACTGGCTTCCAATGGGCACTTCAAAAGAAATGTAACCTTATAAAGGGAGGAGGAGCAAAGACTTCTGCACACAGACTAGTAACCCAGCCAGAGGATTTTAACTCTGTGGGGGCTTGTGGCCTAGCAACTGGATGGTGAGCTCACCTTAGGTGATCAGATTTACATAGCAATTACCTCAGGAATCCTGCAAAATTCTCTTCTAAGGTTAGAGCTCCAGTCACCAGGTCTTTCATGGGAATTGACTTGGGGAGAAGAGATATTAATACTAAGGTGTGAAACCACTGTTAGATCCAAAACTTTGTCTCTTTAGCATGTGTTATATATAGCTGCCCTCTCAAGCCGGAAGGAAGGCTATTGATGTTGGAAGGTCAGTTTCTCCACACTAGATCCAGAGGAAGGAAGGGAGTGATCTCCCAGAGGAGATTAAAAGAGATTTAAGCTAACCTAGCCTGCTCTCTTCTTAGAAAGAGGAGTCAAGTGAACTTTTCTCAGTTTAACTGAAGTTATGGGCAAATGCTTTGAGTACCCTGGGTCCATTCTTGTGTTCTGGTAGCGATCTGATCTCCAGTTGCACAGAGAGTTATATTAGTTACCATCGGGTAAGCTTGGGGAAATGCTGGATTATAGTAACAACTATGAGAAAGGTCAAAGGAGTCTAGATTTAGGGAGGGAGACTAGGGTTTTCTTGCAAAAGGGAACTAAAGACATTGGGGTCTTGAGGCACAAACTGCAGGGCTTATCCATACAGATAATTGATTTTCAAATATCTGAGTCCCATGATAAGGCCTAGAAATCTGTTGGGGTCTTTTTGCTAAATGACATTGCAATTTAGCAAGGCATCCTGCCAATTTTGGGATGGAAGTTTGTTTTCTCCATAGAGAGAAATGGAGGCAGAAAGTTAGTTTCAATTCCACCCTCTAAACCTGACCTTCACCCTGTTCTCTAGGCCTGTCACAAGGCCTAAAGGCTTCTTTCATTTTCAGGTCTTCTAAGGGCTGGAACCCTCATCATCTAACTGGTTGAAAAAGGTCCCTTAAGCAGTCAGGCTGGTTACAGACTCAACATCATTTTTCTTTCTACTTTGTGAAGTGCCAGACACATACACACACACACACACACACACACACACACACACACACACACACACACAGAAAGAGAGAGACAGAGAGACAGTGAGAGACAGAGACACAGAGGCATAGAGAGACAGAGATAGAGACAGAGAGACAGGCAGAGAGACAGAGAGATAGGGAGAGACAGAGAGACAGAGGCAGACAGAGATAGAGACAGATAGAGAGAGACAGAGACACAGAGAGACACAGAGAGACAGACAGAGACAGGGACAGATAACAACTAAAAGAATATAGAGAGGAGGAGGGGGAGAAAGAGGTGCAAAGAGGGAGAGTGATTTGTGTTTGTGGGATAAAGAATGAAATAGAAAGGAAAGTTTCTCTGATCTTTTACAAAGCAAACCAGAGACATGGGATACAACCACCTTTGAAAAGTTAAAAATGAATATACACAGAGGGAAACAGTATGAAGTGGGTATAAGCAGGCTGATACATATAACTACAGAGGAACACCGAGGACCAGGAGTAAAAATGATATACAGAAATTGTAGGACAGGGAGAGAAGATGGGCTGGCAAGGATGAGGGATGACAGATACACAGTCAGGGTTCTGCATTGGTATTCTTAGAATGTTAGGTGGGAGGAAAGTTTTCAATGTGCTGGGTAGTTTTCCTGAAGTAAACTTCTGGGGGGATCTGGACAAGTGTCTCATGGGATGGGCATAATCGATGGGATGGGATGTTCACCATTAGGGAAAACTGATTTGGTAAGATCACACATGACTTAGAGTACTTGTATATTACCTGTGTTTTTTAAGTATTTCACAGAAATTTCAACCATTTGGGGGAATTAAGAGAGGTTTCACAAAAGGGATGGGTTTTTATTTTGATGCATTTAAACTCTCATAAAGGAAGGTTTAAGTAGACATTTAAGGAAGGAACTGGGGATAAGGCATGCCGATTTTTCCAAAGCAAGGTATCATCTAACAACTCCTCATCAGCACTCTGTGTAGGATTGTCTGATTGGTTTCCCATCACTGATGTCACAGGCAGGGAGATGCTGAGGACTGACTGTGAAGGTGATTTCCAGGAAAAGGAGGGGAGGAGGGGAAAGATGGTAAAGGGACACTAGACAGGAGGAGAAAATGTGTCTAGAACAGAGTTAGCTAATAAATGCTTGTCTTCTTTCTGCCTGATCCAAAATTGGAGAGGTCTTTTTTTATTATTATCACAGATTGTATAATCAATTTATGACATGTAGTATATTGCTCTTCAGAAAGTCTGCAGCAACCATCAACAGTATGCCTTTTTCTTTACATTTTTATCAAAATGAATTCTATAATTGTCTTTTTTCTAGTTTTGCCATTCTAGTTTTGTTGTTATTGTGTAACGATTGGAATGACGCCACCTGCTAGATACTTACTGTAGAAGAGTTCTGCCCATGAAGGGAAGGTCTTTGAGGGCAAGACCAGGAGTCAGGAAGTGACGCGGGCTAGTGGGAGGAGGAAGGAAGAGACTGGCGCTCAGTCTCGCTCTCTTTCCTGGGGACGCTGGTGGAGAAGGGAGCTAGAAATGTGCTCTCCCTTTAATAGATAGGAATCTAGGCCTTTCTCTCTCTTTACCAAATTCTTATTCTCCTTAATAAATGCTTAAAAGTCTAACTCTTGCTAAAGCTTATAATTTATTGGCGACCACTCATTAGATATTTTAGACAGACTAGCTAGAATTTTAGCCCTTAACAATTGTTGATTTTTTTTTTTTTTTGCAGGGCTATGGGGGTTAAGTGACTTGCCCAGGGTCACACATCTAGTCAAGTGTCTAAGGTCATATTTGAACTCAGGTACTCCTGAATCCAGGGCCGGTGCTTTATCCACTGCGCCACCTAGCTGCCCCCCTCTAGTTTTGTTTTTAAAAAGGTTTATTGATATGTTTTGTTTTTACAGTACAAACATTTGTGCAATGTTCTCATTCCCTAAGAGGTCTGTTGCAACAAAATAAAACCATTAAGCAAAACACACACACAAATACAGTAACTTTATCTGACAGTGAATGTAATATTCCACATCTGTAGTACTTCTCCCCTTCCTTTTTTTTTTGCAGGGCAACTGGTGTTAAGTGACTTGCCCAGGGTCACACAGCTAGTTTGAAGTGTCTGAGGCCAGATTTGAACTCAGGTCCTCCTGAATTCAAGGTCATTGCTTTATCCACTGTACCACCTAGTTGCCCCCTTCCCTTTTTAATGAACAGAAATTGATTTTATCTTCTTCCCACCCCCACCTCATTAAAAAAAGAGAAAAGAAAACAAATTTCTTGTAACAAATATGCATAGTCAAGCAAAAGAAATTTCCTCATTGTCTATATAAAAATATTTGTCTTGTTCTGCATCCTAAATCTATGAAATCTCTTTCAGGAGGCTGAGTATATGTTTCAGCATTAGTCTTGTGGAATAATGAATAGTCATTGTTTTATCATAGTTTCTATGACATTCAAAGTTGTTTGTCTTTATAGTATCACTTTGCACATTATCCTGGTCCTTCCCATTTCATTCTTCTTCAGTATATAAAAGTCTTCAAAATCATTCATTTTGGAAATATTGATATTATGGTGCAAATTGATCTACTGCAGCTGCTTCACTTTGTATCAGTCATCTAAATCTTGACATATCTCTTTAAAATCATGTATTTGATTTCATCTATTTCATAATTTGATGAAACCATCTATTTTCTCATAACTTATAATACAATAATTACATTCATATTCTGTAATTTACTCAGTCACTCCTCAATTGATGGGCATTACTTTAGTTTCTAGTTCTTTGCTATTTCAAGAAAAGCTATTAAAATGTTTTTGTGCATATAAAATTTTTTTCCTCCATCTTTGATCTTTTTTTGGGTATAGACATAGTAGTGATATAGAAGGGTCAAAGGGGTGAAGTACTTAGTAACTCTTGGTGTATAATTCAAAACTGCTTTCCAGAATAGTTGTACCAAACACAGGTCCACTAACAGTTCTTGTTTTACCATAGCCCCTCCAACATTTATAATTTTCCTTTTATGCCAACATTGCCACTCTGATGGACGTGAGGTTGAATCTTAGAATCATGTCAATTTGTATCTCTCTAATAGTAATTTAGAACAAATTTCCAAAAGGCTATTGATAGCCTGGGTTTATTACCATGAGAACTGCTTGTTTATATCCTTAGACCATTTATCGATTGGGGAATGGCTTTTACTTTTGTATGTTTGAGTCAGATCTTTATATATTTTGGAAATAAGACCTTTATCAGAAAAAACTTATTGCAATGATTTCCAACAGTTGTTTCCTTTTTCATCTTAGCTTTATTGTTCTTGTTTGAACAAAACATTTTTAATTTTATGTAATCAAAATTATCCATCTTAGTGCTAGAAATGCTGGGTATAGCAATAAGACAAGAAAAATAAATTGAAAGAATAAGCATAGGTTAAAAGAAAGAAATTATCCCTTTTTGGAGGTCATATACTTACAGAATATTACAGTCAACTAAAAATTAATTAAAATAATTCATAACTTTAGAAAACTTGCAAGATAAATGAAATCTACACAAATCATCATCATTTCTATATAATACCAATAAAAACCAGCAGGAAGAGATAGAAAGAGAAATTCCATTTAAAATTACCACAGAATGTATAAAATTGGAAGTCTACCTATCAATATAGATAGCGAGATAGCACAGTAGATCGAACCCCATCTCTGGAATCAGGAAGATCTGAGTGCAAATCCAGCCTTAGATACTTCCTAGCTGTGTGACCCTGGGCAAGTCACTTAACCCTGTTTGCCTCAGTTCCTCATCTATAAAATGAGCTGGAGAAGGAAATGGTAAACTATTCCAGTGTCTTTGCTAAGAAAACTCCAAATGAGATAATGAATGGGAAATGACTAAACAATAACATCTACCATTATAACACACTTGTCCTAGAAATACAACTGCCATCTACTGTTTACAGAAATAAAGTTAGAACTCAATTATTGGGAAAATATAAACTATCTATGGGTTGTCAGTATAATAAAAATGACAGTACTAACTAAATTAATTAACTTATTTAATGCAATCCCAAACTACCAAAGGATTACTTTACAGAACTAGAAAATAGAATAACAAAACCATATGGAAGCAAAAAAAATCCCTAGAATCTCAAGGGAAAATAATGAAAAGAAGAAATGGGGGGGGGGGGAGAAAAGCTAAGTGGAGCCATATTTGAAATTATACTATAAAGCAGTAATTCTGATAACAAAACTGCTTAAAAAATAGAGACATTGTTCAGTGGAACAGATTAGTTACCCAAAAAGCAGAAGAAAATGGATCTAGTACCCTAGTATTTGAATGCAAAGACTTTAGCTATTAGTATAAGGACTTACTATTTGATAAAAACTGCTGGGAAAATTGGCCAGCAGTGTGGAAGAAATTAGATCTATAATAAACATTTTACACCTTACACTAAGATAAGCTCAAATGGATACTTGACCACTAGATAAAAATGTCACATCATAAACAAATGAGAGAAACATAGGGAAAAAAATCTATCAGATCTATAGATAAAACATGACCAATCAGGGATAAAAAGAATCTCAGAATATAAAATGGTTTATTTTGGTTACATAATTTTAAAAAGTTTTTGCACAAACAAATCCAATAAAGTTAAGATAAAAAGGAAACAACTGAGGGAAAAACCCCCATTCTCTTATATGTAAGGTAGCATCCTAAAATTATCTTGATTTGTATTTCTCAGGATACTAGTATCCTAGATTTAGAGTTGGAAGGTACCCCTTAATTGTACATATGAGGCAACTGAGGCCTAGAAGGTTTATGTGACTTGTCTAAGGTTACATAGTAGGGTTGTATCAAAGAAAAAAACAAACCCTAAAACTGTACATTGTAGGCCCAAGTCTGCCAGAAACATTTTTTATTAATTTATTATCCTAATCCAAGCATTGTTCTGCTCGGAGAGAGAAATGTCCAAAGTGACAGTCCCCTCATGCTCTCCAGACATGTTTCTCTAACACAAGACATTTCTGAAGTAACTTTTATAAGAATCTTGAATGGGAAAAAATTCACATCATGATTAAATATACTTATAAGGCTCACGGTAAGGTAAAAGGCAACATTTTGCAGCAAACAACACAATAATCCCTTAATCTTTTGGGAATCTTTTGGAGAATCATTTCCTTAAAACCACCAATCTGTCTGTGTCTAACTCGCCTCAAGGGTTCTTCCTCTCAGCTGGTCACTGGTGACATTCAAGTAATCAAAGAGAATACTTACTTCTCTAACTGGCTCATTACCCTAATCCCTTCAGGGCAGTGGGAAAGAGGCTGCTATTTTTAGGTGGGTCAATCAAGAGCCCCAAACCCTAGTGCTTGATGGGTCACCACCCTAATTACTTTACAGGAGGAGTCCTTCCTGGGCTAATAGGGAGAGGAGGCAAGACATTATTTCAGAACCCATAGAGAAAGATTGTTGAAGCTTTTAGCTTAGTCTGAGGCTTTAGTTAGGTAAGTCACAGGGGCTAGTATTGGACTGGGAACAAGAAATACCTGAGTCCTCAGACACTTATTAGCCGTGACTCTGGGTAAGTCACTTAGCCTCAATCTCAGAGGATTGCTGTGAGGAGCAAATGAGGGAACATTTTAAACCTTAATGTGTCATATAGGTGCTAGCTATTAAGATGATGATAATTTTAGGTGTTTTCTTAATATTTCTAAAAGGGGGAGTCGGGATGAGTGAGGTTTTAGTCTGCTTTGAACTCAGGCCCTCCAGCTCAGGATGGCATATTTAGCACTCTTCCCATGATAACATTCTGTCCTCCTTATTAATGATGAATTTGAGCATTGTTTTATGTGGTTATTAAAAGTTCATATTTTATTCTACAAAAAATGTTCATGTTCTTTGAATATTGCTTGATTGGGGAGTATGTATTACTCTTTTTCCCCTTCTTTTTTTTGGGGGGGGGGCAACAGGGGTTAAGTGACTTGCCCAAGGTCACACAGCTAGTAAGTGTCAAGTGTCTGAGGCCAGACCCTCCTGAATCCAGGGTCGGTGCTTTGCCCACTGTGCCACCTAGCTGCCCCTGTATTACTCTTAAGTATATTAATCAATTCCTTATGGATTCTGGATGTCAGACTTTATCTGATTTATTTACTATAAACATTTCCCTCTTCTCGCATCTGTTTTGTTTCTTTTAATATTGGAAGCATTGTTTTTTATTGTGCAAAACTCCTTTCATCTTTGAAAAAATCAAACCTGTCAACTACTTTATCACTAGTAATTTCTCCCATTTACTTGACAAAAATATCTCTCCTCTTTATGGTTTATCTTATCTCCTTTTTTCAGTTTTTAAGTGCTTTTAAACATACCTAGATAATTGATCCATATGGTTTATTCTGGTATGTGGTGTGATATATCATAATAATAATAACTGGCTTTTTATAGCACTTTAATATTGTCAGAGTGCTTTGTATATGTAACTCAGGCTTAACCTACTTTTCAGAGTTGTTACCATGGAAACTTGGTAGTCTAAGAATTGGCCTTCTTGGTAGACACAATCCATCTTCCCCCCAAGTCTCTCTGCTTTCTTCTTAGAAGTTCACTGAAATTCATGAATAAAACCAAAGGAACTTGGGGATGGAAGAGAGAGTGCCTATAAGATGCACAGGAAGACACGTGAATTCACCAAGTTTACATGGTAATGGTTCTGAGGGGCTGAGCAAGACCAGATTATACATAAAATCATTTCCCAGCTGGTACACTGTATAGAGTGACCAGCCTGAAGTTAGCAAGAATCTTCTCCCTGAATTCAAATCTGGCCTCAGCTCCATGACCCTGGACCAGTCACTTAACCCTGTTTGCCTCAGTTTCCTCAGCTGTAAAATGAGCTGGAGAAGGAAATGGCAAACCACTCTGGTATCTTTGCCAATAAAATGCCAAATGGGCATTTTATGGACCAGGAAGAATCAGACGTGACTAAAAAATAACTGAACAACAACAAAACCATTTCATTTGATCCTCATAAAAATCTTGTGAGATAGGTGGCACAGATATTATTTTATCCATTATAGAAATGAAGAGGGGCAGTTAGTTGGCACAGTGGATAAAGCACTGGTCCTGGATTCAGGAGGACCTGAGTTCAAATCCAGCCTCAGACACTTAACACTTACTAGTTGTGTGACACTGGGCAAGTCACTTAACCCTCATTGCCCAACCAAAACCGAAACCAAAACAAACCAAAAAGAAATGAAGACTGAGAGTTAGAGAGGTCAGATGTTAGCCCATGGTCATAAAAAGTTGAAGGTGTCAGAGGCAGTATTTGAGACAAGGTCTTCCTGAAATCAAATCAAGTGCTCAACTGCCTCTCTCTCTCTCTCTCTCTCTCTCTCTCTCTCTCTCTCTCTCTCTCTCTCTCTCTCTCTCTCTCTCTTTCTCTCTCTCTCTCTCTCTCTCTCTCATCACACAACTGTCCAGTTTTTAACAATAGTGGTTTTAAAAAAATTGAATACTTATTCCATTCCCCAATGTTTTTAAAGCTTGTGCTAATAAAAACCAAATGCTTAAACACATTGAATTTTATTTCTCCCTTTTAAAATTCTATTCCATTGATCTCTGTCTTTCTCTGCAAGCCATAGTATGCAATTGGTTCAAAGCACGTAATGGAAAGGCATAGCAAGAAAAGTAGAAACAAAACTTTCCCTCTATAAACCTGAAGCACACTGTCCCCCATCATCGGGAAGAGTGGGCTGATATAGGGAATACATGTAGAGAGGTACAAACTAGCAAGTTTAAATAAACACAGCCTCACAAACTTACTTGCTTTGTGAACCTGGGCAAATCACTCACCCTCTGTTTGCCTCACTTTCTTCATCTGTAAAATGGGAATAATGCTAGCAACCACCTCCCAAGATTGTGAGGATTATATGTGGTGTTACTGTACTTAGCACAGTGCCAGGGATGTAGTAGATACTATATACATGTTAGTTTTTATCATATGTTGTCCAGGGCATTAGCCAGGAGGGGCAACTCACCTCTCTGATAGGGCAGAGTTGCTCATGTCTGCTGGTGAGCTCACTGCACTCTTCCTGCGGGGTCTTCTCCCTACTGGTTTCCACTTAGCTAAATTGGAGATGACTCTCCTGGATTCTTTTCCTTTGGACTGCTCTACTGGACAGTCTTTGATGCTTCATTGGGTGCTGCTCTACTTGTTACTCTCCCACTGAATATGTAATTTCTGCCAGATGCTACTCTGCTAGCCATATGGTCACTACAGCATGCTATATGGAATGGTGCTGCTGTATGGAATGGTCCCCTGGGGGTAGGGTGGGGGCTAGAGAGTTTCTTTGTTTTCAGCTTTTGCCTTCAGCTGTCTGTTGTACTTGACTATGGTGCTATTTCATCCTCATGAGAAGAGTAGGCTCTACGATGCTCTTTTATATCAGAAGCCAGACAATTTTAAAAGCACCTTCAGAAAACAACTATCACAGCTATAGACTAGGCAAAATCCTATGGGAAAAATCTCAGCTTCCTTTTGTTATGGGGTTAGGACTATTAAAGTTTAACCTGGCCAGCTGACATGGGTCTTCTCCATGAGACACACCTTGAAGAAAGAGAGATATAAGCCTATTAGGCCTGACCGCTGTCTGAGTGGCACCAGGGGGTTGGAGTTGACTTGAGAGATTGGAGTTGCCTCTCTCCCAACTTCCTGTAGCCACCACCAGTGGAGCATTTTCCACCCTCGGTGATCATCCTCAATAAGGGAACTTTCCACAATCAGATGATCACCCCACTGATCTCTCCACCAACGGTCCTCTATAAAAGTATTTCTCCTCTTTGAGGAGATAGGTAGCTCAGAGAATCTCTGTACCATGCTATTTCCCTATGAGAGAAGTTCAACTTCTCTCTTGGTTTCCTTTCTTTAGTGCTTAAATAAAGTATTATTTTATTCTGATTGGATTTGTGTGCAAGAGGGTGTAATTCTTTTGTTTGTTTTTGTTTTTGTTTTTTTCCTGCAGGGCAATGAGGGTTAAGTGACTTGCCCAAGGTCACACAGCTAGTAAGTGTCAAGTGTCTGAGGCCGGATTTGAACTCAGGTCTTCCTGAATCCAGGACCAGTGCTTTATTCACTGCACCACCTGGCTGACCCTGAGAGGGTGTAATTCTTTAAAGATTAA
Source organism: Dromiciops gliroides (assembly GCF_019393635.1). NCBI lineage: Eukaryota > Metazoa > Chordata > Mammalia > Microbiotheria > Microbiotheriidae > Dromiciops > Dromiciops gliroides. Next base: position 500,828,349 of record NC_057861.1, on the reverse strand, counting down.
TTCCTAAGGACCTCAACACACACCCACCATTTCCCCCAATAACACTTCCATCATGGTTTTGACTGATGAGAAACCTCTGATTTATAGTTAAGTTCTTAAGAAGAGAGATGTGTCTAGCTAAGTTGTGAATATCTTCACGTTCAAGTCTGGTTTTTCTTTGGGCTAAGCTGGTGACATAAGACTTAGGATAAATCAGAAGTTTCTCTTGTGAGAAGCAAAACCAATGATCACATAACTGGACAAACATATCGAGGAATCAAGGGACTACTAAAGTTTAGATCGACCAACCAGATATATGGACATACCTAAGAAGGAAGGGGAAATAAAATTCTATAGCAGGAAAGTCACTACTACCTGACTGGAACTAGGAGACATAGATAACCCCAAAGGTGAGGATCATCATTTCAAAAAAAACCCCCCTTGACTCTCAGGAATATGACAAGCATCCAAGCTTTCCCTACCCCACCCCAAAAAGGAACTTTCCGGTTTTCAAATGGATACCCCATCTATCCTCTATAAAAGCTTTTGCTTTCTCTCTGTTCAAGGATGAGGATGTTTCTAAGTCCTTCTTTGACTGGGTCACTTTCTTTAGCGCCAAATAAAGGACCATTTTAATCCTAATTGGACTGTGTGTGAGTATAATTTTTTATTGAGGAATACCTAAGAACCACTGCTTCTCTGGGGTGTTGGTAAGCAGCCTCACTCTAGCTCATGGGGATAATTTTGTATATCTCCTAATTTTAATCTCTGAAGTCTAGACTATAGCTGGTAATTATCCTTGTAAAGATTATTCTAATCATTACCAAACAGCTCTGGGGTTTGGGGTGCCACAGTTTTTTTTTTCTACTGTAAATCTTTTGTGTTCTCCCTTGTAGATGAATATAGGGAGGTGGGGGTTGGAAGGGAGGCACAGAAACAAAAATCAGCCCAGGGGGCAAGATAATTTTCTCTCCTACCAGCCTAGCCACATTCCTGTTTTTTCATATGTAGATCTGGTCAGCAAAGCACCAAAAGGATTTTGAGCTCATCCTAACAATCCTATAGGCAATGAGCTTCTATTGAATGCTATGGGACCGGGGGATGACATGGTTAGACCTGTCCTTTAGAAAGAGCATTGAGCAGTTGTTTGGAGGATAGATTAGGCAGGAGTCTAGAAACAGGGAGATCTGATTTGTCACTTGGACTTAATCTAGGCTTCAGAATTGTTTTTCTTGATTATTTCAGCATCTTGGATTTAGTTGCTAGGAAGGGAATAAGCATTTATATAGTGCCTACTTTGTCCTTTTATAACTATTATCTCATTTAATTCTCATAACAATCCCGGGAGATAAATGCTAATGTGATCCCCATTTTACCATTGAGGAAATTGAGGCACATAGAAATGAAGTAATTTGCCCAGGGTCAGACATCTAGTAAATGTCTCAGACTGGATTTGAATTCAAGTCTTTCTGATTCCAGGCCCTCAGAAGGGAAGGGAAGAGAAGAAAGGGGAATGGAAGGATTTATTGTGCTTTCAGGCCCAACATCAGTGCTTCAAATGTGAGATCAAGCTAGGTTAAGTTCCCCCTATCATGTCATTACTACTTATTCTAAGTGCTTATAGATTCCAGGCCATTCATTATGGTTTCTGGATCCCTTGTAACTATCCCCGAAGGTTTCTGACCATCATCTTGTGGACAGAGAAGCCTACTACTGTTTTCTCTTGGGTCTTCTTAATCAGTGATTTTTCTGGTGCCTTTTTAGATATTTTATGGTGTATATGCGGAAGATGTGGGCTTCTTATGACCTTTTTCTTTTCACATTATTATCTTAACCAGTAGTCTGTGTTTCTTATACTGTGATTTAACTCTTTAGGTATGTATGTCTTTTATTCCCCTACTAGACTGAGGCAGGTAGATAGATGGTACACAACAGGATCCACTGCTGAACCCGGAATCAGGAAAACCTGAGTTCAAATCCAGACTCAGACTTAAGATCTGTTTTCCTCATTTTCCTCATCTGTAAAATTGGGATTATAATAGCACCTACCTTCCAATGTTGTTGTGAGGAACAGATGAGATAATATTTATAAAGTCTTTTGCAAACTTCAAGGAGCTATATTAATGCTAGCTATTATTAGAATATAAGTTCCTGCTGGGTAGTCTTTATCTCAAATTTCTGTATCTCCCTCAATACCTATCATAATCCCTCCCATATAAGTGCATGATAAATATTTGTTAATGTATTGATGTTTTCAAAAGTAAAAGCTGGCAACTATCTGTTCAAGCTGCCCGCCAAAACGAATACCTATGAAGAAAAAATCCTGGTTTTTTTCATCTACCTTGGAGCAGAATTGAACGTCAGGGAAGGGATGGAGAGAGAGGAAGAGAGTTGTAAAGAATGCTTTTCCTGTGATTAATTTATCTCTTAACCTAAGATTAATTTGGGTGCCCAAACATCTCTGTGCGAGCAAGCTCCACCTACGTACTCTACTAAATACCAAGAAAAAAGTTCCCCTGACTTGTTGGTTTTTGTATTTTCCTAAATGACTAACCACTCTTAAGAAGTCATTCTGCTATTTATTCAGTATAAGAAACATTTACAAAGTGCAATGAATCTGTGAAACTGATTCAGCCGCATCACTTCTAAACCTATGATTCATCCATGCACCTATTGTTTATCTTCCTGTTCTCTAATTCCTTCATCCCTCAGCAGTTCTCTATCACTTCTAGTATCAAATATAAAATAATCTGGCATTCAAATCCCTTCTTAACCCATCCTTCTTTCCAGTATCTTACAACTCCTCCTCCCCCCTTTCCTTTATGATCCAGTGATATTGCCCTCATTGCTATTCTCCCCACAGGACACTTCATCTCCCAATTCAGGGGCATTTTCACTGGCTGTCCTCCATGCCTGGAATGTTCTCCTTCTTCATCTCTACTTCCTTGTTCCCCTGACTTCCTCTGAAGCTTCCCCAGCTAAATTCTCACCTTCTGGGAAGTCCTTCCTCCTTAATTCTGTTGATTACTTCCAGTTTATCCTGTACATAGCTTGTTTCTACATAGTTTGTCTCATCTCTAATTAGACTGAACTACTAGAGGACAGGGATTGTCTTTTGCCTTTCTTTGTATCCGCTGAACTTAGCATAATGCGTGGCACATAGTACATTCTTAATAAATATTTATTGACTGATTTTTTCCCTAAGTCATAACACTTCCTCTGGTCTCACTTTCTTCCCTTCCCAATCTTGACCCTGTAGTTAACCATATCTCCCTGTTTTCTTCTTCTTCTTCTTCTTCTTCTTCTTCTTCTTCTTCTTCTTCTTCTTCTTCTTCTTCTTCTTCTTCTTCTGTTAAGTGACTTGCCCAGGGTCACACAGCTAGTAAGTGTCAAGTGTTTGAGGCTGGATTTGAACTCAGGTCCTCCTGAATCCAGGGTCGGTGCTTTATCCACTGCACCACCTAGCTGCCCCCATCACTCTGCCTTCTGTTCTAGAATCCCTTGCTCTGTTGTCCCATTGCTGCTTATTCTTTGGTTATCCCCACCCCTACATTACTTTAACCATATATCCCCTCTACAAATACTCATCTGCTCCTACATGGTGCTAGAGGAAATGAAATAACCATATGGACTTGACTCACTGCATTTCATGTCATCAAATATCATTATCAAAATGTGCTTTTACTCTTCCCTAATTGGTTATTTTTGGTCAGCTAGGTGGTGCAGTAGATAGAGCACCATCCTTGGAGCAAGGAGAATCTGAGTTCAAATCCAGAATCAGACACTCACTGTGTGACCTTGGGCAAGTCACTTAACTCTGTTTGCTTCAATTCCTCATTTGTCAAATGAACTGGAGAAGGAAATGACAAACTACTCCAGTATCTTTGTCAAGAAAACCCTAAATGGGGTCACGAAGAGTCAGACATGACTGAAACTACTCAACAACTATTGGTTATCTATTCTTGCCATATTCTTCATAGTAGTTATTCTCTGTTTTTCTTCTCTCCTCAAGCCTCTCCCATCACTGCCCATCCCTCCCATCCCTCCCGCCACTCCCATTCCTCTTAGCAGAGGACCTCACCTCATATTTTAGAGCCCATTCCATTGAGCTCCTTCCATTGAGCAACCTCATCTCACCTACTTTGTCATAGGACCCCTTGAAATTATCCATATTATTTAATTCTTTATTCCAATTTCTTATGAAAGGGTAGTCTTCCAACTCACTAAGGCCTTCTACTTCTGCCCTTGATCTAATTCTCTCCTGTCTCTTTTGGAAGAATGTTTACACAATTATCCCCTATTTCTGACTAATCTTCAATCTCTCCCTAACAACTGGCTCTTTCAATGCTGGCTGCAAATTTGCTCAGGTCTCCTTTATCCTTATTCCCCCCAAATGGACCAAAAAAACCCTCCAATAATCTCCTCAAGCTATCATCTTATATATTTTTTTCCTTTTATAGCCAAACTTATAGATAAATCTTACTGTACTTGTTGCCTCTCTTTTTCTCTCCTCCCACTCACTTCTTTTCCAACCTTTTCCAATCTGTCTTCTTGCATCAGGACTTAACTGAAGTGCCCGAATGGAAAAACTGAAAATTATTTTTCCCAAATTACCAATGATTTCTTAATTGTCTAATCCATAGGTCTTTTCTTACTCCTTATCCCTCCTGGACTCTCTGTAGCATCTGACAAGATTGAACACCTTTTTCTCCTGGTGTCTATCTCCTCTCTGGATTTTTGTGAAGCTTCTGTAGTGGATTTTCCCCTGCTTGTTTGGTGCTGCAGTATCCTTTGCTGGATCATCCCCGATATTCTGCATCCAACTAGGGGTTTACTCCAAGGCTTTGGATTGGGGTCTCTTTGTTTCATTCTCTCTTCTTTCTTTTCTTTCTGTGTCTCTCTGTGTCTCTGTCTATCTCTCACACATACATATCCACACATATCCACACTAAGGTAAATATTTAAATATTAAAACCAATAAATCTATGGGGGAAGCACAATACAAAGTGGGCTGTTTTGCCTTGAAGATTCTGTACTGTGTGAAGTAGATGGGACTTCTAATTGTTTGAGAGAGTGTCAAGCCACAATTCCAAGAGTAGGGAAAAAGACTGACTTTTTGGTTATTTGGAAACACACTTTAAGAGAGAAGAATTGCAAAAAGTGTGGTGGGGAAGGGGGGAGAGAGAGAGAGAGAGAGAGAGAGAGAGAGAGAGAGAGAGAGAGAGAGAGAGAGAGAGGAAGAAGAAGGAGGAGGAAGAGAAGAAGAAGGGAGGGAGAGAGCCAATTAATAAACTTTTAAAAAGCTAAATGGAATTCTGGAGAAGCAGATGTATAGGAGAGTTAATATCCTCCCCTCCCTACTTTGCCTCCCCCAGTCAAGTCTACTGACTGCAACCATGAAGAGTGGTTTCTTCTTGGTGAGATGTTTTCATTTCTGCTTGGTTTTGTTGAGATCTTACCTTTCTCCAGTTAAAGAGCTATGGCATATTCTAATCTGTATAAACTCTCTGATTTCTGCTTGTTGCTTTCTTTGGTAAAGACACGTACTAGCCAGTAATAATGGTCTTTCATATGACCAGCATTTTATGGGAAGGGGTTAAGTTGGCAGGTTTAAGCTAAAAGTTACCATCACTCCAACTTAAGAGCAACCAGGGAAGTAAGTGGCTTTCATTTTGAATCTAGTCCTTTACCACTAAACTATAGATATTCAAGGGATGGAAGACAGAGATAATTCTAGCTTGATATCGTTCTTGAAGATAGGAAAGTTCTTCTACCTTAGAGGTCTGTATCCTGTGAGCCTTTTCCTACTCTCCAAGTAAGCTGCTAGCACTACAGGCAAAGCTCACCTCCTCCTGTTCACAAAGGTAGGCTAGATTCCAGATAATACCTATCTATGTAACCCATGAGTCACATCTTTTTAATTTAGACAGCATCCACACAGGTGTATCATGTGTACATTATGTAAAGCAGGCATAAAATCAATGTTTTAACTTCTTTGCTCCTTTAGAAGGTGTAACAAAGTTTCTCAATCAAACTTCACATAATTATATGCAAGCTTTGGAGTCATTCAATAGAAGAGGAGATCTATCAGGCAAGTTTAGAAGAGAAACAGCTATGAAGTGAGAATCCAGCTCTTGAGAGGAAATAATTCTTCACCTTTTCCCTTGAACCTGTTCTAAAGCCCAATGTGCGTGCGTGCGTGCGTGCGTGCGTGTGTGTGTGTGTGTGTGTATTAGCAATGGAATCTTATAATGTAGCAGTTTTCTAAGGGAAAAACTATTATTATCATGTCCAACAGATAATAAGTTCATTGAATCCCAATGCAGAAACAAGTTGAGCTGTTGAGAGTAGTCTCCATCCATCCATCCATCCATCCATCCATCCATCCATCCATCCATCCATCCATCCATCTATCTATCTATCTGTTTGTTTTTGTGGGGCAATGAGGGTTAAGTGACTTGTTCAGGGTCACACAGCTAGTAATTGTCAAGTGGCTGAGGCCGGATTTGAACTCAGGTCCTCCTGAATCCAGGGCCTGCGCTTTATCCACCACACCACCTAGCTGCCCCTTATTTATTTATTCATTTATTCATCCATTCATTTATATATTCATTCATTCATTTGTTTATTTATTTATTTTTGCATGCCTACTGCTTCTAGAATAAAACATAAATCCCTCTGTTTGGCCTTACAATCTGTCTTCAGCCTACCTTCCAGACATCAAACATTACTACCCTTTGTACATTCTACATTTTAGCCAAAGTAGACTCCTATTCCTCACACATTATATTACATTTTCTATCTCCACGAATTTGCAGAGGCTATGCACCTTCCATTTTCACCTCCTTTTCTTAGAATCCCTAAGCTTTCTCCAAAGTTCAGTTCAAATACCACCTACTAGGAGCTGGACATTTCCTGCACTCCTTTAGCTTCTGGTATCCTGTACCTTGAAATGATTTCATCTCTATTTTATATATACGAGGTATCGCAAAAGTCTTAGTGCAGCTCACTGCACTAAGACTTTTGGGACACCCAGTACTTTGTATTCAGCGGGGCAGTGGATAGAGGACCAGCCTCAAAGCTGGGAAGATTTTAGGTTCAAGTCTCACTTCTGACATGGACTGTGTAAAGAATTAATTGTTATTTGAGGTTTTTATGCCTCCGCAAACCGCACGGTGCTCCACCCCCTGGTTGTAGCCATTGCCAGGGATCTGGCACCTCACATCATCACCACTCGCCCACGCCTATATGGGCCTGGCAAAATTATAATGATTGGAAGCCTAGTGAGGGCAGTCATGTGACTGTCAGAGCGGCCATCCCATTGGCTGGGACTGTGTGGGGTGTTTCTAGGTTGGGGGAGGAGAATTGGGCATTCTATGTGGAAGCTGGAAAGGGACTGGGCTTCTGCTGTGTATTTTCAGCTGATTCCTGGGCGGTGGTATTTTTTTCAGGTATTATAATTTCTCTTTCCCCATTTTATTTCCTTTCCCTTGATCCTAGTGATTCTGTGTTTGTGTGTGTGTGTGTGTGTGTGTGTGTGTGTGTGTTTTAAGTTTGTTCTTGTTAAAATAAATCTTGTTCTGTTTTGAGGGAGGCTGCCGGTCTCCTTCCTTTCCCCAATATTGCGGCGAGCCGCTTAGCTAGCACTCCCCAATTAAAAATTGGTCCCCACAACTGGCTGTGTGGCTGGATAAGTCACTTAATATCTCAGTGCTCTGGGAAGCTCTTTAAAACTGTAATTTGCAGGAAAAGTTTTGGCTTGCACTGGTAGAAGTAGGTTCCTCAGTGGGGAGTTGCCTATACCAGTAAAATCACAGGCCAAGTTTCTATCCCTAGCCCTACACATATACATGCTTTCTCTGATAGAATGTACATTTTCTCGACATAAATGACATACTTTTTTTTATATCTCTAACATCTAGGCCAGTGCCTAGAACACAGGAGATGCTGAGAAAATGTTGATTTAATTCACTGACTGATTGATTGAAGTAAGGAGAATGTGCCTATATTAGGCTGATTGCCATCCTTCTTCAAATCTAGCTGGCCTGGAGGCTCATGTCTTAGCCAGCAGTCCTTCTTGACTATGTCCAGACAGATGAAGACAGAAAGGATTACTTTTGTTTATGCCCCCTAGCTGTGTCATTAACACATTGCCAAAGTGATAATTATTTTTTGACATTTGACAGTTCTAAGAAAAAATCTTTGGCAGCTCAGAAGTATCTGGTTGGATTGCCCACACATTCATTTAAAAATAAGTTTTATTCATGCCTTTTGTTTTATATCAATTATTTCTGGGTATACCACCCACCAATCCCTGAAATTAGATCCTTCTTTGTGACACAGAAAAAAGATTAAACTAAAAGCAAGTGATCCAATAATCCTATCTGAAAATATATGCAACACTTTGGCCCTGTAGTCCACTCCCTCTTCCTGCCAAGAGGAGGGATACACTATTTTCTGAGACCAGCAATGGTTATCATAATTATTCAGGTTTCAGTTTCATTTTAGTTTAGTTCTTTACATGTGCTAGAACATTTATTGTTGAAGTAACCAGCCTTTCAAGTAGACACAGGATACCTGGCACTTGAAATGATACTGTTACTGATGCTTTCAGATACTGATATTTTCAATGGAAAGATATTTTTGGAGTAATGGGAACCTTCAGAGGTTTTGGGTGAAGTCTAACAGTGCTTATTTTAGTCTTGATCTTTATACATGGGGAATATAACAGCTGCTTCCTTTTTGGGGAGTAAAATTAATTTTAACCTGTGTATATAGGCTCAAGTTTATACATTGACAGAGTAGGTGAGGATCCAAGTGGCATCATTTTAGGAGTTGCTATCCTTTTAAATTTCTCCCTCTCTGAGTGTGAATACAATGCAACACATAACAGATAGACAGCTAAGAAAATGAACCAGAGTAGATGAAGATGAGGTAGTTATGTGGTAAGAGTGAGGGGGTAACCATTGGAATGGCTGAACACTCCACTGATGTACTAATATGTCTTCAAAGTGAAGATGGCCACCTGATGGTTGAGTGGCTCAACTGTAGTTAATCTATGGGAGCACTTGGTTAAAAGTCATTCAGTATGGACGAGGTTGGAGGGACTGCAATCTGCATCATTGAAGAGAACATCCTCATCCATGAGATCATAGTTCCATTTGAGTATTTCAATCAATTAACAACCTCAAAATATACACAAGAAGACAGGGGCAGACGCAGAAGTCTGGTAGAGGCAACAGTGGAAAGGCAGGCAGGGGGCATTTTGGAGTGGTGACATCCTGCCCACAGACGAATGTTTCTTTTGTGGGACTACAACATGGGGGAATATAGAAAGGAAGTTGGCAACAAAGTAGAGGTCCATTAATTGGCAAAGGGTGAAACAAATTGTAGTACATGGATGTAATGGAATACTGTGCTCTCAGAAATTATGTGTGTGTTGAATACATAGAAGTACGGAAAACTATCTGAACTGATACAGAGTGAAGAAAGACAAGAAAATAATAATACACAATAACTATAACAATGTAAATGGAAAAAACAAGACACCAAAAAATCAAAAGTAAAAATAATGAAATTATAAAGATCAAGTGAGACTCAGATGAAGAGATGAAGATACTCCCAATCTACTCCTTTGTGGAGGTGGGAGGTTCATAGATGCTACACATCACACTTACTTTTAGACATTTTCAATGTATCAATCAGTTCTACTGACTTTTCCCCCCCTCTCTCCAAAAACATTATTTGTCATATGGGATGGCTCTCTGAGAGGGAAAGGGGGAAGGATAGATGGGATACTATGGTCATGTGAGAAACAGAAAATATCAATAAAAACATTTTTAAAAAAGTTAAAAAATGAGCTTGTTAATTGTTTGAAGCAAGAAGACCTGCATTCAAATTCTGCCTTAAATATTTACCATCCGTGTGATTTACCTTAAACATTTACCATCTGTGCAAGTTATGTAAGCTCCTTGTGCCTCAGTTTCCTTATCACTAAAATGGAGAGAGCAAGTGTTTACCTCACTTGGCTGTCATGAGGATCAAAAGAGATTACATATATAAAACACTTTGTAAATCTTAAACTACTATAAAATGTTAACTAATATTATTAAATGAACATATGCTTCAAATGAGACTCAGTCTACACACAGTAGTCTATCAGTCGATTTAGAAGATCCTCAAAAAGAGTAATGTTGGGTAGTAGAGCTGAACTGAGTCCAACTTTTCTCAGCACTGATGATAACCTGGTGAGGGACTTATTGCTCATTTAGTATTTTCCTACACATAAAACTGTCTAACAAAGGCGACTGGGGCAGATATTGGGATCTCTTCTACTTTCAAAAGTTTCTGTCCCTCGTTTACTACAAAGGACAGGCCTGGAAATGCTTGCAATAACATCTGCAAAAACACTATCAAAAAGGAATAAATTCGCTGCATTTGGGGTATTTATATAGTGTTTAAATCCCACCACCAAAAATAACAAAAATGAAAAGACCATTTTTTTAGTGTTCTGCAAAGTATAATAACTAAGTGCTTTTTAAAAAAAAACAAAATATGGGACAGAATATGATGTGTCTCCAGGTATGGGTTCTGTATTAGTGGCATAAGCTTTGAAGGTTTATCTAAAACAAAACAGATTTGCTGGCACTCAGACCTTCAAGAAAGCAGATCTTTATGCTATGGTTATGAAATATGTGGCACAATGGAAACCTGGGAAAATTTCAATGAAAAGAAAAGCAACAGATATTCATAGTTAAATCAGATCCAGATGGGAATGACTGATCCTACAGGAAAAGAATTGCCAACAGCAACAGTATCTGCCTGACCTCCCTATCAGGAGTCAGTCAAGCATTTATTAGGTACTTACTGTATGCCGGGTACTGTGCCAAACAGTAGGGCTACAAAGAAAGGCAAAAAACCATAATCTTTCTTCCCAAAGAACTCACATTCTAATAAGGGAAACAAATACAAACAATTTTCTACATATAAAATATAGACAGAGTAGTTGGAAGATAAGGCAGCTAAGAGGCACAGTGGATAGAGTTCCAGGCTGGAATTGGGAAAACTCATCTCCTGAATTCAAATCTGGCTTCAGATACTTACTAGCTGTGTGACCCTGGGAAAGTCACTTAACCCTATTTGTCTCATGAGCTGGAAAAAGAAATGGTAAACCACTTCAGTTATCTTTGCCAAGAAAACCCCAAATGGGGTCATGAAGAGTCAGAACTAAAATGACCGAACAACAAATATAAAATTTGGAAGATAATCTCAAAAGAAAGGCATTGTAACGAGGGTAGGGAATCAAGTAAAGTCTCTTGCCATACTTGGGATTTGAGTTAATTCTTTTTTTTTTTTGAGAAAAATAGTTAACATTTTAAAAAATAACAAACATTTTTATGAAAAGTTTTGAGTTCCAAATTCTATCCCTCCTACCTTCCCTTCCTTCCCCGATCCCTAAGGTGGTAAGCAATCAGATATAGGTTATACACACACACACACACATATACATATATATGCCACCACACACACATATGTGTGTATATATATGCAATTATGTAAAACATTAACATATTAGTTATTTTGTATAAGAAAACTTGAATAAAAGAAAAAATGAAAGTGAAAAATAGCACCCTTCTGTCTGTGTTCAATCAACATCAGTTCTTTCTTTGGAGGTGGATAGCATTCTTCATCTTTAGTCCATTGGGACTGTCTTGGATCATTGTATTGCTGAGAATAGTTAAGCTATTCACAGTTCTTCATCAAACAATATGCTGTCATTGTGCACAATGTTCTCCTGGTTCTGCTCACTTCACTATACACCAGTTCATATGTCTTTCCAGGCCTTTCTGAAGTGGTCTTGCTTGTCATTTCTTATAGCACAATAATATTCCATCACCATCATAAGCCACAGTTTGTTTAGCCATTCCCCAATTGATGGGCATTCCTGTGATTTCCAGTTCTTAGCACCACAAAGAGAGGTGCTATAGTTATTTTTGTACAAATAGTCTTTTTCTCTTTTTTGGGATGTCTTTGGGATATAAACTAGCAGTAGTATTGCTGGATTAAAGGGTCTACACAGTTTTATACCTCTTTAAAGGGGCATAGTTCCAAATTGCTCTCCAGAATGGTTGGATCTGTTAACAACTTCACCAACAGTGGATTAGAGTTCCAGTTTTCCTACTTGAAGGAAACTGGAAAATCAGTAGACAAACATGAAGAGATAGAGAATTTCAGGCACAGGAAACTATTGAGGAAAAGGTATGAAATCAGAAGATGAAGTGTCTTCCTTGGGGAACAGCAAGAAATCTGATGTTACTGGATTGTAGAATTGTGTAGGACATGGAGGTATGAAAAGTGTAAGAAGATAGAAAAGGAAGGAGCCAAGTTGGCAAGAGAAGTTGAATTAGTCTATGGCATGGATAGGAAACAGTACAGTTAGTATAAGTCAATAGAAAATTTCCCCCAGCGAGATATCCTAAGGCCCAAGTAGGAGGAAACGATTATCTGATACAGAGGGGCCTCTTGAAAAGTATGAACAGGCCATCCTACAAAGCTTCTCAGACCCAAGGAACCCCTAGGTATCATCAAATTTTCCCAAGGAAGACCTGGAAAGCTTCACTCACTCTGCATCCTTAAGCTATTGTTGACAACTGTATCCTTTGTATGTCAGTAAAGCAATCATGATGGATTGATTTCATATGAGACACTAAGCACTTCATTGAATCAGATTTGACTCTTGCTTGAAACAGTTGTGGTGGTCAGGCAGGAGGGTACTATGACCTCCTGCCATGTTGATTCCACAGGAGCCCTTTGTATCTGGTAACACAAGAACCATAGGCTTTGTGGAATAAATCCCATTTACAGCACCTGGAAGAATGACCTTTGGAACCTGGGAACATAACCCCATGTAGACATAAGAAGAAAGGCTGGAAGAGATGGGGTATTATAAGGATATCTGTCCCCTGGTAATAGAGAAACAAGAGAAGGAAATAGTCCAACTTCTCTAGAAATTAAAGATGGAGAAGGGAAGGGGATTATAGCCCAGCCTGTATGCAGGCTGGGAGGATCTAGCCACAAGTATTTATGAAGTTAGGGCTTTAGTGCTTTAGACATTTAAGAAACATCAGAATTGAATGTTGGGTTGTACAGACAGACAGTATGTAGTGGATGGGAAGTTGGATAGTGGTGCACTTTGGGATTGCCCCCTCCACAAGTGCCTGGATCGGAGAACTGGGTGACCCTAGTTATATAGTTTGAGCAAGGCATTGGTGATGCTTCCAAATAGGACTAATGGTAGCTGGTCCAGGCATGGGGAAAGGGTTAGGTTGAGTTGTACGGGGTTGGGTCCCTCTTCCTATCCCCTCAAAACTGAGACCCTCATTAGGAAACTGTTAGAGTGGGGAGGAAAATCATTATGGGCAATGGCCCTTGGAGATGACATAAGGTGGAAACATGGGACTTTGGGTAAACAGTCATCTGGTAGGGCGTACATAAGGGCTGCTGTCCCTCCCCACTTTCTCAGACCTGACAGAGCTCTGAGTTCCAGTCAAATCATTTCCCTTTGAAGTCACTGATTTTATCTTCACAGGGTAATGGGAAGATCACAGGAAGCTTCTGAGGGCTTCCTTGTGTCAGCTGATCATGGCCTGACACAAGCACCAAGATAGAAATGATAGCTACAGTGCTTTGGAGGAGACCTATTAGACTGTACACCTCCCATGGAGCAAGGCAAATATTCTGGTGCCTTTCTGTGCAACATGGGCTCTGGCCCAGTGCTGAACATGAGCCAGTATCCAAAGGTAGCCCCTTTGGCAGATTGTTTTGAAGATGCTATACTAGAGAATCAGGAGGAACCTCCTAGCTTGAAATACTCTAAGGGCTATAGAAAAGTTATGCCTTTCTTTTAAGAGCATCACTTTGGAACTCAGTGGGCTCTTCCTTGGATTTTCAGGAAAGGAGAGAGGGGACTTTCTCTCCTCTTACCCCCGAATGATGATGGCAGCAATGAGCACATGGAATTGAGAACACGTGTATGTGTGGGCTAGTCTGAGCCTGAATCTCAGGTTCCTGGCTACCTCTTTTGCTTTATGTTTTTCCCCTTGAGCATAGATCTTGAATGGCAATATTGAGAAATGGACATTTTTAGGTTTGGTGGCTTCTTTGTGTTTGAATTCCTAGGCTCCTGGCATTGATGCCAGATGCCCATGGGAGGGGGTCCTTTCAACTTGTCACTTCTTAGAGGAGTAAATGACTACCAAATAGGATCATCCTGAATCTGAAAGGACCAGAGAGCCATGCCTAGCTGACTAGGAGATCCGGAATAGTAAATTATTTGAACAATACTGATCTAAAGTGAGTGTAAAATATTGGTTCAGTGGTTCCACAAAATGTCTTTAAGTCCTGGAAGCATATATTAAGTATAATAGGTTATTTTTTCATGTTGTGATTTGTTAATATGATTTTGTATGTCTTTGTATTTTGAGTATTTCTAATGTGAGTGTGTATGTGTGTGTGTGTGTGTGTGTGTGTGTGTGTGTGTGTGTGTGTGTAATAAATAGCTGTCCTATATGTGGTATCTACTCTGCGCATTAAATACCTTTACAAGCAGGTACCTTGTCCATTTATTTTAGGGAACTTGTAGATATAAAGCATACCTAAGCTTTGCCTTGGAGAGTTTCCCTGGATTTTTACTTTGGGTTGGGAATATAGTGTCACTGACTGTAAGAAAAGCCTGAATTTCTTTTTGCGGAGCAGACTGCTCTCTAAACGAATCTGGGTTCTGTGAGAGCCCTAAGCTAGATCCTCTGTCCTGGGAGGATACTCCATTGCCCATGGGTCATAATTACAAAGGGATGCTCTTGGAAATTCCTTCAATAACATTGGTATTTCACTCTCAGAAAAAATTCACTGCATCTGGTATATTTGCATGTTTCACCTCCTCCCTTCCAATCTCCACCAAAAGCAAAAAAAAAAAAAAATCTTCTATGCTCTGGAAAATGTAATCACAAATTTTCTTTGTACAAAATATGGGACAGAATGTGAAGAGTCCCCAGGTGCATGTAGCATATTACCGTCTTATAAGCTTTGGAGCCTTATCTAAAACAAAACAGATTTGCTGGCACATAAACCTTTTCAAGAAACCAGATATTTAAGCTACAGTTATGAAATATCTGACACAATGGAAACATGTAGGAAAATTCTAGTAGAAAAAAAAGAAGCAACAGAGATCCATAGTTAAATCAGATCCAGATGGGACTGAGTGGTCCTACAGGAAAGAATGGGTGACAGCAACAGGCTCTCTGATCTGATAGATGTAGCATGCACAACTGCTGTACTGAATTGGGAGGGATTTTTACAATGCTTCCTTTGGTTTCCTGAGCCGGTATTATCTTTTTGGAATTCAGGAATTTGTTTCTCTCCAAGAAAAATATTCAATATATTAGTGAATAAAATAAAAATTGCAAACAAGATTCTAGGTTCACATGTTATAAGCAAAATACTATTTGTCTCTGTTTCCCCTCCAGTGTCTGATGTTGCTTCTAATATGTTATCAGCAAGATGCATTGTGAATTGTGAAACTGTCATTTTTTTGGTGTTGAAGATGCCAGAATTCTGTCTCTGTGTTTCTATCTCTGTTAGTGTCTGTCTCTCACCCTTCCCACCAAATTAATAACTTACCTTACTTTCCAATGAATATGTTTTATTTATCACTTTTTAAATTATTATAATTTCCCGATCCATAATAGGACCCTGTAACAAAGTATGTTTAAACAAAGCAAAACATCGACAGTTTCTGACAAAGGATGTCTCCTTCCACACCTCTTGTCCACCAATAGGAGGAAGCTCTGTTTAGCCTTATTCCTATGGAGTCAATTAGACTGGTAGGAACTTTGAAATCTTTCCTTATTGTTTTCTTTTACATTATTCTGGTTCATTTACCTCTTGTGTACATTCTCTTCCTAAGTCGTTCTGAATTTTTAAATTCATCTGAATTGTCTCTGAATTTTTTTTCTTTTTTTAATGTATAAGGTATTTTATTTTTTCCGTTACATGTAAAGATAGTTCTCAACTTTTGTTTATACAAGCTTTACAATTTCAGATTTTTCTCCCTCCCTCCCCTCCCTCCCCCCTCCCCTAGACAGCAGGTAATCTGATATAGGTTATATCTATATATCTCTATACATATACATATAGATATATATATACACACACATATATATATATATACACATAATAACATTAATCCTATTTCTGCATTAATCCTGTTACAAGAGAAAGAATCAGAGCAGTGATGAAAAACCTCAAAATAGAAAAAAAAAACAACAGCACCCAAAACAAAAGAAATAATATGGTTCATTCAGCATCTATACTCCACAGTTCTTTCTTTCTTTTTTTTTTCTTGGATTTGGAGATCCTCTTCTATCATGAGTTCCCTGGAACTCTTCTGTACCATTGCATTGGTGAGAAGAATATAGTCCATCACAGTAGGTCAACACTCAATGTTGATGATACTGTGTACAATGTTCTTCTGGTTCTGCTCATCTCACTCATCATCAGCTCACGTAAGACCCTCCAGGTTTCTCTGAACTCTTCCTGCTCATCATTTCTTACAGCACGATAGTATTCCATTGTATTCATATACCACAACTTGTCCAGCCATTCCCCAATTGATGGGCACCCCCTCAACTTCCAATTCCTTGCTACCACATAAAGAGCAGCTATAAATATTTTTGTACATGTGGGTCCCTTTCCCCCTTCCATGATCTCTTTGGGCAAAAGACCTAAAAGTGGAATTGCTGGGTCAAAGGGTATGCACAGCTTTATCGCCCTTTGGGCATAATTCCAAATTGCTCTCCAGAATGGTTGGATCAGCTCACAGCTCCACCAACAATGCATTAGTGTTCCAATTTTCCCACAGCCTCTCCAACATTTATTATCTTCCTTTTTTGTCATTTTAGCCAATCTGATAGGTGTCAGGTGGTACCTCAGAGTTGTTTTAATTTGCATCTCTCTAATCACTAGAGATTTAGAGCATTTTTTCATATGGGAATAGATAGCTTTGGTTTCTTCATCAGAAAACTGCCTGTTCATATCCTTTAACCATTTCTCAATTGGGGAATGACTTGGATTCTTATAAATTTGATTTAATTCCCTATATATTTTAGAGATGAGGCCTTTATCAGAAGCACTGGCCTCAAAAATTGTTTCCCAGTTTTTTGCCTCCCTTCCAATTTTGGATGCATTGCTTCTGTTTGTATAAAATTTTTTTAATTTAATATAATCAAAATCATCCATTTTGCATTTTATAATATACTCTATCTCTTGTTTGGTCAAAAACTGTTCTCCTTTCCAAAGATCTGATAGGTACACTATTCCTTTCTCTCCTAATTTACCTATGGTATCACCTCTTATGTCTAAATCATGTATCCATTTTGACCTTATTTTAGTATAAGGTGTAAGATGTTGGTCTATGCCTAATTTCTGCCATACTATCTTCCAGTTTTCCCAGCAGTTTTTGTCAAATACTGAGTTCCTATCCCAGAAGCTGGAGTCTTTGGGTTTATCAAACACTACATTACTAGTGTCATTTACTACTGCATTTCCTGAGCCTAGCCTATTCCATTGATCTACCACTCTATTTTTTAGCCAGTACCAGATAGTTTTGATGACTGCCGCTTTATAGTAAAGCTCCAGGTTTGGTACCACTAACCCACCTTCCTGTGAATTTTTTTTCATTATTTCCCTGGATATTCTTGATTTTTTGTTTTTCCAGATGAATTTTGTTATTATTTTTTCTAGCTGTATAAAATAATTTTTAGGTAGTCTGATTGGTATGGCACTGAATAAGTAAATTAATTTAGGCAGTATTGTCATTTTTACTATATTAGCTCTGCCTATCCATGAGCAATTGATATCTTTCCAATTATTTAGATCTGATTTGATTTGTGTGAAGAGTGTTTGGTAGTTGTGTTCATAGAGTTCCTGGGTTTGTCTTGGCAAGTAGACTCCCAAGTATTTTATATTATCTACCGTTACTTTAAATGGAATTTCTCTTTCTATCTCTTGCTGCTGGACTTTGTTGGTCATGTATAGAAATGCTGATGATTTATGTGGATTTATTTTATATCCTGCTACTTTCCTAAAGTTGTTAATTGTTTCAAGTAATTTTTGACTTGATTCTCGAGGATTCCTTAAGTATACCATCATATCATCTGCAAAGAGTGATAGTTTTGTTTCCTCCTTGCCTATTCTAATTCCTTTAATTCCTTTCTCTTCTCTGATTGCTAAAGCTAACATTTCTAGGAAAATATTAAATAATAGGGGTGATAATGGACATCCCTGTTTCACCCCTGATCTTATTGGGAAGGCCTCTAATTTATCTCCATTGCATATAATACTTGCTGATGGCTTTAGGTAGATACTGTTTATTATTCTAAGGAAAGCTCCCCCTATTCCTAAACTCTCTAGTGTTTTTATTAGGAATGGGTGCTGTACTTTGTCAAAAGCTTTCTCTGCATCTATTGAGATAATCATATGATTTTGGTTGGTTTTCTTATTGATGTGGTTGATTTATGTTAATAGTTTTCCTAATGTTGAACCAGCCCTGCATTCCTGGTATAAATCCCACCTGGTCATAGTGTATTATCCTGGTGATCACTTGCTGTAATCTCCTTGCTAATATCTTATTTAAGATTTTAGCATCAATATTCATTAGGGAAATTGGTCTATAATTTTCTTTCTCTGTTTTTGCTTTGCCTGGTTTTGGTATCACCACCATATTTGTGTCATAAAACGAATTTGGTAGAACTCCTTCTTCATCTATTTTTCCAAATAATTTGTATAATATTGGAATTAATTGTTCTTTAAATGTTTGGTAAAATTCACCCGTAAACCCATCTGGCCCTGGGGATTTTTTCTTAGGGAGTTCATTAATAGCTTGTTCAATTTCTTTTTCTAATATGAATTTATTTAAGGATTTTATTTCCTCTTCAGTTAACCTGGGCAGTTTGTATTTTTGTAAATATTCATCCATTTCATTTAGATTGTCAAATTTATTGGCATACAGTTGGGCAAAATATTTCCTAATTATTGCTTTAATTTCCACTTCATTGGTGGTAACATCACCCTTTTCATTTTTGATACTGGTAATTTGGTTTTCTTCTTTCTTTTTTTTAATCAAATTAACCAATATTTTATCTATTTTATTGGTTTTTTCATAAAACCAGCTCTTAGTTTTATTGATTAATTCTATAGTTTTTTTTGCTTTCAATCTTATTAATTTCTCCTTTAATTTTCAGGATCTCTAATTTAGTGTCTAATTGGGGATTTCTAATTTGTTCTTTTTCTAGCTTTTTAAGTTGCATGCCCAATTCATTAATCTCCTCTTTCTCTTTCTTATTCATGTAAGCATTTAGAGTTATAAATTTTCCCCTAAGCACTGCTTTGGCTGCATCCCATAGATTTTGGTATGTTGTCTCATTATTGTCATTCTCTTGGATAAAGTTATTGATTGTTTCTATGATTTCCTGTTTGGCCCATTCATTCTTTAGAATGAAATTATTTAGTTTCCAATTGATTTTCATTCTACTTTTCCCTGGCTCTTTCTTACATGTAATTTTTATTGCATCATGATCTGAGAAGGATGCATTTACTATTTCTGCCTTTCTACATTTGACTATGATGTTTTTGTGCCCTAATACATGGTCAATTTTTGAAAATGTGCCATGTACTGCTGAGAAAAAGGTATATTCCTTTCTATCCCCATTCAGTTTTCTCCAGACATCTATCATGTCTAACTTTTCTAGTAATCTATTCACCTCTTTCACTTCTTTCTTATTTATTTTTTGGCTAGATTTATCTAATTCTGAGAGGGGGAGATTCAGATCCCCCACTAGTATAGTATTACTGTCTAATTCCTCTTGTAACTCATTTAACTTCTCCTCTAAGAACTTGGATGCTATACCACTTGGCGCATACATATTTAATATTGATATTACTTCATTATCTATAGTACCTTTAAGTAAGATGTAATTTCCTTCCTTATCTCTTTTAATGAGATCTATTTTTGCCTGCACTTTGTCTGAGATAAGGATTGCTACCCCTGCCTTTTTTACTTTAGCTGAGGCATAATATATTCTGCTCCAGCCTTTTACCTTTACTCTGTGTGTATCTCTCTGCTTCAAATGTGTTTCTTGTAAACAGCATATTGTAGGGTTCTGGTTTTTAATCCACTCTGCAATTCGCTTCCGTTTTATAGCAGAGTTCATCCCATTCACATTCACAGTTATTATTACTGACTGTCTATTCCCCTCCATTCTATTTACCCCCTTTGTACTTTCCCCCCCTTCTTTCACCCTATTCCTCCTCACCGACGTTTTACTTCTTACCCCTGCCTCCCCCGATCTGCCCTCCCTTTTTATCACCCCCCTCTCTTTTCTTTACTCTTTTCTCCCTTGCTTTTGTCCTCCCTTCTATCAGTTCCCCCCTTTCCCTTCCCCTTTTGTTTCCCTAAAGAATGAGTTAAGTTTCTTTATCCCAATGAACGTATATGTTATTCCCTCTTTGAGTCAAATCTAATGAGAATAGGGTTGAAACCATGTTCCCCCCTCCTTTCTTTCCCTCTATTTTAATAGGTTTTTTTCCACCTCTTCATATGATATAATTCATCCCATTCCACCTCCCCTTTCCTCTCCTCCCCATAGACTCCCTTTTTATCCCCTTAATTCTTTTGTATCATCACATCAAAGACAATTTATATTTATACCCTCTATATAAAGTCCTTCTCTCTGCCCAAATACATTTACAGTTCTTAAGAGTTATGAGTATTATCTTCCTGTGTAGGGATATAAACAGTTTAACCTAATAGGGTAACTTTTTTTCCCCTCTGTTTACCTTTTTAAACTTCTCTTGAGTCTTGTATGTTGAGATCAAATTTTCTATTCAGTTCTGGTCTTTTCACCAGGAAAGATTGAAAGTCCCCAATGTCATTAAATGTCCATCTTTTCCCCTGAAAGAAAATGCACATTTTTGCTGGGTAATAGATTCTCGGCTGCAATCCAAGCTCCTTTGCCTTCCGGAATATCATATTCCAAGCCTTGCGGTCCTTTAATGTTGAAGCTGCCAGGTCCTGAGCAATCCTGACTGTGGCTCCATGATATTTAAATTGCTTCTTTCTGGCTGCTTGGAGTATTTTCTCCTTCACCTGATAATTCTGGAATTTGGCTACAATATTCCTTGGAGTTTTCCTTTTGGGGTCTCTTTCAGGAGGTGATCGGTGGATTCTTTCAATGATGATTTTATCCTCTGATTCTATGATATCAGGGCAGTTCTCCTTAATAATTTCCTGGAATATGGTGTCTAGATTCTTTTTCTGGTCATGGCTTTCAGGCAGTCCAATAATTCTCAAATTGTCTCTCCTCGATCTGTTTTCCAGATCAGTTGTCTTTCCAATGAGGTATTTCACATTTTCTTCTATTTTTTCATTTTTTTAATTTTGCTTGACTGATTCCTGGTGTCTCATGGATTCCTTATCTTCCAACTGTCCCACTTTAATTTTTAAGGCATTGTTTTCTTCAGTGAGATTATGTACCTTTTTTTCCATTTGGCTAAGTGAATTTTTTAAGGTATTGTTTTCTTCAGTGAGATTAAGTAGCTTTTTTTCCATTTGGCCAAATGAATTTTTTAAGGCTTTGTTTTCTTCAGCTTCCTTTTCTAAGCTGCTGATTCTTTTTTCATAGTTTTCTTGTTTTGCTTTCATTTCTCTCTCCATTTTTTCTTCTACCTTTTGCAATTTATTTTTAAAATCCTTTTTGAGCTCTTCCAGGAAGGCTTTTTGTTCTTGCGACCAATTCACCTTCCCTTGCGAGGCTTCAGATGTAGACAATTTGAGGCTATTGTCCTCATCTGAGTTTGTGTTGGCTTCTTCCCTATTGATACAGAAGCTCTCAATGGAGAGGGCTCTTTTTTGCTTCTTACTCATTATTGCAGCTTATTTATTTATTCTTTAAGTTGAGGTCTGCTCTGGGGGCACCAGGGTCCCTGTTTTGGGCTTCTTGTGCAGGGGTATAGGTGCTGTGTGACCGGGCTTTTACTCTGAGGCATTTATGGTGTGTGGAGATCCCCCGCCCTGTACTTCCTGTCTGATTGCGCTCGGCCAGCCAGGCGCCAGACCCCGGGGTCTGATGCCACCTGACCCATTCGTCTCCCTCCCGGCCGGTGCAGGTAGGTTTTTCCACTGTCCTTCTTGGCCACCAGATTTTTGAACCAGGTTCCGGGAGCCTCAGTTGTCCGGCTGTGGCCCGCAGCTCCTGCTGACTTGCCCGACCCCCTCGGCGCTGGGTTGCTGCCCTGCGCTGGGCCTCCCTTTTGCCCAAGTCAGACCGACCTTTTCCTGAAGTCTTCTAAATTATCTCTGGTTGGAGGACTGTGTCTCTCTGTCTCTTTGCAGGTTCTGTAGTTTCAGAATCCGTCCAGAGGCTTGATTTAATGTTCGTTTTGAGGGAACAGAAGGAGAGCTCAGGCAGCTTGCTGCTTCCTCTCCGCCATCTTCTCTCTCTGAATTTTTAATACACCATTTCTAAAGGGACAATGCTATCCCATTACATTCATGTACCACAATTTGTTTGGCTATTCCTTCCCCCCCAAAAAAATCTTCTCTTGAAAAAAATTCAGCTACACAAAAACAACTAAGATGATTTGACCATCCCTGCCATCTTCCCTCTTGCCTATGCTACCACAGTCACTAATTCATCGGTCATGGCTGGTCTTGCTGACAGCTGTGGTAAGCCCAATGGGTTACATCTTCCAAAGGGAGCTGATGGTTTTATAAATACAATACTTGTATTTAGAAACTAAGTACTTAAGCATAAGCACCCTCCAATTGTTTCCACACAGCTGGGATCACTGAATCAAATGTTTTTAATCCCTCAAACCATTTTCTTACTTTTAAACATAGTTTGGATGCCCCCATGAGGACCAGTATTCGATATAGATATGTTTGCAGAAACACAGTCAGAATCATTTATTGTTAGTCATTTGGACCCATGGAGATGTCATTACTCTTTTAGTTATCTCCTTAGTAAGCACCAGAGAGTGAGCCAGATGCTGAGGGAATCTCTCCCAGATTCTAAAAAGTTCAATATCACATTCATTTACTTTTAATATTGACTATATATCTGATGGACAGGTAGTATTAGGAATACATTTTAAAATGAACTCCTTTCCTAAATTAAACCACTTAAAGAAATGCTATACCAAGCCATTACACAAGTTATCTACTCTTTAGGAATTTGTGAGTGTGTGTGTGTAAGCACATGTAACAAGTGTGTGTTAGTTAAAGTTTTGGTCAAGGAAAGTTTATCAAGTTTTGAAAAGATTATATTGAACTTGGAAACATCCCAATATCTTTGAGATCACTAGAAGAAACTGACTTTCTTCATCATTCACATATGCGCTGTTGACTTTTATGTCTAAGAGTTCTATGTGTGTGTGTTAGTATGTGGGTATGCATGTGTCCTTAGATAAAAGAACAAGATGGAGCTTGGCACCAGCAAATACTAATGTGAAGGAATTTAATTTTGAAAGTAACTAGTACTTAAAATGAAGAATGAAACATTTTGGATGTTTTGATGGACTATGCATATTTATTATAGTTTTTAAAATTCTTAGTGGGGAAGGAAGAGGGAGAGATAATAAATGCATGTAAAAATAAATAAAATGCTCCCTTCTCCAAAGGAAAGTAACCAGTAAGTTACAAGAGGATTGTTTGAAATTAGGAAATCCGGGTAACAAGGAGAATATGGTTGAAGGGTGGGCTATGTCATGGGTTGAGGGTGGGTGATCAGACAGAGAAGTTCAGATTAGTTAAATTTGACCCCAAAACAAGATATGAAATTGACTTGGGAAGACCAATCTTATGGTGTTTAATGAACAATATATTATGTATCACTTGGAAAAGATAGGAATGAGAGGTGGTGTGGTGCATTAGACAAGGAGTTGGCCTTGAAGTTGGGAATACCTGAGTTCAGCACCTGCCTTTGATAGCTGTGTGACAATGACCAATAAATCAGAAAATATTTATTAAGTGAATATACCAGGCACTATGTTAGGA
Organism: Dromiciops gliroides; assembly: GCF_019393635.1. Classification (NCBI taxonomy): domain Eukaryota; kingdom Metazoa; phylum Chordata; class Mammalia; order Microbiotheria; family Microbiotheriidae; genus Dromiciops; species Dromiciops gliroides. The sequence goes on along the minus strand of NC_057861.1, from coordinate 500,804,261 downwards.
ACTAGAGATGCAGAGACAATGATGAGATGATTTTTGGCTTCAAAGGGAAACAATGTATACACAAAAATTATATACAAAATAAACACAAGGTAATTTTCAGAGGTAGGCACTAGCAGTTAGGGGAATCAGGAAACTGAGCCAAACTTTGTTTTTTATTTTTTGCAGGGCAATGAGGGTTAAGTGACTTGCCCAGGGTCACACAGCTAGTTAAGTGTCAAGCGTCTGAGGCTGGATTTGAACTCAGGTCCTTCTGAATCCAAGGCCAGTGCCCTATCCACTGCACCATCTAGCTGCCCCTAAGCCAAACTTTGAAGGAAATTAGGGATCTAAAAAGTACACATGAGGAGAGAGTGTAGTCCACACATAGAAGACAGCTTGTACAAAATACCCTGACATAAGATGGAATGTTGTGGGTGAGGAACAGTAAGTAGTGTTTGACTCAATCATAAAGTATGTAAAGTAGAGGAATGGATAGTAAATTTGGAAATGACAAGTCACTTAATCTCTGGGTGCTCTAGGTAACTCTGTAAGACTATGAATTGGTCTAGTTGGGTTCCTTGCCTTAAGTGCTTTAACTTCAAACCATTATTCACACAACTGAAAAAGTGATTTTTCTTAAGTTCAGAGCAGATCATGTCACATCCTTTTACAATAAACTCCAATGACTCCCACTTACGCACATGACAATCAGGAAGTTCAAATACTAAAGGGTAATGGAAGGAAGATGGAAAGTCACTTATGTATGCACATGCAGATCACATGCCTTGCTGTCCTATCTCACTTAGAACAGTGCATGGCACATATGTGTTGGGGCAGCTAGGTGGTGCAGTGGATAAAGCACTGGCCCTGGATTCAGAAGGGCCTGAGTTCAAATCCAGCCTCAGACACTTGACACTGTTAAGGGCTAAAATTCTAGCTATTCTGTCTAAAATATCTAATGAGTGGTCACCAATAAATTATAAGCCTTAGCAAGAGTTAGACTTTTAAGCATTTATTAAGGAGAACAAGATTTTGGTAAAGAGAGAAAAGCCTACATTCATCTATCTATTAAAGGCAGAGCACATTTCTAGCTCCGCTCTCCGCCAGAGTCCACAGGAAAGAGCGAGTCAGAGCGCCAGTCTCCCCCTTCTTCTTCGCACCAGCCAACGTCACTTCCTGACACCAAAGAAAAGATGCATGGTCTTGCCCTCAAAGATCTTCACCTCATGGGTGGAGCTCTTCTACAGTAAGTCTCCAGCAGGTGGCGTCATTCCAATTGTTACAACACTTGCTAGCTGTGTGACCTTGGGCAAGTCACTTAACCCTCACTGCCCAGCCCCGCCCCCCCAAATAAATATGTATTACTTAACTTTTACCTCTAGGATCAAAAAGAAAACTCCTTTGTTTGGTATTTTAAAGCTCTTCATCATGCTGTTCTCAACCTATCTTTTCCAGTCAGTCAACAAGCATTTATTTAGTGCCTACTATGTGCCAGCATTGGCATATGATAGACACCTAATATTTCTTAGTTAAAAGACACTGTTTTGAGCACTTGGAATAAAAAAAGGCAAAAACCACTGTCCCTGCCCTCAAGGAGCTCACATTCTAATGGGGGAGGAAATATATAAATAACTATGTATAGAAAAGAAATATATGGGAACATATGGGAAGGTAATCTCAGGAAGTTGGGAAAGGGGATTGAGAAAGGTCTCTTGCAGAAGATGGGATTTGAACTGAATCTTTTATTTTTATTTTAAAATTTTTAATAGTATTTTATTTTTTCAAATTACATGTTTAGAGTTTTAATTTTCCCAATTTACATGTAATTACATGTAAAAACAAATTTTGACATCCATTTTTAAAAAGTTCATGTTCCAAATTCTCTTCCTCCCTCCCTCCCCCCATCCAAGAACTCAAGCAATTCAATATAAATTATACATGAGTAGTCATGCAAAATATTTCCACATTAACCAGGTTTTGAAAGAAAACAGACAAAAACAAAACTTCAGATAGAGGAACTAACAAAAAAACTTTTGTATTCAGATACCATTAGTTCCTTCTCTGTAGATGGATTGTTTGAGCTGACTTAAAAAAATTTTTTTGCAGGGAAATGAGGGTTAAGTGACTTGCCCAAGGTCACACAACTAGTGAGTGTCAAGTGTCTGAGTCTGGATTTGAACTCAGGTACTCCTGAATCCAGGGCAGGTGCTTTATCCACTGCACCACCTAGCTGCCCCTGTTTGAGCTGAAGCTTAAAGGAGTCCAGGGAATCTAAAAGTTAGAGGTGAGGAGGGAGAGAATTTTAGGCATAGGAGACAGCCACTGAAAATTCATGGAGTTGGGACATGGAGTGTTTGTGTTCAAATAAAAGCAAATAGGGAAGTGTTGCTGGATATTAGACTATGTCGAGAGGAGTAAAGTGTAATGGGATTGGGAAAGTAGAAAGGGGCAGGTTGGGAAGGATTTTAAATGTCAAACAGAGGATTGTATATTTATCTTAGAAGTAATAGGGAATTAAAAATCATTGAGAAGTAATAGGGAATCACTGGAGTTTATTGAATATGGGGGAGACATGTCAATACTTGTGCTTTAGGAAAATCACTTTGGCAACTTAGCATAGGATAGGTTGGAACAGGGAGAGAACTGAGACAAGGAAATTAAACAAAAGACTTTTGCATTAGCCTAATGCGATGATATCCTATACCAGGATGGTGGCTGTGTGAGTGGAGAGAAAAGGACATATAGGAAAGATATTGCAATATCAGAAATAAATCTTGGTAATAGATTGGATAAATAGAGTGAGTACAAGGGAAGAGTTAAGGATAACACTCATAGTGAGCTTTGAGGATTTCTTGAGAAGGGTGGAACCCTTAGAAGCAATAGGACAATTGGGAAGAAAGAAGAGTGTAGGGTTGGGGAGGAGATAATGTGTTCAGTTTTGGACATGGGCAGCTAGGTGACTCAATGGATAGAGTGCTAGGCCTGGACTCAGGAAGACTCCTTTTCCTGAGTTCAAGTGTGACCTCAGACACTTATTAGCTTTGTGTGTGCAAGTCACTTAACCTTGTTTGCTTTAGTTTCCTCACCTGTAAAATGATCTGGATAAGGAAATGACAAACCACTCTAGTATCTTTGCCAAGACAATCCCAAACTGGGGCACAAAGAGTTAGACACAACACAATTTTAGAAGTTTGAGATGTGTATGGGATATCCTGTTTGAGATGTTTAAAAGGCAGTTTTATCTATCTATCTATCTATCTATCTATCTATCTATCTATCTATCTATCTATCTATCTATCTATCTATCTATCTATCTATCTATTATCTACCTACCTACCCATATATCATCTATATCATTTCTCTCTATATCTTAACATTAACCCCCACCCCCTTCTTCCCTCTATGGTCCAACAAACTGACATTCTCTCATGATAACACTATCTCTCAGGGCTGTACCTTTGCCCTGGCTGTTCCCCATGCTTGGATACACTCCTTCCTCACCTCTACCTTATATTACTGCCTTCAAGACTCAGCTCAGGTGTCAGCTCCAATATGAAGCCTACCTCTTACCTATTAGTGCATCCCTCCCTAATTACCTTGTATTTATTATGAGATATATATATATATATAACATATTATCAACATGATACATAGTATAAAGATTATTTTATAATATATTTGATATATAATAGCAGATATATCACATATAGTCTACAATACATATGATTTGTTATATAATATATTATACAATTATATGGTAAGTATATAATATACTTAAATATATCAGATATAAAAGATCATATAAATTCATATGTATATATGCATACACATTCATACACATGTCGACTGTGTTGTTAATATAGTCATACTACATATATAATATTGATCATGAATATGTTGGATATGATGATATATGTATATATGATACATTATATCTGATATATCAACTACATTATATATCATAAAATAATATCCATAATCTTTATTGCCTCCCCTGAGAGAATAAAAGTTCTTTGAGTAGTGCTTCTTTCCCAACCTGAAATTACTTACTTTGCATTTTCTTTGTATATTTTTTTGTCTTGAATTAGCTGTGATTGTGTTATGTCTTTCTCCCCCCTGCCCCTTTTTACCCCGAGTAAAAAATGTTACTATCACTTGAACTTAGGACTTTCTGATTGCCTTCACCTTGTAACTGCTACCTGTGTAATTTTAAAAATTATAATTCAGAGTGTAGGGCAGGGCCCTTTCATTATTCTTCCACCCCTAGTTGAGCATTTTTGTTATTTTAAAATGAACACCATTTTAAAAAATTGATGTCAAAATTTGTTTTTATATGTAATTTGGAAAAAGAAAATTCTAAATAAAAGGGACATCAAAGGGAAAAGACTTGAAATGACCAAACATTGGCCAAACATTGCCTTCTCTGGCCCTCAATTTACTCCTCTGCAGAATGGGGAGAGGTTGGATTAGCTGATCTCTAAATCCTATGCTCTTATGAGCCCAGAAGCTTCTCTCCAGAGCATTAATTTAATGCCTGCCTTTAATTGAACACAACTGTTGTTGTAGTTCCTGATTCTTTGCTGCCATTTCTCCAACCATTTGCTGTTTTTTATTACTGGCAGCAATGCTAAAAATGTTGCCCACCCTCAAATGTTATTACATAGCTTTTGAAATCCCTTCATCTTGATCCAGTGACTCTCTCCATGAAAAGAAACAATGCAGGGAAGAAGAGAAAAAAAAATTGAGTAGAAACACACATTTATTTTTCTCAACTAATTTGGGAACAAAACGGCTGTATGTCACGAGGAACATATTGTTGCCTGGAAAGGAAAAAAAGGGTTAAATTAAAGGGGTTAGAGAAGTTTCCAGAGTAATCAGTCTCCATATGAAAACTCCCACCACCCTACAAAGTGAAGCCATTTCTTCACATTTTATGTGGCAATTTCAAATATCTACCCATTATGCAAGTGGTGTTAGTAATCTAAAGGTGGGCCTTCATCGAGGAAGGAGCAAGAGAAATGTGGCAAAAGAGGCTTCCCTCCAGAGGACTAGTTGCCAGCCTACAGAAAACACCCCCGTAGACCTGACCCTTGAGGGAATAACCTCTTGCATGACTCCAAAACCTCCTGTCCCATGATCCAATCCAGGCCTCAGACTCTTCCTTGGTAGACAGACTATGTTCTTTGTTTCTCCCCAGACTCCCCCTCACGCCTCTATCCTGCCCCACCCTTCAATGTGCAGGAGAGTATGTTCCAGCTGGAGCAGAGAGTAAATCCGAGCCGCCAGCTCCTGCCAAGATTTTGCCTTCTTGTCTCTGTGACCCTTCTTTTTTCTGCTGGCAGCAAAGACAGAGACATGGGCGTGTAACTATGTTGTTTCATCAGTTTGATCGAGTTGTTATTAGTTCTCTTGGTGGCGGGCTTGTGAGAACTTCCTTGGTGCAAAAGGGGTTTCAGCCCATACTATGGACATGCCAGAGTGCTGGAAGTAAAAGGCTGCTTGTGGTTCTGCATGCTGCTTTCCAGCAACGGTGGGCACAGATACAAAAGATGGCACTAGGTCATGGGGCAGGCTGGACTGGAATCTAATGGTGCCTTTGTCCATGCTCCCAGGTTTTATCTGATAGGCATGAGTCTCTGACCAGAGGATGTACCTTAACACTCCAGGCTATTTCCAATTTTAGGCCTTGTCAAATGGATGGTTGACATATGCCAAAACATCTCTAGCTATGGGTTGGTGGAAGAAGGCTGAGGAGGAGGCTGGTCAGTTCTCAGTTTGCTTTGAACCCTGACTCCCTCCTTTCTACTTGACTGTCATCCCAACAGCCAGAATACACTTAGAACTAGAGAAGTTGTTCTTTATATTCCAGGATATTGCTACACTATTAGTTGATTGGCTATCGTAGGGAAATGGTACTGATATATATAAACCTCTCCCCCACCTCTACCCAGTAGTGTTGATATATACAGCTCAGAACAAGCACTTGATTGGATTTCTTCTCCCCAAGGATGATTCACTAGTTGATGGGGTAGTTTTGCATTGTCCAAGCAGAATGAAGAGATTGAAGAGAAGAGGAATTTTCACCTAGGAAGGAAGGAAACAAACATTTATTAAGTACTGTTATGGTCAAAATAAGGTAAACTGAGGCACAAGTTCTGAGCATGATCAATTTATTAGTAAAGTATGAATTTACCACTAAATAGGATCTCAGCTTCCTTAGCAAAGCTAAGACCTCAACGAGAGGGACAATTCTCTTTTATTTTTTTTAAATAAACATTTTTATTTAGTTTTGAGATCCAAATACTACCTCTCCCTCCCCTCTCCCTTCCCCAAGGTGGTAAGCAATAAGATATAGGTTATACATGTGCAGTTATGTAAAACATTTCCATATTAGTAATTTTGTATAAGAAGACTCCAATAAAAAAAAAAACGAGAGTGAAAAGAGCATGCTTCACTCTGTGTTCAATCAAGATCAGTTCTTTCTCTGAGGTGGATAGTATGCTTCATCATTAGTCCTTTGGGATTTTCTTAGATCATTGTATTGCTGAGAATAGCTAAGTCATTCACAATTCTTCATCAAATAATATTGCTATTACTGTGCACATTGTTCTCCTGGTTCTGTTCACTTCACTATAAATCAGTTCATGTAAGTCTTTCCAGGTTTTTCTGAAATCATCCTGCTTGTCATTTTTTTATAGCACAATAATATGACAAGTCTCTCTTATAGTTTGGGGGGGGCAGAAAAAAGAACAGGATTTCACAGGAATGGAACAAGTTATGCTTGATTAAAGAGTTCAACATCATGAATGGTGAAATCTTATGAGTGGTTTCAGAGCTAAGGCATGGGGAGCAATAGGATTGGTTGGAAATGGAGAATGAGGGTCTAGCAACAACCCTCTCCTTCCCACCTGTGATCAAGAAATGCTCATTGTGTGAGTCCACCTGCAAAATTAGAAATAGTGGACCAGACTTCTTTGGACAGCAAACCAGATATCCTTGAAGAATAGGTAGGTGTGTAAAGATACTGGCTGGACCTGACTCGCTGGTATCCACCTGCATCCAAGGATAACAAATTTCCTTGAGGAAGGAATGGAACAGTGATTAGTAGGAGAACTGGCTATCTAAACTTAACTCATTACAGTTCAGCTGAATTTCTGAACAAAGAACCATGACTTAGGCAGTTATGGGACAAAATCAATTAACTGTAAATAGGATCACAGAACACAGAACTAATCTGATTATTTCAATACCTACTATAAGCCAGGCACTATGCTAAGTGCTTTACAAATCTTATCTTACTTGATCCTCACAACAACCATGGGAAGTAGATGCTAGTATTTTTCTCATTTTAGAACCGAGGCAGACAAGTTTAAGTGATTTGCTCAGGGTCACAGTTAATAAATTTGAACTCAGGTCTCTCTGACTCCAGGCCTTTTGTCTATCCATTGTATCACCTAGCTGCCTCTGTTAACCTTTATCTGTTAAGATAGATCCTTCTCTCTCTGACTCCAAAGATTTGGGATTTAAACTCTATTCTCATAACTTCTCTCTCTCTCTCTCTCTCTCTCTCTCTCTCTCTCTCTCTCTCTCTCTCTCTCTCTCTGGCAAAGAGGGTTAAGTGACTTGCTCAGGGTCACACAGCTAGTAAATGTCAAGTGTCTGAGGCTGGATTTGAACTCAGGTCCTCCTGAATCCAGGACCGGTGCTTTATCCACTGTGCCACCTAGCTGCCCCCTACCATAATTTTTTCAATTAATAAGCGTTCATTCCCCCCCCCCCCTCCTTCCTCCCTACTGGAAAACAAAAAAAGAAAAACAAAACTCTTGTAACAAATAAAAATGTCAAGTAAAACAAATTACCTACATTGGGCATGTAAAAAATCCTGTACTTTGTATCACCTTTCTGTCAAGAGGTGGGTAGCGTGGTTCATCGGTAGTCTTCTGGAGCCATGATTGGTCATTGTACTCATTATAAGTCTTAAGTCTTTCAAAGATATTTGTCTTATAGTGTTCTTGTTTCTGAAAAGATTTTGCTCTTTGTTCTGTTTTCTTCATCCTACATCAGTTCATACAAGCCTTCCTGAGTTTCTCTAAAATGTCCTCTCATAATTTTTCATGGCACCATACCTAAATATACCTTTAACAAAATGGGGTTCATATTCACAGTTCTGTGTCAGATCACCCATTTTAAGCCATGCCTCCACAACCAAAGTAATCTTGAAATAGAGAAGAAAGCCAGGGTTTCCTTTCCCAGATTTACCCTATTGACTATGTAAACCGCCAGATTTTCAGATTATCAGGTGCTGACAATAGCTTAGCCCTAGGCTTTGTGATTTGGTATACAACCAACAGAACCCTGTGAGTCATCAAATTTATGAACCTATTTTCCTATGGATTGTACACAAGAATAAGAAACAAACGTGCCTGAGTACAGTCTTCATAGTCACTTAGTAATAACAGCAAATTTACCATGAACAGTTGCAAAAGGAACTCTGACAATGTGGAAATGCTACAACACATTCCTACTGGGCATATAGAGAGAATTTGCCTTTCACTAAGGAATAGCTTAACCCTCCCCAAAAAATTCTCACTCACGACTGTTTTCTAAAATAATTTTTCACCTAATTCCCAGTAAGGAATATGATAAACAGAACAGGAAACTTCTGGGTTAGTTTTTTAGTACACACTCTAGCTAACACTCTGTCTTGACTTGAGGTGATTGTGTCTAAAAACAGTCAAGACTCAACATACCATTTTATGGACCAAGTAATTTATGTCCTGTCTCCACTTGCCTTTGACACATGACATCAAACTTTCAGCACATCACAGTCTTCTCCAGCAGAAAAAAAGAGAAAACAAAACAAAATGTGTAGGGTAAGATTCATGCCACAAAAAAATAAGCATTTTTAAGGACACTAGGCCTTTTGCCTCTCCCATGTATAACATGGAATAAAAGTCCGGGGGAGTGCACTCATAAAAAACTGGGAGCAAGGAGTTCTGGGAGAAAACCTTGAAGAAGAGAGCACAGGATTTCTGGGGTCCTGGTGGCCATTAGGTATGTGGACCTGTCTGGGTATGAGCATGAGATCCTGTGTGCTATTCAGTGAATGATAGTTTCCTGAGCTAAACTAGGAACTGAAGGTACTGTGCTGGTCTGGTGATACCTTACAAAATGCCATAGAAATGTAATGGGCAATGGGAAATAGTTTAGGCTTAGGGACACTGTAATGGGGGAGTGATCCAAGGTACCAGAAAGAAACAGAGGAGAAGAGAGACATGCACATTTGTCTTCAATGAGGTTATAAATTGTATTCATGCTAGTGGATCTTTATCTATATATTTTTTAGTTTTTTGGGGAGGATGGGTGGGATGGAGGCACTTTAACTGATGCTATGAGGGAGGGAGTGAGTTATAACCACTCCCCTGCTTCTTAGCCTAGAACAATCACTCCTTTGTTCTTTATATGCCTTTTAATCAACCTATATCAGGTTTAGGTTGTGTTAGTGGGACCTATCTATCTATCATCTATTTATCTATCTGTATGTATATATGTATATGCATGTATGTATATACACACATACATATCCATCACACTAACATGACCTGACACACACATACACACATAAATAAATAAATAAATAAATAAATAAATAAATATATATATATATATATATATATATATATATATATATATGTGTGTGTGTGTGTGTTTGTTCTTCATTCTCTCTCTCTCTTTTCTTTTGGGGGGGGGCAATGAGGGTTAAGTAACTTGCCCAGGGTCACATAGCTGCTAAGTGTCAGGTGCCCAAGGTAGGATTTGAACTCAGGTCCTCCTGAATCCAGGTCCAGTGCTTTATCCACTGTGCCATCTAGCTGCTCCCTTGTCCTTCATTCTCAAAGATAGCCATGACATCTGTGGTAAAAAGTTTCCTATCAGTCAGTTAGTGAATACAGAAAGACGCCAGTTTTTAAGTGAGGGAGGGCTGTGCAAGGACCACCCTTTCAGGGAGGATACCGATGGCCATGCATGGGCTACGCACGGCAGTCTGACTGCTAAGCACTCCACTTCCAGGGTGCAAGCTTAAAAGGCAAGGAGAGAACAGAAATGAGAAGTCTTTTCGGCTCTGCCTGTTCGCTGGCTGCGCTGCTCAGACAGACACTGACTGGAGTTCGACTCGGCCCGGCTTGCCATTAGCAGCATGTGCCTGACGCGGTTCTCCCCCCCAAAGGTGGCCTTGGGCTTTTGGTGAGTTTTATATGGAATATAGACTAAGCTTAGACTTAAGATTATTTGTTTTGTATTTCTACTTTCCTATCCCTCTAATCAACATCACCTTGTAACTACCAAACAATAAAAGCTCTAACTAGAGACCAAAGGCTTCTTCCATTTACTAGTCTGGGAGATAAATTAAAGGAAAGGTTAAAGATGGGAGATTAATGCTCTAGTATCCAATTTTAAATCTCACACATCAGAGTGATGTCATGACTTGCAGTGAATTGGATTTAAGTGAGGGAGGGCTGTGCAAGGTCACCAACCTCACTCTTTCTTCTAGAGCCATCTGGGTCTTCTGGCAAGATATACATTAGGACAACTGGAAAAGCCCCTGGATGTTTGAAGCAATTGGGGTTAAGTGACTTGACCAGGGTCACACAGCTAGTAAGTGTCTGAGATGAGATTTGAACCCAGGTCCTCCTGATTCCAGCGCCAGTGCTTTATCCATTGCCATCACCTAGCTTGCAGAAGATCTGACAACCCTTAGAATGAGTCAAATTAATTTGTTTTCAGGAGGAGGTAGCCCCAGTGCACAGAAGCTGCTTATTATTGAGAATCTTCAGAAACATCCTCAATCAGAGGTTTGGTTGAACTCAGAGGTGTAACTTCTAAACAATAGGTTACAAAAGTAAAACAAATATCGCAATATGGATTTGGGATAAATAAAACATGGGAGACAGCATAGTGTAGAGTATAGTGAGCTGGTTTTGGAGTCCTAAGGCCTGGGTGCAAGTCCCACCTTTGACACATATTGGATCTATGACCCTGGAAAAATCACTTGACCTCTCAGAGGCCCCAGTCAACTCTGTATTGGTAAAGGGAACAAGCTTCCCTAAGAGTTCTTTATACCAATGAAATCACACATCCAGTCCTGTCCTGAGTTGGAATTCAGAGACTCTGCTCTGTTCTGGATATTTTGATTTGCCCTGGAGATTTGATTTTACCAGCTCCTTAGACTCTTCAAGGCCTTGACACAACACTCTGTAGTTATGTCTTTTACTGCCTAATTCAATCTCCCATTCTTGCTAAAAATAAGCTAGCCACCCATTAAAGGAATGACCGCTTGGGGGGAGTGAACTAATGCTTGTGGGTAATTGACTGGGAAGGCCCCTCCCAAGTGCCTTAGTACTCGTCGATTTGGGAAAACTCATAAAAGCTCTCTCAGTGGAACTGGCTTAGTTCTTGTAGCTTCGATGGCCTTGTGTAAAATGGAAAAGACAGCTGCTTTGTGCTCTCAGGACGAATTCAGCTGAAACTCATTGGAAATCCAATCTGAGTCTAACAGTGATTCCAATGGCTAACCTCATCTGATTGCATTTCCAGCCAGTCATGATGGCTGTCAAGCCCTTTGTCCTGCTACTCCCCTCAGACCAAATTGGGAGCCTCATGAATAAACCATGAACTTTCACTGGCCCAACACACAAGGGTATTTTCAGTGTCTATCTCTTGGAATTCCCGACAATTCTGATGGAGCTCATGAGCAATATGGGAAAAAGAAAAAAAACAACAACCCCAAAAACTGATTTTTTGAATCCTCTCTGGAAGTTCCTCAGGGGATTGGTTTTCAGATTTCAGATGAAAAATCCCTTCAACATGTTACGAATCTGTTAAGGTGTTTCCTTAGGGAATTCTCTCCTCTCACAGTTGGCTGAATTGCAGTGACACTACACATGTGAAGAACAAAATATACCTCAAGTGTTTTGGAAACCAAATAATAGTTGTCTGGCTTCTTCTAGGGTTTTCATCCAACCCAGGGATGGATGAAACAGTTCATTTTAGAATGGAAACCAAGCCAACCTCTCATATGCAAACTGAACTCAGGCTGTAGCAAATTGAGAAAAATTCTGAGTGAGGTATGTGGAGGGAATCTGGGAGTGATGCCTGAAAAAAAAAGAGTAGGGCCTCTGAATTTATATTCTAAGTCTGGATTATGATGTATAAAAGTATAGCCTGCTGGGAAAGGTAGAGTGGTATAGGGGAGATAATTGCCCCTAATGCCAGGGGGAGCTGGACTCAAATCTACCTACAAGTACTTAGTAACTTGTGGACATGGGCAAGTAACTTAACTTTGCTGAGATTCAGTTTTCTCATCTGCAAAATGGTAATGATACCTCTACTATCTACCTCGTGGTATTGTTGTGAGGCTCAGATGAGATGATATGTGAAATATTTGCAAAGTTTAAAGTTTTATGTAAATATCAGTTACAATTATTTTAAAACATCAAACAGCTAAATGGCTATTTTTAATTTTAATATTTTTACATCATAAAAGGTTTTATTTTGCTTTACATTATAAAAGGAATATTAGAGATAGTGTTGAATAGTCAATAGCTGGCCTTGAAGCCGGGAAGACCCCTGGTTAAATCCTATCTTTGACATGTCTTGAGTAAAAAGTCCACATAGGTGGACTGAGGCATATTCTCTCTGGGCAAAATAACAGTTTATTAATAGGGTACAGAACCTATCAAAAAAGGGGTCTATGGCTTATCTTGATTTGAGTCAGAGATAAGCCTCAGATACTTACTAGCTGTTTGACCTTGGGCAAATCACTTAACCCTGTTTGCCTCAGTTTCCTCATCCAGAAAATGAGCCAGAGAAGGAAAGACAAACCACTTAAGTATCTTTGCCAAGAAAATCGTATATGGAGTCATGAAGAGTCTGATATGATGGAAACAGCTGAACAACGACAAAACCCCCAAGAAGAATATTTAACTCTTTTTATAAGGTTAGAAAAAAGAATAAAACAGGGGAGGTGACATCATGGGGTTGAGGACAACATGATTTGTTATGTAGCTAAGCTGAGGGGAACAATATGATTGGTTGGAAGTTGGGAATGGAGGGGCTAGCAACAACCCCCTCCTTCCTCCTGTGACTAAGAAGTGTTTATTGCTTGAATCCACTTGCAAAATTAAAAGATAGTGTCCCAGACTTCTTTGGATGACAACCAGATATCCTTGAAGAATAGCATGGTGGTGTAAAGATACTAGAACACATTCTCTGGTGTCTACTCCTATTCCCCAAGGCTAGCAGAATTCTTTGAGACCAGAATAGGACAGTGATTAACAACAGAACTGGATTTCTAAACTTAATCCATTACAGGCCAGCTGAGCAAAAAATAATTGTAAATAGGATCAATAAAAAATGATACAAGATCAATTGAATCTTTTCAGACACACACTGACTGTGTGACCCTGGGCAAGTCACTTAACCTCAGTGCTGTAGGCAACTCTCTAAGGTGTACATCTGCCTTGGTAGGGGAATTTTCTTTACCTGGGAATGCCCTATATCAATGAAATCACAGGTCCAGTGATATTCCTGTAAAAGGAAAAACTTCTTTATTGCATTAAAAATATAATTTGGTTGGCATTTCTATCTTTAGGTATATATCTAGGGGGCAGCTAGGTGGCACAGTGGGTAAAGCACTGGCCCTAGACTCAGGAGAACCTGAGTTCAAATATGGTATCAGACACTTGATGCTTACTAGCTGTGTGACCTTGGACAAGTCACTTAACCCTCACTGCCCCCCAACAAAGGAATATATAACTATTTCTAAAGTAGAAAGGAATTTGATACATTGGTAATGTGGCTGCAACACTTGTTACCTCAATGATTGATTGGATTGAGTTGACTGACTGGGCTGACTAGCAGGTGTCTTCTTCCTCTTATCTTGCTCTCCAAGCTGTATACTTAGTGGATATCCTCCAGAAGCTTCAATAGTTTGAAACTATACTAAGACGTTTGGGACATTCTGTACTTCTCTTGAGTCACATGCAATTGAAAAGAAGGTTACTAGCCATGTGAAGTGTGGTCACTTCCTTCCAAAGAGCCGTTCATTATTTTCTCCACCCTATTGGAGTTGTATTTCTGCAAATGCAGTATCATGCAAAACTCCTGATACTCAGTTTAGTTATTGCTTTAAATAAAACAATTTAATTCTCTTTTTTGTGGGGCAATTAGGGTTATGTGACTTGCCCAAGTCACACAGCTAGTAAGTGTCAAGTGTCTAAGGCTGGAGTTGAACTCAGGTCCTCTTGAATCCAGGGCCAGTGCTTTATCTACTGTGCCACCTAGCTGCCCCAGAAATAAAACACTTTAATTGAGCAGTCAGGTAGATAGGGCTCATTTGAATCAGTACTTCCTTTTTTCTAAGTTGAATGTGCTCTGAAAATATTGCAACCATCTACAAAGTTGGCCCCTTCTTGGTCTTTTGTAGGAAAAAAAGCAAAACTAGAAATATGTTATGGGGAAGTCAGTTGTATCAGGGGGCTACTGGTAAATGTTTTAACTGGCTCTCTAGGGGGAAAATGCATCTATGACACACAAGTTTAATTTGCATCATTAACATTTTCCTATCACTTTCTTAAGCCTAGTAATCAACAAAACGATAAATCAAGCCCTGATTTGTGTTGTTTGCTGATTTCAGAGGTGTAAGTGCTCTCATTGAAAATTCTCATACCCTACTTACTTGTAAAGGTCCCATGACTCCTTTAATTTCTGACATGGGAAAGCAATGGAGAATAGGGAAGCAACAAGTCAGAGACCTTATGATACGTAGTCACCCTCAGCCAGACTCTTCAAGTGTATGTATTCAACCAATTAGCAGGCAGTTATTAAAGGCCTATTATTATCTACCTAGGGATGGGGGATTGAGAGAGGCCATCCAAGAAAATGTCAATTCTCTGCCTTGGACTTGGATTAATTTCATTCTTTTGCTCTCAATCAGGTTTGTACCTGAAAAAAAAATACACCAGAAAAGTATTTTTGAGAAAGGAAGTCAGAAAATATTAGTTGTAAAGGATAGATAATAAAACTTACCTTTTCTTCTCTGGATATCTTTTTTCTTTGTAACCACACATAGATAAATGCAGATGTGTTTGCTGTATCAGCTGGTTTTGATTATTTTTCTTTGTTATAATGGTGGGTTCCGTAGGGGTAGAGGGTGGAGGTGTGGAGGTGGTAGGGGAAAGAGACTGGTGCTTGGCATATTCTTATGAAAAACAATAGACATAAACAAAGCTTTAAAAAAAGTCAGAGCTACAAATTAGCCGAAAACTAACAAACAACAAATGACATCCATGACAACAAAAGGGAGCACTAAGAAAAGGCCTTTCTTTCTCAGAAAGGAAAAATCCCAATGAAATTCTTATGGGGCAACTAAGTGGCATAGTGGAATGAGCGATGGCCCTGGAGTTGGGAAGTGTCATCTTCTAGAGTTAAAATCTGCCTGAGATACTAACTGTGTGACCTTGGACAAGTCACTTAACCCTGTTTGCCTTAGTTTTTCATCTATAAAGCAAACTGGAGAAGGAAATGGCAAACCACTCCAGTATCTTTGCCAAGAAAATCCCAGATGGGGTAACAGAATCAGAGAGGACTGAACAACAATGAAATTCTTATAATCTTCTTGGACTTCTTGAGAAACAATTTACTTGTTTGATAAGCTCCAGATTAAACCTGAAGCCAAATTATAAGACTGTTGTTTGTTCTCTAAGTAGGCACATAGACTGTTGTAAGGCACTTTTATGAAGAATGTGCAAATATAATAATAATTATTATTGTACCTGTTAATATAGATACAGGTTCATAGGATTTGGTAGCACAGGATAGTGGATTGAATGCAGGACTCAGTCCAGAAGGTGTGAATTCAAATCTGGGGTTTATCAGAGTCAGTTCAACAGAGCTGATTGTTAAATGTTCAATGTGAGCATTTAAACCTCAGGAATCAGCAAATGTTACAAACTAGGGCATGGTTTATTGTTTATTTTTTTTTCAGGGTAATAGGGGTTAAGTGACTTGCCCAGGGTCACACAGCTAGTAAGTGTCAAGTGTCCGAGGCTGGATTTGAACTCAGGTACTCCTGAATCCAGGGCTGGTGCTTTATCCACTGTGCCACCTAGTTGCCACTTATTGTTTTGTTAATTGTTTAGATTTAAGAAAGTGATGGATAAAATATTTATAATGCAGATAAATGTGTGTCATGCATCCTCAGAGAGCTGATTTTTAAATATTTACCAACATACTAGGAATCTCATCTGCCCCAACCTTTCAACTCCCCTTGTTTTGCTGGGGAAATTATCCTAAGTAGGCTAATGGAATAGGTAGGTAATGGAAAAATTCTTTTAAAAATAAAAATAAGTAGGTGAGTTTCCTCTTTACTACTAACCCATTCTCATTTCCATGAGAATTTCATTACTCGTTTCTTCCTCCCTTTATAGGTTCACAATACCCTCATGCTCCTGCTCTGATTGCTCAAAGCCCTCCACTGCTTCATCCTCAGCCCTTAGCACAGTGCTTGATACATAGTAAACTATTTTTAATAAATTAATCAATTAATTCCTCATATCCAGGCCTTACCTAGATGCTGAAGTATTTCACACTCCTAAAGAAGTCCTTCATGCATCTTCTTTTCCTCAATTCAAACTATAATTCTTTTATTAAAGTGGATCTCAGCTGTTAGGAAAATAATCTTATTAAATTAATCAGGGAGCTAGGTGGTGCAATGGATAGCACATGGGACCTGAAGTCAGGGAGATAAGAGCTCAGTTCAAGTTCAAATTGTTTGCAATGGTAGACCCTTAATGTGTGTTCAATTTATTTTTCAAATTAAATTTCATTTTCAAACAAAGATCATCCTTTTCCCTCTTCCACTTCCTCTATTTTTTTTTGGGTGGGGCAATGAGGGTTAAGTGACTTGCTCAGGGTCACACAGCTAGTAAGTGTCAAATGTCTGAGGCCAAATTTGAACTCAGGTCCTCCTGAATCCAGGGCCAGTGCTTTATCCACTGTGCCACCTAACTGCCCTTCCACTTCCTCCTTAACCCCACACTGAGAAAGCAAGAAAAACAAAACTCCATTATAATTATGTATATGCAAGCAAAACAAAATTTCTCATTGGTGATGTTTAAAAAAAATTCGTACTCTCTGCTCTTAGTCTGTCTCCTCTCTGTCAGGAGTTGGCATCATGTTTCACCCTGAGTCCTTCAGAACTGTGGTTGGTTAGTGTGTTGATTGGAGTTCCCAATTTTTCTTTTATTTATAAAAAAATATTTTGGTTTAATTTGCCAAGATCTTCCTTCTCATCCTCCCACCTCATTGAGAACACAGGAAACCCCAAACTCATTACAAACATGTATAATCAATCAAAACAAAGTTTCACGTTGTGTCCTAAAAATATTTGTTCAATTTTGCATTCTGAGTCTTTCATCTCTCTAGAAGGAAAAATTATCTCCACAGCTTGTTTTATCATTAGTTCTTGGCAATCCTGTTTTGTCATTACACGGATAAGAGCTCAAAATGATAGTATTCTATTACATTTACATACCATAACTTGTTCACCATTCAATGAATTAATAACATTTATTAAGTGCCAGTTATGGGCCAGGCTCTGTGCTAAGTACTGTGGATACAAAATGAGGGTGTCCCAATTTATGGGCACCCCCTCAGATTCCTATCCTTTGTCACTTCAAAAAGAGCTGTAAATAGTTTTGTACAGCTTTGCCTTCCACATCATGACTTTCCTCACCATGGTTACAATATATCATGGGTCAGCATAAGAAATTAAATGGGAGTTTTGGGGGGTGTTTTGTGGAAACTGCAGACAACATGTGAAGGCCAGCAGATGACACAAGAGTCTATAACCAAATACTTAACCCACATTTTATAATAAGCTGCTGTAAACACCCCATAAAAGCAAATGAAAAAATTCAGACTTCTCTGGTATGAAAGGAAGGCCAAAACTTTTTACACAATTTTCCAGATTTGACGGGGAGGGAGGGGAGCACCATGCTCCTAAACTTCCACAATGTGGAAGGGGAAATCACATATCCTTAGAAGTTGTTTTGCTTAGGACCAATCTCTCCCTTTAATTCCCTCTCTCTCCTCTCTTTATTTCCTATTTCACTGTTGAGTAAAACATATTTTCTTTTTCCTGCAGGGCAATGAGGGTTAAGTGACTTGCCCAGGGTCATACAACTAGTAAATGTCAAGTGTCTGAGGCTGGATTTGAACTCAGGTCCTCCTGAACGCAGGGCCAGTACTTTATCCACTGCACCACCTAGCTGCCCCAGTAAAACTTATTTCTGTACCCAACTGTGCCTGTATCTTCCTTCTTTTGACTAGATAAGATCAGATAAGAGTGAAGTTCAAGTATTGGCTGCTCACCACCCTCATTCTTTTTTTTTTTTTTTTTGTGGGGCAATGGGGGATAAGTGACTTGCCCAGGGTCACACAGCTAGTATGTGTCAAGTGTCTGAGGCTGCATTTGAACTCAGGTACTCCTAAATCCAGGGCCAGTGCTTTATCCACTGCGCCACCTAGCTGCCCCCTCACCACCCTCATTCTTGTTTGTATAGATGTTGACTTGTGCAAACTTATTGTGAAATAATTTCCCCATACCTTCCTTTCCCTTTCACCCCAATGTATTCCCCTTCCCTTCTCTTTCCATTCTTTCCCTAACATTATGAAGATGTAACAGAACCACTCCTAGCCTTGTCTAATTGGGCTCCCACCAGGAACCCTGATGATGATCAAGCTGAAAGGGCACACATATATCATCTCTCCATATTTGAATGAAAGCAGTTTTTACTTGTTTACTTCTTTATCATTGTTCTTTCATGTTTACATTTTTATGTTGCTTTTCATTTGAGCTTCAAAGTTTCTTGTAGCTCTGAATTTGTCATAAATGCTTAGAATTCCTCTATTTCATTAAAGACCCATTCTGGAGGGGCAGCGCAGTGGATAAAGCACTGGCCCTGGATTTAGGAGGACCTGAATTCAAATCTGGCTTCAGACACTTGACCCATACTAGCTGTGTGACCCTGGGCAAGTCACTTAACCCTCATTGCACTGAAAAAAATCAATTCCCCCAACTCCCCACCCCCCAGTAGCATTATACTTATCTTTACTGGTAAATTATTCTTGACTGTAAGCTCATATCCTTTGCCTTCTGGAATGTGGGGATTGTGGGAACTGAGTGAACCTCACTGACTCCATCTTGTGACTCAATTCTGGATTTAGCACAATTCTTTTTCTATTCAATTATGAATCTAGTTCAATTTCTATCTTGTGACAAAATTTTATTCAATGATGGGAATTGTGAGAAAGTTTTATTGTATTGTTTGAACCTAACCCTTCATGACTGGAAAGCTGGACTAGCTCTATCTGTTGCTTAGACACCCTTAACTAAGGACCTAGGTTATGCTGACCAGAAATCCAGCCTGATCTGGAGGTTGATGCAAGTTTTCTCACAATAGTACATCTCAAGTAGCCCATATGTCTTATCTGAAAAGTGGCCTTGGACTAATCAATTGGTAACTGTTTCCATGTTCCTTTGATTGAATATAGACTCTTAGTGAGAAGTGGGACAACTTTATCTTATTTCAGAGAATTGTACATGTTTGTGCTCCCCCTCCCAATTTGGAAGGTGCCTAATCTTTCTTCCAATTTGAAATCAGATCACCTAATTTTGTATCCTGGTTTTTATCCTATTAACTGTTTTCTTTTTAAAAATCTGCTTCCACAGCTCTCTTTGTGGTGGCAAAGAATTGGAAATTGAGGGAATGCTAATCAATTGGGGAATGGCTGAATAAGTTGCGGTATATTAATGTAATGGAATACTATTGTGCTGTAAGAAATGATGAGCAGGCAGATTTCAGAAAAACCTGGAAAGACTTAAGTGGACTGATGCTGAGTGAAGTGAGTAGAACCAGGAGAACATGGTACACAGTAACAGCAACATTGTGTGATGATCAACTGTGACAGACTTGGCTCTTGTCAGCAGTGCAATGATTCAAGACAATTCCAAAGAACTCATGATAGAAAATGTTCTCCACATCTAGAAAAAAGAACTGTGGATTCTGAATGCAGATTGAACCATACTGTTTCTACTTGTTGGCTGTTTTTTCTTCTTTTTTTTTGAGGTTCATCCCTTGTATTCTGATTCTTCTTTCACAATGTGACTAATGCAGAAATATTTTTAATATAATTGTACATATATAACCTATATCAGATTGCTTTCTATCTTGGGGAGGAGGGAGAGAAGGGAGAGTGGGAGAAAAATTAGGAACTAAAAAATCTTATGAAAACAAATGTTGAAAACTATCTTTACATGTAAATGGAAAATAATAAAATACTTTTATGATAAAAAAATCTGCTTCCAACTGTATTTAGGCTCAAGTGCCAAGCTGAGGAGGCCTGGCCCTGAGTTGTTATGCAATTGGCATGCATTGTTTAATAAATTGATATGATTAGAAGCTACAACCTTTGTTTCCTCAGTTATTTCAGATTTCACCTATCATACAAATACAACAAACTTATCATGTAAATTCCCTTCCCCCTCCCTTTTTTCTTCCTTCTAGTACTAGAACTTTTTCCTGATTTCCTGTCATATTTTTTTCCTTGTAATGGAAGCTCTTGATTTTGACTATATCATTCTTGGGACTTTTCATTAGAGGAGTCTTTCAGGAGGTGGTTAATGAATTATTTCTGTCTTTATTTTGCACTAATAGAACCTGGCATGTATTACTTATGATTTTTTCAATTATAGTGTTCAAGCTTTTAAAAATCATTGTTTTGGTAGTCGAATGACTCTTAAATTAACTGTCCTTGGCCCCTTTTCCTGGGCAGTTGTTTTTGATAGATATCTTACATTTTTTTTTGTTTCTTTGATCTTTTGATTTAGTTCTAGTAATTTTTTTCTGTCTCATGAAATCATTGATTTCTATTTGATCTATTCTTGTTTCAAGAGATTCTATTACTTTAAGGTTTACCATGTTCTGTTAAGTTATTTATTCTCCTTTCAATTCTTTTCCCCATAGCTTTTACAATTTTTTTTCTTACTTCATTTCTTCTAGATATTCAAATAATCTTTGGGGAAAATCTTTTTTTTTTTTTTACTTTGAGTCTCTGCTTACAGTTATTATAAGTCATTCTTTCCTTTTAAGTTGGATTTTTTGGATCTCTGAATCTACAACAATTCTTTATCATAGATGGCATTCTTCAGTCTATTCATTCCTTCAGACTTAATTGCCAAATTGGGATTTTGTGCCAGTGTGGTGCTCCTTCTCACTTTTGTCCTTTTGGGGAGGGTGGTTGACTGCTTATTTTTGAGTTGGGGCACTTGGGTTGTTGTGCTAACTCTCACCTCTCAGGGTTTAGCCACCCTGGATCTTTGAGGTTCAAACTGCTAGATCTACGGAGCCCTCTATAGTGCATCAGGAAAGAGTAGTAGGACCTTAGAGTCCCTGTGCCTTGGTAGCCTGGTTTGAGTGCTGCCACACCCTGATTGGTGTGACTGCCTGCTGCTTCGAACATTGATGCTATAAGTTTCCAATCACCCTGGGGCTTTCTTGGGAGAGTTTTCTGCCAAACCTGCCTCTGGAGCAAAGCCTTGTAAGCTAGACTCATCTCTGGTCAGGTTTGGGTCACACTGGAAGCCTTCTGGCATTTTTTTC
Source organism: Dromiciops gliroides (assembly GCF_019393635.1). Lineage (NCBI taxonomy): Eukaryota > Metazoa > Chordata > Mammalia > Microbiotheria > Microbiotheriidae > Dromiciops > Dromiciops gliroides. The sequence continues at coordinate 500,782,560 of NC_057861.1, read as the reverse complement.
CCCTGGCTTTTCTGGCATGCTTTTTTTCCCTATTGCACCTGGGTTTCTGGATGATTTTTGTACAGTTCTGGGATGGAAAAAGTCACTATAATTTCTCACTATATTTCTTTATCACAATTTGGTTTGGTAGTTTTTTTTTTTTTTACTGGAGTAGGTATATGGGAGTTGGGCCACTTAACTTTGTTAATTTAACTATGTTGCCCAGAAGTTTACATATACATTTTCCTTTAGGTGCTACTTTGTCTACAACCAGAAATAACCAAAACTTATTGTCTCTTTTACTCATTTTCTCTGAAGAAATATTCCATAATTTCTCAGATATATTCTTTGACCTTGTTGTCATTTTTGATTATTCATGTCTAACTCTTTGTGACCCCATTTGGGATTTTCTTGGCAACAAACATTTATTTTATTTTTTCTAGTTACATGCATAGGTAGTTTGCAACATTCATTTTCATAAGATTTAGAGTTCCAAATTTTTCTCCCTCCCTCCCTTTCCTCCACCCCCCCACAAGACAACAACCAATCTGATATAGACTTTTTTTTTTTAGTCTGTGTTCAATCAATATCAGTTCTTTGTCTGGGAGTGGATAGTATGCTTCATCATTAGTCCCTTGGGATTGTCTTGGATCATTGTATTGCTGGGAGTAGTTAAGTCATTCACAATTGCTCATAGAACAATACTGCTGTCACTGTGCACAATGTCCTCCCAGTTCTGCTCACTTCACTATACATCAGTTCATATGAGTCTTTCCAGGTTTTTCTGGAATCATCCTGCTTGTCACTTCCTATAGCAGAATAATGATTTATTACAATCATAACACAGCTTCTTCAGTCATTCCCAGGGTTTTCTTGTCAAGAAATGTTTTGCCATTGGAGTTAGAGTGGTTTGTTATTTCCTTCTCCATCTCATTTTACAGATGAGGAACTGAGGCAAACAGAGTTAAATGACTTGCTGAGGGTCACACAGGTCTGTCCGAGGCCAGATCTGAATTCAGGAAGTTGAGTCTTCCTGACTCCAGGCCTGGCACTCTATCCACTATACCCCTTAGCTGTTGATCTTTGATTTACCAATTTTTAAAATTAATTATTTACTCTCCATTTATATCTGAATCATTTCTTCCCGTGCTTTTCATGGAATACAGTTTTTATTGTGTTATGGTCAGAAAAGGATATGTTTAAAGGATTTCTGTCTTTCTGTATTTGTCCATGAGGTTTTTTCTTTTTTTTCAGGTCAAAGAGGATTAAATGACTTGCCCAGGGTCACACAGCTAATAAGTGTCAGGTGTCTGAGGCCAGATTTGAACTCAGGTCCTCCTGAATCCAGGGCCAGTGCTTTTATCCACTGTGCCACCCTAGCTGCCCCCTCACGAGGTTTTTATGCCCTAAAACAAGTTCAATTTTTTTTGTGTGTGTGTAGTCAAGCTAACAAACATTTTGTAAGCGTCTACTATATGCCAGGCACTATACCAAGTGCTGGGAATAAAGGAGAGGCAACAAAACAAAACAAAATAAGCAAGAGAACCTGCCCTAGAGGAGCTCAGAGTCTAGTGTGGGAGACAATGTGCCAAGATAGATGAAGGATTCATTGGAAATAATCAACAGAAGGAAGGCAGTAGCATTAAAGGGGCATCGGGGAAAGTGTCTTAAAGAAGGTGTGAGGCGGCACTTCTCTGGGACTCAAAGGAAGCCAGGAGATGGAGATAAGCATGGATATGTAGTAGTCATCTAGAGTAAAATACACACACACACACACACACACACACACACACACACACATATATTGCCTTTAGGCTAAGGCAACATGAAAAGTCATGGAGGAGTCCAACTCTCTAATATGTAATTTGGCAAAGATCTAAAAATGGCACCAGATTGAAAAAATGATCAAGAAATACAAAGTAAAATAATAGTAATTTCCTTCATTTACCTCAGCCAGAAACTTTGGGGCACTGGGAGAGAGTTTGTGCTAGGAAAGCCGGAATGAGCTCAGGTCAACAGGCTTGAAGTCTGCCACCACTGATTAGGGTTAGTCCAGGAGCACCTGAAAACCATAGCCCATTGTTCCATAGGAAGCCTAGGATGATCTGATGGGAAAGTTTGGAGTTGGAGATTCAGAATCCCATAACACTCTGACCATAGATGAAGTGCTATGACCTGGAATATTCCAGGTCACCACTTATTTGATCACCACTCATCTTGGATTTAGGATGAGTCAGGAAGCCTAATGACTGCAGCTTTCTGATGTAGGACAATCTGGGTGGGGGGAAGAGGAAGCTGGGGCAGAACCTGCCCTCCTCTGAGTACAGACAAATCAGGGAAGGTGGAAGCCAGGGTCACGAACCCAGGAAGGCAAATTTTCCCTTCAAGAGTGCGGAGAAAAGAGAATTGGAAATGTAAACATGGTTCTAGAGATGCCCAACAGGTAAACCAGGAAAAGAGAATAACACAATAACAAAAAGAATATGGAGAGTCTCAAGATAAAAACATGGCTTGACCTTGTGGTCAATGTAACTCTTTACTCTTGACTATAAAAGGAGCTGGAAGAAATGAAACAAAATCTATACGTTGAAGTTAGAGATTCAGGGGAAAAAATAGAAGGAGATTAAATTGTTTAGAACAGAAGGTGGACAGTCTTACCCAATTAACACATTTACTAGATACTGGGATAGAGCAAGGAGAACTCAAGTATTCCATGAAAAAAAAGAGATATTAGAATGAAACCACAAGATGAAAAAACAGAAGAAAATTTAAGGTATCAAAACCATCAAAAATATCTGATCTGAGAAACTGATCCAAGAGAGCTCATTTAAGAATCATCAAATATCCTGCAAAGCATGAAGAACAAACAAAAAGTCCTGGACATATTATAAGAAAACAGAAACAGAAACAGAAACTTCCCATCTTTTTAGAATCAGAATGCAAAATGAAAATAGAATCTGTCAGTCACCTCCTGAAAGAAACTCTATAAGGATTACTCCCAGGAATGTCATAGCCAAAATGAAGAACTTCAAGATCAAAGAAAATAAGTCCTATACACAACCTGAAGAAAAGAATTCAAGTGTCAAAAAACCAAAACCAACAAAACCCCCAAACCAAAGTCAAAATCACACAACAGTTGATAATAACTACTGTAAAGGGGAGAATATCTTGTAGTATGATATTCAAAAGGCAAAAGATAAAGTATTAGATCCAAGTATAACTTGTCCTGCAAGACTAAGTATAATCTGGGGCAGCTAGGTGATGCAGTGGATAAAGCACTGGCCCAGAATTCAGGAGGACCTGAGTTCAAATCTGACCTCAGACACTTGAAACTTACTAGCTGTGTTAACCTGGGCAAGTCATTTAACCCTAGATAGATAGATAGATAGATAGATAGATAGATAGATAGATAGATAGATAGATAGATAGATAGATGAATAAATGAACAAGTAGCTAAATAAATAAAGAAAGAAATACAAAGAGGTGCAACCTCAATGTCCTGTAAAAATGCCACCTCTAAACCATAAAAAGGAGGCAGATCTCAGTTATCAGCAGAAGACTAAGTATAATCCTACAGTAGGAAAATAGAGTTTTAGTGGAATAGTTTAATTTCAAACATTTCTGAAGAAAGGCCCAAGCTGAATAGAAACTTGCACATAGAAACACTAATGTAAAGATAAAGTTAGGGGGCAGCTAGGTGGTGCGGTGGATAAAGCATCGACCTTGAATTCAGGAGGACCTGAGTTCAAATTTGGCCTCAGACACTTGATACTTACTAGCTGTGTGACCTTTGACAAGTCACTTAACCCTCATTGCCCTGCAAAAAAAGAAAGAAAAAGAGAGAGAGAGAGAGAGAGAGAGAGAGAAAGCTAGAAAGGTATTTATATTTGGGCCATTGGTGGGGCTTAATGATGATGAAGTATTATATTACAGGAAGAAGAGACAAGTGTTCCTTTAGAACTACACTCTCTGACTCTCTGCAAGGGTCAGAGAGGGAGTACATAAAGACTGAACACCTGGAATTGGGTTTGTTCCCTTATCTGTAAAATTGAAATAATAATTACACCAACTTCTCAGCATTATTGTGGAGATAAAATGAGACGACATTAGTAAACTGTCTTTCAAATATTAAAGCGTTTTGTAAATGCTAGTTATTGTTAATTAAGTCTTCCTGGAGGCTGGCATCTAGAAATTATAGATGGAAGAGAACACTCCCTTGCTGGGAAGGTGGGGGTCATTAATTTGTATAGGATCCAACTTCTGGGAAATGGGACACCCAACTACTATAATCTGGTCATGGTGATAAAGCTGTTATTTCAAGGCCCATTCCAGCATTCAACAAATCCAGTTGCTTGAAAATGGTGCAGGAAAACCCAAAAGATGTAATGGTTGGAATGGGGCCAGTCACTGTTGTTTTTCTCCGGGAAGTGTTGAAAAGGAAGCAGTCCACTCATGTAATGGGGAGAAAGATAGCTAGCTGTGTCAGGAGATCCAGAGGAAGACCCCAGCAGTGTTAAGTGGTGTCCCTATCAAGGATGTCAGGGAAAACATGGATGCGGTTTGCACAGGGAGAGAAGGCATTGCTAGGTTTAAACCTGGACTATTACAAACCCAAGTACTTTTTAAGTAGGTATATAAAATGTAAGTCTGTTTTTTTTCTCAATCCTCATTCTCCTTGACCTCTCTGCAGCCTTTGATACCATTGATTATTATCCTCTTCTCCTCCATGCTCTCTCCTCTCTAGGTTTTCAGATCATCACCCTTTCCTGGTTCTTCTCCTACCTATTCTGGCTTTCCTGGCATGGAAAAGACATTAAGGAAGAGGCATTACTATGTGCTTTACTGGTACTCCCTAAGGACCATGAAAACTTTCCAACTGACTTTCAGCTAAAAACTTCCATATGTGTTGTCTTCCCCATTAGAAAATCTTCTTGTATCCATGGTTCTTTGCACATACTAAGTATGGAATAAATGGTTTTTTCATCCATTCATCCAATACAACAACAACTCTTTTATGTTGTTGTTCATCTGTTTTTGAAGAGGACCAATGACATCACAGGGTGATGGCTTGTCTTGAGCATGAATTGGATTTAAGTAAGGCAGTCATTAGCCTCATTCTCTCCCCCAGTCATTCACTTGTGTCTTCCTCTTCATGATCCCATATGGAGTTTTCTTGGCAAAGATAATAGAAAGGTTTGTCATGTCCTTCTCCAGTGGATTAAGGAAAACAAAGATTAGTGCCTTGTCCAGGGTCACACAGCTACCAAGTGTCTGAGGCCAGATTTGAATTTAGGTCTTCCTGACTCCAGGCTCAAAACTCTATTCATTGAGCCACCTAACTGCCAACCATTTAATAAGCAAACCAAATTTTACATAACATATTTTATGCTTCTAAACTAATGTCATAGAGCTATGAAACCATATATCACTAGAACTGGAAATGAGACACCTTCTAGTCCAATTCCCTATTTAACAGATAAGGAAACTGAAGCCAGGGAGATTAAAATGACTTGTCCAAAGTTTGATTGCTGGAAATGTGGCCATTTATTGGCAAGGGGGTGTGATGAAAAGCATAATTTTTCTCAGTTGAAAAGAAGGACTGAAGGATCTATGGAGGTAGAAACCACACAGAAGAATGACATTGGGAACTTTTAAGCTACAAATAGGAAGCTGGGTTGTTCCAATATGTGTCAATACTAGTGGCCAATAGATTTAAAGAGAAAAGCACTGTTACCTTAAATGGAATATAATCATGCTCATCTGAAGCTTTGTCTGGTTCATTGGCCTATTTAAGGACTGACTTGCCTGGAGAGAATTTGCTGCCTCACAGGAACCTGGTGACTTTATCCCCTCCTTGTTTCTCCCTGTCCTGTGACTCACTACTGCCTGACAAAATGGCATCCTTTACCTTTAAATCTTGTTTATTTACTATCTGTGCTTTCACAATGTGTTCTGTCTTCAGGCAAATTTAAGCATTAAAAATATTTGAGTAGGTATTTACTATGAAGGATTGAATCCTTCAAGAAGGATGAGAAAAAGAGAATGGCTGAACAAATAGTTCTAGACTTACCTGTGAGCCTATGTTAAAAACATATATTCTGTCTGTCTGTCTGTCTCTCCCTTGTTCAGAGGCAAAAAAGTATTGCAACTCCTACCAATATTTCAATAAAATCAGCATACTTTCCCTCTTATTATATCAACATTTCTGAACATTCTGTCTCTAGGAAGGAAATGCTGAGAAGAGAGAGACAGTAGAATCAGTTTAAGAAGGGAGATGAATTTAAGAAATTCAGGATCAGAAATCATATGAAAGAGCTCATATCAAATTCAGGGAATGACTACTTAACTTACCTAGACATTTACTGAGCACCAACTATGTGCTTAGTTAGCCTTGTGTTAGTCACTAAGGGGGACAAACAGGTGATGATCTTTTTCCTCAAGGAGTTAACAATCTATTGTGGGCAACTGTAAGAAAACAAATTGCCTTTCTTACTATAAACCTAAGAAAGAAAGAAAGCATGCAAGGGTTTATTAGGCTTTTACTATGTGCCAGACACTGTGTACACTGGGAATACAAATATAAGCAGAAAGGACAATCCCTGCCTTCAAGGAACTTACATTCTAATAGAGGAAGACAACACATAAAACTAAGCTGACCAGGCGGGAGGCATATCCACAACAGGCAATAGGTAAAGAGAACCTGGAGAGACAGGAGAACAGCCTGGAGTGGGTATAATTCCAAAATATTTTATATGTTTGGTGGGCAGCTAGGTGACGCAGTGGATAAAGCACCAGACCTGGATTCAGGAGGACCTGAGTTCAGATCCGACCTCAGACACTTGCTACTAGCTGTGTGACCCTGGGCAAGTCACTTAACTCTCATTGCCCCACCAAAAAACAAAACAAAAGAGAGAAAATATTTTATATTTTTGGGAAGAACATTGGACTTGGAGCCAGGAAACATGAGTTTTGAGCCCGACTCTTCCTATCACCACTTAGCCATGTGAGCTTGGTTAAACTGTGTAGGTAGGTTTTCTGAGGCTAACTTTTCACATTTGTAGTATGAAAGAGTTGGAGGAGAAACTGATAACCACTTAGTGCATTAAGATTTACAAAGTGTGAGCCTCAAAATTATCCTGTAAGTCACTAAGGTCCTTTCTATGTTTTTTGCCACGTTTCAAAGCTTGCAAAATGAAAATAAATTAAGGAGTCTTGAATTGCTCGGCCTTTATCCTTGATTTCCTCTTCCTCCCTCCTTCTTCACCCCCATTAAAATCCATAGACCATCTGGTGAAATAATGATGTTTTGAGGTGAGACTAGAGCTTAACATATAAAATATTTGAGTGAGGAAATCAATAGAGTCACTAGAGGCAAATTGAAAATAAATGTTCAAAAATTCAGTAGCTTTATATGCCATCGACAATCTAGGGGTTTCTAAAGCACAGGGGAAAACTGGATGTGGGCCTTGAAATTAGAATGTTATAGGTACAAGGAATGTTTCTATGCAATACCAAAGTGTGCTCTTATAGAGACTCTAAGCCGAACCCTGGCCTGTTGAGCTACAGAGAGGTAGGGCAGGGCTAGAGACAAAAAAGAAAGGAGTGCTTTTAGATGAAGGGGAGGAGTAAGGAGCCCTATCTGTAGTTTGGCATGAGAGAGTGTGACAAAGACATAATTCAGGAGCACTGTACCTTATGTTGAAGCCCATATGACATACTTCTGCATGCTTGGAACTTATCATGTAATGCAAAAATGACACTGGCACAGAGAGGAGACTGGATGATGCTTTTAACAAATTTCTCTTTTTGGTTCATGCCCTCAAATGGGGTTTCCCATAAGAACATCAGAATTTGGCATATATCTTTAGAAAAGTTAAAAGTTCCATCAACTCCCATGTAAGCACTCAGACTAACAAATCACTGAATGTAGGACAGGTTTTATTCAACCTGACAAAATAATTATAATCGTAAGTCTATATAGCACTTTCAGGTTTGCAAAGTGCCATCACAGAAACCCTGTAAAGTAAATATTTATTTTAAAAAAATATATTTTTAAAATAATATTTTTATATTTTACTTTTATTTATATTTTACATTTTCTGTTTTAAGTATATTTATTTTATATTTTAAGTAATTTTTTTCCACTTGAAAACTGGGGAAACCAAGGATCTCAGATTTTAGGTGACTTGCCCATGGTCACACAGCTAGTAGGTGTTTAAATCAGGATTTGAACTCAATCCAGCACTGTATCCATTATAATATATTGCCTCTCAAATATGGCAATACACACGAGTTCATAAACAGTCTAGACGACTCTCTTTGGTTTGCTGGTAAACCCCACGGAAGTGGGGGAAACTAATGGAGTAATCCAGACTTATGGTATTACCCAGCAAGAAGAAAGTCCTTGGAATTGCTGGAGAATTATCCCCTCCTCTCACTTGCCTCCTTCACTCTGAGACCTAACCAGTTATTGTGGATCTAGATCACTATTCTGGTTTTTAGTTCTTATCTTTTGCTGTTCAGTATTTTTTTCAGCCACGTCCAGCTCTTTGTGACCTCATTTTGGGGTTTTCTTGGCAAAGATACTGGAGTGGTTTGCCATTTCCTTCTCCAGCTCATTTTACAGAGGAGGAAACTGAGGCAAACGGGGTTGAGTGACTTGCCTAGAGTCACACAGTTATGAAGTATCTGGGGCTGGATTTGAACTCAGGAAGATGAGTCTTCTTGACTCCAGTCCTGGCTCTCTATGCACTGTGGCACCACTTAGCTGCCCTTCTTCCTTATCTAAGGAGAAGCATTTTGGTCCATGGAGAATTAACCTCACCCTCCTCAAACCTTCACAGTCCATAGAACTCCCATTGTCTGTAATGCTCCGCCCCTTCTATTCCACTGTTAGCAACATGCATTCCCACACCTTGAATCTTGGTCATTCCCCTGCTACCTTTTTTTGAAGCCAAGGATGAGGCCTTGTGATTCCCTGGAAGGGGCTCCCAAATGCACCAGCTTCTTCCACAGTGTCTGAACATCTAATCCCTCTCTCTTGTGCACTCTGTAGCTCCCATTCTGTTCCCAGTCCTCCTATTTAAAGGTCAAGGGTGGAGCCCAGGTGTATGAACTGGCCATAAACCAATCATCCTTAATGTAATGTTAATGAGGAAGGGGATTACTCCAAGACTAGTGACAGACATTTATGCATTCTTTTTTGTGCCATCCACTTTCTCCTCTGATGTCAATGTTCCTTATAAAACAAAATGAAACCTCATAAAAATAATTCCCTGCATTTACTCAAAAGTAGCATCATTTTAGCACCAAAAAATAAAAACTGCTTGACTTTTAGAACTTTGTTCAAAAATTCATGGAAGATCTAATGTATTTACAATGTGAATCACTTCATTCAACTGCATATACATTATTAAAAGAGGTACCTTTAACAAAAAACATGTTGTTCTTATTTAGATGGTTGCATTATGTTTGTTTATTAGCCATTGTCAAATGGCTAAACTTCTCAAGGGAATTTAATACTCCATGAAGGAGAAATAAGAGGGACTCAGAAGGAACTCAGTTTCTTCCTGGGCACTATTTCTACAAATAACTGATATTTATCTAAGTAATTTACCTGCATTATCTTGTTTGATTCTCACAACCCAATGAAATAGGTACTTCAGGTATTATTATCTCCATTTTACAGATGAAGAGAGATTAAGTGACTTGGCCATGACTAAACAGTAAGTGCTAGAAGTAGGATCCTTAGAGTCATAGAGTTATAACTATAACTGAAGCCTACAGAAGTTAAATGAATTGCCCAAAGCCACATAGGTAGTGGTAGATTTGAAACCAATCATCTTGATTCTAAATCCATCCATCACTCTTCTGATACACCACCCAGCTTCCCTTTAAACAGAAGTCTTGCCTAAGTCCAAAACCAGAATTCTTTTCATTACACCATTCTGCCTTTAATTAATTCCTTTCCTTAAAAAAGAAAACCTTACCTCTAAAAAATAAAAAAAGAACATTTTCTTCTTTTGAGCAAAAATTTACACAAGAATTTTACAAAAGTGATTATGAGCCAATTAACATTTTATGCCCAGCAGGAATAAACTGTTATAAGGGGGAAAATCTGTAAAGGCAAGAAAAAGAAGAGCTTTGGAAGGGTAAGAATAAGTTGTTTCTTTTTTGTTTTTTAACTCCTTTGTTTTACAGCTTGGAAAAAAAACCAGAGAGGATTCTGGGAGATATTTAAGTCCACCCCTAATATATGCAGACTGTGGCAATTAGAAGGAAAGGAAGAATGGAACAGGGTTTGGGAAAGGAACAAACAGAAAATCATTTCAGAAATAAACTTTAAACTAGCTGACTTGAAAGTCTAGCCTTATTTGGCCATTTCCACTTAGATGCTTGTCAGTGGGAGGAAGGTTTGTAGACTTGCAATAATTCTAAAAGTGGATGAAAAATTTTTTGAGAGGAAACCAGAAGACAAAGGAGACTGCAAATAAACAAACATAATGCAACCATCTAAATAAGTACAACATGTTTTTTTTTGTTAAAGGTCCCTCTTTTAATAAAGCATATGCAGTTGAATGAAGTGATTGACATTGTAAATACATTAGATCTTCCATGAATTTTTGAACAAAGTTCTAAAAGTCAAGCAGTTTTTATTTTTTGGTGCTAAAATGATGCTACTTTTGAGTAAGTGCAGGGAATTATTTTTATGAGGTTTCATTTTGTTTTATGAGGAACACTGACTTCAGAGGAGAAAGTGGATGACAAAAAAAGAATGCATAAATGTCTGGCCCATTTTCTTTCTCTGCTGGTGTCCACAAATTTTAAAGATGTCTCTGGTAATTCCGTAATGAGGATTATGCAAACAAAGCCAACCCTTCACGGTACTGGACAGGGAGAGAGAGAAAGGATAGATGAAATCAAGCTAATCTAAGGATCTTAATTTATCTAATTGTTTCCACCTCTGCTCTCATCAAACCTTTTATAAGGGGTTATAAATGGATTGAAAAGTTGGCTGTTTTGAGTTAGGTACAGTAGCATGCATACCGATTATAAGCACTAGGTCTGAGTCTTAGCTTTGTAACTTAGCAGCTGTGTGATCATTAGCAGTTATGCAAATAAGTAAACCCGAAGTAATTTCAAGACTTAGAGAACACTGGCAACTTGGGAAGAAGGAAAGACCCGTAGGAAGTGGCCCAGAGAGTGACTTGCTCATAAGCCCCCACTGGGGATATCCCACCCCCCATTAACAAATCAATCACTAATAACTAACTCAACCAAAACTGTTAATGAAAATGCAAAGCAAACACATAGTTACACAACCTTATACTCATAAACCCCAATTATACTCTCCTACTAATGGGAATAATGTCTGTGTGGAAAGGGGACACACCTAAAATTCCAGGGTAGTAAAGCACATGTATATAGAACACATGTGGCCAGTGGAACACATTTCTGGATCTCTAGACATCAATGTACTCTTTCTTTCTCAGAACTCTCTATAAAGATTCTTTGATGAGCATTGCTTCTTCTGTTTTTTAAAGTTAGTTTGTTTTTTGTGGGGAAATGAGGGTGAAGTGACTTGTCCCAGGTCACACAGCTAGTGTCACGTGTCTGAGGCTGGATTTGAATTCAGGTCCTCCTGAATCCAGGGCTGGTGCTTTATCAACTGTGCCACCTAGCTGCCCTGAGCATTGCTTCTTCTGGACAGATACCTGTATTATTATGCTGAGCTAATCTGTGATCTGTTGACTAATACATCAAATCAACAAGTACTTACCAAGTAATTACTATGTACCAGTCTCTGTGCTAAGCACCAGTGGTAAAGAGAAAGGCAAAACCGACTCTTGCCCTCTGGTATCTCTAGGAGTTCCAGGATTCTAAGGGGTGGAGGACAGCATGCAAACAATTATGTGCAAACAAGATGTATTCTGGGTAAATTGGAGGTCATTTTAGAGAGAAGGCATTATTATTTATTGATGAGTAGCAGGAAAGGTTACTTGCAGAAGGTACAATTTTAGCTGCAACCTAAAGGAAGCTAGAGAAGTCAGGAAGCAGAGGTAAGGAGGGAAAGCATTTTTGGCCATCAGGGACCACCAGTGAAAATACAGAGAGGTGAGAAAGCATCTTGTTGTAGGTGGCAGAGAATAAAACATAAGAGGTATAAGAAGGCTGGAAAAGCAGAAAGTGGATAGTCTGAGAAGGACTTCAAAAGTCAAAGAGAAGGCTTTGTATTTGATCCTGGAAGTAATAGGGAGCCACTGTGGTTTATTGAGTATGAAAGTGACATGGTCAGACCTGCACTTTAGGGAGATCATGTTGGCAGTTGAGGATGGACTGGAGTAGGGACTCAGGCAGGGAGAAGAACCAGAAGACTAGGGCAATAGTTTAAGCATGAGGTGTTAAAAGAAAGAATGGGTGCATATACAAAGGCTGAATCAAAAGAACTTGATGACAGATTGCATGATGATGATGAGAGGGGGGAGTCAAGGATTACTCCATACCTTGTGGACCTACGTGTTTAGAATAGCAGTATCTTTGACAATAATAGGGAAGTTAGGAAGAAGTAATGGTTTTAGGAGGGAATAGAATAAGTTCAGCTTTGTATGTGTTGAGTTTAAGGTATCTATGGGACATCCAGTCAAGATGCCCAATAGCCAGTTGGAGATGTGAGATTGGAGACCAGGAGAGAGGTTAGGGATGGAGAGAGATGAGAAACAGCTGCATAGAGATGATCATTGAATTCACTGGCATTGATGAGATCACTAAGTGAAACAGAATAGAGAGGGAAGAGACCTGGGGAATAGCTATGGTCAGCAGGGGTGACCTGGATGAAGATACAGGAAAGGAAACTGAAAAGGAGTGGCCAGACAGGTAGGAGGAGAATAGGAGAGAGCAATGTCATGAAAACCTCGAGAGAATAGAGTATCAAGGAGAAAAACGTGATTGACAGTGTCAAAGACTGCAGAGAGGTCAAGAAGGATGAGAATTGAGGAAAGGCCATTAGCTTTGGCAGTTAAGAGATCATTAATAAGGGCAGCTAGATGGCGCAGTGGATAAAGCACTGGCCCTGGATTCAGGAGTACCTGAGTTCAAATCCAGCCTCAGACACTTAACACTTACTAGCTTTGTGACCCTGGGCAAGTCACTTAACCCCAATTGCCTCACACACAAAAAAAGAGATCATTAGTAACTTTGGGAAAAGCAATTTTAGTTGAATAATGAGCCGGGAAGCTAGGGGGCAGGAAATTTAGAAGAGATTGAGAGGAAAGGAAATGGATGTCCCTGATTTGTAGATAACTATCTTAAGTTGAGCTACAAAAGATATAGGATGATAATTAGTGGGGATAGCTAACTCAAGTGAAAATTTTTTGAGAATGGGGGAGATGTGAATATATTTTCAGGCAGCAGGGAAGCAGTTAATAGGCAAGGGGAGATGAAAGATTAGTGAGAGATTGAATATGATAGAGGAGGCAATCTGCCAGAGATGATGGAACGGAATGAAATAACTTGTGCATGTTGCCTTAGCAAGGAGAATAGGTACTTCTTCATGTGAGATGGGGATAAAGGAGCAGATAGTGGGGAAGGCATCTGAGGGATATTAGGTGAGGAAGAGGGGAGAAGAGGGAGCTCTGCATAAATGACTTCACTTTTTTTCCCAGTGAACTATGAAGCAAGGTTCTCAGCTGAAAGGATGAGAGGAGGGAGAACTGTGGAAGGTTTGAGAAGGGATTAAAAAACAAGTTTGGAAAATCTGCTGTGGTGAGTGGGCTAGTGAATCAATTAGGGAGGTGTAAAAGGATGACCTTGCTTCAGTGAGGGCCCAGTTGGGATTATGTAACATAAATTTGTAGTTTTCCCAGTCAGCAAGGTTTTTTGATTTCCTTCAACTCCATTCAGTATCATGCAAATAGGAAGGAGTGAAAGGGAATTAATCAATGATGGATGTAATCCAGGGTTGGGGTTTGGCAGGGCATGGTCTAAGATAGGTTAAAGAGGAAAGGGTCTTAAGTATAGAGAGTATTATAGAGTTAAACCAATTCACAAAGAAATCAAGGTGAGGAAGAGAAGATAGTGTAGCCAGTGCAGGAGTGATCATCAATAAGCATAACATCTCAGTTGGGTTAAATGATTTACTGGGTAGCTTCTCTGTTTATCTGCTTTCAAGCTGTTCCTCTGCTCAACTGGACTTTCTATTTAACAGTAACTGAAGTTTTTATTACTTCCAGCTTCAGGCTTAGTGAATGTCTTCAGTTGAAGTAGTGATGCTCTTTTAGGAAAAAGTCTGCAACCTTCATTTCTTAAGTTGACAAAAACTTCTCCAACTCTGCTGTTTTTCAAGACTTCTTTTCTCTTGCTTCTCAGAAGTGGTGTGTGTGTGTGTGTGGGGCAGCTAGGTGTTAGAGTGGATAAATCACTGGCCCTGGATTCAGGAGGACCTGAGTTCAAATCCAACCTCAGACATTTGACACTTACTAGCTGTGTGACCTTGGGCAAGTCACTTAACCCTCATTGCCCCGGAAAAAAAGGAGTGGGTAGCAATATGGAGAAATAGCTTTTGTCATCTTTTCTTCTCTTTTCAGGAGCAAATCATAAGAAAGAGCAAAATATCTTTCCTCCTCACTTATAAACTCTTCTTCTTCTTCTTCTTCTTCTTCTTCTTCTTCTTCTTCTTCTTCTTCTTCTTCTTCTTCTCCTCCTTCTCCTTCTCCTCCTCCTCCTCCTCCTCCTCCTCCTCCTCCTCCTCCTTCTCCTCCTCCTCCTCCTCCTCCTCCTTATTCTTCTTCTTCCTCCTCTTCCCCCTCTTTCTCCATCAAGCACACTTATACACTCTAATTGGTCAACTACACTACCTGGCAACAAGTTATGGTGCAGAGAGAATGTTAAAGCCTCTTTTTAACGCAGTCTGGACTCGGTACTTCCGTTTGCCTCCACTTGTATTAATTTTTCTTGATTTACCAGTTATCTCTAGAAATGACCCAACCTTAGCTTATGGTTCATAATGAAATTCTCATCCTCTGACTATAATCAAGTAAATGTCAGTTGGCCCACAATCCTAAAACAGTTCCGATATTTGAATTTACTCAGTTATCAGCCTAAAAGTTTCTCCAATACTCAAAAAATTTTAAAAATGAATGTCAAAAATCATCTTTACATGTAATTGGAAAAAACCAAAATACTATCTAAAAAGAAAAAAAATCCAGTTCTTCATGTGCAAATCACTGAAGTAGACTCTGTTTTTCATTGGGTTCAAAATTCTACAACTTGTCATATGCTTATGAACAATTGGTGTTTTGAAATAGAGCCCGAAGACAAACTTATCTTAATAAGCTCCTCTTTTAGAACCTAGCTTCAGATTTATGCCCCAGAGAAATAAACTGGCAAGGCACATTTAGCCCAACAACTGCTTTTTCTCAGAATCTGAAAGACATGTCCCAGACAGGTGAAATGTCACTGGTTTCCCCTCACATTTTCAAGGCACCGTGTTCACCACAGGAGATCCGAAGATTAAGAATCACACAGTTCCTAAACTCAAAGAGGTTAAAATCTGGTTGGTGAAGCAAGTATACAAATAAAGTTGTTTTCTTAAAAAATTTCTTTTCATACATTCAGCCAACAAATAATAGTTGTTGTTCAGTCATTCAGGCATGTGTGATAATAGATGAACATGCAAAAACTGGGGAATATGAAGAATAATGTCAGTTGATATAAATGTTATTTTATTGAAGCTTCAAATTCATCTGGTAGGTAGCAGAGAAAGATATCTTTGTTCCAGGTCAGACCTGACTAAGGCCAGTCTTGGTGGTTCAGTCTCAGAATTTGAATGAAAACAGACACTCATAGGCCATATGACATTTTCCCAAAATAGGTTTACTTAAGAATAACATGGAAAGGACATTTGGCAATCATATAGCACTGCTTTAGATAGAAACATATCATTTGTTTCCACATTTGCTATGGTGGTGTGCTAATCCAGTAGGGTATATTAAGCTTGAGGAGATGTGCATTTACATTTAAATGACCAGGAAGCTACATCAAAAGTTGAGGCTATAGTCCCCTGGACCAATTAAGTCTCAAGGATGGCTTCATCACCTTTGGGGAAAAAACCCCCAAAACACTACCCTTGCCATTGTAGAGTAGATGGTATTTCTAAAATGACCCTGATGTTGAAGATGAACCCAGAGACCTTAAGTGACTTGTCAACAGTTGCCCAACAAACCAGTGGTGAGTCAAGATCTAAACAAACTCCATTGTTCTGACTCCAAATTCAGTAAGGTACTCTTTCCATTATACTACAGAAGACTTGTTTCCTGCTTCCAGAGAACTTACATTCTAGCTTGCTTCTCGTTTAAGTGGTATAACCTGGGCCTGGGTGTATTTTATTTTATTAACTAGGTCATACAAACGTGAGTATTTAATAAAAACATCTGGTGATGAGGATAGGAATGATATTTCCAATGACTCTCTTTCCCCCTCCATTTTAGGACCTGTATCTTTTAAATTCTTTCAATGTTCTTCATGTATCTTTCCTGGCTGCCCATTTTTCTCCACTAACATAGGAATCAGGAACCATTTCTTCCTTGTCCACTGTGGGGAAAAAGAAATCAAAGGCCAAGTATAAAAAACAAGTGAGTTTGGGATTATTTCCATAGCAAGAGAAATAGAAACCATTCATCTCTCCTACTTTCTAAATTAGAAACAGAGAACATATAACTTTTTTTTTTTCAGTAAGTACAACAAACATGGAACTGTTATTATTTGTTTAACTGCTCCAACTTTGAGATTAACAGAGCATTCTACCAATGAAATTCCTCTCTGGACTGAATAAACAGTGGCCAGAACATTACATCCTGAAGCATGGAATCAAGGTCAAAAGCAGAAGCTCCGGGCTCAGTTCCTGCAAATATCTACTGTTTAGCTTCTCTGCCTCTTCTCCTTTAGACTCTCATGATAATCATACTTCTTCCACTCCAGTATCTCCAAGACAGGCTTTCTCTGCTTCTAAGTCCTTAATTATTGATTCTTGTGCTATTATTATTATTGCAGGGCAATGAGGGTTAAGTGACTTGCCCAGGGTCACACAGCTAGTGTCAAGTGTCTGAGGTCAGATTTGAACTCAGGTCCTCCTGAATCCAGGGTCATTGCTTCATCCACTGCACCACCTAGCTGCCCCTTGTGCTATTATTTATGCAATTTTCCTTTCACCATCTTCTTCCAGTTTTTCTCTTTTCTAATCAAAGACTTATCTTTATATTTGTATATTTATAATATCTCCTTAGTATAGAAATGTTCACCTTAAAAAATAGTCAATGTTATTCTGTACAAAGGCATTTAAATTATTTTTGTAAATCGAGTTCTCCCCATGGTGTGTGTGATAGTGGGGCACTGTGAGTAGGGGGCTAGTCCTCCCTCTTTTTGGCTCCCACCTTCACATAAGTGGTACTACTCTTTCCTAACTCCTCCCCTTAGGAATGAATTTTTCTATAGCCAATGCTCTGCTTCTTGGAGAATGGTTTTCCTTTTAAAGATGTCCTAGGAAAAACAATGGGAAGAAGAAATACTCAAGGTGATTGGCTCAGAAATGCTTGCTGCAGCTTAGCTCACAATTCCACTGACTCACTTTTGTGTCTAGGGCTGATCTGGATCCACCTTCTTTTCTTCCCTTGGGAAGCTATAAAATATGAATCAATATCATTCTTTTGTTCAAACGGAGACCCTAGCTGAGAAGGTCCCAGCAATTAATAACAATAAAAAGAGAACTTTCCCCTCCTCTCCTCTCCTCTCCTCTCCTCTCCTCTCCTCTCCTCTCCTCTCCTCTCCTCTCCTCTCCTCTCCTCTCCTCTCCTCTCCTCTCCTCTCCTCTCCTCTCCTCTCCTCTCCTCTCCTCTCCTCTCCTCTCCTCTCCTCTCCTCTCCTCTCCTCTCCTCTCCTCTCCTCTCCTCTCCTCTCCTCTCCTCTCCTCTCCTCTCCTTTTCTTTCCTCCCTCTCTCTCCCCTTCTCCCTTTTGTGAATATATCACACATATCATATATATATATATACATACATACCATATATATATTGTATATATGTCATAAATACATATCATAGCTTTAAAAAAAGCCTCTTACCTCTCTCTTCTGTGTGGTTTATCACTTAGGGCTTTTTTCAGACCCACTTAGGTAATGAAGCACATAAATTGGCAATGTAAAAGTAAATCACTTTATCTTTGAGAAATGATGAAACAGAAAAGCAAAACAAAGTCCAGAGAAACAGAGATCGGGAAACAGCTCATTTTTCTCTCTAGAGGGAACAAGAAAGGGAGCAAAATGTAGGACTGGAAAATCAGACTTCATTATTTCTGTTCTCAGCAGCAGGACATATAGCCATTCTGCATATCAGTTTTGCATGACTTCTGTATAGCCGGGCTAGAATCTTTGTCTTAGCATTTTGTCATTTGCTCCCCTGCCTGTGGTGGCAGCTGGGGTGTAGCTGCATAATGGGACCCTCAGCCTGTCTGTACCCAGTCTCCAGTGAAGGTGGTAAGGCAGTGGCTTTGCTTCTGCTTCTACTGCCCATATGAGTGACAGATCCCTGACTTCCCAGGGGAACCTATTGTGCTTGGCTCCTCACATACACTCCCTTTGGCCTCAAGCCCTTTCCTCTTTCCCCTGACATGGGAGAGAATCCATCTTTTCCATCACAATCTCATGGCTCTCCGTGGTTCAAGGATATAAACACCAAAAAATTCCATCCTTCCAGCAGACTAAGTCTTCTCCAATGTTTGGTTACAGAGTCATATTTTAGATGCATCTGGCAATCGCTCATCTGGGGATCTCTCTAATAAATTCTGTAGTGAATCTTTTTATGTGGCAAAGACTCTTTTGCTCTAAAGAGCTACCCTAACACTTGAGTGCTTTATGTCTGGATTATTGTCTGTTGACTTTTCTAAAAGTGAGACACTCATATACTCACATTTCTAGTTGAGCTTAATCATTTCTATATAATCATGAACTTAATCACCTTCTATTTGCATTTCCTTGTTCATTTTCTCTAAACTCATGACCTATATTCTTTTCTCTATTCAAATGAAGTTTTTCTTTCCTGAGTTCATTTGTTTTAAAATAATAAACATTTTTATTTATAGTTTTGAGTTCCAATTTTTATCCCTCCTTTCCTCCCTCCCATTGCCCCTCCCTTGGGTGACAAGCAATTAGATATGGGTTATACATGTATGATTATGTAAAACATTACCATTTTGTACAAGAAAACTTGAATAAGAGAAAAAAATGAAGGAAAGTGAAAAATAGCATGCTTCAGTCTGTGTTCCATCAATATTAGTTCTTTCTTTGGAGGTGTATAGTATGTTACATCAGTAGTCCTTTGTGATTGTCTTGGGTTATTGTATTGTTGAGAATAGTTAAATAATTCACAGTTCTTCATCAAACAATATTGCTGTCTCTGTGCACAATGTTCTCTTGGGTCTGCTCACTTCACCATACATCAGTTCATACAAGTCTTTCCAGGACTTTCTGAAATCATCCTGCTTGTCATTTCTTATAGCACAATAATATTCCATCACCATCATATACCACAGCTTGTTTAGCCATTCCCTAGCCACCACAAAAAGAGCTCCTATAAATAGTTTTGTAAAAAGAAGTCTTGGGGCAGTTAGGTGGCACAGAGAATAAAGCACTGGCCTTGGATTCCGGAGGACCTGAGTTCAAATCCAGCCTCAGACACTTGACACTAGCTGTGTGACCCTGGGCAAGTCACTTAACCCCCATTGCCCTGCAAAAATTAAAAAAAAAGTCTTTTTCTCTTTTTG
This sequence comes from Dromiciops gliroides, assembly GCF_019393635.1. NCBI lineage: Eukaryota > Metazoa > Chordata > Mammalia > Microbiotheria > Microbiotheriidae > Dromiciops > Dromiciops gliroides. The sequence goes on along the minus strand of NC_057861.1, from coordinate 500,762,774 downwards.
GGGATGTCTTTAGGATATAAACCTAGCAGTGGTATTGCTGGATCAAAGGGTATGCACAGTCTTATAGCCCTTTGGGCATAGTTTCAAATTGCTCTCCAGAATGGTTGGATCTTTTCACAACTCCACCAACAGTGGATTAGCGTCCTAGCTTTCCCACATCCCCTCCAACATCCAATATTTTCTGTTTTTGTTATATTTGCTACTCTGATAGGTGTGAGGTAATACCTCAGAGTTATTTTAATGTGCATTTCTCTCATTAATAGTGATCTAGAGCATTTTTCATAAGATTAAAGATAGCTTTGATTTCTTTGTCTGAAAACTGCCTGTTCATATCCTTTGACCATTTATCAATTGGGGAATGACATATTTTTTATAAAATTGACTCAGTTCTCTATATAATTGATAAATGAGGTCTTTATCAGAGATATTTGTTTCAAAATTTCTTTCCCAGTTTTCTACTTCACTTGTAATCTTGGTTACATTGATTTTGTTTGTGCAAAACCTTTTCAATTTTATATAATCAAAATGATCTATTTTATATTTTGTTTTGTTCTCTTTATCTTCTTTGGTCCTAAATTTTTCCTCTGCCCATAAATCTGAGAGATAAATGATTCTATGCTCTCTTAATTTGTTTATGGTATTATCCTTTATGTGTAAACCATGTACCTATTTTGACCTTATTTTAGGAAATAGTGTGAGATATTGGTCTATACCTATTTTCTGCCATCTGTTTTCCCGTTTTCCTGGCAGTTTTTGTTGAATAATGAGTTTTTGTTCCAAAAGTTTGGATCTTTGGGTTTATCATATACTAGATTACTATAGTCATTTACTGCAGTGTAATTTGTACCTATTGTATTCCATTGATCCACCTCTCTATTTCTTATCTTGCCTGAGTTCTACCACCATTTACTGATATCTGGGAGAGTACAATCCACAGATTTTGTTTTGATATTTCTATTCCTAGCACCTAATACAATGCCTTCCACATATTAGATATTAGATTCAAGAGGCAAGATTTGATGAAAAATGCCAAGTAACAATTTGAATTATGTCTAACACATACACGCACATACTCATACTCATAGATGTATAGAATGATTAGCATTTATAGAAAGGACCAAGGCATCAACCTTTCTGAAAGGGACTCAGTTTTTTCTGTAGTAGCCACTCAATGCACAAGCTGTGTATCCTACAACATTCCCATTAGGAACTGGTCAGAGGCAAGAATTAGCTTTCCTTGTCCCCAATAGCTCTAAAATGTTTTGATTTTACACACACACACATACACATATATATGTGTATGTATATGTATGTAAATGTATGCATGTATAAATATATGTATATACATATCTATGTATAATGCATTCAAATACCTTCATCTTCAAGATTTCCCTAATTTTAGCTCCATAGACTAGAATATGATCCTTGGGACAGAATGGAAAGGCTCCTGGACCTGTATTTGGGACAGACCTGGGTTTTAATCCTTCCATGACACTTGATACCAAGTAGACCATGGGCAAGTGCTTACTTTCATCTTGTGTGTGTGTGTGTGTGTGTGTGTGTGTGTGTGTGTGTGTGTGTAGGGGGGTGGTGGTAGGGAGTTGGTAAGGAAATCTCAGATCAATGTACTCCTTTCTAGTCCAACTGGTAAAATTATAGGATTAAAAAAGTCAGGTAACAGGGAGAATGAGATTTTAATATCTTAATTGAAGTATAAAGAAGTATTTTTACTTTGTTACTCTTTTATGACTAATAAACAAATTCTTCATTCAACAGATAGAATAGAGGAATTAGAGCTTGGCCAGAAAAAGAAATAGAGATAAAATTCAAGTCTAGTCCTTTGAAAAGCAAGACCCACTCTCTAAGTTCAGGATCCTTAGCTATGTTGTATCATGGACTCCTTGGGCATGCGTCTGGTAAAGCTGCCTTTAGCATGGACTCCTTCTTAGAATAACATTTTTAAATAAGTAAAATAAAATACATAAGATTATGATGGAAACCAAATCTTTTGAAAAGCAGTTATCAAAGTTAAAAAAAAAAGTTCATGGATCCCATCTTAAGAAGCCTTGTTTTCCTCTGAGTGTAGATTGAAACATACTTTTCCATTTTTTTTCTTGTATGTGTATGTATTTTGCAACATGGCTAATGTGGAAATATGTTTTTCATGACTTCACATGTATAATTGCTATCATATTGCTTGCCTTCTCAAGGAGTGGGGAAGGAGAGGGCAGGAAGGAGAGAATTTGGAACTCAAAATGTTAAAAATAGTGAATATTAGAAACTTAAAAAAATTTAATTGGGAAATTTTTGATAAAATAAATAAAAATGTATTTTAAAAAAGAACCCTTATTTTGTTTGTTTGTTTTTTTGGGGGTGGGGCAATGAGGGTTAAGTGACTTGCCCAGGGTCACACAGCTAGTGTGTCAAGTGTCTGAGGCCGAATTTGAACTCAGGTCCTCCTGAATCCAGGGCTGGTGATTTATTCACTGTGCCACCTAGCTGCCCCCAAGAACCCTTCTTTTAAGAAGTGAATCAAGGCAGGAGATAGCTCTGTTGAGCATGATTTCTCCTAAGTGAGAAGACTTCAGGCTATGGAGGAAGAACCCAGCCTCTGAGACCAAAAAAAAAAAAAAAATCTCTTCATGAAGTGGAAGGAGATGGTATTTTTCTCTCCTCCCTACTCTTTCCTGGTAGTAGCATTGTGTAGCAGATGCTGTATTCAGTAAGGAGCAGGCCTAGTAAATTAAGCCCCAAGACTGGAGGAGCTTTGAGAGTAAAGAGAGAATTAGGAGTTGAGCTTTGGGAGAGGAACAGTCCCAGAGATTTCAGCAGAGAAACTTGTCCAGAAGATAGACTACAATGAAACGAGAAAAGAAAAACCCACTGGGGCCTTGCCTTTCTGGAGGTCATAAATTATTTCGGTCATGTGTGTTAACTGTAGGGATGCCTTTCAGTGTACTCCAAGTGTGTACCAACTCATCACATGATGCTGTGGATAGTTGTGGGAGACCATACTCCAGGTATATGAGGCAAATGTTATGTAGTGTCTGTTTTTATACTATATATACTTTGGCTTTGAGCTAAATTGTATCATCTGACTATTAAGGGTAAATGCACCAATGGGGACTTAGGAACTATAGTTTTAATAGTGTAGATCCACAAACCTATGTTGATGCTGGGGTATATTGTCACCTCCACCCCAACCTAAGAATATAGGTTAAGAGTAGGGATAGATAGCCCCATATGGCAACATATGAAATGGGAATAATAATGTCTGTACTTCCAAGCTCACAGGGTTGTTGTGAAAATTCACCAAGATAACATGTGAAAAGGACTAGAGAAATGTGAATAGTTTTTATTCCTTGTTTTCCAGAGAAAATTCCAAAACAAATGACCTTCAGAGTAACCAGTAAACCTTATTAGCTGGTCTGCTTAGCTTCCAAATTGCAGTTTCAGCAGGAGAGTAACTTCAATCCATGTTTAAGCCTCCTTGATGTATTTGGCTGATTAAATGTCCTTCTTCACTTCCCACTCAAAAGAGCATAGGAGAAAAGCATCAAAGAAAGAGCAGAGTGTATATGTCCTTCCCTCAACAACTTTTCTTCCAAACAGCAATCAATAATGACCAAGAAAATGGCTTTTTCTTTGTTTCTACAAATCCACAAGAGAAAACCCAGAATTTTCTGCTGGATGTCCCCTGTGCACTTGTGGTATAGGGGGTTTCTAATTCTACCTGACACCTTCCTAGACAACAGGGGGAGAGCAATGCTTTAGATTTGGAGTTTGGAAAGGAGCTCATTACTACTTTTCCATAATTTGGAGAAGGGTTGGGGAAGCAGGGGTTAGGTTGGCAGCAGGGGAAAGGAGAGGGAAAAGAATTATAAAGGGGAAGCTGACCACAGTCTGCTACAGTTCTTATATCCACTGCAGCTGTTCTTCTCTATTCTGCATCCTAGAATAAGAAAATACACCCAAAACAACAACAACAAAATAAAAACCCAGAAGGATGCCAGAGTGCTTGAAAGGCTCTTCGCCCTCGGAAAACAGAAGTCCTGCCATTCTAGAACTGAATTGTCAAAGTATTTAAAACTTCCAGTTGAATGGGCACTCAAGGATCCTTGCAATGTGGAGATAAGGGGTTCTTAAGTCCAAGTTGGCACATTTATCTCCAGGGACCATTTTGCAGCATTGTAAAAGCCTGGCAGTTTCTAACCTTTCCAAACTGGTGGGAAAGCAATGAAAATGACCATTGTCCCTTCTCGCCTTTCTTGACAGGACTGTTAAAGACCAGGGCCAAGGGCTCCTGCAAAGCCAAGAAAGTTACAGAATTGTAGTTGGTGAAACCACCTGATTCCAGTGATGTGATTTCTTCCTCTGCCCCTTAAATGCTCCATATTTTGAAGGACAGTGTATTATGGAGATGAAGGGAATGTAAATGTAGAGTCTTGGAAAGCATGGGGGAGCAGCAGGTAATTTAAGGTTGTCATTTCTTTCCAACATACACCTTTTTCTACACTTCTCAGATTTCTGCAATAATCAGGAGTTAATTATTCCTATTCCTCCCCACCCCCAGCCCCTAGCTCTAAAAGCTCTGGCTAGAAATCAAGTCCAGTATGAAACACCTGCTTTCTGCTGCTGAAGGAGGGGGTGGTGGTGGTGGCTTACAATGAACCACATGCCAGTTGGCTGTGTAGAGAGAAAAGAGCCTCATTAAAGAAAAGCCCCTGACATTATTAAGAAGTGAATAAAGTACTGCCTGTTGCATACACACTCACTCACTCACACACACACACACACACACACACACACACACACACACACTCACTCACTCACTACTATTCTAAAACACTATTTCTTCACCTTCCCCTGGCTCTAAAACTCTGCACTGATGTTAATGAACCTTGTCACAGGCCAGTTCCCAGTTTGACATGGAGAGTGCTCACACAAGCTCTTAAGCTCAGTCTCCAAGTTCTGGGTCAGTTTATACCCCTATTCATTCTCCTCAACGTCCCCTTCCTCTAGGCATTCTTTTCCCATGAAGAGATCCCAAGATGCTCAGAATTAGGGCAAAGAAATATAGCATCTCCCATGAGCACAGTTCCAAAATTCGAGAATCACTTTGTGCAGGCAGGTACTCAAAAGCCAATATATTGAGAGACACCGAACTCGGAATCAGGAAGATCTGAGTTCAAAACCTTTTTTCAGATCTTTACCTTAGTGTGGAAGGGAAGGTGGGATGAAGGGAAAAAATGGGAAGGGAAAGAATAGGAAAGGGAAAGGTAGAGAAAGGCAGCACTTAACTTCTGTGTGACTCAGTTCCCTCATCCATAAAATGATGAGGTTGGATTTTGAAATAATCAGATTGATTCTGTCTTTTAAAAATTGATCCTATTTATAATTAATTGATTTTGTCCTGTAACTGCCCAAGTCCTGATTATTTGTTCCTCAACTTAACTCAGAGACTTGGGCAACTAGGGGTTGCAGTGGATAGAGCACTGGCCCTGAAATTGGGAGGAACTGAGTTCAAATTTCACCTCAGACCCTGAGCCACTTAACCCCAATTGCCTTAAACATCCCCAGCCATCTCCAGTTATCTTGATGCATATCTTGCCACTGGACCAAGATGGCTCTGAAGGAGAGAATGAGGTTGGTGACCTTGCACAACCCTACCTCACTTAAATCCAATTCAGTGCAAGTCATGATATCACCCCAATGTCACGGTCCTTTTAGAGAATGAGGGACAAACAACATCTCAGAAACTTAGGGGGCCTGTCATGAGTCAACTCTAGAGATCTGGTTCTCCTGTTAATTACTGGTCTATTCTTGTGTCAAGGAAATTTGTTACCCTTAAAGGATGCAGGTGGACACCAGGTAGTCTGGTCTAGTATCTTTACACCACCAAGCTATCCTTCAAGGATGTCTGGTTTGTTTTCCAAAGAAGTCTGGTTTCCTATCTCTGTCCTTGCAGATGCAACTGGACTCAAACAATGAACATTTCTTAGTCACAGGAGGGAAGGAGGGGGTCATTGCTAGCCCTTATTCCCAATTTCTATCCAATCATAGTTTTTTTTCATCAATGATCCTAGCCTTCCTATTTTCTGTACTCCTCAAAATGATAAAAAGTGCTGTTAACTTCCTAACTGGGTCTTAGCTTTGCTGGGGAAGCTGAGATCTTATTTATTGGTAAATTTGTGCTTTATTGATAAATTGATTGTGCTAAGAACTTTGTGCCTCAGTATACCTTAATTTTTAAATTGTTACCACTTGATAGGCTGTAAGGTGTATACCAGCTTTAAATCCATGATACTGTATATTCAGTCTCACTGGCTGCAATTTGGCTTGAGGCATATGTTTCTACTGGATTCCTTCTTTTTCAATCTCTTTCTTTAGATGTTCCCAAATGAAGGATTGAATAAGGGGAGATTCCAGTCCCTCTGGAGATCCACATCCAAAGACCTAAAATGTACCCTCAAATTGCCCTCAACCTACCATACATTGACTCACACTCACTGAATTTGCATATAGTTGTGTCATTAACTAATCACTATATCCCCCTAGAGAGGCAGGTGAGTGGCCAGGCAGACCTGAATTTAAATCTGGTCTCAGACATCTCTTAGCTTTGTGATTTTGGGGAATTTACTTAACCTCTGTTTTCCTCAGTTTCCTGGACTACAAAATGGAGATAATATCTCTAAGGGTTATTGTGAGAATCAAATGAGGCAATATTTGTAAAATGCTTAGAACAGTGTCTGGCACATTTTTTGGTTGTTGTTTAATCCTTTCAATCATGTCTGATTCTTGTGACCCCATCTGGGGTTTTCTTGGCAGAGAAACTGGAAGTAGTTTGCCATTTCCTTCTCTAGCTCATTTTATAGATGAGGAAACTAAGACAGAGTTAAGTGACTTGTCCAGGGTCACACAGCTAGGAAGTGGCTGAGGCCGGATTTGAACTCAGGAAGATGAGTGTTTCTGACTTCAGGCCTGGTGCTCTATCCACTGTGTTTCCCAGCTGCCCATCTGGTACATAGTAGGTGCTATATAAATGCTTATATTCTCTTCCTTTCCCCTTCTCTCTAATTCACAGTATGAATTACTCCAAGGTCAACCCTAACACTCCATAGGATCATGGATTTATAAGTCAGAGGAACCTCAGAAATAACCTAGCTTAACCCCTATTCATTTTTTATATAAGATATGCTGCCCTTTTTGCATGTGAGCAGTTTGGTTGCTGAAAGGGGGTGGGAAATGAAATTTTGGGTAGGAAAATGAGGTGTTGTGTTAAGAAATAAAATTATATCCACTTGGGAAGGATGTAAAGAACTCTTTCATGCATGAATTGTGAAAAGGGGCAGGAAAAGAACTTTTGTGGAGGAAAACTGAAAAAATCCATTTGTAAAGAAACATGGTTTTCAGATAAAACATTGGAAGACACAGACCATTTGAGGACTAAATAGAGAACTGAGAGGACCTCTTTGGGAACGGAAAAATTACTGGGGCTACAGAGCATTGTTGTCTCTTGCCTCATTTGCATGTAATATTTTTTTAGAGCTGGAGAGGTTAAAAATCCCAAAATGGCAAGTCGAACAACTGTTTAGAGACTATGGGATGATTAAATAATGACCATTTCATAATAAGCAGAAAGTTGGGTTTTGTGCATTTTACTTCATAAGGTAGAAAGGAATTACTGAGCCCCAAGAGGCTCTGATTTAACCTTTGAGAATGTTAAAGGAGCCAGCAAGAGAAGAGTGGAGGGAACTGGGAAGAGAGATGAATTCTACTCATTATTTTTCAGTGTCACCTACAGTTTGAGGAGGTGAAACCTCTCAGATGTGCCGATTGTTTTCTATTGCTATTACTGTTTTGATAGGGAGAAAAAGGAGGGAAAAGACAAATTCTATATCTACTTTGCTTTTAGAAGTTGACTGGATAAAGCAGGGTAAAGTAGAATGAAGAGCTGGCTGGATATGTTTGGTTGTCCAGAGAGTCAATCTAAGGAATTTGCTATGAACTCTGTTTTACTTAAAAAACAAAGCAAAAACAATACTGAGAGCTGAATGTATAAACCAGTGTACTTTTAAATAATGAGTTGACTGACCTCGTCTATAGTACCCCTAGGAATCCAATCTGATTCATTTGGCAATTCTCTGGCTTAAAAAGAATTGTTTACTATTTCAGCACCCTTTAAAGGGTTATTGTGAGGTAGAATAGTTTGTCCCTGTTTCATTGGATTCAGAGTAAAAGAGGGGAGGGTTTGCCTAGCAGGAGAATGGTGAGGACCATAACAGAAGAAGTAAAGAGCCAGAAGCGGTATAGATTGTTCACGAAGGAAATAATGATGTTAAGGACTGCTATCCAGAGTCGTCCCAAGAAAATAGGTTGCCGTCATTCATGTATCTTCCTGTTAGGGGAATGTTCTGACATACTGAAAGTAGGGAACTAAATGGAAAGTAGCTTTGAGCTCTCTTCTCTTTGGGAAATAGCTCCTACTTCTTCAAATCTATCTCAGAGTAGGGACCGGGTTCCCTTTGGGATTGTGGCATAACTCCAGGAGGACTGTGGCTTAACCTTAATGGTTGTGTGATTGACTAAATGGAAGGCAAAGAGATGGGTCATATCTCACCCTTCTAATAGTAGCCAATCATGGTGCTTATCTCCAACATAACCACTCCTACCTTTCACCCATTACAGCCCAATATCCCCCAACTCCAACTCCTCTCACTCTTCCAACCTTCCCTCTTCTGGGTTGGGTTTCAAGAGCTTCAGGGAAGTTATAGCCTAACCCTGAAACATCCATAGCAGCAGCTTTGCAGATGCCATTGGGAAAAAACCACTATTTACTCCCACCCCTAGCATATCCTTAAGAGAGGTAAATCTACTAATTGGGGTACATGATAAAAAAAGGAGGTTGAAACTCATTAATCTAGATGAAAAAAGAGGAAAATAGGCAGCATGGTTCTGAACCATGGTCCATTCATCATTATGAATGAACACGTTTCAAGATATTGACGGAGAAACATACTGAATAGTAAGCAGGCATATCATGAAGAATGCTAGATACAGGTAGGCAGGGTTGTTTGAGACAACTTTTAAATCATACCCTTGTCTCAGGAATACTGATCCATTGCTTGGTCTGTCAGTTTCAGGCATGGTGTGTGTATGTGTGTGTGTGTAGTTCTGCTAAAAGATTTTCATTGGTATCCTATATCCATCCAAATTCAGGCTCCTCTGCCTGCATTTGAGATTCCTCTCCTGTGTAGAACCACTTTATTTTCTAGCTTTATTTCACGTTAGTCACATGCACATAATCTATGCTCCAGTTAAAGAGAACTCCTCTTTACTCCCCAAATAGCTACTATACTTTACTGTCTCTATACCTTTGCTCATGTTGTTCCATATACCTGGAATTTTTTTGCCTGAGGAAACTCTACCCATCCTATAAAGCTCAATTCAAATGTCATCTCTAGGAAGGCTTCCCTGATCACCTCGGTTACAGATGACCTTCTTCCTTACCCCTTATATCCTTACTATATAATATTTTCGATGATCAGTATATGTGTTTTAAAAAATCTCCCTAGTCTAAACTCCTTTGGAGCAGAAGCTGTGTTTCATCTGAACTTTGTATCTCCCCTAAGGCCTAGTGCAGTATTCTACCAGGGTAGAGACTAAGCAAATGTTGGTTGAATTGAGTTGTGTATGTGTGGAATAGCAAGTTATGTGGTGCTCTCACTGAGGTGGAAATGAAGAGCTAAGAAGCAGCATGAACACATAGAAATTTTATACTTTAGAAGTTGATGGTATCATTGGTGTCACTGGCAACTGAATGCCTCAGTCACCATACAACTTAAAGAGTGCATTCCCATGCATTGATATAGCAATTATGATAGGTGGATTGGTTGATTGGCCTCCCCCTTTCCCTCCTTGCCACCAATATTCTTTTAGTTTTTAGTGGCTCCCTGCCAACCCTTCCTGTTCAACTTGCTCTGCCAGAGCCGACTCAGAGTGCACACTCACTAGCTGGCTGAGATCACAGTTGGGTCTCTGTAAATAGGGTCTCCTATGGGTAGCTATATGGTTTTTTTCTCCTCGATAGAGGAGGGAGCTTGTCATTAGAGAACCAAGAAGATGAGTGAGTGGTACCTTGAGCTGTTTTCCTTTTACTTTGGCCTCCGTTTACTTTAGTGGCTCAGAGGGAGCCTGAGCAGGCTGACAGTGCCTGCAATTCACTTGTACTGATGAAGGCGACTTGACAGCTGCATAAATCACTGCTAGATACCACTAATAGGTTGCTGCATGAGACTCTGCACCAGACCACCCAAGTACAGCTCTGGGGGCAGCCCTCTCTGGGCATAAGCACAAATACAGTAATGCAAATTGCTTAACCCTTTGTTATTCTTCACCACTGGAGCAAATACAATTTATTTATAATATTCTTTTTCTGTCTCTCATACCCTCAGCATAACCACAGGCTAGTAAAACAGCCCTCCTCCCCTCTCCCTTTATCTTCTCACACTTCTGGTCCATACCCCCTTCATCCTTTCATTTTTGTTTTATTTCAGCTGCAGCTTAATGTGCCAAGGAGTGGATATAAGCAAAGAAGGTGCTGGAATCTTTTCTTCTTCTTCTTCTTCTTCTTCTTCTTCTTCTTCTTCTTCTTCTTCTTCTTCTTCTTCTTCTTCTTCTTCTTCTTCTCTCTCTCTCTCTCTCTCTCTCTCTCTCTCTCTCCCTTCTTCCCTGTGTTCTTTATTCTTACCTATTTCTATCCTTTTTGAATATCTTGGAAGAATGAATCAGATTCACTGGGAATTACGTATGATGATGACTTAGCTTGGTAACAAGTAGAGAGCAGAGTGAAGAAGAGCCTGAGGGAGAGGAGAGGAGAGCTTTCTCTCTCTCTGTGTGTGTCTGTGTCTGTCTCACTGTCTGTTTCTCCCCCCTCCCTTGCCTGCCTGTCTTTCTGTCTCTTTTCCCTCTTCCTGTCTCCCTCTCTTCCTATCCTTTTTTCTTTCTTTCCCCCTCTTTTATTCTTTCCCCTTCTCTCTCCTTCTTCCTGTCTGTCTCTCTCTGTGTTTCTTTATGTCTGTCTGTCTGTCTCTGTATCTCTCTTTCTTTTCCTCCCTTTCTCGGTTTCTTTCTGTCTGCCATTGTCTCTGTCTCTGTTTCTCCCTGTCTCTCTGTGTCTCTTTTTCTCCTTTATCCTACTTTTAAATATCCCTCAGGCTCTGTGGCAGAACCATAGAGTCTACTCATTACTCAATTTACATAAGACTATAGTTCTAGAGTGCTCTAATTTTTCCTTGTCATCTTCTTGACATAAGATGAGGACAAAACCTTCATAGTCCTCTAATCAATTGTGTAAATTCCCTTCTTTCTAGCACTTCTCTTCTTGTTTTTATTTCTTCACTCTCCACTGATTACTCTCTAGAAGTTCTTAACCTTTTTTGTGTGTGTGTCATGGCTTCTTGGCAGCCTGGTGAAGTCTATGAACCCCTTCACAGAATAATGTTGTTTTTTTTTTTGGTCAGGCAATGAGGGTTAAGTGACTTGCCCAAGGTCACACAGCTAGTAAGTGTCAAGTGTCTGAGGTCAGATTTGAACTCAGGTGCTCCTGATTCCAGGGCTGGTGCTTTATCCACTGTGCCACCTAGCTGCCCCAATGTTTTAAATAATTGAAGGAAATGCTAAATTTCAGTTAGAAATTAGAGGAAAAATAATGATTTAACATTTTTCTGCATCTAGTATTATGGATCAAACAGATAAATTAATTGTATGTGAGCATTACAGAATAAAAATAGAGGGATTCCTTATAGACAGTAAATTCTTCCAGCTACTCTTGTTTGTGGATAATATTTTAATATTGTTCTGACTGCTGTGATGAAATAATGGGATTTAGCAGATACTCAAAGACCCACCTGGGATTAATCTATACTGATTGAATCAAGTGAGAGTGATTGACTGCTGATTAAGCCTACTTCAACTTAACTGGATTGTAATCACACCTGGCTAGCCCTTAAGAAGGTATTGTTCTCAGAAGCTAGACTGTGAACTCAACTTGAGAACACCTTCAAAGCCAATGGATTTGGATGACACCAACCAATCAGCTTGAAGCAGTGTGTAAGGACCGCCTCTGTTCCAGACCTATAAAATGCTTCCACAATCTGCTTGCTGGAGAGTTCCTGATTAAAGCAGGCTTGTGGCAGAGGACTTGAGGAAGAACCAGACCAGGCTGTAACTCTAGGCTAAATAGGCTTTTTTCTTAACTTTCTGAACTCCATGGGAATATCTGTATGCTTTAAGAAATGTTTAATGCCCAAGGACTGGTTCTAAAGCTTCTAATTTAGGGCGACCACAATTTAGATTTTAAACATCACACTGCATAGCCCCAGAACACTGAGAGTTTCCAAAATGAGATCCATAAACATAAAAAAAGAGTGTATTCAAACTAGACACCCTGGAAAAACCAAATGGATGAAAAATGCCTATTGCGTAGTCTATGATATACAATTGGCTGGATAATCAAAAGAACTGGTCCATCATTACATATATCTTGGATAGACACTACTCATTGACAGTAATCTTGCCCCTGAATTGAATATGAAGGAGAGAGCTGGCTGGATTGCCTTTAGAAATTATACAGTCTTTTTAATGATTGCAACTTTTTCCTTGAAATAAAGGCCCATAAAAAAACCAATACTTTCTCAGTGATGCTGTGTGGCTATGAGTCATGAAATATTGTTGTCTCTAAAGAATTAAAGTTACAGGTCACCAAAAGGTTATGGAAAAGGAGATCCCAGGTGCAAATATCTACTCTCCTCTGCCCCTACTCATTTTTTCTTTTTCAAGGAATTCACAGTCTGGCTCACAGTCTTCTTTTACATCACACCCTCTACCCTTATACTTGGGTGCCTCAACATGTATTTGAACACTCTGGTTCCTCAGTTCATCAACATACTCAACTCCTATGATCTACTGGAACTCTTTTTTCAACTCGGTCACATACAAGACTATGAGATGGTAAATCTAATAGCCCTTGTAAGAGCAATACCTCCCTCCTCTTCCTCCTTCCCCAAACATCTCATAAACAGCCTCCTCACCAGTAGCCATTGTCCAATGGAACAGTAACTTGATCATTGCTCTCCATAACTCCTAAAGGCCTAGAAAATAAACTCACCACCAAAATCCTTGGCATGATCAAATCCTTCTATGGATGTGACTTTTTTAATCAAAATAAACCTGAAGAAGAGACCTTGCCATCTGTTTTGCTGCTGCACTCTAAGGACCACTGGATCTTTCCATTTGAGTTCTTAGCACTGTGCTTTGTACATAATAGGCATTAATAAATGTTTTTCATTCAATCATTTCTTATAGAGGCAGCGCAATGGAGTAGATAGACTGTTCTATTGGTTGTAAGGAACAACTGGGTTTGAATTCTACCTACAACACTTAATGAATGTATGACATGGGGTAAGTTGCTTAATCTCTCTGGGCGCTTTCCTCATCTATAAAGTGAGTAATGCATGTAATCTTTGTAATCCATGGTCTCTAAGGTTGCTTCTAGCTCTAAATCTATGATTCTATTTACTTTTATTTATTTTATATTGCTTACATGTGTATATGTTATTCCTTGTATTTCCCTGCCCCTACCCCTCCTAACTCCCAACACCCCTTTAGTAGAATGTAAACTCCTTGAAGGCAGGGAATGTTTTAATTTTTTTCTTTATATCCTTATTACTTGGCACAATGTCTGCCACATAGTAGACTCATAATACATATTTGCTTATTAGTAATATAAATGGAAACAAATTTAATGGTGGGCATAAAAAATTACCAACCAAGAATTGCTTGGGGAGAGTGTAAAGGAAACACATGACTGGAAAAAAAAAGATAGGCTGGTCACATTGTAAAGAGAAAGGAGTAACCTGATGGATTGCCTACATAATTCATTGTTATCTAGACAATATCAAAAGAATAAGAAGGGAGAATACTTTGGGAGAATTTTTATGACGACTTGTAAAAGCATTTCATGGAAGTGTAATCTGTATCATTTGAGGGACCATCTACATCAAGGTGATCCCAGACCCATTGAAGTAGCATTGCACTTATGGCCCTCCTTGTGGTCCTTAGCATCTTGTACAACTAGATATGATCCTCAGGAATATGTGGATTCAAGACGACAGGTCTGTTTTGTTCTTTGGAATAGAGAAATTCATAAGCTCAATTTTCTTCCCCTTATCAGACCCTCTGCCTCTATCTTTCTCTGACTTTCTCTGTCTCTACCTCTGTTCCTGTTTCTCCCTGCTTTTCTTAAGTTAGAGTTGTTTTTCCTATGGGCTGGAATAGAATAGTTGTAAGATATATAAATGCTAGGTAAGGCTACAAACCCAAAATTTGAGGTCGACAACCCAGTATTCTTTGCCACACACATCTGAAGCTCCCAGGTAGCTAACAGAAGTAAGGGAGGGTCATTTAGGCTTTAAGTGTCTAAATGGAGTTCAGCACAGCAAATCTGAAAATATGAATGGAGTTCATTTCAGAATTTCAGTCACCTTCTATGGTTCTCTAATTTTATTTTCATTAAAAATCTTTTCTTTTTAAATTATCAAACATCCCTCCAGTCTCTCCTCCCCCCCATTGTGAGGAAAAAGAAATATAATACGTTTTAAAACTAATAAACAAATTCCCATATTGGTCATGCCTCTACATGTACCTCTCTTTGCATATTAGTCCATTTCCTCACTGTCATGAGGCGGGCAAATTGGTCTTCTGGAATCATGGTTGATCATTGTGTTGATGAGAGTTCTGAAATTTTTCACAGTTGCTCTTCTTTACAATATTGCTATTATAGTATACATTGTTCTCCTGGTTCTGCTCATTTTACCTTGTATCAGTTCCTTATGTCTTCCTACATTTGAGATAATCTCTTCATTTTTATGGCACAATAACATTCTATTTCATTCATATACCATGATTTATTTAGCCATTCCCCAGTTGATTGGCATCCCCTTAGTTCCCAGTTCTGGGTCAAAAGTTATTAGTTTAGTATTTTGGGGGGGGCATAATTCCAAACTGCTTTCCACAATGGTTGTACCAGTTCACCAATGGCTCTACCCGGAGTGTTTCAATATGCTTATTTTCCCATAGCCCTCTAATATTTATCGTTTTACTTTTTTGGTTAACTTTGAAAATCTGATAAGTATGAGGTAGAACCTCAGAGTTTCTTTAATTTGTATTTCTTTATTAATTTGTGATTTAGAGCATTTTCATTTGGTTCTAGGTAACTTGGATTTCTTCCTTTGAGAAATGTTTATTCATATCCTTTAACTTTATCAATTGGGGAATGGCTTTTATTCTTATAAATTTGTATCAGTTCTTTACATATCTTGGAAATGAGACTTTTATCAGGGAAACTTGCTGCAAAGCACCCCACCCCCGGCCAATTATGTGTTTTCCTTTTTATCTTAGCTGCATAGGATTTGCTTTTGAAAAAAAACCTGTTTATATTTTATTTTATTGTTTATATTTTATAAAATCAAATTTGTCCATTTTATATTTTGTGACCTCCTATCTTGTTTGGTTGTAAACTCTTCTTCCATCCATAGATCTTCCTTGTTACTCTAATTTGTAGATGATGTGACCTTTTATATCTAGGATTTTTATAATTTTCAATGTTTCCTCATCAACTGGATCCTTCTCATCTTCCTTCATACATACCCAGATTTTCCCTTCTTAAAAAACAACCCTAAAACAAAACAAACAAAAACCACACCCTCTACTTGACCTTGTCAGCTCATGCCAGCATCTTGTAATTCTTTTGCCTCTCATAGCCAAAATCCTTGAAAAAGCTGCCCACAGTCATTGCTTCCACTTTACTATCTTTCATTCACTTTTTAGTCCCTTGTAATCTGTTTTTCACCTTACACTTGACTAAAATTATCCTGTTCAGAGTCCTTAGTGATTGTTTATCACTAAGTCAAATGGTTGCCTCTTCAACTGCTTACTGGGCATCTCCATATGGGTTTCAAATGTCCAAAATAGAATTCAGTTATCTTTCCTTTTAAATCCACTCCTCTTTCCAACTTCCCTATTTCTGTTGAAGATACTGCTCTTCTTCCATCCACCCTATTTTCAAACTAAGAATTGTCCTAGGGGGCAGCTAGGTGGTACAGTGGATAAAGCACTGGCTCTAGATTCAGGAGGACCTGAGTTCAAATTTGGCCTCAGACACTTGACACTTACCAGCTGTGTGACCCTAGGCAAGTCACTTAACCCTCATTGCCCGGAATAAAAAAAAGAAAAGAAAGAATTGTCCTAGAATCTTCACTTTCACTCATCCAAGTGGCTGAGTCTGACCAATTTTACATCCTCAACTCTGTCATCTTCTCTCTACTTACACCGTTTTCCTAGACTATTGCAATAATCCTCTTTAATTGGTTTCCCTGTTGGTTTGCAGGTTGTACTAGTAAAGGCTTAATTAACAGCTCTCCAAAAATAAGAAATGTACCCACAACACACTTTAAAGTTTAATCTGTGTTTTTAAATTTTTCTCCATAGCTTTCTTGATTCTACACAATAACCCTCACTTTTCCATATTGAAATACTTGTCTCCTTTTAATTTTCAGTTCAAGAGTGAGGCGTTTCCCAATTCTTCTACTTTCATTCCATCTTCCCCATTTCCCAAATCACCATTAATTTATTCTGCATTTATCCAGTATTTGCATACTGGTTGTCTCCCTCAATAAAATGTAAGGTTTTTGAGGGAGGGGACTATTATATTTTGTATCTCCAGTGCCTAGCACATAGTAGCTACTCAATATGTGCTTGTTCATTGATTAATAGCCAAACTAATTTCTCTTTATTAATAGTGAATTAATGAAAAAGGTGATCTCAAAAGATAAAATAAGTCATTTTGATTATATAAGATTGAAAATCTTTTACATAAAAATTACTCCAGCTAGGATCAAAAGGGAAGTGGTCATTTGGAGAAAACATCTTCATATTAAGTAATTTAAGATATGTGTAAGGCCAAAAGCAATTCCTCAATATACAATAGATCAGAGGATATTAGCAAATACTTTTTGAAATCTATTAATAGCTATTATTATAAATCACTAATAATAAAAAAATACAAATCAAAACAGTTGAAAAGTTTCATTTCAAAACCCCAAAATTGGCAAGAATGACAAAAGATGAGAATGATCAATGATGGAAGAGTTTATTTCCAAAGATGATTAGGGAAAAAGGAAAAGAACCTACATGTTCTAAAATATTTATAGCAGATCTCTTTGTAGTGGCAAAGAATTGGGAATGTCTGTCAATTAGGGAATGGCTGAACAAGTTGTGTTATGATTGTGATGGAATACTACTGTCCTATGAAAAATAGTGAGTTCAATGATCTTACAAAACCATCGAGGTAGGGAGGGAAGGAGGAAGAGAATTTGGAACACAATTTAAAAAAAATTTGATGTCAAAATTTGTATTTACCTGTAATTTGGGAAAATAAAATTCTAAAAAAAATGAACAGCTTTGAGCAGATAAGTCATTTTGACTATTATAAACACCCAAATTAATTACAAAGGATAATTAGAGGAAGATACTATTGGCATTCAGAGAAAGAACTAGAAGTATGCATGGAATTGTATATATATATACATATACATATATACACACTATATATATGTATATCTACACACACATGCATATACACATACATATTTGTGTCTAATGGTAATCCTCTCTAGGGGTAGGAGGTAAGAAAAAAAGGACAAAAAATAAATTTCCATGATAACTTTATTATATTGAAAAGGAATTAGCAAGTAGTACATACTAGATTTATATTTTCATATGTAATCATATTTTTAAAAATTATACTGTTGTGAGAAAAAAGAAAGCAATTAAAATGTCCATGCCCTTTAGCCCAGAGACTCCACTGCTAAATATGTACCTCAAGGAAGTCAGTGATGAAAAGAAAGGCTGGATATACATAAAAATATTTATAGCAATTTTTTTTGGTAGTAACAGAGCTGGATACCCATCAATTGGGAAAGTGATGGCTAAACAAGTAGAATTTTACTGTATTATAAGTAACATTGAATATGATGAATACCAAGCAGCATGTGAAGACTCATAAGAACTGATGCAAAGTGATATAAGTAGAACTAGGAAAACAATATATACAATGGCTACAACAATTTAAATAGGAAGAAAAATAACTGGAATGGGATGCTTTGAAATTCTGGTGTCCAACCCTGACCCCAAAAGAAGAGATAAGATTAGGTACTCCTTCCTTTCTTTCCAGAGGTGAGAGACTATGGATGTGAAATATCTCCTATAATGTCAAACTTTTTAAATGTGTTGCTTAGTTTTGCTGATTTTTTCTCTTTTATTCTTTATTATAAGAAATGGCTCTCTGAATCAGATATGGACTGGGGCATATTGGGAAATGTAGGTGATATAAAACAATAGATCTATAAATAGATTTCTATTTTTAAAATATTGGATTTGTGAGAAAATAAGCAGTACTTGTAGATTAGTCTAAAAATGTGAATTCTAGGATTTCTTTATAGCAATGTGGTATAGTGTATAGAGTGCTAGAGTATTGGAAATCAGGAAGTCATGAAGATGAGCTAGAATTTGCATAAGATATTTTCTAGGTGCATGATCTGGAACAATTGGCTTAATTTCTATCTCATTTAACTATGGAGATAATAACTACTCAAATATCTACTTCATAGAGTAACAACAATGAGAATCAAGTGAGTTAATTTATGCAAATTGCCTTAAAAATAACGTGATATATTTGTAAAATATAAGACCCCCCCCCCCCCAAATCTACCCACCTCCCACACACAATGTGAAGGAAGCTAGTTGGTATAGTGAATAGAGTGCTGGACTTTGAATCAGAAAGACTTATCTTCCTGTGTTCAAATCCAGCCTCAGACACTTACTAGTTATGTGACCCTGGACATTTGACTTAACCCTGTTTGTCTCTGTTTTTTCATCTGTAAAATGAGCTGGAGAAGGAAATGTCAGTATCTTTGCCAAGAAAACTCCAAAAGGGTCATGAAGAGCCAGACAGGACTGAAAAATGACTGAACAAAAATCCATATTTAATACATAAGAATTATATATACATATGTGTGTATATAATTCTTTAACCTCAGGAATCCAGATTAGTAATTGAAAACATAAAAATTAGGTTCTAAGAGCAAAATTATCAAATTATAAAATCCCTTAATGTAACTTACCTTGCTACTCCCAGAAAAGTTGACATAAAAACTCAGAACTTAGGAAATTACCTCCTCGTTTGGACAGACTTCCCAGAATTCCTCAAATGCGTGGTGCCTTGCATTTCACCTAGGAGAGACTATTCATAGTATACATTAAACTTAAGGATGAGGAGGGTCATGAGGATTTTAGAGAAACCATTTGGCTAGCAATTTTGGGAGAATCCATTACTAGACTATAGAAGACACCATGCTGGCTGGAAGGGGCTTTGGGGAAGATCACCCGCTCTGAATTTTTGTTGAAGATTGAAAAGCTGTGATAGGATGATGGAGGTAAAGTGGGAGCTGAGAATAATGTGATTGCAAGCAAGTATGCTCCAATGAATGTAATTACACTTTATTAATACATGAAAATAATAAACTATTTGTAAGGAATGAAACAGTTTGAGAAAGTGGATGAAATCAGATAACAGGAAGTGTTAGGATTAGTTAAATGAATCAGACATATCTCTAGGTATGTCAAACAAGGGATTGGAATATGAAAGTCATTTATTTAACTTTGGGAGTGCCTTGACCAGCAGTGTCAAATTTCGAGATCCTTATGTCTATAAGCAGAGGTCAGCAAAGATGGGATAGAGAGAACCCAGATAGCATAGTAATCCCCCCATTGGATGAATTGTATCAATAATACACAAGGCATTTAGCTATCTATCTGGGAACTGAGAGAAGCAAAGTATTCATGATGAAGTCAGGTAGTTTCAGGAAATTTGACTTCTTTAAGGTAAGAGAAGTGCAGCTTTAGGACTTTAGGGTCCTGAAGAGTTGGGGCCCAGATAGCCATATACATTCTAGGGAGAACTGAATAAGCATTCCAGGAAGGGAGAAAAAAAGGCTTTCTATCCAGGTGCTGTGAATTAGCCCTTTGCCACATGTGCCTGGATTCTATAAGTACATGTGAGAGAGTGTGCCCCAGACTTTGTGGCAGATGTTTTTATATCAAGTACTCTTACTATATACTATTAGTAAATGCCCCTTTAAAAATGTTAATTTACCTTGACTGTCTAATTTACATTGGGGAACATACCAGATGGGGGCTCACAAATAACATACTAGAAACTACCTACAAGCCATCAAGAACCTTGAGGGGAAAAGTTGTTAACTGCTTTCTGGGGATCTGCATGCTAAAGCAAGTGGGAGTTGGGAAGTAGGACTGGAGGGAGTGCTACACAGGCAAACCATCAGGCTGTGAGTGAGACACACAAACCCCAAGCCATACTCTCTTCCTTTTTGTCCTTGTCAATGAAGTAAGGTGAGGCACTTCCTATTTTCTGCTTCATTATATTCACTTCCTGCTTAAATTCTCCTTTCTAGGCTATTTGAGGGGCAGGCAAGTTTGGAAGTGGTTTAAATTAGGATAAAATTTGTAGGTAAACAAACTCAAACTGTTTGCTTAATTTATTGAACATAATTTATGAGAGATAGAGAGACAGAGAGACAGACAGACAGAGACAGAGACAGAGAGACAAAGAGAAATAGAGAGAAGACATTTTTGCTTGGCTAAGTTATGAGCAGAGCCACAGAGTTAAGGACAGTGCTAGGTCTTATATCCCATAAATTTGGCAGAATACACAGGAGTCTTGTTGCATGACATTGGGGTGATGTCATGACATTCATTGAATTGGATTTAAGTGAGAGAGGGCTGTGCAAGGTCACCAACCTCATTCTCTTCTCCAAAGCCATCTGGATCTAGTGACAAGACATATATCAAGATGACTGGAGATGGCTCTGGATATTTGAGTCAATCAGGATTAAGTGACTTGCCTAGGATCACATAACTAGTAAGTGTCTGGGGTAAGATTTGAATTCAGATGCTCCCAACCTCAGAGCCAAGTGCTCCATCCACTCTGCTACCTAGCTGTCCACCCCCCACCCTCACCACACATGAATCTTAGAAAAGTAACCAAGACCCTTAGAGACTACTGGCTGAGAAAAGCTATGCTGGCAGCCTAAGTTTCCCTGGTTGTTTCCCTCAGGAAAACTCAAAAGAAAAGCTTGGTTCCAGTGTGGGAGTGAAACAAAGATTCTAAGGGTATATGGTTTTCTAGGAGGAGATTTTTGTCTGCATGGCAATTATCAAAGCAATGTGTTTAATAAAGACAGAGAAGAACTGATAAAGAGTATGCTTCTGCCCACTAGAGTTACCTAGAAATGGATAAAACACTGGATAAAAAAGTTGCTTGTTTTTTAACTTGTTACCCCTATAAAAATAGGTGGAAAAATGTATTTTTGGATCTGATTTCAAATATAGCTCTGGATTTTGTCCACTGCCCTCCATTTTCTCAGGAATCATAATTTTATGTTTTTTAAAAAATAATTAAAAAAACTAAACAAAATTATGTTTGCTTAACCCACCTAAAAGGCAACTACTAATGTTCTCCTATGGAACATTTCTCTTCAATGTCCAGCTGTATTTAGGTAGCATGTTATTTGAACTGATTTTAAGATCAAATTTCTATCCACTAGAGCTTAGGTTCTTAAACTGCAGGTCACCACCCCAGATGTGGTCACGTAACTGAATGTGGGGGTCATGAAATTTTGGCAACACTAAAAGTTATGTATAACTATTTTATAAATGTATACACCTGACATTGTGTAAAAATTTCCCGGGTGAAAAGGGGTCATGAGTGGAAAAAGTTTAAGAACCCCTACCCTAGACCACACTGTCTCTTGATACATACATGTGTCTCCTGGTACATCATGGGTGCTTCATAAGTGCTAGGTAATTTATTGAAAAATGAGACCTGTACTTTTCTAATAGGTTCAGAATTTTGCCCTTCTAAATATCCAGTTTCTCACTGTCATGCATTTGCTACCGTTAGAGTACAGTGTGTGGATTATATTTTGACCATAATCAGGGAAGCAAAGAGCAAACAAAATCCAAAGAAAAGACATTGCTTATCTCTGACGACATTTTCTGGTCTAGTAAGAAAATCAGCTGTTATTTAATCATTTGGAGATCCTAATTATAAGGCAATAAATGTCAGGGAAAGTATTTGACATAACAAGGGTAGCTATTTAATAACTGTTTTTATTCTATCCTTTACCATTTGTTTGTCCTCCCACTTCCTTGGTCCATTGAGAAAGCACTTAAAAATTAATAGTAACACAAGGTGGATCCAGGCTCTTGTTTTCTTTTAATTCTTTTTGGTTTATGTTTCATTGTCATTAAACTCCTCTAATCTCCTGTGTCTTTGGAGCCAATTCCCTGCTGACAGGGCATAAAGGCATCAAATACTCCTCCTGCCTGAGATAAGTAATTTGGTTACATAAACTCTTAACTCTTTTTGGAACAATAGGACTTTTCACTTAGAGTTGAAGAATGAATGGAAAAGAGCACTTAATAAATGTTTATATTATTGAATTGTTGAGTACAGTTATAGTAGGCACCTAATATATAAATGTTTTTTGGAATCAATTACAATGCATTGGAGTCAGTTTCAAAATTTTGATTTCATCAAAGTCAATAAGAACATTTTGATTGCCCACATTTCAAGAACAAGACTATGAAAGGTTTGCTTTTCTTTTATATATTCAACCCCCTGAGACCTGAAAAATGAGCTTTCACATTATCTTGCCCAACATCAGGCCACCAAGCCATTTCTTGGCCTCTTTGCAACTGTAGCTGCCCTCTATATTGTCTTCCTCTATAAGAATGTAAACTGTTTGAGAGCAGGAACTATCTTCTAAATTCTCTCCGTCTCTGCTTCCCCTCCCTGGGAAACTAAGCAATTTGATATGGGTTATACATGTACAGTAATGCAAAACATATTTTGATATTAATAAAAGTACAAAAGAAAACATAGACCACAAAAAAATAAAGCAAGTGGAAAATATTATGCTTTGATCTGTATTCAGACTCCAGTTCTTTCTTTGGAGGTGGATAGCATTTTTCAACACGAGTCCTTTGGAATTGTATTGCATCATTGTATCGCTGAGAGTAAAGTCATTCACAGTTGATCGTTGTTACAATATTTCTGTGACTGTGTACAATGTTCTCTTGGTTCTACTCACTTTATTTTGCATAAATTCATGTAAGTCTTTTCAGGTTTTTCAGAAATCATCCTGCTGATTTTTCTTAGAGGACAATAGTATTCCATAACAATCATATACCATAACTTGTTCAGTCATTCCCCAATTGATGGGTATCCCCATAATTTCCAATTCTTTGCTACCACAAAAAGAATGGCTATAAATATTTTATATAAATAAGTCCTATTCATTTTTTAAAAAAAAACCTCTTTGAGATACTGACCTACTGGTGTTGTTGCTGGATCAAAGGATATGCACAATTTTATGGTCCTTTAGGCAGAGTTCCAAATTATTCTCCAAAAGAGTTGTCAGCTCACAACTGCACCAACAGTGCATTAGTGTCCCAAATTTCCCACATCCCCTCCAATATTTGTTATTTTCCTTTTCTGTCATATTAATTAATCTGTGGTACCTCAGAGATGTTTTAATTTGAATTTCCCTAATCAATAATGATTTAGAGCATTTTTCATATGACTATAGATAGTTTTGATTTTTTTGCCTAAAAACTGCCTGTTTATATCCTTTGACCATTTATCAATTGAGGAATGATTTGTATTCTTATAAACTTTATTCAGTTCTCTATTTTTGAAAAATGAGGTTTTTTAATCAGAGACATTAGCTATAGTATCTCCTCCTCCCCCATTTCTGCTTTCCTTCTAATATTGGTTGCATTGGTTTTGGTAGGAAATTAAATTCTAAGTGGAGAGACAAAGTTTAAATCATTAGGTAGATACAAGAAATATATAGAGTATTTGGAAGGGACTCTAAGAAAAAAAGCCATTATTGAGGGCTGGGAAAGTCCTTCAGGAGCAGGTATGAGCTGAGTCTTGAAGGAAGTCAGGGAAATTGCGGCAGAAACAGTGATATGCCAGTCAATGCTTAACAACCAGTTTTATGAAAAAAATGTTGTAGGACAGACTTAAGTTTAACACTTAAGTCATGAACATTTATTTTCTCCATTACTTTCTTAAGTCTGGACAACCAGCACAACAATAAATCAACCCCCCCCAATTTGTTATCATTTGCTGATTTCTGATCTGTAAATGCTTCTAGTGAAATTGAACAATTCACTTCATGAGCAAGTGTGAACTAGGCTCAGCACATTCAGGGAGAGGGGATAGGAGAGAACAAACCAGGTAGAGATAGGCAATAGAGTATTGTGTTCTTGGATCTCCAAGTAGGCCAGTGTTGTTACAAAGTCAAGTGTGTGGAGGAGAACAATGTGTATGAAGCCTGGGCAGGTAGGAAGGGGTCACCTTTTGAAAAGCTTTAGATTCCAAACAAAGGAGTTTATAGTTGATCATGAAGGTAATAGGGAATCACTGGAGTTCACTAAGCATAGGTGGTGACATTGTCAGATCTACATTTTAGGAAAATCAATGTTGCAGTTTAATTGAGAATGGATGGGAGTAGGGAGAGACTCAAAGATGGGAGAGGGGTTAGGAAGTATTCAATATTCCACATTGATGAGATCTCCTTAGATATCGGCATTGCCACCCCGGGGAATGTCTAACACACTTCAGGATCCAAACAGAATTACAGGATGCTAGTGCTTTCAGGTTCCTTCAGGCCCTGAAGAGAAAATCTAATCTGACCTCCTTGGGAAACCAAGGCAGAGAAGTTCAATGATTTGTTAGAGATCCCACAACTCTTAAGTGACAGAGCCTTGCCTTGAACTTTTGACCCTAAGGTCCAGCAATCTGTCCACCCATACACTGTTTCCTTCCCAGTTCTAGTTAAGATAACCTCAAAACCAGATTCACCTCATTCTTCTTCAATTTGGTGCTGGATTGTTCTTATTTTCAGTAGCTTTAAGCCTGATGCATCCTGTCTCGAAGCATTTTTACACACCGCTGAAAAGCCTCATGGTTTCTTTTTCTTTATATGAGACTCACCTCGCTGTGCCACGTTGGGCTGTTCAGGAGAATTCCCAGGTGGCAGAAAAAAACATATTGTTATCATTAGATTGTTATGAAGAAGGGAATGTCTGACTCACTCCGAAGCTGATGTGCTTGTTGCTCCTCTGTCCTCGCTGACCTCAGCATCTGGGGAATGAGTGAGAATATTGTAGCCCTTGGAGGGAAATGCTGCCAAACCCAAGCAGAAACCCAGAGGGGTTTGAAATAATTATGGACTAGGCAGAACTGTATATCAATAATCCTTGAGTCATAGCATGTCAGGAAAACTTTGTTAAGTTCTGGAAGAGGCCTGATTAGGTCTCCTGTGCCTAGGAAGAAAGAGATTGTTTATTTTTGTTGCAAAGCAATGGAGCTGCTCTCCTCTCATGCTTTTCTGTTTATCTAGTCTAAGTGTGAACTGGTGCTAGAGTACAGTGGCCTGCTTCCAGGCATTCCTTCATTGGGGTGGGGAAGTGGGAGTAAACTGAGCCAATCTAATCAGATTGGCAGTTATGGGCTGAATCTAGAACCTACTTAGTCATAGCTGGAGCTTGGGAGCAGCAAAACCCATGATTTCCAAACCCTAAAGAGATCCAGAGGTATGGTATCCCACCACAAGGAAAACACAGTGTTGAGTGAAAGTCTGAGCATCCCATCACCATCTATTGATTATATTTGCTGTTCAGTTGTTTCTGACTCCATTGACCCCCTTTGGGTTTGTTTGGTTTTTTTTTTTTTTTGGCTGAGATACTGGAGTGGTTTGCCATTTCCTTCTCCAGCTCATTTTACAGATGAGGAAACTGAGACAAACAGGGCTAAGTGCCTGGGGTCACACTGGTAAAAAATGTCAGAGGCCAAATTTGAACTCAGGTCTTTCTGCCTCCAGGCTTGGCACTCTATCCACTGTACCACCTAGACACCCATTGCTTGTATAACACCCTCTTATCTAAGACATTCTAGTGCAGTTGGAATGGATGTCTGCTGAATGGGATGGAAATCCTCAGTGTTCTGATCCAAAGAGGGGAAGCTGGAATCTCTTGGGAGCCTGGAAATATGCAAATGTGATCAAGGGTGGGGTTATTGAAGATCTTAGAGCATGCTTTCACAGCAATAAACAGGAGAAACCAAAGTCATGGAGGAGTGGGTAGACAAGGAGACCACCATCAGCCCTTGCTACTGCTTCCATGCCCAAGAAGCTTCAAGTGTGTGTGTGTGTGTGTGTGTGTGAGAGAGAGAGAGAGAGAGAGAGAGAGAGAGAGAGAGAGAGAGAGAGAGAGAGACAACCAGAGGGAAGATACTGAAGTCCTCTGTGGAGGGCCCAAGGAACAGAGAGGACCAGACAGCAGGAGGTTGCTTGGTTTCGTGGCTGCTCTCACTTTTACTGCAGCTGCTGCTGCTGTTTTCCTCTCCACCCAGACTTGGGGGTGAGATTCTGGAAAAGACCCTAGCTAAAGGATAGAGGATAACATGGCGCTATAGCATAAGAGCCAGAGCTGTCCCTGTTTGAGAACTACAATTGGTGAAGCTGCCTCTGTGTCTCTTACTTTACTCTAGCTTTCTTGCTGAGCCTATTGCTTACCATTTCTTCTTTGTTTCTTTAAAAAATCCAAAAGTCTGTTTGCTTTGTGTATTGGCCATTTAGTTGCAAAAGAACAGTAGAGACTATGTGCCAGGTGCTGTGCTTTCTAAATATTATCTCAATTGATCCTCCTAATAACCTTGGGAGGTTATCATATAGTATAATATGATATGATATGATATAACATAACACAACACAACACAACACAACATAACATAACATAACATAACATAACATAACATAACAGAACAGAACAGAACAGAACAGAACAGAACAGAACAGAACAGAACAGAACAGAACAGAATAGAATAGAATAGAATAGAATAGAATAGAATAGAATAGAATAGAATAGAATAGTCCCATTTTATAGGGGAGGAAACTGAGGTTAAGAGACTTGACTGAAGTCCCATAGTTAGTATCTAAGGCTGGAGTCGAACTCAGGTCTTGACTCCAGGCTCAGCACTTTACCCATTGCACCATCTTGCTGCCTAAAGAAATCAGTTACTCTAAGATAATCACTATGTATGTGTGTATCCTTGGTTAAAAAGAAAGAAAGAAAGGAAGAAAGAAAGAAAGAAAGAAAGAAAGAAAGAAAGAAGGAAAGAAAGAAAGAAAAAGTTAAAGCAATTAAGTGGAATTATGCTTGTTCTAGGACATGGCAAAAGAAGGTGATTTTCTTTCTAATAATAGGGTTTTCTTTTTCACCAGCTGGGGGCTCAAGTTGAACAAAAGAGTGATTTATTGATTTATTGATATTGATGTAATTGATGTATGTTAATTTGTTGATGATTGATGTTTATCAATATTTGTAGGTTATTTATTGATATCAGAGATGATTTATTGATGTTATTATAGCTCCCTTAAGGCAGGGGAAAGATTAATGAACCTAGGCTAAAAGAAATCTGAGCCAGCAGTTGGGGAGTGGGAGGGGGTGGGGGAAGCCTGCAGATGGGAAAAGATCTGATAAAGTGAGAGCTAGTCTCTTTTCTCTGATGCAGTGGACTCAGGCAACTCCCTTCCTCATCGTTCTTCTGAAGCAGGTTAAGGGAAGGGTGATCCATTTACTCAACTGTATTTCATTTACTTGGAGTGATAAAATGCCTAATCAATCTCACCCATAGGCCTTAGTGTCACGCTTTAGACTAACTGTGAAAAGTCTTTGAAAGCCATTTGAAGAAGCTAAATCATTTCAGGCTGGAGGTCTGAAGCATCACCTTAGTTGGAATTGGAAAATCCCAGTGGTGGCAGGTAGGAGAGAGCATTCCAGTCCACCCTTGAAGTAAAGGTAAGAGTGAGCTCTAGCAGAGAAGGAAGTTATTGAAGAGGGTCATTTGTTCTATAGGCATTGAGTAGAATGGAAGACCTGGGCTGAGATAACTCTCAAGGAAAGGTCTGAATTTTCCCACTTGTACATATTTATTCAAGAGACTGTAATATAATCTGTTGTTTTCTTACCCAAATGTTTCCAGTAAGGTGAATTTTGCCTCAACCACAAGGTCAGAGGTTAACACTATACATATATACACACATAAAACATACACACATACATACATTTATCATCTATCTATCTCTTTATCTATCATCTATCTATCTATATTGGTTAATATAAATTTAGACAGAGGCCCCAACCTTTGTCTAAAAGTTAGAAGTTTTCCTGAGGGCTCAAAGTGATTGTGATAGAGCTAATTCATAACTCATCATTATTATTATTATTTTTGTGAGGCAATCGGGGTTAAGTGATTTGCCTAGGGTCACACAGCTAGTAATTGTTAAGTGTCTGAAGCCTGATTTGAACTCAGGTCCTCCTGAATCCAGGGTCGGTGCTCTATCCATTGTGCCACCTAGCTGCCCCAATTCAGAACTTTTTATCTAAAATAAACTCCCTAAAGTTGGGTAGATATAGGGTCATGCCTGGAATCAGGAAGACTCCTCTTCCTGAGTTCAAATCTGACTTCAGATACTTACTGTGTGACCCTGGGCAAGTCACTTCACCCTGTTTGCCTTGGTTTTCTCATCTGTCAGATGAGCTGGGGAAGGACCATTCCAGTATCTTTGCCAAGAAAATCCCAAATGGAGTCATGAAGAGTGGGATATCGTGGGAAAAATGACTGAGCAGCACCAAAGTGAGGAAGGAATCACAGGAAGCCTAGAGGTCATTATATTGCTCCTAGGTTTAATGATCATAATGGTGTTACAGAGAAAGTCACATTCTCCTCTGTCAAGGGTAGTGGAGGATTTTGCTAATGAAAAGCCCCACAAAAGGGGCTCAGACCACAGGAGAGTGGGAGCTAGAGAGGAGTATCTCATGCTCCTCGTCATCCAGACAGCTTCATACCCATCACTATTGTTAGCTTTAGTTCTGCCCTCTGGGCCAAGTAGAACAAGTCTAAATGATTGGTCACATGACAGCCTTTCAAATACTATCCTAACCTCCTAAGACATCTTCTTGAGGTTCAATTTTTTTAGTTCTTTGAATGAATTTCCATGTGACATGGTTCTCAGTTCTCTCATCATCCTAGCTGATCCTTTTTTTATTTCCAGCTCCTTTTCATAGAAACTGTTATTTAGCCACAACTCCCCATTGAAGTAAGGATAGATAATGGAGGAGGAATACAAAACATGCTATGGTTACATAAGGATAATGTCAGGAGTTGTAGGTGACTCAGTGTACAGAGTGCTGGGCCAGGAATCAGGAAGACCTGAGTTCAAACCCGGTCTCAGATGCTTACCAGTTGTATGACCCTGGGCAAGTCACTTAATCCTGTTTGCCTCAAGTTTCCTCATCTGTAAAATGAGCTGGAGAAGGAAATGGTAAACCACTCCAATATCTTTGCTAAGAAAACCCCAAATGGGGTCATGAAGAGTTGGACATGATTGAGATGACTGAACATCACCACCACACCAAAGTTCAGAATTAGCTAAGGCTGGTGGGAACATCAATGGATAGCAAAACCCAAACCAAACCAAACCAAAACAAGCCCACTTTTTTTTCAAGCTATAGAGGTAGGGGTTGGACTTGTGATTTCAGTTAATTTAGGAAACTCTTGGGTAAAGAGAACCCCTCTAATAATTGGAACCTTCTCTACAACTTAGAGTCTTATGGACATGCTTGTTTTATTCCATAAAATTAAAAAGAAAAAGAATAAAAGAAATTAAAAAAAATAAAATTAAAATGTGGGGAAAAAAAGAAATTTGCCTAGAGCACTGAGAAGTTAAGTGACTTGTTCAGTATGATTTAGCCAGTACATGAAGGAAGAAATGAAATCAGATCATCTTGGCTTTGAGGGTACCCGCTCTGTACACTATAATATGCTACCTTTCTTTTGAAACTACATTGAAGGAAAAATAGAAGGATCAAAGAAGGCTTTTAGCTCTTGGTCAGAGGGGATAGAATAATGATACAGATCAAGAGCTTCAAGCAAACAGCTTTTAACGGGTTTTTGTTGTTGTTTGTACTTCATTTTCTGTGTTTTTTTTTTTTTTTGCAGGGCAATGGGTGTTAAGTGACTTGCCCAGGGTCATACAGTTGTCCTTCATTTTCAAAGAGGACTAATGACATCATGGGGTGATATCTTGAACTTGTGTGTGAGTTGGATTTAAGTGAGACAAAGTCATACAAGGTCATCAGGTTCATTCCCTCTTCCAGAGTCATCAAAGTCCAGTGGCAAGACAAAGTCAAGATGATTGGTGATGGCTCTGGAATGCAGTGGAAAACCTTGGCTTCTTTGATGCCTGTCCAAGCTCTAAGTTTCCACATTGTTTGCTTGAGCTGTCTTCATGGTCATTGAAACAAATAGTTCTCATCTGCCCATTTTACTGAGGGAAGCCTTCACACTGGGGATAAACACCCCCCTAACTCACCCATAGGTCTAAGGCCTCTCAGTTACCTTCAACCTGGTTTAGCCCATCTGCAAAAATGGTTTTACTGCAGTGTTGCCCCTGTGCATGGTACAGCTTCTTGGAGCCACAGGTGAGAATTGGGTGAATTGGGTGGATACCAAACGTGGATAAGCAGTCCTGAAAAGGGCTCAGCAAGCTCTTAAATCAGTGATACTAGTCCTTCCTGAACGCCTCTTACACCCCATGGATTTTTACAGGGTTTCTAGCTTACTGGGCCCTTTTTTTAACAGCAAGATTCAGAATGCTCATAATGATATCTGAAATTTGGTATTCAGTGTGGTTTAAAATCTAAATTGTGGGTCCTAATCTGCCCCCCCCCCCCGTGTTGGGGCGGGGGGATGCTGGCTAAAATCACTGATAAATTCAGCAAGAGTTTAGGCTTTTAAAGATTTATTTAAGCTTGGATCTATTAGGTATAGCCAGAGAGACATAAACCTTTCCTTTCTTAGCAGCCCATATGAAATTCTGCCACCAAGCCAATGTCCTGAATGACAAAGAAGACTCCTGTTCTTCTTTTCCCAACTGGTGCCTCTTTCTCCCCCAAAAGAGAGTTCTTCCATGCACAAGCATTCACTTCCTAGTTCCTCTCTCCCTCCCCCAAAGGGGAGGTCCTTCAAGCTGATTGGTTGAGAGTGGTCTCTTGCTGACCTCAGTAGTACACCAACACAGCCAGGTGTGGTCCCCTTCCAATCATGCTTAAGTAGGTACTTAGTTTCTCATTCTCAGGCAATTCAAACAATACTAAATCAATCAGGTGGGACCCCTGGGCATCTGCCAAGTCCCATTATTTTATTACAAGTGACAACCAACATGGAAGATTGTTGAAAGTTTCAGATTTTGTTAGGGAAACCAAAGGTCTTCAACCAAAGACCGGTGCCATGTCTATGGGAACAGCAAAGTTTCACAATGGATAGAGTACCAGATCTAGAGTCAGGAAGTCCTGAGTTCAAATATAGCCTCAGACATTACTGACTGTGTGATCTTGGGCAAGTCACTTAACTTCTGTCTGTCTCAGTTTCCTCATATATAAAATGGGGATAATAATAACACCTACATTCCAGGGTTGTTGTGAAGATCAAATGAGTTAATAATTGTAAAGTGCTTAGCACAGTTCCTGGTAAATAATAAGCACTTTATAAATGCTAGCTATTATTATTAGTTATTATGTGGATATCATGCTGTAAGCTGCTTAATGAAGGACTGGTGCAATTAGGGGCCAAGAAGCTAATTGGGTGAAATACCATCCTACTCAGATTTGTAACAAACATTGTCTCTGCCATATATCCAACAGCATTTACAGGAGGAGTTTGTAAAAAATATAGTTTGTAAAGAGGAACAGCTCTCATTTTCAGTTTTTAGGAATTACTTCTGTTTTCTTGCCAAGGAGAATTGTGTTTGGATTGGAATAAGATAGAATGATAATAGTTAATAGAAGGGTGATGACTCAGATAAGTAGGGAGATAGTGATGCTTACTACTAACTGATATTAACAAGTTCAAGTCACCAATCTCAGATGACTTATATCCCAAGACACAGAAAAAAATGGCAGATATGTTCAATGTTCCGCTGCCAGTGATCTCTGGGTGGTGGAAAATGGGATAGCTATCATGGGATTGAAGAAAAACCAATGTCTTGAATTTACAATTAACTTGATTTCCATTCCTTGAAAAATATGGTCTCAAAGAGACAGAATGTTTTCGTCAAGGTCATTGGTCATGTGACTTTTTGGTTAAGATGGCAGCATGAAGGGTTGAAGAAGATCTCCTATATATACTCCAGCAATGATATAAAATAAGCATTAGATCAAATAGTGAGGAAGAAATCCAAAGATAAACATCAGTGAGCTCCTCTATCTATCCCAGGAAGGTACAAAAAGACAACCTGAGGTCATAGGCACTGGAAGAGAGTCCTACAAAGGAAACTACAAGTTGGAAGCTTTTAGCAACATTTCAATCAGGGATAGCCCAGGAGGGAAGGAGACTTGTAGCAGCTTCTCAAACTTAAATGCCTTGGGGTCTGGAAGACCATAGCTAGATGGCCAGATCTGCTCCAGGGGATTTAGAAGAACACAAGCTCTGATCAGCATTGACACTGAAGTCTCTATGTGTTCCAAACACAGACATTCTCAGGGAGATTCAATATTGTTGGTTAGGAGCAGCAGGAAGATCATAGGGAGAGCTGTAGGGGTGGGTTATCTTAGGAATATGTTGGAAGGGGGTTGTTATTGTGACCCCTTTACCCACAATGATGAGTTGACTGGTTTTGTAAAAAAAAAAAATTCTTAGTTTTGAATGGTGTTTGGGGTCAGTCAGGACAGCTTCACTCAATCCAGTACCTTTCCACCATGCCACATAGGTTACATGCAAATCTCCCCCCTACACACACACACACACACACACACACACACACACACACACAAACACACACACACACACACACACACAGAGGATAAAAAACCCAAGCGTATTATTCTGAGAAACAGAAAGGACAATAGAATGTGCCAGTTACTACCTCGCTATAGCCAAATATTGAAGAATGAACACAAGCAGGTTGGGATTAACTTCATCTGGGCAAATTCATTGTGAACAGGCATGGTGAGATTGCTCCAAAATGGACAAACCAGGAAGAGAATATTTCTTGACAAGTCCTGGATTAGGGTCTAGAAGGCACTGTTATATTCTTCCAGGAAAAGGAACATTGATGTTTGGTAATTTTGGATTGAAGGGAGGTGTTAAAAGTCTCCTCAGGCTGTGTCCAAAGAGGTAGGCAGTGATTTGGCCAGCTTGTTCTGCCAGGCAGAACATAAAGGCCATTTTGGTATAGGCTATGGGGAATTACTCTTGGATCATCCAACTAGAAATTTATTAGGAAAGAATATGTTGGGATCAAGTCAAAGTGTTCTCTGATGTTAACTACCATTGAGGGTTAGAGGAGAATCATATGGCAGAGGTCAGAGCAGGAAAATGTAGGTAGTGGTGGTGTTTTGGAGAAGGGTCAGCATGGCCTTGATGAGGCAGCACTTTGTTGAGGAAAGAAGGAAAGGCATCCTTTGAAAACTTCCATGCAATATTTCTGCCAAGCATTTTGCTATCAATCAACAAGCATTGATTAAGCACATTCTGGGAACTATTCTAGGTGTTGGGGACATGGAAACAAAAAAGAAACAATATCTTCTCTCACGGAGCTTACATTTTATCAGGGGGAAAACAAATGCCTATATAATCACGCACAGAATAAATATAAGGAGAATAAATACAAATAAATGGAAGGCAGTTAATAGTTTTTGTTTATTTATATAAAAGTATTTTATTATTTTCCATTTACATGTACAGATAGTTTTCAACATTTGTTTATATAAGATTTCCAATTTCCAATTTTTCTCCCTCCCTCTCCTCCCTCCCCCCTCCCCTAGACAGCAGGTAATCTGATATAGGAGATATATACATATATATACATATTATATATACATATGTATACATATACATATAAACATTAAACATATTTCTGCATTAGTCATGTTATAAGAGAATAAGAGCAATAAGGAAAAACCTCAAAATAGAAAAACAACAGCACCAAAAACAAAAGAAATAGTATGGTTCAATCAGCATCCATATTCCACAGTTCTTTTTTTACCCTGGATTTGGAGAGCCTATTTCATCATGAGTTCTTTGGAACTTTATCATACCATTGTATTGGTGAGAAGATTGATCAACACACAACATTGATGATACTGTGTACAATGTTCTTCTGATTCTGCTCATCTCACTCATCATCAGTTCATGCAAGTCCTTCCAGGTTTCTCTGAACTCCTCCAAGGCAGTTAATAGTTAAATATAAGGTAGTTAGGAAGGGACCACATTGAAACATGGGGAGATTAGGAAAGTCTTGATGTGGAATGTGGTAGCAAGTTGTCTTGAAGGAAGAGAAGGAATTTTTCTGAGGCAGAGGTGAGGAAGAAGTGTATTGTAGGTATGGGGTATGGCCAGTCTAGAGGCATGTAGGAGATGAGTGCTGTGTGCAGGAGATCACTTTGGTTGGAATGGAAAGTGGAGGAAGAGTAGTGATGTGCAATGAATTTGGAAAGATAAGTTGAGGATAGGTTATGAAAGACTTTAATTACCAGGAGGAGAGTTGATGTTTTAATCCTAGAGGCAATGGGGGGGGGGAATTGAAGCTTATTGAGTAGGGGAGGGGCATGGTCAGATTTGCAATTTAGGAAAATCATTTTGTCAGTTGTGTGGAGGATGGACTTGAATGTGGAGAGACTTGAGGCAACAAGACCAGTTAAGATGCTGTTGTTCAGTTGTGTCTGACTCTTCATGACTTTGTGAACCATAGCACACCAATGCTGTCTTTGGGGTTTTCTTGGCAAAGATATTGGAGTGTCTTACTTTTTCCTTCTCCAGGAGATTAAGGCAAAAAGAAGTTAAGTGACTTGCCCAGGGACACAGAGCTAGGAAGTATTTGAGGCCAGATTTGAACTCAGGTCTTTCTGACTCCAGGTGCTCCATTCACTGAACCACCTACCTGCTTCTAGGATGCTGTTACAGCAATGTAAATAAGAAGTGAGGAGGGCTGGACTAAGATGGTGGCCCTGTGAGTGAAGAGAAGGAGTAAGATATGAGATGTAGAGGAAGAAGCATCAACATTTGACAACTGATTGGATATGTGGGATGAGAGAAAGAGAATAAGGAATTGAGCATAATTCTGAGATTATGAACCTGGGAGACTGGAGGAATGGTGTTGCCTTGGGCAGAAATAGGGAAATTTCCTTTTTTTTTTTAAATTTTGTTCTCTGTGGGGCAATGAAGGTTAAGTGACTTGTCCAGGGTCAAACAGCTAGTAAGTCTGAGACTGGATTTGAACTCAGGTCCACCTGAATCTAGGGCCGGTGCTTTATCCACTGTGCCACCTAGCTGCCCCCAAGATTTTTTCTTTCTTTCTTTTCTGTAGAAATAGGGAAATTTCCAAAAAGGATGGGGTTTTGGAGAAAGATAAGTTCTATTTTGGACAGCTGGGCTTGAGATAACTCTAGGATACTTAGTTAAGGTGGTCTGTCAAAATCTCTCTCGCTCCTTTCCCTAACCTCCTTCTCCACCGTGTCGGTATTGTTACAGTTCTGGACTTCTAGGTCCTTACATTGATCTTTGCTGAGTAGGAGAGGAAGAAAGTGACAGGAAGAAGGAAGAGAATGTTTCTGGCTGTTTGCAATTTTACCATTGTATGCATGAGTTCATCTTTTTGCTGAAATTCTGTTGGGACTAATTGACATTTGTCTCTTGACCCTTCCCAGATAATTTGTGAATTTCCTCTATCCATGGACTGAATTATTCTTCTGTTTTTTTAATGACTGGATTTTCTCACAATTCTCCATGGTTTTTTATATGCCAGGAGAATCTGGCAAGGCAAGAAGATTTCAGTGATTCATAGGCTATATCCTCTTCCAAATCAGCTGAACAGTCAGAGATATGTGGTTCTTTTTCCTTCACCCAGAGGTGCCATATCTGGGTTTGCAAGCATCAGAAAAAGGGCAGAATTGGCCCTAGTGATGCCTTTTAAAATTTTAACATCTTCAGTTTCAGGAAAACTTGTAGTGACTAGATTTTTCCCTTCTATTTTATGCAAGACTAGGAATCTTCTTGGTCTCTTCAAATCACATAATAAATAAAATTTTAAAATGGTTAATTTAACGTCTTGGTATAGTGGAAAGAACACTGTATTTTTAAGTAAGGTAATTGCTGTTCAGTCATTTCAGTCATGTCCAACTTTTTGTGACTCCATGTGGGGTTTTCTTGGCAGAGATATTGGAATAGTTTGCCATTTCCTTCTCCAGCTCATTTTACAATTGAAGAACTGAGGCAAATAGGGTGGTGAATTGCCCAGGATCACATAGCTAGTCTGAGGCTAGATTTGAACTCAGGAACGTGAGTTACTGATTCCAAGCCCAGTGCTCTACCATGCCACCTAAGTGCCTTAAATAAAGTCAACAGGCATATATTAAGTGCCTACTATGTGCCAGGCACTGAGAATACAATGAAAAAAAAACCAGTTTCTGCTTTCAATAAGCTGACAGTGAAATGGGAGAAATAATGTGTAAACAATTACAGACAAATAAGTTATTTACAGGATAACCTGGAGACAATCCCCAAGGAAAGGTATTAAGATTAAGAAAGATCAGGAGGGGCAGCTAGGTGGCGCATTCAGGAGTACCTGAGTTCAAATCTGGCCTCAGACACTTGACACTTACTAGCTCTGTGACCCTGGGCAAGTCACTTAGCCTCCATTGCCCTGCAAAAAAAAAAAAAAAAAAAAAAAAAGGATCAGGAAAGGGTTTGAGTAGAAGGTAGGACTTTAGATGAAACTTGAAAGAAGCCAGGGAAGTCAGAAGATAAAAAGGGAGAGAGGGGCTGTGGATAAAGCACCAGCCCTGGATTCAGGAGGACCTGAGTTCAAATCTCGTCTCAGACACTTAACACTTACTAGCTGTGTGACCCTGGGCAAGTCACTTAACTCCAATTGCCTCACAAAAAAAGGGAGAAAGTTCCCATCATGAAAGAAGGCCAGTGAAAATACTGAGACTGAGTGAGGAAAACTGAGTTCAATCTGCCCTTCACCACCATACAGATATGGGACAGTAGACAAATCCTTTCATCTCTTATTGCTTTTGTTTCATCATCTGCAAAATGAGAACATTGATTTGAATAAACTCTAAAGTCTTTTGGAATTTTAACATTTTGTTAGACACTTACTAGGCAAGCCAATCCAATATCTTTGCCGAGAGCTAGACCCCATCTGGGGTCACAAAGAGTTGGACATGACTGAACAACAAAACAAAACTCTTTAAAAATCCTCACCATTAAAACAAAAACAAAAACAAACAGATGAATAAAACTTTCACATTTACATGAGCAATTTAAGGTTTACAAAGTGTTTTTCTCATCACAACATTATGTGGTAGATTTTGAAAGCATTCATCCATTTTGTGGATGAGGATAGAGAGACTCAGAAATGTTAAGTGATTTACTTGAGTTCATACAGGTGTCAGAGTCTGGATCCAAACCTAGGTCTCTCAGTTCCAGACCTATTGCTCTTTCCTCCGTACAACATTGCCTCTGTTTCTGAGGGCCTTTACAGAACTCTAAAAACCCCAAGAGAAATGAATATGTAAGAGAA
Organism: Dromiciops gliroides; assembly: GCF_019393635.1. Lineage (NCBI taxonomy): Eukaryota > Metazoa > Chordata > Mammalia > Microbiotheria > Microbiotheriidae > Dromiciops > Dromiciops gliroides. The sequence goes on along the minus strand of NC_057861.1, from coordinate 500,724,915 downwards.
TTAAGGGAGTTAGTTTTTTTCACTGATTTAATCACAGAAAAACTAGTTGTTAATCTAACTGTAAAAATGTGGCCACACCAGGTGATTCCTTTATGAGGTTTGAATAAATCCCTTGAAAGAATCAGAAAGGAAGCAATGTCCATAGCCTGCCACACCCCCAAGTTGACCTTTAGAAAGTTAGTTTCAGGGAATCCAGGAGAGATTCAGAGAGGAACCCAGCTCCTGGTGTGATGAGTTGAAGATGAATCAAGAACGGGAAGTTATATGAATCTGGAAGCATGGAGGCACGGGAAGCAGCTGCCAGAAAGAAAGAGGTAAGGGCTCACTGGGCTGTTTGAGCCAACCTGGCACAGGGTGTTGTGGAATGAAAGCTTTGTTGCTGAAGTCCTCCTCCCCGACCCAGACTAAACGACTTGTGGTAATTCTAGAATTTCTTATGGAATAGTTGAAAGCATTTTGTATTTGGAGTCAGTCTTAGGTTCTGATCCCAGTTTGTGTGTGTGTGTGTGTGTGTGTGTGTGTGTGTGTGTGTGTGAGTGAGTGAGTGAAAATGTGACTTAATTAATTAATTCAGCTCTTGAATTCTTCATTGTATTTTCTCAATGGTTATGTTGTAGCCTACTCACCATCACCACATTGCCTCATTTCTAATTTTTCTGACTAGATTGTCCCATGACTATCCAATATAGAACATCCTACTTAACCATTCTTCCCCATCCCCAATGTGAACTTTAAAAAGATCCATACTTTACCAGTATGGGTATTTCCTTTATGGATACCATCTTGCCATAGCATATGATCTTCAGTTATGGATTGCTATGACCCAAAGAATTCATCACTTGGTGGTCAAAGCTCTAGTTCCCCTCTTATTGGCCAATTTACTTACTTTTATTGTTAGGATAGATTGGTGCAAATATCACTTATTTTACTCTTTCCATCTACTAGATTGTAAGCTCTTAAAGGGGGCAAGGGAAGGAAGGAAACATGAATTCAATAAGCACCTACTATGTGCCAGGCACTATGCTAGTTGCTTTACACATATTATCTTATTTGATTTGATGGTCACAACTCTGGAATGTAAATGCCATTATTATTCCCATTTTAGAGTTGAGGAAATTGAGGCAGACAGAGGTTAAATGACTTACCCAGGGTCATACAGCAAGTGTCTGAGGTCAAATATGAACTTAGTTCTTCTGTATTCAGAACCAGTGCTCTATCCACTGTGACATCTAGATGTCTCAAGGTGGAGGTCCTGTGTCTTACTCATCAGATTATCCATGTTAGCTCATAACACAACCTCTTGAATATAAAAGTAGATCAATAAATATTTGGAAAATTTAAATAAATAAAAACTATATTTTTGTTGTTCAGATGTGTCTGACTCTTCATGACTTCATTTGGGGTTTTCTTGGCAAGGATACTGGAGTGGTTTGCCATAACTATATTTACTATGGACTATATAGTCCACAAATGTACAAAATAGGTGACAAGGATATATTTTGTTTGGGATCATCCTTGTCAACCAGAGAGAAACTTAAGGGTAAGTTGGTAGTAAGAGGTTATTTTTCTAGGGTATGATGGTCCTATGAAACTAGTATTTATATGTCATGTTGGAGAAAAACAAGGAGAAAATAAAATGGGGAAATTGAGAGACATAGAGACAGAGAACAGTGGTAATCAACCACAAACCCTGGAAATGAGTGTGCCTCAATTCCATCTTGTACCCAATCAGCTTATTTAAACATTCTAAAGTGATGTTTTTCTGGGAGGTTCTCCCCAATGATTATAAAACCTTTGGACAGACAAGATCGAAACAGTGTGGCAGGGCTATTTGTATGCAATTGGTACGGACTCATTCAGAATTCCTTTAGCTGGAATTGTAGATGTATCCAAGTTATTTCAAGGTTGTATCATGGAATTATTGGCTTAAATATAGCCCCTAGTGTATATGTGTGGTACCTGGTGGTACAATCAACTCACAGGATTCCCAGGGAATGGCTATTACAGATTCAAGGTTCTCTGTGGTCCTAGAATCTGTTGCTCACAAGTCTCCATTGATGCACTGACTTTTAATAGGAGTCCAGAGAATACAATTAGATATTTAATTAAATAGTTTAAGAATACCACTACTAGGTCTATTTTCAAAGATGATTAGGAAAAAAGAAAAGTACCTATGTGTTCTAAAATGTTTATAGCAGTTCTCTTTGTGCTGGCAAAGAATTGGAAATTTTAGGGATGGCCATCAATTAGGGAATGACTGAACAAATTGTTGTGATATGGTTGTGATGGAATACTATGGTGCTATGTGAAGTGATGAGTTCAACAATCTTAGAAGAACATGGAAAGACTTGCACAAAATAATGAAGACCAAAATGAGCAAAACCAAGACTGTATACAGCAATATTGCTTTAAGAATGACTTTGAGTGAATAAGTTGTTTTGACTATTACAAATACCCAAATTAACTATAAAGGTGAAAGGGGCTAAAATTCTAACTATACTGTCTAAAAATCTAATGACTGGTTGCCAATAAATTAGAAGCTTTAGAAAGAGTTTAGACTTTTAAGCATTTATTAAGGAGCATAAGAATTTGGTGAAGAGAGAGAAAAAGGCCTAGATGCCTACATCTATCTATCTATCTATCTATCTATCTATCTATCTATCTATCTATCTATCTATCTATCTATCTATCTATCTATCTCAGGGAGCCAGCATTTTTAGCTCCACTCTCCATGAGATCCTGATGAAAGAGAGAGCCTCGTCCCTTCTTTGTCCCACAAGACTCCCGTCTAAACCGGAAACATCAAACATCACTTCCTGACACCAAAGAACTGACCTTCCAAGCCACATGGCTTGCAGACACCTTCTCCTTATGGCGGAGCTTTCCTACAGTATCTCTCCAGCAGGGGGCGTCACTCCAATTGTCACAAAGGACATATGAAGAAAGACACTATCTGCATCCAGAGAAAGAACCGATAAGCAGAAGTATGAATAAAACAGTTTTACACACATATACTTATCATCTCTAAAGTCTGGATGAGGGAAGAAAAAAAAGGAAAAAAAAGAAATTTGCATGTTAATTTTGTTGTATATTGAAAAGGAATAACAAGTCATCCATGGTAGATTTGCAGTTTCATGGGCAATTATCTTTTTAATTATATTATGTTATGGAAATACTTGTTTTATTCTATAAATCCAACAAAATAAACAGTTAAATCAATCAATCAATAGATAAATACATAGAATTAAAATAAAGTAAGAAGAGTGTTATTAAAACATTTCCCTATAAGCCCGAGGCTCACTTTTTCACAAATGCATGCAGCATCTTTGGGAAGAGTGGGCTCACATAGAGAACATGCAAGGAAGGGTGCTCATATAGGGTACCTATGTGGCCAGGACACATGTGTGGAGGGTCATGCCTGGTGCTGCAGAGCTCCAGAATTGTCCTTATCTTGCTTCCCTGAATGTTGTTCCACTGGATGTTTTCTTTCTTTTTTCTTTGCTTTTTTTTGGTTTTTGTTTTTGTTTTTTGGGTTAAGTGACTTGCCTAGGGTCACACAGCTAGTAAGTGTCAAGTGTCTGAGGCTGGATTTGAACTCAGGTTCTCCTGAAACCAGGGCCGGTGCTTTATCCACTGAGCCACCTAGCTGCCCCCCAATTGGATGTTTTCTACACAAAATTTATTTAGTTTCTTCTGGTTGCTTCTCAGATGAACACTGGCCTGTTGGACACTGGTTGCCTGGACACATTCTTCATTGGACACTCCTTGTCTCTAGCTTCTGGATCAGCTGAAATCCTTACCTGTCTCTTGTTCCAGGGAGAATAAGGTGATACCATATTGTTTTAGCTTAAAGCCGTTGATTTCTTCCCGCCTTGCTGTAGCTCTTTTTCAAAAGGCTAGAATCTCTTTCCTGGAATCAGGAAAAAAAAATAAAATAAAACAGCTCTGTTCAGGTTCTCCTGGCTCATTCCCTCAGGATCTTGGCTATGAAGCCTCACATCTTTCCAGCAAGAGATTCTTAGCCCCAGGTGCACAAGAGGCAGAGCTCTTCCAGTTTTCTTAAGTTGAGTCTTTTCTTTGAGTTTTATTTCTGGTTGCTAGGCTCGGGGTCTCTATGGGACACTATGAGTCTCTAGGGCATGGTGAACACTTCATAATACCTTCCAGTTTTCATTTCTGATTGTTGGATTATGAGCCAAATAACCCCATTTTAGGTTTTTCTTGGTAATTTTGTGACCCCAATTTGGGTTTTTCTTGGTAATTTTATGACCCCGTTTTGGGTTTTTCTTGGTAATTTTGTGACCCCATTTTGGGGTTTTCTTGATAATTTTGTGACCCCATTTTGGGGTTTTCTTGGTAATTTGCCCAATATCAGCTCTGGGGATTCTGATTCTCTGACTTTTCAGACTTAAGCTTCATCAATTCTTCTCATATAGAGGAGTAGGCAGGGAAGAGGTCCAGAGACAAGCTATGCCCTGTGGGCAAGGTCTCTTCCTGCTTAGCTGTATTCTTTGGCTTCTCATGAGCAGATACAGCCAGCCCCAAGTCTTTGAGGGACTTTGTGGTACCTTCTTCCATTTAGTTTCATAGACTCATAGTATCATAGATTTAGAGATGGAAAGGACCTTAGCAACATCTGGTCTAGGCTTTTCCATTTTATATGTGAGAAACTGAGGCCTAGAGAGTTACTAAGATCATACAGGTATCTGTACTGGGAATGATTCTCTACAAAATGCAATTTGAGGAGTTAAATTTTAAAAATCACATATGGTTTGGGTTCTGTGTAGTTTAGAGATCACATTACTCCTCCAAGCATTTTCCTGGCAGATATTCAATTGGATTTTTTTTTCTGATATTCTCTAGATTTGAATCTTAGTAGATTGATGGCGATTGAGTCTAGGATTCCCCATGTCTCTTGGCCTGGTGTCCTGACTATTGCAAGAGTTTGGGGACTTAAAAGAAGTTTCATAAAAGAACTAGACCTGCCAGTAAATGTTTAAAGCAATAGACCTTTATTACTATATGGTTTAATTCACCCAAAGCAAGGCTTAAAGAGACCCATGGGAATGGGAGGTGGTAGAGTAGAGAGGGAATGTTGTGGGGAGAGGTAGAAATGCAGGGTCAGAACAAAAAAGAGAAGCATAAAGCCAGGGTAGCAATGTCAGCAGAGGAGGGACACAACCTGGGTACCAGATAACAACATGAATTTGAGGGTGGGGGCAGGACATGAAATCTTGTTGCTGCTATTCAGCCATTTCAGGTATGTCTGACTTGGTGTGACCCTACTTTGGGCTTTCCTGGCAAAGATCCTGGAGTGGTTTGTCATTTTCTTCTCCACCTCATTTTACAGAAGAGGAAACTGAGGCAAAGAGTTTTAACTGATTTGTCCATAGTCACACAGCTAGAAAGTGTCTGAGACCAGATTTGAACTCATGAAGATAAGTCTTCTTGATTCCAAGCCCAGTGCTCTTTCCACTGAATTCATGTGATTGATTTTCCATGTCTGATGTCAAATTAAGGGAGGCACTAGAAATTGGTTGTAGGAAGCCCTTTATTGCATAAGTAAGGGACATAGAAGGTCTTGGCATGAAAGTTTCAAGAAAAGGGAAGGTATTAGGTGGGATAGAAGGGGTTAGGGGAATTGTTAGGGAGGAAAAAGACTTTATAGAAGCATCCTGACACAAGAGAAGCTAAGACCAAATAATCTGGACAGGTTTTTTTGTTTTGTTTTGTTTTTGTGGACTTGATAAAATTCAGTTTACTGAAAGGTCTGGTGGGGCAGGATTCTATTTCTTTGGGGGCTCTTCATTCTCATCTCTGGTGTCCATTTAAGAGTGCTTAAAGCAGTTAACATGTAGTGTTAATCAGAACATTAGAATTTAAGTAAGAGATCATTTGGACAACTAGGTGGCTTAGTGGTTAAGAGTGCTGGGCCTGAAGTCAGGAAGACCTGAGTTCAAATCCAGTTTCAGACACTCTTTAGCTGTGTGACTCTAGACAAGTCATTTACCCCTCTTTTCCTCAGTTTCCTCATCTGTAAAATGAGCTGGGGAAGGAAATGGAAAACCACTTCAGTATCTCTGCCAAGAGAACCCCAAATGGTGTCATGAAAAGTTGGACACAACTGAAAAACGATTCAACAATACATCATTTAGACTGGAGGTTTTTAACCTTTTTTGAGTAATCTGGCAAAGCCTATGACCTTTTCTCAGAATAATGTTTTTAACAGCCTAAAATAAAATATGTAGAATTGCAAACCAACTATATTAAAATGCAGTTACCATTAAACTCAAGTTCATGGATCTCAGGTTGAAAATCTGTGATTTAGACCATCTTCTTCCTCTTACAGATGAATAAAGAGCTGAAGTCCTGAACCCAGGTTTCCTGTCAGTTCTCTGTTTTCCATTACACTACTGCTGATTCACACTTGGGGCTATGCCTGTGTAACACCTGGGTATGCTGTTTTATAACATTTCCTATAAAATCACACTTAGATCCCTGGCATCACCCCAAGTCTTTCATAGCTCTGAAAAGTCCTTGACTCTTAACTCTCTGAATTCTTTAAATATTCAATTATTTATTAAGCATCTATGGTGTGCAGGGTTCATTATTAGTTTTCAGGGTAGATACAATATTTTGGTAAAACAGCAATTCTGCCCTTAAGAAGTTTATAGTCCAGCAGTAGCATAGGATACATATAAAGGAAGTTAGAATGCACACTTTTGAATATTAAATGCACTATTGTTTAGTCATTTCAGCTGTTTCAGTCATGTTTGACTCTTCTTGACCCCATTTAGGTTTTGTTTTGGCAAAGATACTGCAGTGGTTTGCCATTTCCTTCTACAGTTCATTTTACAGATGAGAAAACTGAGGCAAACAAGGTTAAGTGACTTGCCCAGGGTCACACAGATAAGTGTCTGAGACCGTATTTGAACTCAGTTCTCCCTGACTCCAGGGCCACTATTCTATCCACTATGTTTCCTAGCTGCCCTAGAGAAGTTAAAAAAATGCTGTCTGTGTTTTTGTTTTTGTTTGTTTTTGTTTTTTTTTAGTGAGGCAATTGGGGTTAAGTGACTTGCCCAGGGTCACACAGCTAGTTAAGTGTCTGAGGCTGGATTTGAACTTAGGTACTCCTGACTCCAGGGCCGGTGCTCTATCCACTGCGCCATCTACCAGCCCCGTCTGTGTTTTAAAAAAGAAATACTATTACTATAGTTATCAGTTTGGGGTAAGCATATTATTAATTTATTAATATTATAACTGTAAATGATTGACCATGTGTCTCCCTAACTTCTTATGGTCTCAGGCCACGTGGTAGAGAAAGCAGGGAGAGAGCTTCCAATTAGCCAATTAGCACAAATAGGAGAAAAGATCCATGCTATCTCATATGGTCTCAAGTAAACCTAAGAGAGAAGCTCAGAAGATGCCCCAGAAGCTCTAGAAACCCCAGAATACCCTGAAGACCCAGAAGACACCTCTTGAGGAATCTTCCAAGGGCTTTTTTATCCTCTTTTGATAGAGGTGGGTCATTATACATTGATCAAAACTCATTGGTCAACATCATTCAATTCCATGGGTTGACATGACTTGAAGGTGGTCTACCTTAAAATGAACTCTAGAGATGACATCAGGGAAAAGAATGCAAAAGACCCTCACTCAAGTTGCTTAAGACAATGTTCATTATCTAGATGTGGTTTAATCCCATCAATCCTTCACTCATCTAGACAAAAGAATCTATCTCCAGAAAACTGGACTTTCTGGATTGGGGGGAGGGGGAAGAAAGGACTGAGAAAGTGATCTCTGGGTCCTCCCAAAGAAATTCATTATTAATAATGATCTTTTTACATGTGGTCTGAACCTATTAGTAATGGGGTGATGTGGTGGATCATAGATTTACAGCTGGAAGATAACCTTGTTCTTGTCTTATGGATAAAACAACTGAATTCTAGAGATGAAAAAGACTTTCCTGCAGTCACAGTATCCATGGTCGCATAGATAGTATCAGAAATTTATTCAGGCTTGTCTACAAAACTCAAAATTCTGAACTCTTTCCACTACCTCAAACTTCCTTTCTCCAGGAAAGGCTTCATGGTAGGGTTGGGGGTGTGTGTGTGTGTGTGTGTATGTATGTATGTATGTGTCATTTGAGAATATTGACTCCTGAGACACATGGAAACTGGTTGATAACTTACTGGCTAAGTCTTAGAAAGTTATATAAGGCTCAGAGAATTTCAATGACTTGTCTATGGTCATTCAACTAAGAAGCAGTAGATACAGACTTTGAACCCAGGGCTTCCTATTTTTAGGTCTAGTCTTCTCTTTGCTATGTTTATTCTGCTTCTCAACTTTAGAGTGTGGGTAGGAATTCATTGGGAAATAACAGGTTTAGGAATAGAAATTTACCTATGACAGAATCTATAATCTCCTTATCCTCTGGTTGGTCCTCACCACTTATTCCACAAGAAATTTACTATTTATGTTACCTTTATATTGATGTCGCCATTTAAATTTTAGGAGTGAGTTAATGTTGTTTTCTTTGATAATGCCTGCTGTATTGTCAATAGTACTCAGTTTATGGAATGGCTTCTTCTCCCATTGGAAATGTGAAAGTGGAAAATCAGGATCTGACACATTTGGGATTGTGTTCCATACAGATCTCAGGAAGTAGCACATAGAAGGCCAGAAAAGCAGAATTCAGAAACTGAGCCAGGTGGAGTCATCATCATACTTTAGAAAGTTGTACCAATGGCATCAACTCCTTTGTGATCAGCTGGTTGGATTGTTTTTCCCTGAAGGGAATGAAAAATGACAGTCCAAGACCACTTCCTTCCCACTTGTGGTTCAGCCTTTGCATCTTAGCTGGCTTTTTTTTGTTGTAGGGGAAATTTACTTAGAATCACCTCCTTACCATGAACCCAGCAGCCCCCATCCCCAGAGGGAAAGACATTTCCTGAGTAATTGCGGAAGGCTGCAGGAGGAAAGCCAAAAGAATTTAATATTTTTAGACAGATTCCCTTCCCCTTGTAAAAAGTGTTGAGTTTTTTTCTTCCCACCTGTGATTGTAATGTCAGGCACATGGGAACTATTTAGTCCCAGGATGATCATAGAAAAAGAGATCAGACATCTCAGAGATTCATAACAGTAACATTATTAATAGCTCACATTTGTAAAGTGCTGGAAGGAACCTCAGAGACATCATGGGGTGATAGCTTAACTCCTCCCTCTAATCCAATTCCCTCATTTTACAGATGAGGAAACTGATCCACAGGGAGGTTGAGTGACTTACTCAAGGTCCTACAGGAAATAATGGTCAGAAACAGATTTTAACTGAAGGCCTTGGACTTCCAGAACTGATGACCATGACAGTCTAGGTTGTAGTGCATTATTATCAATGACTTATGTGATGGAAGTGATATAGAAATAATAGGATTTAAGGCACAGAATTATAGCTGGAAGGGACCTAAGAGACCTTCTACCTCATTATTTTTATTTATTTTTTTTTTTAGTAAGGCAATTGGGGTTAAGTGACTTGTCCAGGGTCACACAGATAGTAAGTGTTAAGTGTCTGAGGGCAGATTTGAACTCAGGTACTCCTGACTCCAGGGCCAGTGCTCTATCCACTGTGCCACCTAGCAGCCCCCTACCTCCTTATTATTATTATTTTTTTTTGCGGGGCAATGGGGGTTAAGTGACTTGCCCGGGGTCACACAGCTAGTAAGTGTCAAGTGTCTGAGGACGGATTTGAACTCAGGTACTCCTGAATCCAGGGCTGGTGCTTTATCCACTGCACCACCTAGCCGCCCCGCCTCCTTATTTTTTAAGCTGAGTCCTAGAGAGGTGATTTGCCCATTGTCACATAGGCAATAAATGGCAGAACTAGGAGTTAAATACCAGTCTTTTGAGTCCTAATCCATCACGCTTTCCATCATATCCCTGAGAACACGTATGACTGAAAAGAGAGGTAGACTGCTCATTTATTGAGAATAAGGGATGACAAGTGGACCATCTACTATGTGTACATGTACCCATTTTAACAAAATTTTAATTTGAATGGAGTAACAGAGGGTCTCCAGGTTATCAGGTAATTCCCCTATGCAGGATTTATAGAAGGGCATGGACAAGAATTGCACAGAAGAAGATGGGAATGAGTTTCCATATACATTTGTGAAGGAAACTTCCACATCTGTGAAACTGAATTATCAAATTACTGAAGTGTAAGTAAGGTAATCATGATTTCTCACTTGGGGACAAAGAGCCAATTTGTGCATGAGATGACTGACCAGGGTTAAGTGTCCATGATGCTCAAAGAGTTTTCTCTTATAAAACTAGTTGGGCCACATGATGGGTCTCAGGTTACCTTCCAACTATTCTGCATTTATCTTGTCTGTACTGACTTACATGTTATCTTCTGAATTAGAATGACAGATTCTTGAATGTAGGGACAATTTTTGTCTTTCTTTAGATCTTTACCACTTAGCACAATGCTTGGTAGGTGTATAATAATGCTTGTTGAATGACTGCTTAATCACATGCTCTTTCCCCTTCCAGCCCAATGCTTGTTCAATGCCTTATTCAGCTTACTTTAAAACATTTTTTTAATGACTAAAACTATTCAAATAACACAATTGTCTCGTTAGCACTGAACTTTTTTTTTTTAAGTTTTTTTTTTTTTTTTTTTTTTTTAGTGAGGCAATTGGGGTTAAGTGACTTGCCCAGGGTCACACAGCTAGTAAGTGTTAAGTGTCTGAGGCCGGATTTGAACTCACGTACTCCTGACTCCAGGGCCGGTGCTCTATCCACTGCGCCACCTAGCTGCCCCAGCACTGAACTTTAAATCATTTTTCCCCTTCTATTTTTCCAAACAAAAGAGTTCACCTTTCTTAGAGCTTCTAAACTGTTCTCAGGGGCTGCTTCTTTTGAAATAATCACCAGCATGTTCCTTTTTCTTATATTTTAGAATTAACTTGAGAATTTATTGGGTATTTCAATTTTCATTTAGGTTGTTGTCCAGTTCAAGTTAGATACTGTATGTAAAAATGCTTTGTGGATGTTAACATTTTCTCTTTCTTGCTCCTCCTTTCTCTCTCTCTTTCTCCCTTACTCCTTCCCACCTTCTCCCTGTTCCTCTCTTTTTCTCTCTGTTTCTGTCCATTTTTTTCTGTCTCTTCTTTTTTCTTCCTCCCTCTCTCTGCCTCCCTCCCTCTCTCTGTATCTCTGACTGTATGTCTGTTTGTTTTTCTCTTGTAGTTTTTATATCTTGGATTCTGAAGATAGAATGCAGGATGGATTTCATTTTGATATGTTTTAAGGAATAATTTTTTGTCATAAAAATCTACCTGGTTTACTCATCTTGAATACTATATCACAAACTGTGATTTAGGTTTGGAAGTTGCCTTTAAATGTGTTAAACTCTTTTCCTTCTCTTGTGAAATCTAGATACCTCACAAAAGAAAAGAATATGACTCATATCCCCTTGAGTAGATGATTTGGGTTGCTCTAACTTACCTTAGAGATGTTTTCCAGGGTCATATCCTGAACTGTGACCTCTGGGAATGGAACTGTCATAAACTGTAATACTAGGATTAGCACATTGGATCTATCACTCCATTATGTCATCGTTAAAGGCACTTCCGACAGTGAGAAGAGGGGTGAGGTTGGGGCGTGAGGAGCATGAGAGATTTCTGTATCGAGGACAGTAAGGACATTTGGAATACATATAGCCAACAGGTGTCAGAACATCTGCTGATATCCAATACGGGTTTCTTGAATAGCACTTTGCAAGCTTAATTAAGTCAAGGAATGTTGTCTACAACTAACCTCACTATGTTCTTGTAATTGGAAAATGGGCCAGAGCATAGAGATGTTCCATTAATTGTTTCTGGTACAATTCTGTAATTCTGCAGCCCAGAAACATCTGCTCTTGAGATGTACTGACAGAACTAAAATTTTACAAAGCATCCAAATAATTAAAGGCTTTTTGTGTGGGTGGGGAATCGATTTATATGTTTTATAGTCAGAAGCAGCCTGGTGTCAAATGGAGAGAGTGCTGGTCTTTGAGTCATGATAACCCAGGCTCCAGTGCTGGATCTTGTTGTGTGACCCTGGGCAAATACCACGCTCCCAGGCAGTCAAGACTCCAAATGACCAAAAAAAAAGTTGCTGATTTGCTTTCGTGGATGGAGTTTTCTCATCGTGGAGCTCCTTATACTGTGAAATCACAGTTTTGTCTCCCCTTCCTCTCCCCCCTCCTCTTCTTTTCTCCACATATATTAGAAATCAAATATATCTTTGAAAGTATTTCAAAGAGCTTGGTCTGAATTGTATAAAGTGATGCAAAGTGAAATAAGCTGAAACAGGAAAACCATAGACACACATACACATACATACATATTCACATATATAATATATAAGTAATATAATATGTAATGACTACATAATGTAAATGGAAAGGACAATAACAATAGAAACAAAACTGAAATCAAAATGACCGGGCTTGGCCTCAAAGGAGAGATATGAGAAGACACCCTCTCCTACTTCTTTGGATGTGGGACACTGCATATGTCAGCTTTTTCCATGTGTTGGGTTGGTTGATTTTGCTGAACTTCTTTTTCTCTTCCTTGTTATTTTTTCTTATCAGGGAGGGGTTTCTAGGAGTGATGGTGGTGGTGGTGAAGTAGGGATAGAGGCAAAGATACATTGGGAAATGAATGTGATAATAAAAACAAAAGATATCAAGAAAAATTTTTAAAAAGAGTAAGTCTGATGACTGAGACTGTTCTACAAGTTATAGAAAAATGGTTCTGTTTGGCACAGCTAAAAGACCCTGCGAACAATATACTTTTTCCAAAGACTGAAGATGTTTATACGAGACAGGACATTCAGGTGATTAAAATTTTTTTTTTAAATTACACACAAAAACCTGGTAAATACAAAAATGTTTTACTTTTGTCTTCTACTGAAAAGGCTAACTATTGATTTGTTCAAATAAAAATCTTTGTTTTTATTCTAACATTTAGTGAATGAGTATATGGTACAATGGATAGAGTGCCAGGCCTGGAGTCTGGAAGACTTTTCTTCCTGAGTTCAAATCTGCCTTCAGATACTTACTAGCTGTGTGAACTTGGGCAAGTCACTTTACTCTATTTGCCTCATTTTCCTCATCTGTAAAATGAGTTGGAGAAGGAAAATCAGTGTACCTGCCAAGAAAGCCCCAAATGGGGTGTTACAGAGAGCTGGACACAACTGAAACAACCAAAAAATAACATATTTGAAATTTATAAATCTTTTCCACAATATGGATCCAGATTTGCTCTTATGAGCTAACAACTCAGATTAAATTAGAAAGTTCTGTATTGTGCCTCTATTTTCTCCTTTCTCATTCTCTTCTAACTGGACAAGCTAGCTTCTGACCTCATGAGTCAACTTCAACTACTCTTTCTGAAATTACCAACGATCTCTTAATTCCCAATCTAATGTCATTCTCTTAATTCTCATCCTTCTTGACCTCTTCCACATTTGACACTATTGATCACATTCTTTCCTTCTTGGGTTTTTGTGACACTGTTTTCTGTTATTCTATTCTATCTCACTTCTCAGTCTCCTTTCCAGGTTCTTCATGTATGACATACCCACTAACAATGGGTGTCCCCTAAGACTCTGTCTTGATCCCTCTTCTCTTTTCTCTCTATAATATTTTGCTTTGCGAGCTAATCAGTTACCACAGGTTCAGTTATAACTTCTATGAAGATGATTTTCAGATTTATATATCCAATCCTAGTATCTCTCTTGAGCTATATATAGTGTTATGCAGAGGTGTAGACTATATGGCCCATAGGCCTCATGGGATCTACAATGCTTCTGAGTGTGACCTGAATCAGATCAAAATGTAGTTCCTATCTGATTTGACTGCATTGACATATACATGTATTCTTTAAGAATATATATATATATATTCTTGGGTTGGGAGAGGGAAGAAAAAAAAGAAAAGAGCCATCTCAAACTCAAAATGTCCAAAACAGAACTCATTATCTTTCCCTCTGTGACCTTTCCCTCTCCTGCATTTTTCTATTCCTCAGACCCCCAATCCCAATGCCAAACTTAGCTCCTCTCTCAGTGCATATATCCTGTTGTCAGAGCCGGTAATTTCTACCTCCACAACACCCCTCCTATACATCCCTTTTTCTCCCCTGATGCTGCCTCCACTCTAGCATGGACCCTCATTAGTTCATGTCTCAACTATTACAACAGTCTGTTGATGGTCTCAAGTCTCTCCCCACTGTATTCTATCGTCTATTCAGTTAGCAAAGTGATCTCCCTAAAGTGCTGGTCTGACCGTGTCAGTTAGTAAGGACCCTGCCTCCTTAGCACCTTCAGGATAAAATCTAAATTCTGTTTGGCATTGAAAACTCTTCATAACCTGGCCTCTTCTTCGCTTTTCTGTCTTATACTTTAATCCCTTCCATTTACTCTACACTCAAGCATCATTGACTTGATTGCTGTAATTACATAGTATACTCCATCTTCCCTCTTTTTTCCTTTGTACTGACTGTCCATCATTCTCACAATATTCTTTCTGCTTGCCTCTACTACTTAGTTTTCCCTGATTCTTTTAAGAAAGCTCAAATTCCACCTTCTGCAGGAGGCCTTTTCTCGTCCTGGCAGCTACTAGTGCCTTTACTTCCTCAGATTACCTTCTATCTGTATTGATCTTTTTTCATATTAAATTTTATTTTTAATTTATGGAATAAAATAGTACAATAAAAAGATGATTGCACACGAAACTGCAAATATACTATGTACAATTTGCTATTCCTTTCTAATATATAACCAAATTATCATGTAATATCTGTATTGATGTTAAATCATACCTAATTATTTACTCGTCCCTCCCTCATTAGAATGTGAACTTCTGGAGGGCAGGGGCCACATTTTTTCTTTTCTTTGTAACTATATACACTTGTATATAGTAAGTACTTAATAAGTGTTTGGTGAAAGACTGATTTACTTATTAACACACATTTTTAAAAATTAAAAATTATAGCTATCCAAAGGATATCTGTTTCTTGAACTGGTGATTAGATAAGTGAAATTTGAATTCTATTTTATATTCATCACTTCAGTAGTTCCAGCAGTACATGGATGTCCTCAGATTGGACTTCCTACTCACAGGTAGGTCTTGTTAGTTACATTCATTAGAATTTACCTTCTGTCCCAAGCAAAATAATGGATAAATTTATAGGTAATACTGCCTAGGGAGACAGACTTCTTTTGTTAGTAGGTACTTTTGCAAATAGGGGTCAATGATACTCCCTCCCCCTTCCTTTTCCCTAACCACAAATTTTGGTTGTCATTCATCGCGCCTGACCCTTTGTGACCTCATTTGGGATTTTATTGGTAATGAGACTGGAGTGGTTTTCTATTTCCTTCTCCAGCTCATTTTTACAGATGAGGAAAGTGAGGCAAACAGGATTAAGTGACATGTCCAGGGTCACATAGTTAATAAGTGCATGAAGCCAGATTTAAACTCAGGTCTTCATAACTACAAGCCTGGTCCTCTATCTACTGGCCTCCTTTCATAATCAAAGTAAGAGAGACAGAAATGAAGTTACCTCCAAATACCCTTTGTAATCTGAATGGCAAGAAACTTCCTGAGGGCAATGACTTTTTAAGTCACTGAAAAGAATACAGAAAAAAAATTATTTGCTATTATTAACTATTTTTCAGTTAACCAACTGTATTTATGTATTGTCTATTTTGTGTCCAGTTCTAGACTTCAGGGAATGTAAAACCATTAAGATATAGTTTCTTCTCTCAGTGAGCTTACAGTCAGCATAGATAGATAAAATAAGTACCCAAGAAATGTGAGAACAATGTAAATATGTACACTGTGATACTATTATGGAGATGGAAGCTCAGAGTAATTGGAGAAGATGATGGGCCATGATGAATGTGGTAGAGAAGTAAGGAAAGAAAGGAGGTGATTCCAAGTTAGCATATCAGAACAAATAAGTGGAAGCTGGGATGAACACAGCAGGGATGGTAAAAGCTGCCTGACCAGAGGAAAGGGTATATGCTGGAGAACAGTGAGAAATGAGGTTTGTTAAATAGAAACAGTGAGGGCAAGTTCGAAGAGGTCTGAAAGGCAGACAGAAGAGTTTGGACTTGATTCCATAGACAATGGGGAACTACTGTCAGTTCTTGAGCCATGTAAGAGGATAGGAGAATTTTAGGCAGATAAATCTGGTAGAGAAAATTGCATCTAGTGGGAAGGGGGATTACCAAAATAGAACTTGGAGGATCTATTGTTATCCACAAAAGGTCAAGAGAGCTAGAGGAAATGTCAAGAACCCTCCAGAGGATTAATGGGATGAAAGACATAAGAGTTGTACAGGATGATAAATCATGGATGGATTGTATTCTGTACCTTTGATGAAAGTACCCATGCTAATGAGATCACTGATTCACTGAAGTTGGCTGGCAACACTATGTGGTATGGATCACAAAGGAGAGAGATTGGAGGTAGGGAAATAGGACAGGGACGTTGAATGAGCATCACTGATAGGTAGTAAATGCATCTTCTTCTTCTTCTTCTTTTTTTTTGGTGGGGCAATGAGGGTTAAGTGACTTGCCCGGGGTCGCACAGCTAGTAAGTGTTAAGTGTCTGAGGCTGGATTTGAACTCAGGTCCTCCTGAATCCAGGGCCAGTGCTTTACCCACTCCACCACCTAGCTGCCCATAAGTGCATTTTCAATGGAGATCTTTAAGCAAAGGCTTTATGATTATTTCTCAGGTATCAATTAATCAACAAGCATTTACTAAGTGATGCCATGTGCCATGAATGATTCTAGTTGCTGTGGATACAAATATATAAAATGGAACAGTCCCTGACCTCAAAGAACTTATGTTCTTGGAGGATTTGACATGTCCACAACTAATTAAATATAGGGTATGTACAAAATAAAATGTTGTTTTTCATCCTTCATTTTCAAAGAGGATCAATGATTTTACCAGGGTGATATCTTAACTCCTTCATGAATTGAATTTAAGTGAGGCAGAGTTGCACAAAGTTGTCAGTCTCACTCTCTCTTCCAGAGTCATTGAAGTCCATTGACAAGACAAAAGTCAGGATGATTGGCAGTGGCCAATGAAATGGATGATCTTGGACTCTTCAGTGTCTGACCAAGTTCTAAATGTTCTACAGAGCCCGCTTCAGCCACCTTTGTGGACATCAGAACAAATTGTTTTCATCTACCCATTTTGCTGGGTGATGTCTTCACATGTCTGAGGTAGACCTCCTCTACCTCACAGACAGGTTTGAGAACCCTCAGTTACCCTCAATCTGGTTTGAGATGGTTTTTACTGGGGTATGGTCACTGAGCATGCTTCAGCCTTCACAACTCTCACTTATGGCTCCAGGAACAAAATAAATACACAGTGATGGGAAGAGGCATCTCTAAATAACTAGGGAAATCAATAAAGAACTCTTGAAAGAAGTAAGACTTCAGCTAAGCCTTGAAAAAAGGACAAAAATTTAAATATTTAATATTTTTCTGATATTTTAATAATTTAGAAATATTTTTCTAATATCTTGGGGGTGTATGGGATGCTCAGGAAGGGCTAGCACTTCTCGTGTGAAGGCTTGCTGAGCTTTTTTCAAGGCTGCAAATCTACCTTTGGTGTCCACCTTCACCCAACTCTTACTTGTGGCTCCCAAAAGCATGCCTACTGGCTATACCTTTGGTCTAACTGTCTTGGCAGATGGGATCAACCAGGCTGAGGGTAACCTACAGGCCTCAAACCTGTTGGTGAGTTAGGGGATGTCTAATCCAAGCATGTGAAGCCTTCCCCTGGTGGAATAAGTGGGTGAAAACGATTTGTTCCAATGGTTATAAAGGCAGCTTAAGCAGGAGCTGTGAAGTGCTTAGAGCTTGGTCAGGCATGGAAGACACCAAAGTCATCCATTATATCCATTACAGCCATTGCCAGTCATTTTGACTTTTGTCCTTCCACTGGACTTCAATGGAGATGGACAACTTTGTGCAACTCTGCTGCACTTAAATCCAATTGATGGAGGAGTTAAGCTATCACCCCATGATGTCATTGGCCTTCTTTGAAAATGAAGGATGGGGGGGGCACCTAGGTGACACAGTGGATAAAGCACTGGCCCTGGATTCAGGAGGACCTGAGTTCAAATCTGGCCTCAGACACTTGACACTTACTGGCTGTGTGACCCTGGGCAAGTCACTTAACCCTCATTGCCCTGCAAAAAAAAGAAAAAAAAAAGAAAAAAAAAGAAAAGAAAATGAAGGATGAACAACAATATTTTTCTGATAAGCAGTTTTTAGCTCTTTATATCAAAACATTTAATCTCCTAGGTTTAAATAAACATCGTTTAATGATTATGTAATTTCTTAACAATGTAACAAATAATAATAATGCAAAGACAAAAGTGACAATGCTTTAGCTGTGAGAAGGATCATAGCTGGAGTCACCTCTAACTACTACTTTTTAAAAAATTTCTCCTCACTTCTAATTACAGTCCCACCATTCAGTTCACCTAAAATACCAATAAAAATATCTCTTCTCAAAAATTCTCTCCATGTTTTTTCACAAGGTAAGTTAAACATTCTCTTAGAAAATAAGTTCTTTCTACACCTTTTTTGTTTCTATCTTCATAGTTTTTCTCAACTATCAATCTTAATAGTTTTACCCAGAATAAGAACTAAAATGTCAGACCTTGAAGATTCTATTTTCTTAGAGAGTAGCTATATCCATAGTGTCTGTGGGAGAGACTATTGAAGCTGGTATTATAGGCTCTCACCAGTAAGTAGTAAATTGAACCAATGTTCCAATAGAATCTAAGCAGTTACAGACAAGGACTGTCTTTATTTCCCCAGTGCTTTCTACACAGCATACTTTATAGATGTTTGATAAACTGGATTGTCTGAGATTGGACCTCAATTCTGATCAGGATTTGCATTTTGGCTTTTGGTAGGATCACTTTAGCTCATCTCTGCATTTCCTGGTTTTGTGGGGGAGTTGGAAAAGAAATAACCAATGAGGCTTAACACTATTATTCACAGTATCTCCCTCACACAGGGAGGAAAGTGCTTTGGAAACCTTATCTTGAAGTACTAGCAAAACATGAAATTACTATATTTAATACTAATATATAATTAGTTTATCCCACATCAGAGATTTTGGAACTCACTGGAGAATCCTTTTATGTGTAATGTTGTGAATTGGTTCCAAGATTTCCTGTTAAGCATCATGGGATCTGTTGTTTCCTGTGCAACCTTAGGAAAGTCACTGGACTTCTCTGGTCCTCAGTTTCTTGATTTTTAAAATGAATTAGTTGGATTAGATGATCTCCAAGGTCCCTTCTTGTATATAGTTTATTTGCACATACTTGTTTGTTTGTTGTGTCCCCCACTAGATTGTATGCTCCTTGAGGGGAGGGATTGTCTTTGGCCTCTTTTTGTATCCCTATTGCTTGGCACTGTGCCTGGCTAATAAACATTTATTATGCTTATTGATTGAGTGACTGACTGAAGGAAGGAATATCCCAAAGATATTGGACATAGTAAGAATTTAACTACGTGGGAGCAGAAAAATGATGCTGAAATGGTTGGAATGAAGTTCAAAATAAGATTAAAAAGTAGGGGAGGGGAAGAGTTCAGAGACATTCAGCCCCAAGTCAATTTATTTTTTATCAATTTCCAAAGTGATACCGGGCTATGTTGCATCTAGAATTTGGGGACAAAAGTTATCTCAAGGAGAGGGTCACTGCTTTCCTGGTTTGGTGAGACCTTTGCCATTTGAGTAGGCTCCTGTCCTTGGGACCCAAGATGAACCTTTGGGCAAGAAAAGTAAAGGGATGCCTCTGAATACAAATGTTATGTCCAGTTTTTCCTCAGGTATCCTTATTTGCTATTTCTTTTGATGATGATAAGTAAGGGAATAATTAATACCATGTCAGTTTAAAAGAATTCTAGAGGTTAATTCATCAATGAGACATCATCATTGACAAAACAAAGATCCATGTCAGCCCACTTTAATAGAATCTTACCTCTTTAAGGAGATAAGATCGATTGAGAAGGGCTCTGCTAAGTCCTTGTTCATCTTCTTTACAGTTGAAGGCTTGAAAAACCTCCTTTGAAATAATCTATCCCATTTCAGGGATGAGGAAACTGAGATCCAGAGAGCAGAAGTGATTTCCCAAAGGTCACATAGCTAACGTTTGGCAAAATCAGGATTAGAACCCAAGACTTCCAGCTCTCAGCTTCGCCATTCTTTTTTCTTTATTTAAAATCAGTTCATTAATCTCCTGTCACCTTTCAGGTTTTCCTGTATTACTAAACTTCTACAATTTAAAAAAGATCAATAATTAAATTATTTAATTTAAAATAATATTTTATACATGTTTTCAAAATATGAACCATGATTCATAATATTATTATTATTGTTATTATTATTATTATTATTTTCCAGGCAATGAGGGTTAAGTAACTTGCCCAGGGTCACACAGCTAGTAAGTGTCAAGTGTCTGAGGTCAAATTTGAACTCAGGTCGTCCTGAATTCAGGGCCAGTTCTTTATCCACTGCACCATCTAGCTGCCCCCGGTTCATAATGTTTTTAACAGGACTGACACAAAAGGTATGAGACCATAACCCAAATTTCAGATACTGGATTCCTAATGAACTTCATATTGTAAAGACTCATTTGCATACTAGATATTTCAAAGAGAGCTCTTCTAGGTTCCCATTCTTTTAAAAATTTCTTTGGGGGGCAGCTAGGTGGCACAGTGGATAAAGCACTGGCCCTGGATTCAGGAGTACCTGAGTTCAAATCCAGCCTCAGACACTTGACACTTACCAGCTGTGTGACTCTGGGCAAGTCACTTAACCCCCATTGCCCCGCCCCCCCCCAATTCTTTGATTACTCCTACCTTTTAGGAATGTGAAGAATTTTTTCTTATATTATATAATAGCTCTTTTACATTTACAGACTGCTTTGTGGTTTAGATAATGTTTCCATGTTCACTGACTTGTTTGTTCCCAATTACAACCCTGTGAGTTAGGTGGGTTTATATTATGATTCCTTTTTTTCAAATGGAGAAATGGAAGTTCAAAGAACAAAAGTGACTTGCCTAAGGCCAGCTGGTTAATAAATGTTGAACCAAGATTTGAACTCAGGTCTCCTAACCTTTACTTCAGTACATTTTCCACTGCTCTGGAGGAATTATGATGTAGAACTTGATTAGGAGACCTCAGTCTGAACCTGTTTCCTTGTCTGTAAAGTGGGAAGAATTCTATCTGTACTACTTTTGTTGTTGTTGAGTCATTTCAGTTGTATCCGACTCTTTGTGACCCCATCTGAGGTTTTCTTTGCAAAAAATACTTGCAGTGGTTTGCCATTTACTTTTCCAGCTCCTTTTACACATAAGAAAACTGAAGCCAACTGGATGAAGTGACTTTCCCAGGGCCACCCAGCTAGTAAGTGTCTGAGGCCAGATTTGAACTCAGGAAGATGAGTCTTCCTGACTCCAGGTCGAGCCCTCTATGCAATGCACCACCTTGCTGTCCTTGCACTACTTACCTCACAATTACTGCAAGGAAAGTACTTTGAAAATTGTAAAGTGATATAAACATGATTCATTATCACACAGCTGCCTGTCCAATTGTATAAAGTTATTCTATGGAGCTAGAAAACATGGACATTGTATATTGCATACTTGATTGGATTATTTTTTGAGCCATTGTAAAAGAAGAAAAATAATCAGCAAATTGAATATAAAACAAAAATAATATAGATTCTAGTTGAATTACCAAAAGCCAGGAGGTTCCTATGGATCTGCCCTAGGGCTTTAAAAAATGAGTCATTATATGTGGTTGTCCCCATTTATATGGGAAGAGACTATTTTAAAATGGAGTTCTTAGTTTTAACCAGCGTATTCTTAGCATTGGTAGGAGAAGCTCGAAGCATTTAGCATTTGATTTCTCTCTCATCTATTCCCAACATGACTTTTGTAGCATTATTTACTCAAACTTTCCTTCCAAATTTGGACAGATGCAAATTTTGCCGTCACATCAGGCATCTCAACCCAGGCTCCTGCTTAGCACTAACCCCGTGTTTATGCTCCCCATTAAAGACCTCACTTTGGGGAAAATATATAGGGAATGAAATGGTCTCTGACAGCTGTGAATTGCAGAAAAAAGAGCTCTATTGTTCAAAGACCTGCCTTTCATATTGGCTAAATGCTGAAGTCTGAAGTAGGCAAATGTTAATTGGTTATAAACTTAACAAGGGCTGGTTTTCCTCGTTTCCCTCCCATTTGTTTTTTTTTCCCCCATTGGCCTTTTTCCCCCTCATCTGCTACAAACCAGAAGTCTTGGTAGCATCCACTACCACTGTATTTCCATTTTTTTTAGCTTTGTAAACTCTTTTTCTCTAGTAATTCTGGAAAAGTTCCTTTTCCAAAAGTTTTTTCCCTCTTTTCTTTTTCTTTTAGGATAAATGTTGCACAACTCAGGTTTAGGGGGAAGAGACTCAAGATCTCAGAAACCTGTAGAATGGATGAGATGAGAGGGAATTGATTTCTTTATCAGCTACCTAAGACACTTCTTCTTTTATAAGCTATAAACTATTGACTCTTCTTTTCTAACTTATCTTTCCAAAGGCTAGAATGGCCAAGATTTATTACTTTTATCCTTCAACATCTTGTGTGGAGGTGATTGCTATTCCTCAAAGGCTATGTCAACAGATTGTGAGTACTTGACTGAGTCTATGAGATGGGTAGGCTCCAAGGTGGGCCTGGCAAATGGACTGTGTGTTTGTCATGCAAAGAACAGTTTAGTTAGCACAGGTGACAGACTGAGCATTTTGAATATAGGTATATTAATATATTATTGTTCGTCCTTCATTCTTGAAGAGGACCATGACTTTGGGAAGATGTCATGACTTGCACTGAATTGGATTTAAGTGAGGGAGAGCTGTGCAAGGTCACCAACCTTTCTCTTCTCCAGAGCCATCTTGGTTCAGTGGTAAGATAAATATCAGGACTAGAGATGGCCTTAGATGTTTAAGGCAATTGGGGTTAAGTGGCCCAGGGTCTGAGGTGAAATTTGAACTCAGGTCCTCCCAATTTCAGGACCAGTGCTCTATCTACTGCACCACCTAGTTGTCCCATGTTAATATAACTTTAAGAAGTATATGTCTGTGGAGGAGAATCCAATAATGTATTTATGCAGTATTATGTTCTATTTAATAGTGTACAGATGCCTCTGTCTTTATTGGGGCTTCCCATTCAGAAATGTGCTACTTCTATCATAAGTAATCAAAATGCTCAGAGACCCCCAAACTTTGTAAGAGGCTTCACTGTATATGGAAGATGTCCGGTAGTATAAGATAAGGGAAAACTTGTGAAACTCATGCAGATGCAGGCCCCATATGTGTGATGGGTATAGTAAAATGCAAAATCAACCACAAGCTGGGCCAGCTATCTTTTTAATCTTCTCATTCATTCATTCATTTTTTTTGGGGGGGGGCAATGAGGGTTAAGTGACTTGCCCAGGGTCACACAGCTAGTGTCAAGTATCTGAGGTTGGATTTGAACTCAAGTCCTCCTGAATCCAGGGCTGGTGCTTTATCCACTGCGCCACCTAGCTGCCCCCTCTTTTTTATCTTCTCAAGAAATTTTGATGCTCAAATGCCCTTCTGTATTATATATGTAGAAGTAGATGTAGATGTAGATGTAGATAGATGTAGATGCAGATGTAGATGCTGATGTATAGGTATAAGTATATGTACACATATATAATTTTATTACATATATTATATATATACAATACATACAAATACATTTGTATCTCTGTCAATCTATGTATTGATCTAGTATCAGTCTACATATCAATGTATGTGTGTATGTGTATGTATGTATATATGTATCTCTCTATTATCTTCCCCTCATTTCCTAGGTTTAACCCCACCAACAAGGTTACTGCTATACTATTTATTAATGGTGTAACAATCAGTAAAAGAAAGACAGAAATAATTATATACACTATATAAGGTGTGAGAAAAATCTCAACCAATCACTTTGTAGATGCTGTTCTAAAGCCAGCACTCTCTTAAGATTCAGTTGGAGTTTGGGACAAAAGAATGCACTTCAAGTCACTGAACATTTAACAAACGAGGTTTACTCTTCTCTCACTCAGCAAGGATACACAAGAAAAGATATAGTGGTATTTAGCCTCTCTGGATGCAGTATCCTTGTCTCCATCTGGAAACTGTATCTGGTCAGGGTGTTATTAGAGTATGGCTACTCAAGTGGTCTCGGGCACCCTTTTAGTGTGGGATGCCCCTACTACATATGACTGGGACCTTTGATGCCCCCAGACCAGGAAGCTTCATTAGAGAAGATGGAGTCAAGTAGGATGAGTGGAACAGAGGAAGTGGTATTAGGCAAGACAGGGAAGTTAGGGAAGCTACATTAGGAAAATGCTGGTCTAGTCCATCACTCCAAATACTAACTTTTTAATTCTGAAAACTCAGTCCTACATTTAATTCTCTCAGAATAAGAAAGTCTCTCCTCAAGAATTCTCTTCATTTTTTTTCTCAAGATAAGGGTGAGACCAAGTTCTCTAAAGAAAGGAGTTCTTTTCCTTTGTTTTCTCTGTTCTCTCTTCAGTCATCTCAGTTAACAATCCCCATGGAACAATCAATGCATTTCGTCTCCTCAAAGAGTTCTCATATAGTCGAGTGATGGTTGAAACAGGCAATATAATATGGCCTGAGCAAGTTGGTATTCCATATAGAGTGGGAGCATATGTTCATTTTTCTAATTGACAGGAATACACAATCAAAAAGTTTCGAGTCCACTGAACTAGGTACAAAATTCACTGATGAATTAAAGTAAAAGTTGTCTGAAGAGATCAATGGATACTCAGGGAACGCATTGACAACTTAAAATTTTAAAATATTATGTTCTAAAGATAGAAGCAAGGACAGGCAATAGAAAATAAATAGAAAAATAGGGTATTGTCCTATAGAAATAGCATCAGGATTAGTTTGATGAAATGATGTTCACGAAAGAAGCTAATGACTACAAAAAAGGTTTTTTTTTAAAGGCTTGGTGGGAAAGGATCAAAGAAAGATTACTATTTGGGGCAAATGGGATAATAATAATTGATGAAGAAAAGGCAGAGCTGCTCAGTTCTTGCATTGCTTTTGCTTTCTATGCGAAGAACAATGATTAAACAAAAATGGCTACTGTCAGGAGCTTTAACACAGCACTCTCCCAGGTTAGTTTTGATATTGGAATGAAATGAAACATTTTCAAGTTACTGAACAGTTAACAACATGAATTTTACTTTGCTCTAACACTGTAAGGATACACAACAAGGTATCAATAGCATTTTATATTTTCTGGCTATGACCCTCCCATCTCCATATGAAAATGTGTCTGGCCATCAGTTTAGGATATGGTACAAATATGTATAGTCATACAAAACAAATTCCCACATTAGCCATGTACCCACCCCAACCCCCCTAAACAAAGGAAGAAAAGTAAATATGCTTTACTCTGCACTTTGAGTTCACCAGCTCTCTATCTGAAGGTGGATAGTATAATTCATCAAGAGTCATTTAGAACTGTGATTGTTGGATTGATAAGAGCTCCCAAAGTCTTTCAAAGTTGATTATCTTCACAATGTTGTTGTTATTGTATAAATTATTTTCCTGCTTCTACTTATGTCACTTTGTATCAGTTCATGCAAATCTTTCAAGATTTTTCTGAAACCATTTCCTCCATCATGTCTTAGAGCACCTTAGTATTCCATTACATTCATGTACCATAACTTGTTCAATCACTCTCCAATTGGTGGGGAGCCCCTCAGCTTCCAACTCAATGCCACCACAAAAAAGCTGCTATATATAACTTTTATTTTTGCTTATGGGACCTTTTCCTCTTGCTTTGATCTCTTTAGCATTTAGACTTAGTGGCAGTATTGATGGGTCAACGGGTATACACAGTTTTATAGCTTTTTGTATATAGTTCTAAATTGCTCTCCAGAACCAAGTCCACAACTTCATCAACAGTGAAATAGTATATTTGTTTTCCCACAGCCTCTCCAGCATTTGTTATTTTACTTTTTAAAATTAATTTTGCCAATATGATAGGTATGAGATGGTACCTCAGAATTGTTTTAATATGTTTTTCTAATTATTATTAGTTTAGGGCATTTTTTTCATATGGCTATTGATAACTTAGAATTCATCTGAAAACTGTCTATTCATATCCTTTGACAATTTATTTGTTGAGGAATGGCTCTTATTCTTATAAATTCAACTCAGTTTTTTCTCTCTGTGTGTATGTATATGTATATATGTATGTGTGTATATATCACATATATTTATATCATCTATCTATCTATCTCTGATAAAGGTTCCATTATGTGTGTGTATACATATATATACATACATATACACACACACACACACACACACACACACACACATATATATATATATATATATATATGTATTCTCTCTCTCTCTTGAACCTGTATTAGAAAAATCTGCTGCAGGGGCAGCTAGGTGGTGCAGTGCATAGAGCACCAGCCCTGGAGTCAGGAGTACCTGAGTTCAAATCCGGCCTCAGACACTTAACACGTACTGGCTGTGTGACCCTGGGCAAGTCACTTAACCCCAATTGCCTCACTAAAAAAAAAAATCTGCTGCAAAGATTTTCTCCTAGTTATCTTTTTTTTTTGTTTTGTTTTTTTAGTGAGGCAATTGGGGTTAAGTGACTTGCCCAGGGTCACACAGCTAGTAAGTGTTAAGTGTCTGAGGCCGGATTTGAACTCAGGTACTCCTGACTCCAGGGCCGGTGCTCTATCCACTGCGCCATCTAGCTGCCCCTCCTCCTAGTTATCTTATTCTTTTCTAATTTTAGCTGCATTGATCTTGTTGAATAAAACTTTAATTTTATGTAATCAAAATTGCCAATTATCTACTGTGAACCTCTCTATCTCTTATTTGTTCATGAATTCTTCCTTTATTCATTGTTCTGACATATGTAACACAAGCTTCTCTGCCCTCTGTAGACTGAAGACTGGATAGATTAGATTTTACTCTTCTTCCAAGGTTCTCTATATGGGAGGGAGGTCCAGGCTTCCTTCAAATGATTTTGGCCCCCAGCAATTATATTCCTTGAATTATAAGGGGTGGTTCCCCGCATCCCAGTTCCATTAGCAACTTACAGTCAGATTAGCTTTTACATAGAAATATTTACTCAAAGATATGATTACAAATATATAAACTTATACCCTCTAACATGTAGTAGGCACAGTCCCCTTCCCTCTTGCACCTTAGTTCATTTCCTTTAGAGTATTCCTATATCCAAGTCCAAACTCCACCCTCAGGCTCAAGTATCAGGTATGTTGTCTTTTCAGGGTTTTCATGCTGGTCTGGTTGGCTATACTATCCTGCCTGCAATCCTGGTTTAAAGGTTAATGTGATTTGAACTCCCAGGTCCCATGGGGATCACCCCTGGCACCTGGAACTGAGGAAACAAACAATACAGAACAGAAACAAACATACTTCAGGTCTGTTTTTAGGGGCTTGAGTAAAGGAGAAGGGAGCAAGGGAAGAAATCTCCTCTCACCAGTTCAGTTCAAGGCAATTTCACTATGGGTAAACTGGGATCTTTACCCTCTAGATGCAGCAGATGACAGTTGAAGGTAGCCAATCAGAGGAAGCGATTCTCACCTACCTGGTAAGGAATGTGGTGTTAAGCAAACTGTGCATGCTCAAAAGACCCTTCAAGGATGTTTCTATGTTAAGAGAACTGAGCATGTCCAAAGAAGCCCGGGTTACACAGGTAATTTTTTCCATGTTCCTTTAATTTGCTTATGTTTTCACCCTTTATATCTAAATCATTTACATTTACATTTCATTCAAGTTAACTCCTGATCATTTTGTGACAAAATTCTATATACTGGGATTGGGAAATGAAATAGCAGGTTACATCACAGTGTCTGTTGCTATAGACAGGCACCTAGAGGGGAAGTTGAGGAAAGAGTCAACCTTTTTTGGAACTTCCTTAGCTTGGGTTTTCTGCTCTGATTTGCCTGAAGAGCTGATGATAGGCTCAATATCTCCCTTCTCTACTACAGCTCAGTGCTTCCTTTTTTCCACCTCAGGAATGTGCTAGAATTGCTATGTTGCCTCTAACCTCTCAAATCTAGATCTTCAGAATTTCTCCTCCTAGTTCTAAAGATAGCTTCTTCCTTTTCTACAAATTCCTCAGGGCATGACCAAGTCTTTCATCAGATGGCCTTGATTAATTCAAGGAAGTGTTCAGCCCTTTTCACTCTTGATTCTGACTGATTAATTCAATTAAAAAAAAAAACCACACCCTTCTTACCTAACAAAGGGTGGGATAATCAGTGGTGGTTCACCCTTACAGTACTTTATCTGGATTGGATATAGTGTCCATTCCTCAGCTTCACATAAGTCAGGGGAAAATGAATTTTATTGTCCCCAAAACTCTTAGAAGTGCCTGTTGTCTTATTTTCAAACTTCTTTTGGAAGCTAACAAGAGGCAAGAAGCAGGATGTTGGGCAGTTTGGTTTTGAAGGGGTGAGTTTTGGGAAGACTGATAGTAAGTATGCTGCCCATAATAGTAGAAGCCAGGTAATAGTTAGAGGCCAGAAATGTTTGGGTTGATTGGGAGTTTCCCCTCTTTCTTCCCTCACCCCAAAAGTGGGATTGGATTTGTAAGAGTTTCTCAAAACTAATAACAATAGTTAATATTAATATAGTGCTTTAAGGTTTACAAACCATATATATATATATGCATATATGTATAATCACAATCTTAGTAATCCTTTGAAACAGAGTATTTCTATTTTACATATGAAGAAATTGAGGTTGAGAGGTTGTGTCAGATACACAACTAGTAAGTGCCTAAGTTAGGATTTGAAATGAGGTTTTCTTGACTCCAAGGTCTATTGCACTATTCACTACCTACCTAACTGCTTACTACATGCCTTCCTACTGGTGTTGATGGCATGGAAAGGAGAAATTTGACTCCTGCTGAGAACCTAACAGTGCTGGGTTAGGATGGAAAATCAGAAATCCTTCTTGGGTTGTGGGTCTCAAGTCTTCATTCCAACAGCTGAGCAATGATGGAAGGACTGAAAATAGAAAGTTACATGTGATTAGACTTTACAACTTTTCCTTTTAAGGTTCACTGATTGGTGGAAGGATGGAAAGTTGGCAAGTCCTGTGAGTGTAGTTAGGAAGAGGGTTTGAGGTCAATGAGGTTTGTGTAGGTGTGGGTTCCTCACTCATAAACTTTCCTTATGGATGTAGG
This sequence comes from Dromiciops gliroides, assembly GCF_019393635.1. NCBI lineage: Eukaryota > Metazoa > Chordata > Mammalia > Microbiotheria > Microbiotheriidae > Dromiciops > Dromiciops gliroides. The sequence continues at coordinate 500,695,537 of NC_057861.1, read as the reverse complement.
ATATAAAGGGAATACTGCACAGGTAAAGTGATTCCCAAGTGTTGAGAAAACAGGCTTTGAGAGGCGTGGCAAGAAGTGTTGACATTACTAGGGGAGGAGCTAACCATTGATGTGGGCAGAGCCAATGATTTCACAGGGTAGTTGGGTATTGGTGTAGGAACAAGGGTTGACGGGGCAGGAGGGGCTTGAGTTTGATTGATGGGTGATGGTGGGTCCATTGGCTTAGTATTTTGGTGGGTAGCATAGCTCCTTACTCATCTCACTGAAGATCCTCTTGAAGATTCCTGTCTTTCAGAAGCTAGACCTCAATTGAAAGACTGAGAAGAATCTTTCCCACCTCTTTTTATTGTCTGATGCTCTACCTTCCCTTCCTTTCATCCTTCAACAGTCAACCTAACTGAGGCCTGAGGTGAAATAGACAAAAATCTATTTGATTCAGTGAATCAGGGTACCTTGCATTCTTGTTAAAAGCACAGCAAATCATAGTATCAGTCACAATCATTACCACTCTAATGTTACTTCAGTCAAATCATGGCTGATTAAAAACAGCCCTGTTAATAAACCACAGGCTTTATTTCTCTTCAAATGCCTATAACCACTTTCCACAACGTCTATTAAAAACCTAAAACCAAAGAAAAACATTGATTCTGTCTCCAAGTACCACTCACTCCCAAGAGAGGAAGAAAGTGAGAGAGAGAGAAATGGTTTTTATTTCCCACCTTTTCCTCATTTATTGGAGTTGAGTAGTTTTAATAACTTAAAGGAGGAATAAATAAAAAACAGACAATCATTATCTGTGGTTTTCTCCATTAGATCAGCTGAAAACAGTCCTCCTCTGCCTGGAAATGTATGCATTTGCCAACAATTCTCTGTGTCTGACTCATATCCTTATTACCTCTTCCCCTTTCTTTTCCCTTAAGGGACTGATTTTCCCCCTCATCTAAGGCAAAAAGAATTTCTTTGGATTAAGAAGACTGATGAATGCATTTTTAATATGGAAGCTCAGGTTCCCAAGCTCCAGAAAACAGACTTTATTCATTGTTTTCTTTGTCTCTTTCTCCTCCCTGTCTTAGTTTATTCCCTGTTCTTTAGAAATGTATGGCTGACAATCTACCACCATAACCATATGCTTTCAGCAACCTTCATTCAATTATTGAAAAGCAAGTGTAGGATGTGAAACCTTAATGTGTCAGTTGGTTTTGCTGGACTATACATATTTGTTACAAAGGAGGGGTTCTATTGGGAGTAGAGTTGGCTACATAAGATTAGTGGGTAGTGATAGGGACAGCTAGATGGTGCAGTGGAGAGAGTGCTGGGTCTGGACTGAGGAAGACATGTGTTTAAATTTTGCCTCAGATGCTTCCTTGCTATGTGACCCTAGGCAAATCACATAATCTCTATCTGCCTCAGTTACCCTAACTGTAAAATGGGGATAATAATAGCACCTCCTTTCTAGGGTTGTTTTTTGTCCTTTGTTCTCAAAGAAGACTATGACATTGGGGAGGTGATGTGTAAGGATCAACTGAAGTAAGAATTGTAAATGACTTAGCATAGTGCCTGGCAGATGGTAAGTTCTATATAAATGTTAGCTATCATAATTATGATTATTGATATGCAAAAAAGAGCATCAATAACAATTTTCAAATGCAGAGAAGAAAACAAAAAACTCAGAAGAAGGTGCAAACAAATCTGTTATTACTTTGTTTAACATATTTAATCAGGGTGGAAGGTTCATTAGTCAATAAGGTTTCAAACCTTTGAGCATATAAAGATCTGTCCTTCCTAGGTGGTCATAAAAAGCATGAGCAGCTCTTCTCTGCTCAGTTGCAGTCCATGGAGCATCGGTGAACTTGATTTAAGACATGAGTAACTGAGGAGTTGGTACCATCTCCTGGTTGGCTTAGCAGTGAGAAGGACTGATGGATGAATCAGGAGAAGCCAAGCCAGAACTGAGTGTGGATATGGAAGGTTCATGTAGCCCATCTTTAATTCTCTTTTCTGATGGGTTTCAAGTGTAGAGAGGGTAGGGAAGGGAAGCTAGATACTTCTCTCCCCTTGCCCTCTACATTTTCCTCCTTTCCACATTCCACTCCCACAAACCTTCATGTGTCTCTAAGCTCATGGTGTTTCTGTTTCTTTTTGTTAGTGAATGAGTATCCTGACACGAGAATACCCACCATCAAGTCCCACCAGCAACCAGAGCTACTAGCTTGGCCAAAGACAGAGGAAGTGCCTGTAGACTGATGTGTCAGTACCCTTTCCCTACCTGGAATTTTGGGACAAACCTCTTTCATAATCAGGGAAGAGAGAAAGAGATCCTCTTTTGGAATCTTTTAATGGATAATTTTGGTATTGCCTCTCCTGACTCATCAGCCTTCCAGTCCTGAAGCCAATTAGAATGCCTTTCATGATCTAATAGTACTTACCCTGACTCATAATAGACAGAGTTCCAAAATCTTATGTACAGTATTGGAAACAGAGAATATAGTGCTCTGAATGACCCACTGGGATTGGTAGATCCAAGTGTGAGTTAAAGAAGTTATATAGAGCCTACCATTATGTGCCAGGCATTGTGCTAGGCTCTTTTACAAATAGTATCTCATTTTATTTTCATAACAACCCTAGGAAGTAGAGATTGTTCTTATCTCCATTTTACAGTTAAGAAAACTGAGGCAAACAGAGGATAAGTCCAGGGTAATACTGTTAGTAAGTTTCTGAGGCCAGTTTTTAATCCAGGTCTTCCTAATTCCAGGCCCAGAGCCCTATCCACTCTATCAATCATGCTATCTAACTGCTCTTGCTGGCCTCATTATGTATACACACACACACACACACACACACATACACATGCATACACATATAAATACACACATACATACACACATATAAATTTCTATATACATGTATATATAATTCTTAAAAACAAACTGTAGATAACATATTCATAGTCTCATATGCAAGCTTCATTCTTTTTTTTGTATATTGAAATGTTTTTATTTGTTGATGATTGTTAGGTCCACAATAAAAAGAAAAATGTAAATTAAAAAAGTCTTTCAGAAAGAAAAATAAAAGAAGCTCTTTTTTCTTTCATGTGGATTTCACATGCCCTTTGGGTAAAGACTGGATGAAAGGCCTACTGATCAGTGCCCAAGAAAATATAATTTTAAGTCAATGAATCAAAACCTCAGAGGGGAAAGGGATGAGAGTTTAACCCAGAGAAAATGGAACTATTTGCTCCCTCCCCACCATGTTCTTGTCTTTGTTTCTAACAACCTGTTCAATTCAATTCCATCCAACAAAGATAAATTCTAACTACTATTAGTATTGTAGGTATATTTATCAATTAATCAAAAAGCATTTATTAATGTTTATAATTTATCATTTCAGATCCTAATTTAGACATTTACTAGTTAAGTCCCTGATAAATTATAAAATCTCAGTTTCCTCATCTATAAAAACAACCTCTGCCTTTAAGAGACTCATTCTAATGGGGGAGATGTGTAAATTGCCACATAGAAGATATGTGCAGAGTAAGTAGAAGGTAGTCTCAAAGAGAAGATGCCAGACAAATAGAGGACTTTATATTTGACCTCAGAGGCAATAAGGAGCCACTGAAATCTGTTGAGTAGGGAGGACATTTGTTCAATTTAGGAAAATTTTGTTGAGCAGTTGATTGGAATATTGGATTGGAGGGGGAGAAATTTGTGGCAACAAGGTCAATTAGGATCATAATTTCCAATAAAGTTGAAGACACTGAGTCTCGGAAAAGTGAAGTGACTTGGCCAATGTCACAGAGCTAATAAATGTCAAAGACTGGATTTGAGCCCCAATTTTTCCTAATCCCAAACTCCTTTCATTGTACCACACTGCCTAATCGGGAAATGTTCTCCTTCAGTCCAATGAATTGTTTTGTGTGAACCAAATCAAATTTTATCCAACTTCTATTTATGCTTGTTGCATCTTTCAGTGAGGAAGGTAGAGAAAGATATTCTTTTGCTAGTATCCTAGATCTGTGATCAAATCTTTTTTGAGATCTGAGTATGCAACTGTGTCACCTCTCCAGATGTGCCTATATCCTGTTAAACTTGATTTGTACTTATTGCCAATTCAAAAAGCCTTTCTTGCTTTTCCATGTGGAGGAAACATTGAAAATTCCTGTCCACTACCAAATGCTCTAAGCTTGTGATATTTTCCATACCTCTTCATTTCTAATTTTAGCAGCCATGCCAGGATAATTGTTTTCAGATGATGAGAATTGATTACATGGCACACATCCCAAAGGGTATCATTCCTATGCCATACATCATTTCCTCAGGGAATACTAGCAGTACACCTGAGTGCCCACTACCAATTGACATCCAGGCCAGACAATCATTGCATTGAACAATGAAGAAGACTGTCCCCCTAAAAGGAGCCCATTAAAAAAAAAATCAGTAACTTTGAATGTATGATTCCAACAAATAAATGGCCTGTAAGAGGAGGCCAAGCCCTTATGGGGTGCTGTGGCATGACCCCAAGTGGCATGTGATCAATCAATGGGGGTGAGAAGAGGGATTGCATACCTCCCTTCTTATTATAACAGATCATGGGCTTGCCTCTAGCTGAATTTTATTATTCTCTTCACCCGTTATAGCTCAATGATCTTTTACTTTCCTTTTTTTCCCTACCATTTGCCCCCTCTGGCTATGTCAAATGTTGGCTCCTCTGGGCAGTTATAACTTAACTCCAAATCAACTATCTTCAGTAACTGCTGTAACAATGTTCCCCAATCTTCCTTATTCCAATATCTCCACATCTTGTCCCCCAGATCTCAGTAGGCATCTCTTAACAAGTAACCCCTGTACTCTAAGGCAGTCAATGAGAAATAAGATACTGACACACAGTTTTCATTTCAGTGGGAAGGAAGGAGTGAGTAGGCATGGATGGATTGCAATTGCAGATTGCTGATCTCATTACACTTTCCCCTCGAATCTGCTCCTCATACCAAACTCTCTTAAATCCCTCCAAAGTATCACCATCCTTTTAGTCTCCTTGTTTCTCAATCTTCCCCTTTTACCCTAGACTATTCACTCAACTAAAATGGTTCTCTTCAAAGTTACCAATGATATTTTAACTGCTAAGTCAGAGGGCTGATATAACTTATATTGAATTGCTTGAGTTCCTAAGGGGGGGAGGGAGGGAAGAAGAGAATTTGGAACACAAAGTTTTAAAAATCGATGTTAAAATTTGATTTTACATGTAATTTGGGGAAAAAATAAACTTCTAAATAAATTTAAAAATAAGTCAGAGAGCTTTTCCTAAATCTTTTTCTTATTTGGCTGAATTTGACACTATTGATCACTCTCTCTTCCTGGATACTTACCTCTCTGGGTTGTTGAAAAAGATATGTGTGTCTCCTGTAAACTCTCAAATCTGCACACATTTTTCTAACTTGTTAAAAAAAATCTCCCAGTTTCATTGGATTTTGAACATATTTGTTAAAAATATTAAAATGCAACACTTTCTAATTAGTTTACAAGACATCAGGGAAATGGAGCTTTTTTAGCTGAATTTCAACAAAAATTTTTGCATAATTGGTGAATGGGATTGAAAAATAAATATTATTAATTAGTAAGTACAATTAATAATGCACTTCTTCCATTTGGATCTATGTATTTTTGTGAGATATCTTTTTCAGTTATGATAGTCATTAAAACTATAAAAATAAATGGAACTTGTAGCCAGATCTTCAAACTGTGATATCACAAAGTGTTAACCAACATTTTTCGAAAGCAATGCAGCATACTTGGTCACATTACCTTTCCTAGTAATATTGTTAGTAATAATTATATTTTAGGGAGAGCAAAAAGATTCTTGTAGTCTATTTTTATATTATTCCATCCTTGTCTCCTTTTAGTGTTTATTTTGGAGTGATTTTTATAATACACATAATTGTTAGCATGGTAGTAGACATATATAATTCATTTATTCATTCATTTATTTTTTTTGGCTGGGCAATTGGGGTTAAGTGACTTGCCCAGGGTCACACAGCTAGTAAGTGTCAAGTGTCTGAAGCCAGATTTCAACCCAGGTCCTCCTGACTCCAGGGCCAGTACTTTATCCACTGTACCACCTAGCTGCCCCAACATATATAATTTATGAAAAAGCATATATACATATATTGGGGTTACATGCTCAAAAATGGGATCAAAAAAGTTTGAAGGTCATTGCTTTAGATGATAGATGAACTCTCTTCAAAAATCATTAATAGTTTGCTATAATGACTTTTATGATATAAGCACCTCCATGCTTCTACATGGAATGAATAACAGACCCATGACACACGAGGGAACTTCTCCTAAAATCCGACTCCATAATCTCATCATGGTGTGGATGTGGCCTGGGTTCTTAAATGCTAGGCTAATGTTTAATTCCAGGCTAGCTCAGCCTCTGGCAATCCTAACAAGATTGGAAGAGCCTGGTAATTGATATGTGTCTATTTAGCAAGACCCAGCCTAAATGGGAAGGCGCTCATCATCAGATCTGAACGTTTCCAGTACAGATGTCTCTAAATTTGCATTTTGTGTATTTTAACTGCAGGGTGGGATTCCTACCTGCCATAGCAAATAGACCAGCAAATAGAAGCAGATAATTTTTAGAGCACCTTTTCTAGTCCCTTACGCATACCAGGAGGTTAGCAGTGAGGTCCTTAAAAAAGGTTGTTCAGATACCCATGGGGCTGCTGAAATCCATTACTGCTTCCAGTGAGTTCAGTGAGAAGGTAACCCTGTGGCCTGGGCCACCTCTGTGCAGGGCTGTGCCTGTGACTACAGCTCCCAGTGTATCTGCACCTGCTGCTTCATCACTTGCTTTTTGCCACAGTTCTTTGAGGTAGGTAAATATGGTAAAATGAGGGGCAGCTAGGTGGCGCACTGGATAGAGCACTGGCCCTGGAGTCAGGAGGACCTGAGTTCAAATCCAGCCTCAGACACTTAACACTTACTAGCTGTGTGACCCTGGGCAAGTTACTTAACCCCCATTGCCTCACTAAAAAAAAAATGGTAAAATGGTATGAGTGATGTCTTTTGACTTATGCATAAATTGTATTGAAGTGAGGCAGAGTTGCTAGAATTGCTGGCCTCACTACCCCATAGTCACCAAAGTCTGGTGGCAAGACAAAAGTCAAGATGATTGATGGATTGGGATTCAGTGGATGATCTTGTCTGTTTTCAGTGTCTAACCAAGCTCTAAGCATACCACAACTTCTTGGAGCCACAGGTGAGAGTTGGGGGCAAATCAGGTGGACACTAAAGATGGAAAGAAGCCCCAAAAGGTTTCAGCAGCCCTCAGATGAGAGGTACTAGTCCTCTCTAAACACCCTACTCCCCTTTTGAGTTGTGTGGAAGGAAGAAGGAAAGGGAGGGCTGAAATAGCTACCTCTTTAAAGGTGCACTGAATGACTCTTCCTTCCCAGTGATCTTTAAGGGGATTGATTTGTCATTGCCAAGGAGCCTGAAATTTTCAATATATCCCTCTCTTCTCTCCTCACAAAAAAGCTATTCCTTATAACAAAGAATAAAGAAGAAAGGGAGGAAAAACACAGTTCAGCAAAACTAACCAACCAAATATAAGTGCATTGTTCTGCACTCAAAGTTATTTAATTCTGTGAAGAAAAGAGGAAGGGGAATGATCTCATTTCTTCTTTGGAGGCAGGCATGGCCATTATAACTACACGGTATTTGATTTTAGGTCTTTTTTTTTGTTCTTGCCATCATGTATTTGTTTCTGCTTACTTCACTTTGCATCAGTTTCTGTGAATCTTGCCACGTTTCCCTGTAGTCTTTATATGAATCATTTCTTATAGCAGTAATATTCCATTATGTTCACGAACCACAATTTGTTCTGCCAATTCTCAATTGATGGACGTCTATTTTGTTTTCAATTCTTTGCTTATGACCAAAAAAACCCCAAAAAACGTGCTATAAATTTTTGGTGTTCATGGGACCATTCTTCCTATCTATCTTTCTAGCAGGAGACAGTGTTTCTTCTGGTTCCATCTTCTATCAACTTACACACAAGTCCTATGGATTTATGGCTCTGTAGGACATTAAAATGATCTTATGTTCTTATTATTATTCAGTCATTTTCAGTGTGTCCGACTCTTTGTGACCCCTTTTTGGTGTTTTCTTGGCAAAGATACTGGAGTAGTTTGCCATTTCCTTCCCCAGCTCATTTTACAGTTGAAGAAAATGAGGCAAACTAAGTTAAATGACTTGGCTAGGGTCATACCACTAGTGTCTGAGGCTGGATTTGAATTTAGGTCTTCCTAACTCTAGGCTGGCTGCTCTATCCATTGTGCCACCTAGCTGCCCAGGTTCTCGTAGGCAATACCAACAGATTGTTTTCTCTGGCTGTTTATTCATCTAATCAGAGTACCCCAAAGACATGCCTGCTGTATCTACTGAATTATATGTTTCTCTAGATAAAATAGGTGACCTGAACATTTACCTCAAATTCAAGTTGAATTGTGATGAATTCAGGAAAGTTCAGTCTCAACCATGCCCAAGACAGAATTTCTCAATGTTGAACTTCTGCTCTTCTGGTTACTGGCCAAACCTCCTAATGGAAATCATGAAATACCCGAAGAAAAGTGTACACTGAAAATATCCCATCCTATCATAAGAGACTTAACCCAATTTTGTACAGCCAAGAAGTTCAAAGAGTCTGGATGCATTTCCAAATTTTATCAGAATTTCCAAGCCATTGGAAATTATTCATTGTGTTACCACTTTTCCACCGCTTAGAAGTTCTTACACAGGAGATTACAAATATGGAGAATTTGTCTCTTAAAAAGGCTGCAAATAAAATATTCCCAAGGGATGGTTTCCTTGATGAATAAACACATGAACTTCATTTGCCTCCCTCTGCAAAAGAACTTTCAAATAAGCCAGGCTAAATCTCCCATGGACTATGTCTAACAGGCTGCCTGACTCAATTCTCAGATGAGGAGAACATATGCTCTGCTTCCTCCCCCAATCCCCTCCCCCCCCCCCTTTTTAATCAAATGCATTACAACATGTGAGCAGCACCATTACTCTGGAGTGCTTGGTCTCTCCAGATGCTTTTGGCGGCCTTGCTGTGGAGTTCATTTACTAGGAAATGGAGCAGGGTTTCTCAAAAAAGGATGTGTTTCTCAGGTCTCCTTCTTAATACTAATCTCGGACTTCTCCCTTAAAGGGCCAAGGTACCACAGAGTGCCTCAAGGGAAGTATTTCTTCTTTTCCCCATTTAGAATAAAGAATCCTTCCAGAGGGGATTTTTTTTTTTAAAAGCTAATATCTCCCCTATCCAGAACCCAGCTTTTTGGTGATCTCAACTATCTAAAATGTGACTGAGAACAAGGAAGTACATTTAAAAGAGCAGACAAGATAATGTTACTAAGTCCATTCACCTCACCAAAATGAAATGGTCATCCTATGGGGCCATTATATATAATGTTGTAGAAAATAGCATTTAAACTGCATTTGTACAAGCAAAATGAAATGCAGAGTTGAGGGAATTGTCTGGAAATTTAAAGTTTATTTTTAAAAGTTGCTCTGAATTTGCTAAATATTTAGATAATTGAAGCAAATTTTATTTTCCTGTTATGTTGATATAGTCCATATAATTGACTAACAAATATTTATTGAGTACATAGGTCTTCAAATAATGATTTCTATTTTTATAGTGCTTTCTTCACAACAATCCAATGAGATAAGTGGTGCAAGTATTTTCAGCACCATTGTACAGAAAGAAATATTGAAGAATTGAAGCTTAGAGACAGAAGTTTGTTTATATATGTACACACATATGTATATGTATTATGTATGTGCGCATATACACACATGTCTCTATAAGGGTTTGTTTTCTCTATGTATGTGTATGTATGTATATATGTTATATATATGTGTGTGTGTATATATGTGTATATATATGTATGTATATGTGTGTGTGTGTATATATATATACACACACACACACACAAACCTCTGTCTCTAAGCTTCAATTTCTCTCTCTTTTTTTTAATGGGGCAATGAGGGTTAAATGACTTGTCCAGGGTCACACAGCTAGTAAGTGTCAACTGTCTGAGATCAGATTTGAACTCAGGTCCTCCTGAATCCAGGGCTGATTCTTTATCCACTGCACCACCTAACTGCCCCCCAATTTCTCTTTCTAAACAATGGTGCTGAAAATACTTGCACTAGCTTTCTCACTGAATTGTTGTGAAGAAAGCACTATAAAAACATAAATGTGGTCAATAAATATTTGTTAGTCAATATACGGACTACACCAACATCACAGGAAAATAAAATTTGCTTCAATTAGCTAAATCTTTAGCAAATTCAGTGAAACATTTTAAAAATAAACTTAAAATTTCCAGACAATTCCCTCAACTCTGCATTTCATTTTGCTTGTACAAATGCAGTTTAAATGCTATTTTCTACAACCTTATATATGTGTGTGTATGTATATATCATATACATACATATACACACATATATGCATATGTATATTCAAGACATAAGTATAATGTGCATTACTAACATTTTCTCCATTACTTTTTTTTTTTTTTAGTGAGGCAATTGGGATTAAGTGACTTGCCCAGGGTCACACAGCTAGTAAGTGTTAAGTGTCTGAGGCCGGATTTGAACTCAGGTATTCCTGACTCCAGGGCCGGTGCTCTATCCACTGCACCACCTAGCTGCCCCTCTCCATTACTTTTTTAAGTGTAGACAACCAAGAAAATAAATCAAGCCCTGATTTGTAGCATTTTAAGATTCTCAGGGTATAAGTGCTCACATTATAAAAATAACAGTTGTCTCTCTTGAGTCATTTAGAGCTAGCTCCAGCATATTCCTGAAGTGAATATAGGTTTCCTCATTCCAAAGCCAGCTCTCTTTTCACTATACCATACCACAGGGGATACCAAGAGGGTAAAGATACTATTATTGTCATCAGAGAGCTTGTAATCTGGTTTAAGAGATGAGGGACAGGGGGGCAGCTAGGTGACGCGGTGGATAGAACACCGGCTCTGGAGTCAGGAGGACCTGAGGTCAAATCCGGCCTCAGACACTTGACACTTACTAGCTGTATGACCCTGGGCAAGTCACTTAACCCCAGTTGCCTCCCCCCCCCAAAAAAAAAAGAGACAAGGGACATGCATCAAAAAAGTAACTCACAATAAAGAACAGTAAATGATAAGTAACAAATAAGAAATTGGTAGCTTTGTGTGGAGAGTCAGACTGTATTGGACTTTTAAAAGATGACCAGGTAATTGTTTTATTTTTCATGTTTAGACAACAATTTTCTGAACTGTCATATAAATGCTATTTCCCAAATTAGAGTGCAAGCATGCTGAAGGAAGAGACTTTTCTATATTCTCCTCCAATAGTTAGCATCGTAATACCATTACAAGTAAAATTTGCTCAAAAAATATCAGAGAGTTATAGGGTCACAGATTTAGCATTGGAAGGGACATTTCTGTTAAGTGAGCTAAAGTATACTTTTTTTGCTATTCTTAGCTTCATTATTATGTATTCTTCTCTTCTTCACTGGTGCTTGACTGTCAGGTACTCAGTATCTTCTTGCTTTTCATTTTCTTCCTTCTATCCAGACCTGCTCTCAAATTCTTCTTACACTCTAAGTTTTGAATGACTGATGATAGCTTAAATTGTTACCTTTCCTAGGACTATTTGCATTTTAACAAGGTTTGACTCCTTAAGCTAAAGGGTGAAGAAGTGTTGGCAGCATCTGAAGCACCAGTCATTGGACACAGGAGGACTTTGAGGATGTCAAATTCCTTTGCCACCTCTCTGACATAACCATCCATGTAGAAATCTTCTCTGATTACAAGACAGATTTCTACTGTCCAAATTAATTCATAAAAGTTGCTTTGCAAAAGAGATGGGCCAATATTAAACTTTTGGATAATTCTCCCATCTTGGATAAGATTGTATAAAGAACAAGCAAAATTGTGAAGTCAGTCAAAATTGTCTTCTGTGCCTTTACTGGCCACTTTCTTCACCACTTAGCATAATATCCTGATGGTTGTTGTTGTTGTTGTTGTTGTTGAATTGTATCTGGCTCTTCATGGTCCCACTTGGGGTTTTCTTGGCAAAGATACAGGAATGTTTGAAATTTCCTTTTCCAGCTCATTTTACAGATGAGGAAATGAAAGCAAACAGGAGTAAGTAACTTGCCCAGGTGATTGAGGCTGGATTTGAACTCAAGTATTCCGGACTCCTGGCTGGGTACTCTACCCCCTGTGCCACCTAGCTGCTCTATAATACCCTTTATTTCCTTTCAGCTATCTAATATGCTCTTTCCTATCCAAACCAGTTGTATATTCTGCTTATGCATAAGGACAACATTGATTCATCTGCTCCAAACTGCCTTCAACTTTGCAATGTGTTTCTTCGGTTGATATCTATGGAAAGTGATGTTTATTAAGGATAGTTGAATTTGGTGATTAAAAAAAGAATGTCAGGTGAATGATTTGAACTTGGACAGCATCCTGTTTTTCATAGCTTTTAAAACTGTAGTTCAGAAAAAATGGCTATGCATAAAAATAAGATTTTAGGGTACTTTTAGTATGTTCCAAGTAGGATATGTTTTACTCTGCTTATATTCAAAGATAATAATGTTTAACAGGTATAATTTAACAGGCATAATCAGAGTCTTTTTCCCCCTCCCTTTTAACTATATCCCCATGTGTTCTCGATATAAAGTTGGCTTTCACCACGAACATTGTTATGCTGGAATACAATGCTATGGGTGATTCAGCGAACCCTGATATTACTTTCCTAATTACATACATTATTAAAGGAAGGTGGCAGAGTTTGTAGGTGGAAGCTTTTCACTCACCATGTCAAAGTAACGCATCACTCTAAAATGTAAAAAAACTCATCAACGACAGGAAGAGGGAATGTCAAAGAAGCTGCCATTAGGTAATGCTTATAGAGAAAACAAACAACACCAGTTCATCAGTGTGGGGATCCTTGCACTTCAGACCCTAACCTCCTCTCCTCACCTCTCACATGGCCCCTGTGCTCATAACTGCTAGTATTTTCTACTATCATAGTTAATTTAGAGTTCCAGGGTAAATTGAAGGTCAAGAATGAGATGAGTCCTGAGGAATGAGGAGAAAAGAGGGTAGAGGCATGTGTATAACCCAAGGAAACAAGAAAGTGGAGGAGGCAGGACACCAGAAATTGCTATGCTGGTTACCAACCATTTTTCACCAATTTTCTCCATACATAAAATTTTTTCTAAAAATCAACCATGTATCAGGGCACAGAGATACTGCAAACAAATGTAAAATGTCAGAAATAGTTAACATTCTTTAGAAACCATAACACAATAAAAATAGCAATCAGTTCAGTGAGCTCAAACAAAAGACACAAACCAAAATGGAGACAAACAATGAAATCCTGAATGATGAGTGGGTCAAAGAACAAATCACAGAAACAATGAATAATGAAAGAAAGAAAATGATGATCAGATGACATACTAAAATTTCTGAGATTCAGTCTTCAGAGGAAATGTTATATCCCTAAAAACATACCTTAATGAAATAGAAAAGGAGATTAATGAACTGAATATATATTTAAAATGTAGAAATCCAACAAATAAACAAATAAATACAAAAGAGGCAATATTAAAAAAACTAAAGGAGGAATAAACTGGAAATTTTAAAAAAGCTATAGCCACGATAAATTAAACTAAAATCTAGTTTTTTCAAAAGACTGATAAAATTGAAAATCCCATTTACAGTAACTACAAAATACATAAAATATTTTGGGATCAATCTATATCAAACAAGGGATAGAGACAATTATGAAAGATAAAATATAGTTTGATTATATGAAACGGAAATATTTCTGTACAAACAAAATTAATGAACCTTGCATAAGAAATAAAGTGGTCAAATGGAAAAATCTTGGTATAAAATTTTTCTGACAAGGGCTTGGTATTCAAGATATATAAAGTTAACATACATACATATATACATATATGTGTGTGATATACACACATGATCAGTTTGACTGATTTTCTCTCTTTTTTTCTTGTTTTTAAAAATAGTTTGTTATGTGGAATGGTTCTCTTCTGGGAGAGGAAAAGGAAACGATATAGGGGAAATTTTTGGTGATGTAAAAAATGCATCTTTGACATTTATTTTTATTTTTTATTTTTTTTAATGTATGAGGTATTTTATTTTTTCCGTTACATGTAAAGATAGTTCTCAACTTTTGTTTATACATGCTTTACAATTTCAGATTTTTCTCCCTCCCTCCCCTCCCTCCCCCCTCCCCTAGACAGCAGGTAATCTGATATAGGTTATATCTATATCTGATATAGTTTATATCTATACATATACATATAGATATATACGCACACACATATATATATACACATAATAACATTAATCCTATTTCTGCATTAATCCTGTTACAAGAGAAAGAATCAGAGCAGTGATGCAAAACCTCAGACATTTATTTTGAAATATTTTTGCATTCATTTTCATTAGCAATAATGCTCTATGGTTTCTTTCTCTGTTTTATTCCTCCTTTGATTTACTATTTGTGTGATAGAAGGAGTTTGGTAGGAGTCTTGGTTGTCTACACTTAAAAAAGTAATGGAGAGGGGCAGCTAGGTGGCACAGTGGATAGAGCACCGGCCCTGGAGTCAGGAATACCTGAGTTTTTTTGGAATGAATTTATGCAAGTTAATTCTTTTTTTTTTTTTTGGTAGGGCAAGCAGGGTTAAGTGACTTGCCCAAGGTCACATAACTAGCAAGTGTCAAGTGTCTGATGCTGGATTTGAACTCGGGTCCTCCTGAATCCAGGGCCAGTGCTTTATACACTGTGCCACCTAGCTACCCAATAAAGTTAATTCTTAAAATGTTTGATAGAATTCATTTGTAAAGCCATAAGCCATTTAGTTTTGGGATTTGGGATAGTTCTTCTATGGCATATTAAATTTATTTTTTTTGAGACTTATTATTTAAATTCACTTTTTCTTATTCTGCTACTCTGGGTAATTTTTATTTTTGTAATACGCATACATTTGATTTATTATGTTTCTTTGGTGAGTGGTCAAAAATTTTTTAAAAATAATTTTCTTTGTTTCCTCTTCATTTGTTATGACTTCTTTTTCACTTTTGATTTCCTTTCTTTTTATAATGTAAATTTTTTTCTATTTTAAAAGTAATTTTTTAAAAAGCTCCTGGTTTTATTAATCAATTTAATTTTTTGTTTCAATTTTGTTTATATCTGCTTTGATTTTTGGAAAGTCAATTTTTGTATTTAGTTGGACTTTTTTGATTTCTCTCTAATTTTTAATTTGTAAGCCCAATTTATTTATGTATTTATTTTCTCTTTGTGGATCAATGTGTTTAGAAATATGAATATGTCCTTCAGAACTGCCTTATTTATACCCCAGAGGCTTTGGTATATTGTCTAATTTTTGTCATTTTCTTTGATGTTATCATCTATTGTTTCTATGATTTTTTTATTTGACATGATCTTTTTGAAGGTATTGTTAAATTTCCATTTTAATTTTAATCTTTTCTTAAAATGTTCGACTGAGTATGTTTTTTCAAAACTGCATTGTGGTCACTAAAGAATGCTTTAAAGGCTTTCCTTCATTTATAAGTTTTTCATGACCTAGCACAAAACTTCTTAAACTGTGGGTTGAGACTCCATGTGGGGTCATGTAACTGAGTGTGTGGGATCACAAAAAATTTGGCAACAGTAAAAGGTTAAGTATACCTATTTTATATACCTATATACCTGGGCTTATGTAAAAATTTCTTGGGTGAAAAAGGGTTGCCAGTGGAAAAAGTTTAAGAAGCCCTGATCTAGCACTTGGTCAATTTTTATAAAAGTGCCCTGCACTGATGAAAAAACCACAAACTTCTTTCAATTCCCATTCAGTAATTTACATCTTAAGGTTCTCAATTCCTTTCTTGTTTATCTTAGGTTTGTTTAGGTCAGTAAGAACCACGGTGAGCTTCTCACTTATAATTTTGCTGCTTCTTCCTTCCATTAATTCCATTAGTTTTTTCTTCAAGGATTTAGATGCCATTCAGTGCATATACATGCTAAGTACTGATATTATTTGATCATCACTAATACTTTTAATCACAATGTTGTTTCATCATTAATCTCTTTAACCATGTCTACTTTTATTGTTTGTTTTTGTGGGGCAATGATGGTTAAGTGACTTGCCCAGGGTCTCACAGCTAGTAAGTGTCAAGTGTCTGAGGCTGGATTTGAACTCAGGTCCTCCTGAATCCAGGGCCAGTGCTTTATCCACTGTGCCACCTAGCTGCCCCTCTACTTTTATTGTTATCTTGTCTGAGATCATGAATGACACCTCTGCTTTCTAAAAAAATTATCCCAAGGCTTAATAAATTCTGCTCATCTTTCATTTTAACTTTATGTAAATATTTGTTTTGTGCGTGTATCTTATAAACAACATATCGTTAGATTTTGATGTTGAACCTATTTTATGACTGTGTTTATCCCATTCACTGTTACTGTTAGCATTACGGTGCTTTCCTTCCACTTTATCCTCTAATGTGTTTTCCTCTCTTTGCCCTTCTCTCAATGAAGGAGTATGCTCAACATTTACAATGTACAATTTAAGTGTCCTGGCCTCATTCTTCATTCCTTTCTAGGAGGATCAATGCTGATGCTGATGCTGACTTTTTTATTGACTGTCTCTTTTTCCTAGACTCTAATCTGATGTTAGCAATTTTCATGGCTTTATTCTTGCTCTAAGGTGCCCTAACATGCACTCCTGGTCATTGGGCAGACTCTGTCTCCTGCTGTGGCTCTGGGTGCTCCAAGACTTGTACTGTCTGGCCTTGTCTCTGCAAAATGATTTGTTGTTACCTGACACTGTCCCCTACTGCTGTTTCTTTAGGTCAGGGCTTAGAGTTAGTCAATAAATTCCTACTTTATAGGAGCCAAATACTGTGCTAAACTCTGAGAATGTGTTCTCAGATATGAAAAAAGTAATATGGTTCTTGCCCTCAAGGAGCTTATAATAGAAATGAAAAGGGGGCAGCTAGGTGGCGCAGTGGATAAGGCACTGGCCCTGGATTCAAGAGGACCTGAGTTCAAATTCAACCTCAGACAATGGACACTTACTAGCTGTATGACCCTGGGCAAGTCACTTAATCAAAATGAAGAAGAAACATACAAAAGGAAACTGGAAGTGGGGGCAAGGGGATGATAGAAAAGTTCAGAGGAGTAAAGCCAGGTTGAAAATGATTAGATGGCTGTCTTGGGCACTTTCCTTAAATGTAGGTTCTGAGGGGAGCTCTCCACACTCCATTTCAGAGGAAGGGGCCAGGAGGGCCAAGGGTCCTCATGAAGTGTGACTTCCAGAGCTGAAATGCTCATTCAGGGAGCTTCCTGGGGTGTGAGAGAGACATCCAGAGGATCACAGCTAGGTGAGAATGAAGAGATTCTGTTAGCTTCAGGCATCATTTACAGGAATTCCCACTGGTTCCACCCTTCCAAGTATGTCCCCACTTAGAAGTTCCTGTGGATTTCACTTCCCATTTCCTGGAGGTAGAGCTAGCTTCTGATCCTCCTGCTGTGCTCCTCTTCAGATATCTCATTGGTCTCAGGTCTTGTTTATTGGATCCGATGCTGCTTTCTGCTTTCTCTGGTCTGCCCCTTCTCTGAATGAATTTAAGCTTATTTATCTTTGTATTATATTAAAAATTTTTATTATTTAATTTAAACATTCATGTAAGAAAATGTTGAATTCTGAATTCTCTCCCTCCTTCACTCTCCTGACCCACCCATTGAGAAGGCAAGAAATATGATATCAATTACACATGTGAAATAATGCAAAACATACTTCCATATTCCATATGCTACAAAAAAGCAAGAAAAATAAAGAAAGTGAAAAAAAACCCCACTATGCTTGGATTTGCATTCAGACTCCATTAGTTTTTTTTCTGGAGCTAGAGAGCATTTTTCATCCTAAGACCTTTGGAATTATCTTGGATCATTGTATTGATCAGAAATGAAAACTTATTTTTCTGTTCTGGCTAGTACCCTTTTAGATCTAACAAACCTTAGAATAAACTTGCAAGAATTTAGGCAAGGGTCAGATCTGAAGTTATTTGTTTTTGTCCTATTTTCCAAGTAACAGGACCTTTGTATCCCTACCCTAGGTAGCTGGGTGATGCAGTGGACCTGGAGTCAAGAATTCTCATCTTGCTGAGTTCAAATCCAGTCTTAGATACTTATTAGCTGTGTGACCCTGGGCAAGTCACTTAACCCCGTTTGCCTCTGTTTCCTCATCTGTAAAAATGAGTCAGAGAAGGAAATGACAAACCAAATGGGTTCATGAAGTTGGACACGACTGAAACAATTAAACAACAGCAACTACAGCCCTACCCTGAGACAACCTAAAAGAGACTATAGTATAGGTTCCTTATTATGTTTTATTCTGTTTATCCCTTTATTTTCTAAAACTTTTGAATACATAAGAACAGTCATAAGTCAAATGTGAAATATTTCTAATATGACAGTTCAATTCTCTCTACACTGAGGAAGGTTCATGGAACACAAGGGGAGTGGTGACCTTCATCACTTCTTGTCACTTGTCATAACTCAGAAGGGGCAGTCAACAAAACACCTTCAGTGTGTGGACATAAGAACAGTCACATGTATCCCTTGTACATTAATGAGAAGGGGATAAGAATTAAGAGAAAACACTAAAAAATATGGAAATAATACATTCTTTTAGACATTCTGGCTCTAGATGACTTTTCCATTCTTATTTCACATTACTCCCCCTCATGTACTCTCTGTTTTTGCCAAACTGAACTACTTAATGTTCTCCATACACAATTTCTCTTTTCCTGCCTCCGTACATAATTCTACTAATAGGTCATCCAGAATATTGATCTCCTGGACATCTCCTGCAGAAAAAATAAGTTGGAGAGTCAAGGACATCTCTAGTATTTAGGAAATTGCAGAGATAAATGGTTCTTTGGGGTATTTCAAAGGCAGACTGAAGGGGTTCAAACAAATTATGATGGATAAAAAACATACATAAATGCTTTCCTCTTCTTCCCAGATGTTATTCCTTCCCCCACCCAATTACCATGTATTTAATTTGTATATCTTTTGCATTTAATTTTACATGTATTTGTTGTTTCTTCCAAAACGCTGTAAACTGCCTGAGGGCAGGAATTATTTAATTTTACATTTCTGTTCTCAGAATCTAGCAGAATGCCTGATACATAGTAGGCATTTAATCAATGCTTATTGTTTTTCTCCCTTTTCTGACTTTCTATAGCATTTATTGTCTAATCTACTCATTAAACAGTTATCACATACTGCCTCGTATTTTAAATAATCTTTACTCACTTTAGTTACCTGTTTTCAATAGAATTTGACTAAAAAAATGTGATTCATATGCCACTTTGTGTATTTATTGCCTCTCTCTAATCAGATTGTAAATTTCTTCAATGTCAAAGCCCCTTTGATAAGAGGCAGGAAATTCAGTTGTTCATAGTCAGCAGCCCTGGCCAGGGGACCTTTTAGGGCAAGAGTGGTCCCCTCCAGGTAAATGGGATATCCAGTGGTAGGTAAAGAAATGAAGAAATACCAAAGCTAAGGGAACAGGGAGGAGGGAGGCAAAACTACAAGCCAGTTCAAAATAGGATGAAATATCCAGACAGGCAGTCAAAGTCCAGATGAGATAGGAAGAACAGGACAGAAAACCAGAAGCTGGGAATTAGGAGACAGTCAAAAGTGTATGATGTTGGGTTGGTCATAAGGAAACCAGGTCCTGAGCAATTGAGAGCCTCTCTCTCTTTGCTTCTATTTGATGGAGAGGAAGGATGTGTTTACATGCCTAACTTTTCACCTTAATAAGGAAACCCTTACCTGAATCAGAGAACTAGGCATTGGTGTTGAATACCATATCTTATCCTTCTGTTCATCTTTCAAATGCCCTTCTCAGGAGAGGCACTAAACAAATATTGATGGACTGAATACCTGTAGGATAAGACATCTATGATTGGGGGCAACTAGGTGGTGCAGTCAGGTCTGGAATCAGTAAGACTCATCTTTTTGAGTTCAAATCTAACCTCGGATGCTTACTAGTTGTGTGAGCCTGGGCAAGTCACTTAACCCTGTTTGCCTCAGTTACTCTTCTGTCAAATGAGCTGGAGAAAGAAATGACAGACCACTCCAGTATCTTTGCCAAGAAAACCCCAAATGAGGTCATAAAGAGTTGGACACAATGGAAAAGACTGAACAACAACAACAACAACAACAACAACAACAAGAAGCCACTTATGATTTAATTCTTTGTGCTTTCTTTTTCCCTTCTATCTGTCTTCTAGATCACTTTCATTCACATTATTTCTTAAGTTTCTCATTTCTGCCTAGCTATCTATAATAGTAAATAGTTGAAGACCAAGGAAGATGGCTAAAGAATAAGTGGGCAGTAGAACCAATGAAAAACTTGAGAAAAGTAGCCCCTGACAGGAGTCTTCCACCAGGAGGTAGAGATGTTGGGGGAAGATGGCTAGTGCTGTTCTATTTTTGTGCTTGTCAGCCTTCACTTTGTGAGTTTATATGCTGGAAATGGAACTGATGTAAAAACAGCAGGTCAACTCTTCCATATATTGTGCCAACATTTACTTCAGATCCTGTGCACCTGGGGGAGGGGGAGTGTTTTTCCCTTTCTGCCAGGTTTTAGAATGTGCTGAACTGTCAGCTACATGTGTTCATACTTGTTTGAATGCAGCTCAGAAACAGTAACCTGCAGTCTAATTAAGAGAAGAAGGATTAGACTGGACTGGCTGCTGAGTAGCTCTGGGTTCTGGCCCAAATGAAACTCAGAGTGGAGATTTAAGCGTGGGGCATGACCTCTCTCCAGAGATTTTCAGAGGACTACAATGTGTATTTTACAATAAGTAGTATATCTCTATGTGCTAGGCCAAAGAAGACTTTTTTTTTTCTGAAGGTGTGAGATTTGAATAAATGATGAAAAAAACCCAATTAAAATAGAAATTCACAAAGTAATTAATGCATTTTAATACAATAAAATTTGGGCATAGGGATTGACCAGATGGCCTCTTGAGGTCTCTTCCAAATCTGAGATTATATCATACTCTAATAAACACCATAGAAACAGATGGGGCTGGTAGCATCCTTAGTGTCAATCTGGTATCCAAGCCTCAGGGAATAAAATCAAAGTGATAGCACTTACTTCTTGTCAGTACCATAGTTCAGAGGATTAAAGTAAGGTATTATTCATATACATTCCATCTGTCACCTAGGTGACTGACAGCTCCCTGAAATATGTCAGTGTCATCAAATCAATACATCAGTTTTACCTAATAGAATAACACTGTGAGCTATTATGTAGAAAAGAAACTGCCTCCACCCACCAAATAATAAGACAGAAGGCACAAAAATGAAAACTCTTCAGATGATGGGGCAGAACATTTTAAATAAATCAATGTATTTTCTAGAAAAAAAACCTAGAAATTTTACTTTCAATTTTCAGTAACTAAGAGAGAAGTCTCAAAAACCATAAGCTGACATCCAAAAGTAAACTTCCCCAACAACTTTAACAAAATGTGTGATAAAATATCGTATCTTTTAATTTCTACTGGCAGATATGTTTTGACTGAAATGTATATTCTAGATTCAATGGACAAAGGTACAAAAATCATGCTTTCCTGGGCATATTTTCATTGCATTATCCAGGATTTACTAAAACATAAAAACCAGCACCTTAAATTCTTCCAGACTGTTATTCTGTCTATCATCTTCTTTTCCTGTCGTCCTTTCTTATAGAACTCTATTTATTTTCCTTACATGCTTTTATCTAACTGTTTCTGTAGATTACTCAAGTTTATAGATAGAGGAGAGCCCAGCACGCTTCAGCTTCCTTGGGGCTTTGCCTCTTCTTGTATCCCCAGTGTTAACATAGTGTCATGCACATGGTAGATACTTAATAAATGTTTGTTGATTGATTCTTCATTTAGAGGGACAGAAGTGCTACTGGGGTTATTAGTGATATTGTTTCTTATTGTTTGTACTTCATTCTTGAACAGGACCAGTGACATTATAAGGGTGGTTTGACTTGCAAATAGATTGACTTTAAGTGAGGCAGAGCTGCTCAAAGTCATTGACCTCACTCTCTCCTTCGGAGTCATCAGAGTCCAGTGGCAAGACTTAGGTCAGGACGACTGGTGATAGCCCTGGATGCAGTCATAATATGCTTAGAAATATGCCTGGCACATGTTTAAATGTTTAAATGCTAGTTGACTGACTGATCCCTCTTTTAAATGTGGAAATTTTATTACCCTTCAGTAAACCTAGTGATGAACCTCTCTGGCATTAGCTTGGCTAGTCCTCACATAAGTGGTCCATTATGGAGAGGCTATACTCCAAACATTTTTAGTTTGGTATCGCCAACCAGAATTTGTGTTCTGCAAGCATAGAATTTGAGACCTCAGGCAAAAAAATCATAGTAGTACTTTAATAGAGGATCACATGGTTCCCAACACCATAATGAATTAAAAAAGAAGCAAACTCTCCTTTCTCCTCAATCCCTCACTTTCCTACATGGTTCCCTCCCCCAAATAGACCATTTGTTGATATTGTGAGGGCTTAGAGGGAGAAGTCAATCCCTGGTCATAACTTTTTTAAGGGTAAGAATATAAATGGATTTTCTTGGCATTGATAGTGCCTCTGTCTCTGCCAGACTTTTATCTACTGAATTACTATGGGGACTGCCTCTTATCCCTATAGACATATAAGGTTTGAGTTAGAATATGGCCTCTGTGACCTGGTAGACCTTAGGTGAGTCCTTTACCTCCATGGGTCACAGTTTACTTATCTGTAAAATGAAGGGGTCAGAATATGTTTACTTCTCTCTCTGTCATCCATGAACCAACAATATCATGAGGTCATGTATTGACTTGCATGTGAATTGGATTTAAGTGAGTCATAGTTGCACAAAGAAAATGGCTTTACTCTCTCTTCCAGAAGTCCAGTGGCGGGACAAAGTTGCTGTTTACTCTGTGGCAGTGGTGGGAAATATTTGGAAGACGTGTGGCAGATGGTGAAAGCAGGGAGGGGAAACTTTCCCCAAAGAAGAGAAATGCTAACTAATAATCTATTTCTTGCCTAAGCTAGTCCTCTCTTCATTAAAAAAAATCTTTAATAGCCATGAGAACTCAAAAGAACTCTAAGTAGTTGTGTCAATAAAATTCTAACCACCACCAGAAGTAAAAAACAAACACTTCCTACTAAGGAATACTTTCAACATGATCTGGTCACATCATGTACATAGTTAAATATTCTTGACATTTCATTTAAAAAATATGTTTTCTTTACCTTTAAAAGGAGCTCTTCAGGTTGTGCATTGCAGGCTCATGCATATCCACATGATGACCTGTATTTGTCATTATCCTTTGACATAAGATCAGGCTCATAGGGAATCAAATTAATGAAAACCCCCAAATTAAATCTATTATTTTCATGCTTTGATAATCTAATTCAATATGTTTCATGTCACTCAATCAGTAAACATTTATTAAGTGCCTACTATGTGTCAGGCACTGTGCTAAGCTCTGAAGATAAAAAAGAGACAAAAGACAGTCTCCGTCCTTGAGGAGTTCACACATTCTATTGCCCCCTAAAAGAGAAAGTTCTCCCATCACTTTCTCTATTTTTTAATGGGAAAAAAACAACACAATCTAAGCACAGCAAGAGAAACCAACATGGTAGAAGTTCCTGGTACCAAAAACAAGTTGGAAGAAACTGAGTTTTTCTGAGAGTAATGTGCTGCTATCCAATGCCAAGAGTTGAGAATGAGCATCAATTTTTGGATATGATGTCTTTGAAAAATCAATCCAAATATACATTGGGGGCTATCAGACTTTGATTTTGATTCAATTCAATGCAACAAGCACTTATTAAATACCTAAGTATATATCAGGGTGTTAAGTAGTAGAGATAAAAAAGACAAGAATTAAGCAGTCTCTGATAGCAAAGAAGTTACAGTCTATTGTGGGGAGGGGAGGGAACACCAGTTACAGAGAAGTAAATAAAAAATCTCTGCAATATAAATATAAAATAATTTTGCAGGTAGATCCCTAACAACTAGGGTGATTTTGGAAGCCTCAAAGAAAGGTAGGAATCCAAGAGGAAGAGGTGAAATGTGAAGGTATTCCAGGCATGGGGGATAGCCTGGCCACAGACACAAAAGCCAGTTTGGCTGAAACATGGAAACATGTGGGGGAGTAATGCAGAATCTAAAAAGTCTGGATAGATTCACTGATACCTGATCGGAAAGGACTTTAATGTCAAACACAGTCATCTTCACCATAAAATATGAGACTATAAGATGTGGGAGGAATTGTTAAAAAGAAGTTGTTCTATAAAAGCTCTGGGGGTTTTAGTGAACCACAAGCCCATGTGGCAACCAAAAAGGCTATTTTGATCTTGGGCTGCATGGAGAGAAACATAACTTCCAGAAAAATGAAGGTGATAACTCCTTTGTGCTTGATCTTTGTTAGAATTGATTTGGGTGTTGTCTTCAGTTCTGGGGACCAGACCAAAAGTTAAGAGGGACAAGAGAATAAGAATAAGTTAGAGAATGTCTAATGGAGGGCAACTGGGGTGGTGAAGGAACTTGGGTCCATGTCATGTCAGTGTTTGTGAAAGAAATGGAAAATTTTAAGCTGGAGAGGAGAGTATTCAGGGTGGATATGATTTTTGTGTATGTGTATATATAT
The DNA here is from genome assembly GCF_019393635.1 of Dromiciops gliroides. Lineage (NCBI taxonomy): Eukaryota > Metazoa > Chordata > Mammalia > Microbiotheria > Microbiotheriidae > Dromiciops > Dromiciops gliroides. The sequence goes on along the minus strand of NC_057861.1, from coordinate 500,670,720 downwards.
ATGATTTTTGTGTATGTGTATGTGTGTATATATATGATTTTTGTGTATGTGTATATATATGATATGATTTTTGTGTATATGTGTATATATATGATTTTTGTGTATGTGTATATATATATGATATCATTTTTGTGTATGTATATATATATGATATGATTTTTGTGTATGTGTATATATATATAATTTTTGTGTATGTGTATGTATATATATGATATGATTTTTGTGTATGTGTGTATATATATATATGATTTTTATGTATGTGTATATATATGATATGATTTTTGTGTATGTGTATATATATATGATTTTTGTGTATGTGTATGTATATATATGATATGATTTTTGTGTATGTGTGTATATATATATGATATGATTTTGTATATATATATGATATGATTTTTGTGTGTGTGTATATATATGATATGATTTTTGTGTATGTGTGTGTATATATATATGATATGATTTTTGTGTATGTGTATATATATGTATATATATGTATATATGTATATATATGTATATATGTATATGTGTATGTGTGTGTGTATATATATATATATATATATATATATATATATATATATAAATAAGATTGTCCCATAGAGGAGAGATTAGGTGATTTCTGTTTAACCTCAGAGGGCAGAACTGAGAACAGTGGCTGGAAGTTGCAAAGCAGCAAATGCAGATGATATCAGGAAAAACTCCCTAACCCTTAGAGTTTCATAGTGGAAAGGGCTGCTTTGAGAGGTGTTGGGCTCTGCTTTCCCGGAGGTCTTCAAGTAGAGGATGGATGACCACATACTGGATATATTATAATGGAGATTTCTCTTCATGTGTGGGTTGAACGATACGGTCCCTTCCAAATCTTAAATTCTATGAATCTGTAAGAATTGCATCAGAGCTTAGGGGTCATCTAACCCTTTCCCTATTTTACAGGTAAGTTATTTTAGGTCCAGAGAGGAGAGATCACTTGCTTAGAGTTATACCCTGATTTAGTAGTAGAATGAGAACAAGAACTCGGATGTCTTGACTTTCAGTTTGATATTCTTTCTGATATGTCATGGTGCCTTTTTCTTTTGGCAAAACAAAACAAAACAAAAATCAAACCATGGGAAATGTTAAAATGCCAAGTTTTCCTCATGCAAGGAAAAGTCTCAACTGATGGAGTCCCTGGAATGTCATATTTAACACAAGACATTTCATTTGTGTGTTCATTTGTTTTCCACCAAAAAAAATTGCTGCAAAGGCAAACCCTCATTACAAAAGAAAAGAAAGACAAAGTAAAGAAAAAAAAAAGGAAAAGAAAAGAAGAGGGCAGCTAGGTGGTGCAGTGGATAAAGCATTGACCCTGGATTCAGGAGGACCTGAATTCAAATATGGCCTCAGACACTTGACACTTACTAGCTGTGTGACCCTGGGCAAATCACTTAACCCTCATTGCCCCAGAAAAAAACTAAAAAAGAAAAAAGAAAAAAAAACTTCTAAGGGACAAAAGGAACATTTGGGATTTTGTAAGGGAGATGAAGGTTGAATCCGCAAATGGACCTGTGTTTGGAGAGTCTGAATTCTATTCTGTCTTGCCTGGGGGATCAAAATCTATGGACTCATTCCACTTATGACTAATTTCTGTTAACAGAAAGAATAATTTTGGAAGGAAACTGCTTCTGGATTTGAAGAGAAATATAAATTTTTTGAAGATGAAGAAAGACTTTAGTAGTGAAGAGGATTATGGAAAAAGAGCTCCGCTGAATTGAAATGGGTTAGAAATACTAAATGTTCCTTTCTAGGGGCATGCAAGTGTATTAGGGTCATAGCAATGAAACTATAGTCATTAATTAACTATATTACAGGGAGGTAGGGTTTTTGTTCTTGGCACAGTGGCAAATTGCTGGACTTGGAGTCAGGAAGACCTGAGTTCAAATCCTGCTTCAAATACTCACCACCTGTGTGACAATATGTAAATCACCTCTCTGAGCCTCAGTTTGCTCGATGTGTAAAATAGGGATAATGATATCACTGTGAAGACTGAATGAGTTAAACCATGCAAAGTATTTTGTAAACCTTAAAGCATAAGAGAAATGTTAACATGAAAAACATAGGAAGGTATAGTGGTAAGAACTCTGGACTTGGAATCAACAGAGGCTTGAGTTCAAGTCTTACCTGATGTTAACTTTGTGGCCATGTGACTTTATCTCTGTAAGCCTTAGTTTTGAACATGGAGTTCATAATACCTATTGTATCTATTTCAAAGGTTTGCTGTGGGGATCAAACGAGATGATGAATGTCAAGAGTTTTATAAACTTAAAGCACTACATAATCGGCAGCTATTATTGCTATTGTTTCTAGCATAAACTGGTAGCGGCTGTTAACTAGACCGAATTGCAAGTGAAGAAGTTGGCCCTGGCCAATTGAAAAGTGCCCTACTGCTGGCTCTGAATACATACCAGATTCAGTCTGACATTTTTAGGAGTTAGGCAGAGTCTACCACATTGGTGTCAAAAGCACAAACTTGAAATTCATTTTTATATATTTGTATACCTTCTGCTATGCTGTTTTAGAAAGGGCCTTTTGGCCTCATAATGAGTGCTTTGAAATCTGCCTCTTTTACCTTCAGCTCAGTATTCTCCCTCCAGCACTAAACACATACACACACAGAAAAGAAAAATGGAGGAGTCACCTATTGGTAATCTGGATGTGTCTAACTCTAATAGAAATAGGGTGGGGCAGATTGGTGGTGGGTGGGTGAAGGAGGGTGAGAATGGTGTGAAACAGTATATCAGGATCCTTGCCAGTCATATATTGACTTAGAAAACCACATATTAACATTATCTGTGTTTTATTGCATTTTTATTTATTTAATTTATTTTGTTAAACATTTCCCAGTCACACTTTAATTTGTCTCCTTTGCTAGGCTTAACATGTTTGATACCTCTGAAGAAGAGGAAGATCAACAATAATGATAGCTTGCAAGGATAGAGCACTTAAGGGTTTACAAAACATTTCTCAAATTTTATTTTATTCTCACAAAAACCCTGGGAGATGGATACTATTATTATTCTTATTTTATAGATGTGAAAATGGAGGCACAGAGATATTAAGTGCTGTGTAGGACCACACAGTTTGTTAATGTCTGTGGCCAATTGGAACTCAGGTCTTCTTGTCTCCAAATCCAATGCTCTGACCATTGAGTCACCTAGATGCTTGATGAACCAGACTCTAGCTCCTTCAGCATGTTGTTTTTCTCCTTCCTGTGGCCATCTTTTGTCCATCTCACTGGTCACAGACTAGTGGAAGGGAGGGAAGGTGAAGCTTAAGTTAGTCAGTCACATTTCCTGCTAGAGAGCCCAAGGACAGTTGTGATGATGGAAGAGGTAGAAACTAGGACAGTGAAATGGAATCTGTTTATCTTTCTAATCTTCACTTCAGATAAATTGATCCACATCTAGGCGGTTTCTTGCCTCTCTTGCAGACCCAGAAATTTGCAGGCATCTTGGGCTACAAACCATGGGTGTCCCCTCTTGCCAAGTGACATGCATTACTGGCTTGGGAAAAAGACCTGGTTTTCAGGGAAAAAATAAAACATGGGGGTACCATTTAGGAATATATGAGTATGACACAAATTATGAGCTGGAATGTGTCAGGTTTAAATGAGTTACGATCTGGCAAAGGCCTGCAAACGATAGTTAAATACTTAATAAAGGTTAGGCATGCAGCTGCGAAGACTCCTGGATCTTTGCCACCTTTTATTACAGTGGCACCTGGCAACGTGGTTGTAGTTATGGGTCTGTCAGCATTTCCATTAGAAACCCCATCTTTTTAGAACTTTCTAACTCACCCCTTTTAAATCACATCAAGCTGCAACTTGCCATGAAGTTTTGTCAAGAATGAAGTGCTTGTTTAGAACAGAAAAGTGACTTATAAACTTGGTTCTGTCACTCGTTTCACAAGTACCAGAAAAAATTAAAGCAAAATGATTGGGCCATTTGGGGGGCGGTTATCTTTCTTCCTAGAGTAGCTTATTGTAATATTTTTATTCTATTAAATGAAAAAGGCCAGCCCTAGATACTAAAGGTGATACCTGTCTTTAGATACAACCTCATTTGGTGGGGGCAGGAATGGATGGGCGATTTTATTATGGGGAACTTCTGATGAGGGAAGGCCTTCCACAAATCCAGTTTAGCACCTGCTCAGCAACTTCCTAGTGTTAGTGAGTTGTCTGGGACACTGTGAATTGATTTTCCAAGGGTCACTTGACCAGGAAACTGAAAAATGTGGTGTTGTGTTGTTGTTGTTCATTTGTGTCCAACTTTTCATGATCCCAATTTGGGGTTTTCTTGGAAAAGATATTGGGGTGTTTGCCATTTCCTTCTCTAGCTTATTTTATAGATGAGTAAACTGAAATAAACAGAGTTAACTGATTTGCCCAGGATCACATAGCTAATAACTGTTTGAGCCCGAATTTGAACTGAGGAAGATGCGTCTTCCTGATGCCAAGCACAGTTCTCTATCTATTGTACTACCTAGAAGATGGCAGAGGACAGGCAGTGATTCCTTGGAGCTCTCCCCCAAATCCCTCCAAATGCCTTCAAATAATGCCATTGTAGCATCTAAAGACAAACGTGGGGGATCAGTTAATTTTTTTTTTTAATTTTTGGCGGGGCAGTGTGGGTTAAGTGACTTGCCCAGGGTCACACAGCTAGTATGTGTCAAGTGTCTGAGGCTGAATTTGAAATCAGGTACTCCTGAATCCAGGGCTGGTGCTTTATCCACTGCGCCACCTAGCTGCCCAGATCAGTTAATTTTTGATGGGAAGCAGACAATGGGTCTTATGATGGTTTCAGATACAGAACCAACCCTTTCCCTTTTTAATTTTGTGTTCCATTATTTATCATGAATTATTTGGATGGTTTGGGTTCAACAAGAAGAGGGATGGTTGTTAAATATTGTTCTTTCTGGGGCCGACCAAACTTTAGTTTATGCTTCTGAGAAAGTGGGACTCATTAGATTGTCTTTGCTGCTGACTGTCATTCCTTGGTCCTAGAACTCCTTCTTTCTGACTGTTTGCATCATCATCATCATCATCATAGCAATTATTATTTTTATCATTATTATTGTTATTATTAAAATTTGGAGTAAAAGCTTTGGATTTTGGCTACAGCATTCCTAGGACTTTTCCTTTGAGGGTCTCTTAGAGTAGGTGATAGGTATATTCTTTCTATCTACACTTTGTCCTTTGGTTCTAATAGATCTAGATGGTTTTTATTTATAATTTCTCAAAAATAGCTTTCAGATTTTAAAGGGTATGTTTATTATGGTTTTCAGGGAGTCTGGTGATTCTCAAATTATCTCTCAATTTTGTTTTCAGGTCTTTTAAAAAAACCAATTATCTTTCATTTATTTTATTTTTTATCTTTTGATTTTATTCTATTATTGTTTGCCATTTAATTAAGTTGTTGTTTTTGTTTGGTTTATTCTAATTTTTAGAAGTCTATTTCTTGGGTGTTTAACATTTTTTGTCCTGAGTTATTTATTCCCTTTCCAATTGTTTCCTGCAGAGCTTTTTGCTTCATAAAAAACAAACAAACAACTCAATTTCTTTCTTCTAGATATTCATGTATTCCTTAAGGAAAATCCATTTTTTTCCTCCAAGTCTCTGCAGTTATGGTTTTACTCTCTCTAGGTTGGAATTTTGGCAATTTCTGGATCTTTATAGTGATTGGTGTCTTCTTTTGTTTATTCATATCCCCAGAATTTGTTCCTGAACTGGGCTAAACTCTATCTTGTGTTGTACTAATGGTTGGGATGGTCAGCTGAGCTTTATCTCAACTCTGGTGACCTGTATTCTTTTACTGACCTCCTCTTGGGGGTAGGCTCCTTACTTTGAAGTTCAGTGTACTGGATCTTCAAAGATCACAGAAGCATTTCAGAACAGAATTCTAGGGTCCTCAGAACCCTGGGGTGTTCCATTCTGAATGCTACCATAACTTATGTTGGTCTTCCAAGGTTTCTGCTCATAGGAAACCCTTCACTCTTGTTCCCTCCATACACAGATCCTGTCAGTCAACATTGTGTCTCTGGCCCATTTCCATTCAGGCCTAGAGGTTGCTTGCTTGCTTGCTTGCATGTGCTGGTGCTGGTTTTTCTGATAGCACCTTTCCTATTGCTTGTAGACTTCTGGCCTACTTTTTTTGTGCAGTTCTGGAGTGGAAAATGTCACTTACTTTACCTTCTCTCGTTAGTTGGCCTAATGCTAAGTAGAGGATTTTGCTGGAGTAGGTACATGGGAGTTGAACTGATTGCCTCTGTTTGGAAAGTCATCTAGATGGCACAGTGGATAGAGAGCTGGGCCTGGAGTCAGGAGGATCTGAGTTCAAATTTGGCCTCACTTACTAGCTATGTGGCTCTGGGTAAGTCACTTAGCCCTGTTTGCCTCAGTTTCCTCATTTGGAAAATGAGCCAGAGAAGGAAATAGCAAACCACTCCAGTATCTCTACCAAGAAAACTCCAACTGGGCTCATGAAGAGTAAGCTTAGCCAGAAATCTCCAACTCTTTAAAACTCTGACAAAACTAGATAACTTGCTATTGTCCAAATATTCTATGTGTCTTGCATTATACCTCTCTCTCTACCTCATTCTCATCTCCTCCTATAGAAATACTATACACTCTTATCAAACAGTGAGGTCTTATCCTAGAAGCTGGAGTCTTTGGGTTTATCAAACAGTAAATGACTATAGTCATTTATTACTGTGTCTCCTGTGCCTAACCCATTCCACTGATGTACCACTCTATTTCTTAGCTAGTACCAAATAAGAAATACTATAAATTCTTTAAGGCCCAGTTCAGATATCAACGCCTACATAAAGTAGTTCCAGATTATCCAGACATAAGTACTTCCTTCCTTCCTCATAGCATTTTTGTGCATCTTTTGTCACCTTTGTCCCTTATAACACACAAAAAAACTTTATAGAAAAAAAAGGTGGGGGAACTAGTGATGAGAATGGAAGCTAAATAGAAAATTCAATTAAATTTGCTCCTTGTTTTCCCATGGTCATCTCCATTAGTCAGCACTTGTTTTAGAATTATGACTTGCTATAGCTGAGATAGATGTCAAGGAAAATTGATATTAAGAAAAAGGAGATAAAGGAAATAAATATGATGTTTAAAAATGATTTCAATAGATATACCAGTGCTGGAGATAGAACAGCACGTGTTCCTGGGGAAGAAAATAGTTTGCATGATATCCCACAACAGAACAGAAGGAGCTATTAAGTAAGCTATGTTGAATTTTTTGTGTTATTTGGGATTGGCAGTTTTATTTTTTTAAAAGTATTCTACCTAAGAGACATTCCACAATAGATAAATGGTCAAAGAACATGAATAGGCAAGTAAGAAATCTACTGAATGCAATCATAAACCATGAATCCAGAGGACTGAAGATGAACCATGCCCCTCACTTACTCTCAGAAAGGAGATGGACTTCAAATGCAGAAAGACATACATTTTTGGACATGGCTTTTGTGGAAATTTGTTTTGCTGGACTACATGTGTTTGTTGTGAGGGTTTTTTTTAATTGTTTGAGGGCAGGGAGAGGATAGTGGAATGGAGAGATTAAGAAAAGCTTATAAAAATAAATACAAATTTGGGGCAGCTAGATGGCTCAGTGGATAAAGCACCGGCCCTGGATTCATGAGTACCTGAGTTCAAATCCGGCCTCAGACACTTAACACTTACTAGCTGTGTGACCCTGGGCAAGTCACTTAACCCCAAATGCCTCACCCCCCCAAATAAATAAATACAAATTAAAAAAAATATCATCACTTCAAATTTAGGAGTAATTTATTATCTTATGGAAATAGCAAAAATTTTGGAATGATCATGTGAGAGCTTGATTAGAACAGAGATATTCTCCAAGTATTCCAAGGTGATATTATCAAAAGAGTACTAAGCTTGGAGTCAGAAAACTTGAGTTCGAACCCTAATCTTGCCACTTACAAGTAGTGTGCTCCTCACTGGTCCTCAGTTTCCTCATCACGGGGATCATTGATTTGAAAGAAACCTTAGAGATCATCTAATTCAACTCCCTCATTTTATAGAGGAGGAAACCAAGGTCCAGGGATATTGTGACTTGACTTACCCAAGCTTAGGTAGCAAGTAGTAAAGCTAAGATTCAAACCGGTCCTCTGAATCCAAATCTAATATTCGCTCCCACCATCCTACCAGTTCGGTTTAAAGTTCCTTCCGATTCTAAATCCTGAGGATTTTAAACTACTAGTTCAACCATACTTGAATGAGAGCAAAAATTTCTAGCAAGACCATTCGACTGTCCCTTTATCTGGTTTAGAATTCAGATTGTTGGGTCAAGACTTGAGGTCTATGGCCCAGGCATTCTCATAGCTTCTACAGGATTTGGAGCTGAGAAAGAGATCTTGGTCCTGATGTAATCCAACTCCCTCATTTCCTTACCTACTTTCAAAAATCCATCCAAACCAGGAATATGATTGCTGGGGAGCTGTGCTATAAACAAAGGAGATTTAAAAGACTGCATGGGCATATGTTTGTTTCAAACAGGACTTTCCACTTCAAACAGAAGCTTCGTTCCAGCAGAACCTGAAATATTGCTCAAATTATGTAGCCTCAGGCTTGGTCAACTTTGCTCTTCTGTGGTTTTTCACCCGGAGACTTAGTGGTCCCTGTGGGTTAGTATAGCAACACTGCCAGGACATGCTGTGTACTGGGGTGGAGTGGAAGCGATTGTCCTTCAGAACATTCTTTTTCAATGACAAACAGGCCAAATGTTTCCATTCTTTTTTTCTTAAAAAAAAAAAATCTGAAAATTTCCCTATGTGCAAAGTATCATCTGTGTGTCCCAAATAAATGATTTTCTCATGTTTTGCGCACATGACAACTGACTTTGTAATTCATCCCATGGCTGGGATCCCCTCTTGGGAAGAAGATTGCTAACAGAAAGGCAGATCTGATGAAGTCTGCAACACACCCTGTTACCAGTGAGATGATGAATAATTGTGCATAATTGCTACAGTAGGAGAGCAATAACTAATTGCTAGTGTTGTCTCAATCCAAACAACAAATGAAACTTAAAATGCTTACTGATGCTTGACCATTTAAGATAATGTAGATAACTTAGAGTTTTGGGTGATGCCAAAAGAGCTTTTAGGAACAAACTCTGAGATACCAAAGGAGTGAGGGGGTAGGAATAGAACAGTAGGGGGAGAAGAGATGACAGAATGAGGAGTCTTGTAACAGTCATTCTGGCCTGACTTCCCTGAAAGACAGTCCAAGCCTTGCCAAAAGGACTGTTAAATGTGTTTGAGTCCAGTACTCCTACGGCACCTTAAAAATAGCAACAAATGCACCTAAGTAAACAAAGACAAATTTAAAAGTCAACGATAATTTATTAAGTACTTACTATGTGCCAAGCACTGTGCCAAGATCTGGGGATACAAATAAAGGAAAAGAAAAAAAAAGAGAGACAGATACTTGTAGGAATCATGTAAGAGAAAGTCTGAAAGGTCAGCCAGGAGAAGAATGAAAACATGACTGTCAAAGACATTCTCCTTAAAATGAAGGAGCCAGCCAATCAGACAAAGTCGTCACAGGGACAAGAGTGTACTTCCAGTGTGAAAATTCTAGGGGTGAAATGAATTTCTAGGGTAAGGCAGCTTAGCAGAGAAAGTCTGAAGATTCAGGAGTGCAGCTTGAAGAACAAAGGTAGAAAAAACCCTCTCTGACAAAAATTGTTCCATAAACAAAGAGGCACCAAGACAATGAAAAATAATTGGGGTGGGGGTGTTATATTGCTAAACAGTGGACACCAGAAGGGGAAAAAATCCCCAGAAGTGAAAAGGGATCCACTGAAAGACTGTTCAGAATGACTAGCAAACACAGGAAGATAAATTAAGGAAGTGTTCATATTGAAATAGCTGGAATTAAAATCAGTGAAGGAAATGCAAACAGGCAATTCAGAACATTTCATGAAGACTCTTTAATCAAACAATAGAACCTATGTAATAATTTATTGGTTCTTATGGGACTAAGTACAGTAGATATGGAAAAACACTTAAGTAAACAAAATCAAAGAACAGAAATGGAAAATGATTTGAGAGTTCTGTGAATATAAGTAACAGAGTTAGAGGATAGAACGCAGAAAGACAACCTTAGAATTATTGGTTTCTTAGAAAAATTTGGAGGGAAAAATGATCTTGAGTGCACTATTTCAGGAAATTATTCAAGAAAACTTCCTAGACAATAAAAACAGAGTACAGAGTGGAGATTGACAGAATATAGATACCCTTCCCCCCAAAAGAAGAAGAAATACAAGAATAGTAGTCATCCAATTATAGAATTATAATACTCAGGAAGAAGTAAATCACATACAAAAAACGCCCCTCCAATTTGAATAAGACTTTTCTTTTGGAAGAAAAATTGAATATGATATATTTAAAAGCAAGGGAAATTGGAATGTAGTTCCAAATGGAACATCAAGGAAAACTAATACTTTTTTCTTTTTTTAAATATACAAAATTCTTTTCAATTAACAAGTATTTATTTTTTCTCCCTTCAACTCTCTTACTGAAAAAAAATAAACAAAAACAAACGTCTTGAAACAAATATTCATCGTCAAGTAAAATTTCCACTTTAGCCATATTCTAAAAATGTCTATCTCATTCCATACCTTGAATCAATCATCTCTTTTATCAAGTGGTGGGTTGGAATCTTCATCAGTCCTTTGGAATCAAGTTTGATTATTGCATTGATTAAAGTTCTTAAGTCTTTCAAAATTGTTTAAACAATGTTGTTGTAGAAGAAAAAGAAAGAAGTAAAGGAAATATAAAATATAAATTTTATAGCAGCTTTTTTTTTTGTAGTGACAAAGAACTAGATACCAAGAGGGTTCTTTACCAACTGGAGAATAGTTGAAGAAATTTTGGTATGTGAATGCAATGGTGCTGTAAGAAAGAACAAAAATTATAGATTCAGAGAAACCTGGGAAAACTTGTTTAAACTTATACTGAGTGATGTTAACAGAACCATATGCATATATTTTTACTGCAAATGATACTTTTAAAAAATGCATTGGAGAGGGCAGCTAGGTGGCGCAGTGGATAAAGCACCGGCACTGGATTCAGGAGGACCTGAGTTCAAATCTGACCTCAGACACTTGACACTTACTAACTGTGTGATCCTGGGCAAGTCACTTAACCCTCCTTGCCCTGCCAAAAAAAAAAAAAGCATTGGAGACCTTCTAGACATTTCTTGGGAGGAGAGACTAGATTTGACTCAGTCCTTGTGCTTCTGACTTGAAAGAAGAATCATAACAACATAAGGTGTCTTTAAAACATTGAATTAATGAATGAATGTGAAGACTCAATGAATTTATATATATATATACATACACACACACACACACACACACACACACACACACACACACACACACACACACACACACATATATATATAGTTGGTTGGTTTGTTTTGTGGGGCAATGAGGGTTAAGTGACTTGTCCAAGGTCACACAGCTAGTACATGTCAAGTGTCTGAGGCCAGATTTGAACTCAGGTCCTCCTGAATCCAGGGCTGGTGCTTTATCCACTGCACCACCTAGCTGCCCCTATAATATTTTTTATAATCTGGCAATAGATGTAATGCTCTGTGGAGAAGTTAAAATCTTTATGGTAGAAGATAACAGGAAAGTTCACTTAGAAAACCCAAGAAAAGCTGCCTGAATTAAATGAGTTCATAAATATAAATAAATACTTTAGCTTGGTACAACAGAAATAATAAAATGTATATTCCACATATGTAGCTTAATCCCCAAAGAGGATATGAAGTTTTACTGGAATATCTAAGAAGTAAGAGGTCCTAAGATTACAGTGTTTAAAATGTGAAAAATCTGCATTTCAGGAAGAAGGATTGTTTTCCCGCCAGCTTTATCATGTAGAAAAGAAAAGAAAATGTTCCTTTTTCTTTTTTTTTCCTTTGTGGGGCAATGAGGGTTAAGTAACTTGCCCAGGGTCACACAGCTAGTGAGCGTCAAGTGTCTCATATCTTCCTGAATCCAGGACCAGTGCTTTATCCACTGCGCCACCTAGCTGCCCCTGTTCTTTATTTCTAAACCCAAAGTGTCAGGATTCAAATTCCTTTTTCAATGTTTAGTAGCTATGCAGCTTTGAACAAGTTGCTTTAACTTCCTATGCTTCAGATGAATTTATAGGTTCCTACCAAGTCAATCTGATTCTATAATCATAAAATATAATATAAATTTACTAGTTTTATCACCACTTCTACATGTTAATAAAGAAATGTGCATTTTTTATTGTTGTTTAGTCTTTCAGTTGTGTCTGACTCTTTTTGACACATTTGGGGTTTTCTTGGTAAAGATACTAGAGTGGTTTGCCATTTCCTTCTCCAGCTCATTTTATAGATGAGGAAACTGAGGCAAACAGGATTAAGTAATTTTCCCAAGATCAAACAACTAGGATGTATCTGAGGTTGGATTTGAACTCAGGAAGATGAGGAAACTGAAGCAAACAGAGTCAAGTGACTTGCTCAGGGTCACACAGGTAGTAAGCGTATGAAGCTAGATTTGAACTCAGGAAGATGTCTTCCTCACCTCAGTGCCAGCACTCTGTCCACTGTGCCACATGGATAGTTGGTGTTGTTTGTCCTTCCTTTTTGAAGAGGGCCAATGATGCCACAGGTGATGTTTTGACTTGTGCATGAATTGGATTTAAATGAGGCAGAGCTGCACAAAGTTGTCAACCTCACTCTCCTCCAGAGGCATCAAAGTCCAGTGGCAAGACAAAAATCAAGATGACTGATGATGGCTCAAAATGCAGTGGATGACCTTGGTGTCTTTGATGTGAGACTGAGCTCAAAGTAGCCCATAGTGACTACTTCAGTTAACTTCATGGACATTAGAACAAATTCTTCTCATCTGTCCTTTCTGCTGGAGAAAGTCTTCATGTGCTTGGTGTACACATCTTTCTAACTCACCAATGGGTTTGAGACGCCTTGGTTACCCTCAACCTGGTTTAGCCCATCTGCCAAAACAGTTTACCAGGGTATGGTCATTGCACTTGCTACAGCTTCTTAGAAGCACAAGTGAGAGTTGGGTGAAAGGACACCAAGGGTGGGTGAGCAGCCCTGAAAAGTTTTCAGCAAGGCCTTACACAGGAGAAATTAGTCCTCTGTGAACACCCCATACATCCTACATGGATAGTAGGACAAAAAAGAAAAAAAAATATAAACATATAAAGGGTATATATAAATATATAAAGGGTATAAAGGGAAATAGTATTTCAAATAATAAGAAAATTATCAAGTATATTGAACACTTCTTACCAAAACACACAGTATTTCTATGAAGAGGGTTATAGAAGCATAGATTTAGAGCTGAAAGGGACATCCAAGGTGCTCTAGTCCAAATTCCTCATTTTTACCTTATGAGGATACTGAGAACTAGAGGATTTAAATGACTTGAGCATGTTCACATGTTTGGTAGGTAGTAGCAGAACTGGGATTCAAATCCGGGTCTTCTATAACTACAAAATAATTTTTACAGAAATAATAGAAGACTTCCTCCTAAATCTTATTTACGGGGGATATACACACGTGTATGTGTGTGTGTGTGTGTGTGTGTATATATATATATATATATATATATATATATATATATATATATATATATACACTGTGCAATATTTATTATATTTTTGTTTTTTATTCTTTATATGTGTGTATGTATGCATTTATTTATATACTTTGTTTTTTCTTTATATATGTGCATATATATGTATATGTGTATATTCAGATGTATATACATAAACATATTTAAAAATAAAATGAAATATACATGTGTATATAATACACATGTATACATGCAAATAATAAAAACCAAAGAATAAAGTAAAATATAATATGCATGTATATATCATGTACATATGTATACACATATGAAGAATAAAAAAATGACAAAAATGCATCATTTTAACAAAGAGTTTTTTTAAAAGCTCAGCAAAACCAACCAGTGCACCATTCTGGTCCAACATTATAATGCAATATTCCATACTCATGGGCCTCTACCTCTGCAAAGAAGAGAAGTAGTTGCATTTTCATATAGCATCAACTTCTTTGGGCCCCAAATTGGTCATTTTAGTTTCATTTCATTTAGTTTCTATTTTTGTTGCTATCACTGTTCTTATTGTTGTAGTCATTGTGCACATAGTTTCCTTCTCTTGGTTACTTCATTTTGCATAAATTCTTATCAGTCTTCCCTACTGCTCTATATTATTTATATCAACTGTTTCTTAACAGTGCTATAATATTTCATTATAGTCATGTACATCACTGGGCATCTGTTTTGTTTCCAGTTCTTTGGAACTTCAAAAAGTGCTTCTACAAATATTTTGGTTTGAGCTTATTGTAGTCTACAACCTAAGGTATTAGTCTCAACCTAATTTCTGCCAAACTGTTTTCTAGTTTTTGTAGCAATTCTTTTAAATAGGGTGTCTTTCCCCAAGTATTTTGTTTTGGGTGTTACCAAATTCTGGGTTATTGAGTTCAATAGCTTCTAATTATTTGTTATCTAATTATGTTATACTGATCTATTTTTCTGTTTTTAACCAGTACTAATTAGTTTGAATGATTACTGCTTTATGGTATAATCTGAAGTACGTAAATGGTATGGCTGGGGGGGCGGGGAGGGCAGGGAGACTTAATCGGCCACAATATAGAGGAAGCTTTACAAGATAAAATAAGTAATTTATTAAATGAAAAAAATTAAAATCCATAAACTTGCATAGACAAAGACAATGGATCCAAAATGAAAAGAAAATATTTAAACTAGAAAAAAGTTCAATGTTGAATATCTCTAATTTTTAAAATGACATTTAAAACCTACATATAATTGACATACATTTATCAAAGTAAAAGCAATTATCTAATAAATAAGTGGTCCAAGGATATGAATAGGCAGTTCTTTACCCCCTCTTCCTTTGTTTAGCATTTTAAAAGGAACATTTAAAAAATTAATTAGTTTTTCTTCCTACTCCCTCATCTTACCCTTCCCCCCATCGAACAAAAACCCCCACTTTTTTAAAAAAGAAAAAAAAAACAAATCCCTCTATCTGTAGCTGCAGAGTCTGATAAAACCAATCCCAGTATTAGCCATGTCTGAAAGCACATTTCTCTTTTTCCATTTTAAGTTCATCACCACCACCCTGTCAAGATATGAGAGGCATGCTTCATCTTTCTTCTTTTGTACTCATGGTTTATCATTACATTCATCAGAGTTCTAAAGCCCCTCATAGACATTTTTCTCTTTAATGCATTGTATACTTTGGAACAAGGAGTTTTTGAAAAGGGGGAACACAAATGTTCAAAAAGCTCTTGGAAAACTAAGTATTGAAAATCACCATAGACATAACTTGGAATATTTGCATTTGGGGCAAAAAGTAGGAAAAGAATCTTCATTCGTTAGGGAATTTTTGCTTAGTAGGGACAGACACCTGGGGACACTAGAATGAGGTTAGTAGGGAGGACCTTATTCCTGTCAGCTATCTGCTAGTTTTTTTTTTTCAGGGCAATGGGGGTTAAGTGACTTGCCCAGGGTCACACAGCTAGTAAGTGTCAAGTGTCTGAGGTCGCATTTGAACTCAGGTCCTCCTGAATCCAGGGCTGGTGTTCTATCCACTGCGCCACCTAGCTGCCCCTATCTGCTAGTTTTTAACCTAATCCAACTCTCATCCAGCTTTATACAAAGCACTGTGCTAGGTGCTAGGGTTACAAAGTCAAAATAAGCCAGTCCCTGCCCTCAAATTACTTACATTCTCTTGAAGGAATACAATATATAACCAAGAACAGGAACAAAAGTTTGAGGAGGGAAAAGCAATAACAATAACTGGATATATTAAAAAAAATCCTGTATGAGATGATATTTGAGCTTATGCTTGAAGAAAGCTAGGGTTTCTAAGTGGTAGAGATGAGGAAGGATTCTAAGCTTAGAGATAGTCTATGGAGTGGTGTGCTTATGAATATTTAATAACCAGCTCTCCAAAAATAAAAATGCAGGATACATTATTTTAAAAAAACTTAATAAATAATTTTATTTAAAGTTTTGAGTTCCAAATTCTATCTCTCCCTTCTTCCCTCCCCTTCCCATTCCCTGAGATGGTAAACAAACAGATATAACTTATGCATGTTGTATAAGAAACTCAAATAAAAGAAAACAATGAAAGAATGAAAGTGAAAAATAGCATGTTTTATTCTGTGTTCAATCAATATCAGCTCTTTCTTTGGAGGCAGATAGTATACTTCATCATTAGTCCTTTGTGATTGTCTTAGAACCTTGTTTTGCTGAGAATAGTTAAGTCATTCACAGTTCTTCATTGAACAATACAGCTATCACTGTGCACAATGTTCTCCTGGTTCTGCTCATTTTACTATACATGAGTTCATACAGGTCTTTCCAGGCCTTTCTGAAATCATCCTGCTCATAGGACATATTCTTAATTATTATTATTACTATTTTCTTCACCACATTCTTATGTCAACAAAACAATAGATCAAACCCTGAGTTATAGCATTTGCCAGTTTCTGAGGTGTAAATGTTTAGACAGAAAATTTAACAATCTACTCTTGCAAGGTGGTTTGCACTAGCTTCAGCACAACCCTGAACCTATGGAAAGACAGAGATGTAAAAGCGGATTGAGGGGCACCTAGGTGGCACAGTGGATAAAGCACCGGCTCTGGATTCAGGAGGACCTGAGTTCAAATCCAGCCTCAGACACTTGACACTTACTAGCTGTGTGACCCTGGGCAAGTCACTTAACCCCAATTGCCTCATCAAAAAAAAAGTGGATTGAGTTTAGGGAATAACAAGCAGTCTAGTTTGGCTGACATATGGTATAAAGAGGAATAATGTGAAATAAGACTGGAAAGAAAGATTGGAGCTAGGTTGCAAATGACTTTCATGCCAATCTGAGGAATAGAGTTAATAGGGAACAATGAAAAAAAAACAAGGGAGTGACATGGCCAGGCTTATGCTTTAGGATGATTATTTTTGCTATTATGTGGAAGATAGATTGGAGAAAAGAGTGACTCATGACTCAGAATCCAATTTGGAAGCTGTCACATGATCTAACTGAGAGGTGATGGGGGCCTGTATAAAGTGGTGGTCATGTAGTAGAGAGAAAGAAATAACAATGAGAGATATTATGGAAGGAGAATCAACATTTTTTGGATATGATAAGTGAGGGAAAGGAAAGATTTGATGTTGTGAAACTGGGTAACTTGAAGGATTATAGTTCCATCAATAGAAATTGGTTAAAGGTAGCAAAGAGATGGATTTAAGGGAAAAGTGAATGAGTTCAGTTTTGGACAAATTGAGTTTGAGAAGCCTAATGGACAGGCATCTAGTTTGAAAAATCTAGTAGGCAATTGGTAAAGTGGAACTAAAAGTCAGGAGTTTGATTAGGGAAGGGTTTATAGATCTCAAAGTCATTTTCAAAGAGATAATTACATTCATGGGAGTTGATAGTATTACCAAGAGTGAGGATATAAAGAGAGAAGAGGACCTAGGACAGAGCTTTAGGACACACCTATGATTAGCAGGGCAAGACAACTGCTCATCCCTTATTTTACATAAGCCAGTACTGGTCCAAGGACAGTGGCATTCTTGTTATTCCTTGTACATGATAATCTACCTCCCAATTCTGTGCATTTTCCTGGCTATCCCCTATACCTGAAATATTCTCTCATTTCTGCCTCTTAACTTACTTGGCTTCCTTCAAGTTTCAGCTAAAATCCTGCTTTGTGCAAGAAACATTTCCTGATCCCCCTTAAGGTTAGTGCCTTCCCTCTGAGTTTATCTCCACTTTATTCTTTCTTTCTTTATTTTTTTTACCCTTTAGTTATTTGCATGTGGTCTTCCCCATTTGAATGTAAGTTCCTTGAGACCAGGCAGTGTTTTTGCCTTTCTTTGTATTCTCAGTGCTTAGCACAGTGCCAGATAGATACAAGACATTTAATAAATGCAAGCTGACTTGACTTGAAAAGACATGGATGATGATACAGCATAGGAGATTGTAAAAGGAGTGGCCCTATACTTTGGAAAAGAACCAGAAGGGAGCAGTGTCAGGATCCTGAGAGGTCAAATCTATCAAAAGCATCAAAGAGGGGGCAACTAGGTGGTGCAGTGGATAGAGCACTGGCCCTGGAATCAGGAGGACCTGAGTTCAAATTCGGCCTCAGACACTTAACACTTACTAGCTGTGTGACCCTGGGCAAGTCACTTAACCCCAATTGCCTCACTAAAAAAAAAAAAGCATCAAAGAGGTCAAGAATGAGGACTGAGGAAAGATTGTTGGTCTTAGTCAAAGGTCATTGGTAACTTTATTTTTATTTTTTAAAATTACTTTTCTAAAGTAATAAACATTTTTATTTATATTTCTGGGTTCCATTTTTTATCCCTCCTTCCCTCCTCCTTGAGGCGTAAAGCAATCAGATATAGATTATACATGTGTGATTATGTAAAACATTACCATATTAGTCATTTTGTATAAGAAAACTTGAATACCTAGCTGTGTGACTCTGGGCAAGTCACTTAACCCCAATTGCCTCACAAAAAAAAAGAAGAAAACTTGAATAAAAGAAAAAATGAAAGAAAGTGAAAAATAGCAAGTTTCAGGTAGATAGTATGTTTCACTGATAGTCCTTTGGGATTGTCTTGGATCATTGTATTTTTTGAGAATAGTTAAGTCTTTCACAGTTCTTCATCAAACAATAATGCTGTCTCTGTGCACAATGTTCTCTTTGTTGGTAATGTTAGAAAGAATGGTTTCAGTCAATTGGTAGATCAGAAACCAGATTGTAAGGAATTAAGAAGTGAGCTCACTCTTCTCAAATCTTTATATTCTCTTGGCATAATACAAGTAAATAAGTATAATGCAGGGCTCGTGGTCATTTCCATTAGACTCTCCTCATTGATGGAGAATGATAACTTGATGTTCCTTGCTACACAGATAAAATGTCAATGAGACAGTTTCAAGAGAGGGAGATGGATAAACAACTGCTGGATCACAAATCACCTTGGGAAGAGTGGAAGTGTAAACAAAGAGACTGTCTTTTTCTAGGAACCTGACTGCTGAAAGAGAGCTATAGAATATCTTCTTATTTTTAACAAATTTCTGTTGGTAACTGGATGTCAGTTAGAACATGCATGGCCAGGATGGTGGGGGAGGAATTACATTAAGCTCTACCCACCCACCTTTTCCCCTCTATTCCTGTCCACACACAGGTGTGACCCTGGCAACCATCCTTCCTTGTTCATGCTGATGTTGGGTGAGGGTGGCAAAGGGCCAGGACCTTCTGCCAAGGCCTGAAGGTGGTGGGAGTGTGAATCTAAGCTTATCTGCTAAGCAGATGTGTACTGTGGGTGGGGAGAGGTAGAAGAAGGGAACACATCATCTTGAGAATGAGAGCTTATGGCAGAGAGCACTGATGACTGTAGGATGTCCACCTCCCCTTTCCTTGGTAATCAGGCTCTGGGACCCATTTGCAGTTTTCTGGCAAAGATACTGGGGCAGTTTTGCCAATTCTTTCTCCAGCTAATTTTACAGATGTGGAAACTGAGGCAAACAGGGTTAAGTGACTTGTCCAGGATCATACAGCTAGTAAGTGTCTGAGGGTAGATTTCAACTCAGATCTTCCTGACTCCAGACCTACCACTCTATCCATTGAGCCACCTGGCTGCCTCTCTTCAATAGATACTAAATTTAGTATTTATAGCCTGAAGAGACGTGCTACACAATTTCTACTATTTCCTTGCATAATCTACATTGATTACTAAAATTGGTCCTTATGGATAACATTTATGTTAACCTAATCCTGAATGGGCATCATAAACCCCATCCGTTTCCACAAAAAAATCTGCATAATTTAGCCATTAGTTCAATGATTCTTTGTTGAGATATTGCCAGCTGGATTCATGTGAATGTTACCAATGGAAGGCCTCATGATTCCAGTGTTGGATCTTTGACATTTCCTAGAGTCTATCTGGATCCAATTTATCATTGCTATAATCATCATCGTCACCCTCCTCCTCCTCCTCACAATACCACCTTGCTCAATTGTTAGTAACATAAATTTTTAAAATTTTTTCCATTGTGGACAATAGCAATGATTGATAGGCTAATATAACTTAAGTTTTATAGGGGAAAAATGGCAGCAATCCTATTGCCCATTCATTTTAATTAGAAGGAAGATTTTCAAGTCTTTTGGGAATAGTTGATATACGGTGAGCTGAAATCTGGCTCTCCACTATGGGTCTAAAATAGAAAAAGAAACACGTGTGTGTACTTTGCATTCAATAAACACTTTACAGAAAGTTTAACAGGACTACAGAGCATAATTATGACTAATCCTACATTTTACTTTTCGTTCAAGGGGAAACTTTATAAACTGCAAGAGCCTAAAGTTTCAACTAAGATTCCAGGCTCCTAATCCTTTCTATCTGCGTGAGTTCATCAGGATATGACTATACCTAAATGTTCTCCAATTGAGGTCACATTTTTATCCCTTTCTTCCAACATTTTGACCAATACACAGTTCTTCAAAGTGAGTGGAATTGCCAGTAGGAAGCCATAGGTTCAAGTGTTTATTCTGAGAGGCTGATGTGTAAGCCAAAAGAGAAGTAGATCAGGGGGGTAAGGTACAGCTGGGGTCAGTGGGCATATTAGGGCAGAACTCCCCATGTGACTTTCTGTTGTTTGCATCTACAGATAAGCATTTTTCTCCCAGCCTGCACAAATTGTGTCAGCAGACAGTCATACTGCTGTCTTCTAACTCCTGACCAGAACCATAGTTTCTTCCAAGTCATCCCACAGAAGTCAGCAAATTTTGCTTGAGTGTATAAGTAAGGTTCCAGGGTTCCTCCCTCCATGCCCCAGAAATTTGTGTTCCCTAGCACCAAGAGGTAAAACAGGCCCTTTGAGTCTATAAAGGAAATTCAACTCTGAAGCTAAAGGGAATTTTATGTCCTCTCCTTCCTAGTCCCTTTGTGTTTGAGTTTTAATAATGGTTCATGTTTATAGAGAAACTATGAAACTATAGCCAAGAAGTAAATTTTTCTCTCTGCTTATTGATGTGAAAAGAAATATAAAGAGGTAAGGGTGATTAGAAAGGTGAGGGATTGGTATTGATGAATAAAGTGTGATCTGCCAAAATTTCTACTTAGCAATGAGATATTATATAGGCATACTGATTTAAAAAAATGCAAGATTGGGGCAATTAGGTGGTGCAGTGGATAGAACACTGGCCCTGGAGTCCAGGAGGACCTGAGTTCAAGTCCAGCCTCAGACACTTGACATTTAATAGATGTGTGACCCTGGGCAAGTCACCTAACCCCTATTGTCTCACCTCCCCCCCCCAAAAAAAATTGCAAGATTGAAAAATTGTATAAAACCTGGAAACCTTTAAGAATCAAAAATGTGTATTTGTGGCAAAACCTTTACTTGACAGTAACCATAGCAGTATAATCAAAGAGATATTTCACATTCCATCCAGTAAGGTAGCTAAAGTTGACTTTATCCAAAAAGCACTAATGAGGATGGGAATAGGATTACTTATCAGTTTCTTTTTGAGTTCAGTTCACTTGAAAATCTCATTAAGGAGCATAGGTATCAGAAACATTTATCCTTTCAGTTTTTGCATGAACTTCTTCATGAAAGAGATGCAGAGATACAAAAATTGTTCAGCTGCTGTCCCACCCCATCCTCTGCCATTATGGCCAAAATGTACTGTTTAGTCCTGTTTTCATTCAAAATTGGCATGCTTAAAATCACAGCAGAAAAGCTTAAACTTTGTTCTGAGAAATAGGATTTTGAAATTACCCAGAATATTTCAAAAGATAGCTGTGACCACATGTAACTGATTTGTCTGCTGGACCTGGATCCACAAGCTCAGGATATGTCATAATTCAGAAAGAAGATTGATCAGAGAAATTGAAAGAACTCTGGGATACCTCCTTAAACCTATCAGAGTGGGTAATATAAACAAAAAAGGAAAATAATGGATGTTGGAGGGGATGTGGGAAAACTGTTGGTGGAGTGGTGAGTGGATCCAACCAGTCTGGAGAGCAGTTTGGAACTATGCCCAAAGGGCTACCAAACTGTGCATACCCTTTGACCACCAATGCCACTGCTATGTTTATGTCCCAAAGACATCCCTAAAAAAAAAAAGACCGATTTGTACAAAAATGTTTATAGCAGCTCTTTTTGTGGTGGCTAAAATTTGGAAATCCAAGGAATGCCCATCAATTGGGGGAGTGAGCAGAACCAAGAGAATGTTGTACACAGTGACAGCAATATTGTTTGATGAATAATTGAGAATGAACTTAACGATTATCAGCAATGCAATGATTCAAGACAATTCCTAAGGACTAATGATGAAGCATACTATCCACCTCCAAAGAAAGAACTGAAATTGATTGAACACAGACTGAAGCACACTCTTTTTCACGTTCTCTCATTTTTTTCTTGTACAAAATGAATAATATGGTAATGTTTTACATGATCGCATATGTATAACCTATATCTGATTGCTTATCTTCTCAGGCAGAGGGGAGGGAAGGAGGGATAGAATTTGGAGCTCAAAACTTTAAATAAAAAATGTTTATTATTAAAAAAAAAGGAAGAAAGAAGAGTGGAAGAAGCTGATGTGCTTTTCAATTTTTCATTTTAAGCTTGTATTCATGCCTGCCCATTACCCTAAAAGAAAATTTTAATGTCAGAGCAACCTTAATGAAAGCTCTACATTAGATTGGTAAAACCAAGGGGGACCAGAGGAAGGAAACCGTTACCTTTTCCATTCCCAGTTTATCTGTTGCTGCAGGATAAGGGTTGAATTAGCTTCAATAAGATCTCTCATTTCTCAGACCACATGTGGTACTTTGAAAGCTTCCTGGGAACTTCTTTTGTTCAACTTTGGGTTAGAATTATTTTTATTTGTGTCACATTTACCTTACTAGATTTCAAATTTCATTGTCTTGTTCCTTCAGGAGCACATTGAAAAGTATCTGCTGGTAGTGGGTGGCTGAGAAATGTTTAACAACCAGCTTTCCCTGTTAAAAAAAAATGTGCCCAAGACAAACTTATAGGTTTAATTTGCATTATTAATATTTTCTCCATTAGCATTGGAAGAGGGATCAATAGCCCTAACTGGAATAAACCTTGTATACAGCAAATGTTCCATTCCTACTATGTATTCATTTTGATCTGTTACCAGTATGAGGGTATGGACAAAGGTCCTGATCTGCATCCCTATGAGGATTTCCAGCCATGCCCCAAGGTCAGTCCTTCCCTAAAGCCTTTTCCAGAACTAAATGGGATTTTCTTGCCTTACGTGGGTTGGGTCCTTGGGACTCTGATGACGTGGCTTTCTGTATTGAGCAGCCCCCTATGGAATTGTTCCCCTCCTCTAGCCAACCTGATGATGAATGCAGTGTAGGGTTTCTCATCCTCAGTTGGCCTAGGTATTAGGATTGGTTGGGTCTGGGTATAGTTGCTCCATACATAAAAGGTCATTGTACTTGAATTCCTAGAACTTGGGGTAGAAAGTAACTGGGATGAAGCTGTGGACACCATGGCTTCTTCCTTTCACTTCTCCTGGCATCTTCCAACTAGGGTGCTCAGTGGCTCTTCACAAATCTCCTTTTTTTATCTGCTCTGTAATTTAATAACCATATCTATGGATATTGCTATTGTCTGATAGGGGATTCCCTTTTCTTTGGGTTTCTCTATCCCCAGGGTGCCCTTTTCCATTCTTACTGGACACACTTTAGGGTCTTCATGTTCTGCTTCATGAAACCCAGTCTCTTGGATGAAGCAAAACAGTCACCATTCAATCCTTCACCAGCCCTGGTATGACTAGTACTAGCTTGGTTCTCCAGTCCACCAGCTCTCCTAGAAAGCAAGATCTGTTTTCATAGCTGAGGGTAGATCTTGAAGGCAGGCTGGCTGGCTCCTTGGCTTGGCAGACAGCCACGTCACCATCCTCATCTTGGAACAGTGCTATGCCCTTTGATGTCAAATTTCATTGCTCTTTGTCCACTTCCTGGGGAAAGCCATATTTGGTTGGATAGACCTGTTAGAGAGCCCATTCCAACAACTAGAATAATATTGGCAAGCTAATTCCTAAAAATTAATAACTTCCAACTCAATGTAGAGAAGGGAATACTCTGACAGAAAGCCTATTTGTTTAAATTCCCCTTCATTTAATAGAATGAGGTCAGCTCTGTCCCTCCTGAACTATAGAAACCAGAGACTCACCTGGCTTCTGCTGGTACTTAGTCTGAAATGAGCTCAAATTCATTCCAAGGGTATTCCCTATTAACCCTCTCTTTCTTGATACTACTTAACCCTAGCTATCTCCATTGCTCAGGATCTGGTGGCATTACCCTGACTCCTAGAATAAACAGGTTCTCAGAGTAGATTTCCCTTTCTAAAGATGGGGCAGGACATGAGCTATATCCCTCTCATTTGGACTCTGTGATGTGAATATTCCCA
Organism: Dromiciops gliroides; assembly: GCF_019393635.1. Classification (NCBI taxonomy): domain Eukaryota; kingdom Metazoa; phylum Chordata; class Mammalia; order Microbiotheria; family Microbiotheriidae; genus Dromiciops; species Dromiciops gliroides. Next base: position 500,646,138 of record NC_057861.1, on the reverse strand, counting down.
TGTGGTAGCCTCTTCCTTGTAGGGACTGTAGCCTCTACTTATTACCTTACCTTATTATTTATGGCCCAAAACTCTTGTGTGGAGAGTGTCTTTGGGGCAGAAGAAGCCCCACGCCCCTCAGCCTCAGAGCCCCTTATATTTGGATTCCAATAAGATCCATTAGTGTTTGGGGCCTTTTTTGTTTTCCTTTTATAGGAATGGAATCCTTCCCAGAACTGGAGGTTCCCATCTTCTTCAGTGTCATCCGGAGAAACTGCAGAACAGTGGACCATGATATATACCTTTGGTGTTGTGCTGGTATGTCTTCCTCATTTACCTAGCTATGCCTTCTGGGTCATTCAGAATCTCTCACTACCTATATACCCCCTGAATTGCTCAATACTCCCTCACTTCCTTTGTACCATGGGCTGGTATTGGGCCTCCTTATTAAAGCAAAGATTTCTAACCCCATCTATAAGCTCCTTCTCAAAACAAAGGCCATTCTGACTAGGTCCTGCTGACAGTACCAGATGAATTAGGTGTAAGGTTCCCCTTGGTGTCAGATTCAACAAGAATAAGCATTCAAGGCAAAAGTCCATTACTGCTTTTTATTTTTTAGCTAATAAGGATATAGTCACAGAGGTACTGCACATTGAAAGCTGAAAACTGAGAGTATGGTTCTTGAATACCTTCCTGTTCCTCCAAGAAATGTGCTCAATCCCAGAGACACAATGGCCCTTTTGCAAGGGAGGCTCCTATTATATAGGAGAAATTCTGAGTTTTGTCCATCTCAGATCCCATATTCTACCAGCCTTCTGCTACTCAGGACATTTCAAACATGATCATTAAAGAAAGCAAGATTTGGAATTATGCAGTTAAAGTTACTAAAATGTCTATACTCTTTTTCTCAGAGGTTCCATTGTTGGAAATGTACCCTCAGTAGGCCATTGACAAAAAAAATAAAGGCTCCATATATGCCCAAATCTTCATATCATCACTTTTTGCGATGGCAAAGAACTGGAAACCAAGCAGATACTCATCGACTAGAGAATGGCTAAATCAATTGTGCCACAATATTACTTTTGTATAAGAAATAATGATCATGGTGAATATAGTGAATCACGGAAAGACTTAAAAGAATTGATTGAAAGTGAAGTAAGGGGGCAGCTAGGTGGCACAGTGGATAGAGCACTGGCCTGGATTCAGGAGGACCTGAGTTCAAATTCGGGCTCAGACAATTAACACTTACTAGCTGTGTGACCCTGGGCAAGCCACTTAACCCTAAATGCCTCACCAAAAAAAAAAGTGAAGTAAGCAGGACTAGGAAAAATCTATTATTTTCAAAAATAAGCATAATACTACATATCTTGGTGTTATGTGTCATGGAATTTCTTCCCCTTTTCTTTCATAATGATGGCAACAATATGATTAGAATAAGTTGTTGTCAATAATTTGACATCATCCTACATTCTCTCTCTCCTTTACCCTAAAATCTGATAAGTTATCTCCCCAAGACTGACTCCTTTTCATCTGATCTTAATCCCTTCCCTCCTATATTTTATAGTAAAACACCTGCCTCTAGGTGGTTCAGTAGATAGAGTGCTAGCCTAGGGGTCAGGAAGATGCATCTTCCTGGGTTCAAATCTGGCCTCAGATACTTACTGGCTATATGACCCTGGGCAAGTCACTTAATCCTATTTTCCTCAAGTTTCCTCATTTGTAAAATGAACTAGAGAAGGAAATGACAAACCACTCTAGTATCTTTGCTAAGAAAATCCAAAAAGGTGTCAAAAGAGTTGAATATGACTGAAAAGTGACTAACAACAACAAGCTGAGAAACTAGGTAGAAATCTGGCAGAAATTAGGTTTAGACTAACACCTCACACCATCATAAGTTCTAAGTAGATATATGACCTAGATATAAAAGGTCATATAAAGAAACTAGAGAGTCAAGGACATATAAAACAGGGTTAAGGGTCATATAAACAAACTAGGGGGCCAGCCTCCTTCCTGTGTGGAATTGTTTTGTATTTTGTTATCCCCCTCCCCACTTGGAAACTTATAAAAAATAAATCTATGGGGCGGCTAGGTGGCGCAGTGGATAAAGCATTGGCCCTGGATTCAGGAGTACCTGAGTTCAAATCTGGCCTCAGACACTTAACATTTAACTAGCTGTGTGACCCCGGGCAAGTCACTTAACCCCAATTGCCTCACTAAAAATAAATAAATAAATAAATAAATCTAGATCTATTGAGAGAGGAAAAGTTTTTTTTTTTCATAAAACTATTTTCCAGTTATATGTAAGGATAGTTTTCAACAGTTGTTTTCATAGGATCTTTAGTTCCACATTTTTCTCCCATCCTCTCTTCCCTCCCTCCTCCCCAAGACAGAAAGCAATCTGATATAGGTTATATATGTACAATCACATTAAACATATTTCTGCATTAGTCATATTGTGAAAGAAAAATCAGAGAACAAGGGGAAAACCTGACAAAAAGAAGGAAAAAACCCAGCTCAAAAGTAGAAACAGTATGGTTCAATCTGCATTCAGAATCCACAGTTCTTTTTTCTGGATGTGGAGAACATTTTCTATCATAAATTCTTTGAAATTGTTTTGGATCATTGCACTGCTGAGAAGAGCCAAGTCTATCACAATTGATCATCATACAATATTGTAGTTACTATGTACAATGTTCTCCTGGTTCTGCTTCTTTCACTCAGCATCAGTTCATGTAAGTCCTTCCAGGTTTCTCTGAAATCCTCCTGCTCATTGTTTATTACAGCACAATAGTATTCCATTACATTCATATACCACAACTTGTTTAGCCATTCTCCAGTTGTTGGGCACCCCCTCAACCTCCAACTCCCTGCCACCACAAAGAGAGCTGCTATAAATGTTTTTATACATGTAGGTCCCCTTCCCTCTTCCATGATCTCCTTGGGATACAGACCCAGTAGTGGTAACCCTATAGCCCTTTGGGCATAGTTCCAAATTGCTTGGAGAGTGGAAAAGTTAATGACTAAACAAGTGCTATGATAGATCATACAAGGTAAAACAGACAATTCTGATTATATAAAACTAAAAACTTTTTGCACAAACAAATTTAATGTAAGAAAAGTTTAAGGGAAACAGGTAACATAAAAAAATCTTTGCAACAAGTTTGTCTGATAAAGGTATTATAACCAAAACATAGAATGAACAGATGCAAATTTAAAAGATTTATATCTATCTTCAATAGATAAATGGTCAAAGAATATGCATAGGAAATTTTCATAAGAAAAATTCAAGTTATTGACAATGATATAAAATGCTCTAAATCACTAAAAACTAGATAAATGCAAGTAAAAGTAGCTTTGATTTTCTACCTCCTACCAATTAGACTGGCAAGATGAGAAAAGAAGAAAATGACAAATGTTGGAGGGACTGTGAGAAAACATGCATACACTAGTTGGTGTATCTATGAACTAATCCAGACATTATAGAAATAAATTTAGAACAATATCCAGAAAGTTGCCAACCTGTATATACCTTTTGATGCAGCTTTACCACTATAAGGCCTAAAAGAAATAAAAGAAAGAGGAAATGTATCTGTAAACAAAACAAAAAAAAATTATAGCAGCTCTTTTTGTGGTAGCCAAAAATTGGAAACTAAGGAGGTAGCCTACTACTGCAGACCAGAGACACAAATTCTGGCATATGAATGTAATGGAATGTGATCGTATGATAAGAAATGATAATTTCAGAGGAAATTAGGAATATATCTATTATTTGATGCAAAGCAAAGGAAGCAGAACTAGTACAATTTATACAATGATAGCATTACATAGAAAAACAACTTTGAAAGATTTTAGAATTCTGATCAATACAATGATAAACAATGAGTGTAAAAGAATGAAGCATATATATAATTTCCCCCCCCCCCCCCGGGGATTTATTTTTCAGTGTTTTTTTAAAGCTCAGTCAGGGAGGCTATTTGTTGATAGGTATCATAATCATCAACATGAAGAGATCTAAAAAATGGTTTATAATATTCTTAGAGCATAGATTCATTCTATACAGTGGGCCTTGAGCAGCAGTTTTGGCAACCTTAAATAGGTTTTAGTTACATAAGCAGAATGGGCACAATGGAATTTTGCAGAAGGCAGAAGGGGAAGGTGATGATTTGCACATCAAAGAATAGCTGGAAGAAGGGGAAAATCTATAACAAGAAAACTACTAGTAAACTAGTCAGTAAACACCAGGGATAAAACTGGAGTTTGCAATCTAGAGTTGTAGTTAGTTACATGACCAGCTCATCTTAAATAAGTGGCAGTAAGAAAGTTAAATAAAAAATTATCTCATCATATCAGGAAGAAAGGAACAAGTATTTGCTGAGCATTTAGCCTTTAGCCAGGCACTGTGTTAAGCACGTATAAATATTTTATTTAATCCTCATTAATAACTCTGTGAGGTAGGTGTTAGTATGATCCTCAGCTTTATCTTTGAAATAGCTGAATCAGATAGAAGTTAAGTGACTTGCCCAAGGTCACATAGCAGGTATGTGTTTGAGGCAAGATTTGGACTCAGGTCTTTATTTAGGCTCAGTATTTGATCTACTGTATCACCTAGTTCATTTTTAAAATGCTTGTTAATTATTTTTAAGAACCCAACATCAAAACTATTTTAAAAGGAAAATCTCCAGGGTTGTGGGATGGAAAAGAGATTGGTTGGTGGGGAGAGAAAGAGGGTAGCTTTTAAATAATAAAAGTATTAATGTTGATTTTTTAAAATATAAGTTATTAGATTGAAAATAGTTTCTCTGAGGGCAGGTACTTTTCATTTTTGTCTTTGGTTCTCTAGTACTTAGCCTATTAATGAGCACTTGATGAACTGGCTCTTGATTGATTTTTATTGATCATTTGAAGTAGGATTGAAGTAGGAGCAGAATCTCCATAGAATGTAAGCTTCTTTTTAGGGCAGAAATAATTTTCAGTTTTTGTATTTGTAATCATCAGCCTTGTACAATGTCAATCAAATACTTGTTGAATTAAATCAATTTGAATTCTCATTTTATCCTCTTGTAAGGGTTTACAAGAGGATCCTCTTGCATACTTTTGTATGTGAGCAGTTTGGTTGTTGAAAGAGGCAGAAAACTACTGCAAAAGAAAAGAATTAATCAAATTGTGAAGGGGAGAAGTAGTGGTGTCAAATTCCAGGTAGTATTTTGACTTAGGAAAACCACAAATTAACATTATCTATGTTGTATTGTATTTTTTATTTATTTTGTTAAATATTTTCCGATTACATTTTAATTTGGTTTGGGCTGCATTCAGGAATTTTGCAAGCTGCCTAGTAAAGTATTATCCCCTTTTGTATGCAAACAACTTTGTGGCTAGAAGGGGCATACAAAAGAATTTTTGTCTATGAAAAACTGTCAAAATGGGGCAGCTAGGTGGTGCAGTGGACAAAGTACTGGCCCTGGATTCAGGAGGACCTGAGTTCAAATCCGACCTCAGACACTTGACACACTTACTAGCTGTGTGACCCTCGGCAAGTCACTTAACCCTAACTGCCCTGCAAAAAAGAAAAAAAAAGAAAAACTGTCAAAATCCATGTGTGAAGAAATACTGGTTTTTTCCCTGTTAAAACATGAGGACACAAAAGGATGAGATAGAGAATTAAGAGGACCAGTTTGAAAGTAGAGAAATAACTGAGGCTGCAGGGCATTGAGGCCCCTCAATTAATTTACATTTACAATACAATAGAATGGGAGAGGCTAAAATTCACAAATTTATAAGTTAAATAACTATTTGGAGAAAATAGGAAGATTAAATAAGGACTGTTGGCTTCATAACTGACAGAAAGTTGGATTTCCTGAGTTTTACTTGATAAGGGAAAGATGAGTGACAGATCATCAGGGGAGGTCTGATTTAGCCACTGATGGCAATGAAGAACCCAACAAAAGAAGAGAGACAACAGGCACAGTTGAAAAGAGATGGCAGGAAAGGGGTTAAAAAGGTGCCAGCAGGAGAAGGCGGCTGAGTGTAGGAAAAAGCATTGCTTTGTGCATTTACTAAATAAAGGTTTGGAATCCTGTTGATTAGAAGACCACTCAACTTTACTGTTGGTCAGCTGGGTGGTATAGTGGATAGAGTATCAGGCCTGGAGTCAGGAAGACTTATTTTCCTGAATTCAAATCTGGCCTCAGACACTTACTAGTTGTGTGACCCTGGGCAAGTCACTTCACCCAGTTTGCCTCAGTTGCCTCATCTGTAAAATGAGCTGGAGAAGGAAATAACAAACCACTCCAGTATCTCTGCCAAGAAAACCCCAAATTTGGTCATGAAGTCATTTATATTTTGAGAGAAGTAAAGGCTCTTGTAGGTATATGGTTCCTCTCTGCTGCCACCTGGTTTAAGAAGGAATAACAAATAGAGAAAGGTTTTGCTAGATGTCATTGGTCCTCTTAGAGAATGAAGAACAAACAACAACAACAGCTTTACTGTAACAAGATATTAACAGCTGATTGTCTAAGAGAGTAAACCTGAGGAGTTTTACAGGTCTGTGGCTTCAGGGAGCTGCATGTCACTATAATAGAATAATACTGGTTACTGTGCTATTGTGAGTTAAAAGAACTTGGTATTTAAAAAAAAATCAGTTTGAGGGGCAGCTAGGCGGAGCAGTGGATAAAGCATCGGCCCTGGATTCAGGAGTACCTGAGTTCAAATCTGGCCTCAGACACTTGACACTTACTGGACAAGTCACTTAACCTTCATTGCCCTGCAAAAACAAAAACAAAAATCAGTTTGAGATCGGAAGTGGATTTATATAATAGGAGAGCAGTGAGGGCCAAAAAGAAAGCAGTTAGCAAGGAAATAGATTTGCATGGGGGCAGATTGCTCATGAAGAGGCCAAGCACATCAAAGTTTTCAGTGTAGATTTGTGAATTGTCCCAAGCAGCTGGGTTTTCTTCACTCTTATGCCACCCTATTAGTTTCTGTAAGTGTGTGTCCATTCACTTTCATGGACACAACATATAATCATATATTAGTCACCTACTCTTTTTTTCAACCTTAACAGCATTTTATTTTTTCCAGTTACATGTAAAGATAGTTTTCAACATGTTTTTATAACATTTTGAATTCCAAATTTTGCTCCCTTACTCCTCTCCTCTCTCCCCAAGACAGAAAGAAATCTGATACAGGTTTTATACATACAGTCACATTAAACATATTTCTGCATTAGTCATGTTGTAAAAGAAGAATCAGGGGGCAGCTAGGTGGCGCAGTGGATAAAGCACTGGCCCTGGATTCAGGAGTACCTGAGTTCAAATCCGGCCTCAGACACTTGACACTTACTAGCTGTGTGACCCTGGGCAAGTCATTTAACACCCATTGCCCTGCAAAAAAAAAAAAGTAGAAGAAGAAGAAGAAGAAGAAGAAGAAGAAGAAGAAGAAGAAGAAGAAGAAGAAGAAGAAGAAAAGAGAAAACCTCAAAAAGGAAAATAAAACAAAAAATAGAAATAGTATGGTTCAATCTTCATTCAGATATCACAGTTCTTTTTTCTGGATGTGGAGAACATTTTCTGCAATGAATCCTTTGGAATTGTCTTGGATCATTGTATTGCTGAGAAGAGCTAAGTCTATCACAGTTGATCATCCCATAATGTTGCTGTTACTGTGTAAAATGTTCTCCTGGTTCTGCTCACTTCACTTGGCATCAGTCCACTTAAATCTTTCCAGTTATTTCTGAAATCTGCCTTCTTATCTTTTCTTATAGCACAATAGTATTCTGTTACATTCATAGACCACAACTCGTTCAGCTATTCCCCAATTGATGGGCATCCCTTCAATTTCCCATTCTTTGCCACTACTAAGAGAGCTGCTATAAATATTTTTGTACATGTGTGTCCTTTCCCCTTTTTATGATCTCTTGGGGATATAGACCTAGCAGTGGTATTACTGATCAAAGGGTATGCACAGCCCCATAGCCATTTGGGCATGGTTCCAAACTGCTCTCCAGAATGGTTGGATCAGTTCACAACTCCACCAACAGTGCATTAGCATTCCATTTTTTCCACATCTTCTCCAACGTTTATTATTTTCCTTTTTGGTCATATTAGTGAATCTGATAGGTGTGAGGTGGTACTTCAGAGTTGTTTTAATTTGCATTTTTCTAATCAATAGTAATTTAGAACATTTTTTCATATGGCAATAGATAGCTTTGATTTCTTCATCTGAAAACTTCCTATTCATATCCTTTGTTCATTTCTCAATTGGGGAATGACTTGTTTTCTTATAAATTTGATTTAATTCTTTATATATTTTAGACACAAGGTCTTTGTCAGAAACACTGACTATAAAAATTGTTTTCCAACTTTTCTGCTTTCCTTCTAATCTTGGCTTTGGTTTGTACAAAACCTTTTTAATTTAATGTAATCAAAATGATGCATTTTGCATTTCATAATAGTCATAAATTCTTCTCCTCTCTATATATCTGAGAGGTAAACTATTCCTTCCTTTCCTAATTTATCTATGATATCACCCTTTATGTCTAAATCACGTACCCATTTTGACCTTATTTTGGTATATGGTATAAGATGTTGGTCTATGCCTAGTTTCTGCCATACTATCTTCCAGATTTCCCAGCATCTTTTGTCAAATAGTAAATTCTTTTCCAAACACTGGAGTCTTTGGGTTTATCAAACGGTAGCTTACTATAGTCATTCACTACTGTATCTCCTGTGATTAATATGTTGCACTGATCCACCAATTTATTTCTTAGCCAGTACGAAATAGTTTTGATGATTGCTGCTTTATAGTATAGCTTTAGATTTGATATGGCTAACCCATTGGTCATCTACTTTTACACAGTAGGTGACCAGGGTTATGTCTGTGATATGATACATTGATTATTTTTCAATTGAGTAGCTATGATATTATAATTAGTATTTTTCCTTATCATTTAGTTTATGTTTTATGATTAAGGGCTAATGGTATATATCATGGTGACTGGCTTTAGATAAATGGAAAACACACCAGTGAGGGGCTTATGAGCCACAGTGATGACTCGTGAGAGTGCTTTTCCATTACAATAGGGTGAACTTAGGACCCTGATAAAGTTTCAGTTTTAAGGATGGGGTGAGGATCCTTCTTTAGGAACCCAGACCTGCCAATGCAAGGGCATTTTGAGGTGAGTTAATCAATCCAAGTGGACAGCTAGCTACGTGGCACAGTGAACAGTATATAATGCCTAAAGTCTGGAAGACTTGAGTTCAAATCCATCCTCACACTTTTACAGTTATGTGACCCTGGGTAAATCACTTAACCCTGTTTGCCTCAATTTCCTCATCTATAAAATGAGCTGGAGAAGGAAATGGTAAACCATTCCAGTATTTTGCCAAGAAAACTCCAAATGGGGGTCACAAAGAGACACAACTGAAAAAAATAAATAAGAACAATCAAACAATTGAAAAAAAAAATAAGAACAATCAACACAGAAGGAAAGGCTGTCATGTCCTGTGCTAGGGCTATATTCTCAATAATTCTATGAATAAGATAGGCCATTGATATTTTTACAAAGAAGTGCTGAGGTTAAGAAAGACCAATCAACTTGTTTAAGGTTACATAGCTAGTGTTGATGAATAGAATTCAAATTCTGGACTACATATTTTCTGACCTCAAGGGGACAAAGGCAGAGGCACACATGTGCGTGTGTGTGTGTGTGTGTGTGTGTGTGTGTGTGTGAGTGTGTGTATGTTGGAGATGGAAAGTGCACAGAGTAAACTTGCTAGTAAAAAAAAAAAGTCTGAACTCTCATGGACTCTGTAGTTTCTATCACCTTGCCTCAATTCATTACTGAGTACTTTTTAGATGCTTTTATTACTTTCCCTTGCAGATGCTGCTGTTTCTAATTAGAGATACAGCTTTGACCCCTTGACTGTTGATAACAATTTTGCCCCTAGATATATCTTATTGGCTAACTGGAAAAGGCAGGTTAATAGCATCTGAACTGGGGTATATTATTAGAAGTGAGTTTGTGTGAAGTAAACTCCCTATGAAGCTAATCTTTGGAATGTTGACTCTTTCTGAGATCAGTAATTGGGTACCTTGGAATTCACTATATAGCAACAGGCCTAAGCCTGTTTCAGCCCCCTTTAAAATGCTGTCCTAGGGTCAGTAAAATAATTGTTTCATTTGAAAAAGGAGGAGGAGTGTCAAGAGGGAAGATAGTGCAAGAAGAAATAACCTACATGACTTACCCAGAATGCCAAAGTTTAAAATATTCCAGTCTAATTAAAATACTGTGTATTACCCAAGAGAGACACTAAAATATTTCCACATTGCTTCTTGTCAATTTGACTTTGCTACCTAATCTCAAGTAGCGGTAGGCAGAGAAGCCTCCAGGTACAGATTTTAGTCACTAATTTAGCACTCTGGAAGCCACAGGACTTTTTTCCACTTGGCATACATTAACTTTCTTTTTTCTTTGTTTTAACATCTTCCATTATCTGGGAGAGATTATCTATATGCTGGTCCAACACAAACAGTTTTGTTTGTTTCCATAACAAAAGTGAGATGCATCAAGGCATGATGGATAGGATGCTAGAGCTGGAGTCAGGAAGTCCTGGGATCATTTTCACCTCTGATGCTCATTAGCTATGTGACCACAGTAAATCACTCAGTTTCTCAGTGCCTTAGGCAACTCTAAGGCTTTATAAATTACAACTGAATCGTACATCTGCATCTTTGGAATGAATTCCCACATCAGGAGTGCCCTATACTAAAGAAATTACATGTCCAATCTCCCTTTTCCCCCAAAGAAAACAAAATAAAATCAAGAAAAAAAACCCTAGTTTCTGTCTTATAGGTCTGCAGTGAAGCTTAAATGAGATAATGCATCATGTAAATGATAGGGACTGGACTTAACATTTCATTGGTGTGCTGATGGGTGATGGGTGTGTGCTGGTAAATGCTTAACAGCTGGTAGGAGTGGGTAGGCATGTAAGGGACACACTTTTAAATGTAATCAACATTATTCAAACTTTCCTAAGTCTCAACAATTAAGAGAACAATAATTCAAACTCTGGTGTTTGCAAAGGTGCAAATGCTCACGCTGAAAATTTAACACTCAGCTCTCCTTGGCCAGCTGGTTTGAGCAGGCTTCTGCACATCCCTGTGTAAGGAACTCCCAGGTGAGGAGACACTTTCTATAAATTCGGGTTACCACTTTCTTTGTAATTTATAGTCTAAGAATGTAGCTTAGAACATCGAGAGGCTAAGTGACTTGCCCAATCATCTAACTACTACACATCAGAGGCAGGTCTTCCTGGCTGCCTTTCTATCCATTAGACCAGGCTCCTCTATTTTTTTAATGTCCATTGATTTTATGGACAGCCAGGTGGCACAGTGGATAGAGCACTGGGCTTGGAATCAAGAAGAATCATATTCATGAGTTCAAATCTGGCCTCAGACACTTACTAACCTTGTGACTTTGGGCAAGTCACTTCATCCTGTTTGCCTTAGTACCTCATCTGTGAAATGGCCCGGAGAAGAAAATGGTAAACCACTTTAGTGTCCTTGCCAAGAAAACCCCAAATGGGGTCAATGAAGAGTTGGATGTGACTGAAATGACTCACCAAAAATTTATTTTATATAAAGGGATATATAAATATCAGTTATTTATTGTTATTATTAGGGCCAACTGAACATTGTCTTCCTAACAATCAACAAGCATTTATTAATTGTCTCCTATGTTCCAGACACTGTCCTAGGTGCTAGGGGTACAAATATATAAAATCAAAAAGTCCCTATTCTCTCTCTCTCTCTTTTTTTTTTGGTGAGGCAATTGGGGTTAAGTGACTTGCCCAGGGTCACACAGCTAATAAGTGTAAAGGGTCTGAAGTCAGATTTGAACTCAGGTCCTCCTGAATCCAGGGCCGGTGCTCTATCCACTGCACCACCTAGCTGCCCAAAAAGTCTCTATTCTCAAAGAATTTACATTTGAGAATGTACTTCATGGGATGACAATCTTGCCTTGTAGCTTTATGGGAAATATGGGAAATAGAATCACCCAAAGGGCTTGGTTAAAGCCCAGACTTTAAATAACTCCTCCAACGACCTGAGGTAGTTCTCAGACACTTCCCTGAGATCCATTTATCTGGTTCTCATAGAATGGATGAGGCAAAAAGTGGTGGCTTGGCAATCTTGCTTCTGCAAAGCACTTCCCAACTTCCTTTGAGTAAAATCTAAAAAGATTAAAAGGAATGAATCTAGATCCATTAGTCAGCTGAGAAATAATTGGAAAAATATTCAGGGCTCAGTTCCTTAGAGTTCTCAGAATCTGAATCAGTGCTAACTAACTTCAGATCCCACAACCCGGAAAGGTATCAGATCTGACTCAAAAGCTTAGGTACCAGTCAGCCTGGTTACCTCTAACTTCCAAATGGCAATTTTTAATCTGTGAGGCTTTGGAATCTAGGCCCTTAATTAGCCTGAAGAAGGCCTCTCTCCCTGTGCCATTCATAACCACTGACATGAACTCCAGTATTTTTGCTAACAGTTCCCAGATTTTTGCTGAGGAGGCCAGAAGCCAGAATCATTTCTGTGGGGGTTGGGGCTTTTGTCTTCAAAGTTGTTTTTCCATCAAGATCTAAACAGATCAGTGTCCAAGAGCTCACCAGGGTCCAAGACAAGGCCCAGACTCAGCCATACTTCAACCTGCCTTTCCAGGAAAGCCTGTTTTGGAAAGGATATAAAATAGTATTTCTGTTCAGTAAAGGAGTCTTAGTAACATTTGCCTGGAGGCCTAAACAATGGAATCATATTTTAAAAACAAAACCAATGACTATATGAATGTGAATTTCTACTGTCCTTGTTTTAAGAGAGTGTATGTGTGTGGGGGCAGCTAGGTGGCGCAGTGGATAAAGTGCCAGCCCTGGATTCAGGAGTACCTGAGTTCAAATCTGGCCTCAGACACTTAACACTTACTAGCTGTGTGACCCTGGGCAAGTCACTTAACCCTCGTTGCCCTAAAAAAAAAAAAAGGTATTTGTTGGGGCAGCTAGGTGGCGCAGTGGATAGAGCACCGGCCCTGGAGTCAGGAGTACCTGAGTTCAAATCTGGCCTCAGACACTTAACACTTACTAGCTGTGTGACCCTGGGCAAGTCACTTAACCCCAATTGCCTCACTTAAAAAAAAGAGAGAGAGAGAGAGAGAGAGAGAGAGAGAGAGAGAGAGAGAGAGAGTGTATGTGTGGAAATATTGCAACTGCATTGCAAATTATTGGATTGTCTTAATACAATTACAGGTAGCATTTGTTTATATTCAGGATTCTTCCCTAACAGTAAGGCTCATATCTATGGATAGTTTCTAGGTTGCCTCTGCTTCCTCAGGCCACAGCAGAAAAGCATTAGAAGGTAGAGATCAAAGCTGAGAGTCTGGAATTTAAAAAATGAGATTCAGATGTTTCAATAAATCTGATAGGGAGACGCCAAGAGACTCTTCCATCTGGGAGTGTGAAACATGCCTGGAATTTGGTCTATGACCTCACCTGGCCATTCTGTTTCATTAAATCCCATGCTTAAGGGGGATTTAATGAAGCAGGTCCAAGGGTCAGAAAGGATTTTTCATCCCATTTCCAATATGCAATATTGCTTGGATGCCTTAGGGGTTGCTAAGCATTTTGCCTCCTGCTCAAGTATCACAGATCAGACACATCTAAGAGGCAGGAAGTTGGGCATACTGGATCACTGGTCTGATCTCATCTGACAAATCCCTTGTTGTGGTTTCTTCAGAAACAGAGGGACCTGATACAATAGAAGGGTGTAAGAGATCACGGGATCCAGAGAATGTTGGGGCTGGAAGGGACCTTAGAGTCCAACCCTGTCATTTTACAGATGAGTAAATTGAGACCCAAATAGGTCAAGTGACTTGCCCATGGTCACACAGCAAGTTAGTGATGGAACCAGGACTATTACACAAAATTTTACAACATACCCCATGTCACCTCCACCCCACTCTTTGTCTCATTTCGGCTGAAGGGGAAATTTGGACTGTTTCCCTTCTGGCCTAGAAGTACTTCTTCCCTATTGAAACATCTACCAGTGGGGAATTCAAAAAACAAAAAAACAAAAACAAAAACAAAACCATGCATTTAATTCAGAATAACAATACTGCATCACAGAATCAGTTATGAGCATAGCTGTTAAAACAAACACCTTGCATACATTAGCTCATTTGATCAGAGATTGGTATTGCTGGCGATATATCATCAGGGCATTGGAGGGTGAGAGAGAAATTAATGAATTGCAAGTGGTATGTGTGTGTGTGTGTGTGTGTGTGTGTGTGTGTGTGAGTGAGAGTGTGAGTACTTGAGCACTCACTCAAATTCAGCTGTGGGTCCCTGAGCAGTTTGTAGGGTGTTAGATGAAGATTCTCCAGTCTGTGTGTGATTTGTCCAGATCTAGGTCCTTAGAGGGTTGTGTTCATCTCCAAAGTGAATCTTGATTTGAGGAGTATAGAGAGAATAAAAATTAAGGGATCATGTATGCCGGAGAAAAAAGGAGTTTCAGTGGTTCTATGACACATTAATGCTTTCAAATGCTTTGGTTGAATCTCTGAACACAGGAGCAGTGTGATAGAGTGGAAAGAACTGGCTTCAGAGGTAGAGGACCTGAGTTCAAATCCCATTTCTGTACGTGTCACCTGTTTTTTCTCATGTAAAAAGAAAAGTTTGTATTACATGGCCTCCAAGGTCACTTACAGCTCTAAACCAATAATTCTACAAACACAGCATAGATGCCTTGATATTGTACGTCATCTAGAGGTATCTATTTTGCTGCAAAACTCTATGGTTTTTCTGCATCTTAACTCCAGAAGACCACAGTTATGGATTTAGCATGGGAACCTGTCCAAAAATACTATACGAAGGACCTTGCCAGGATGGGAGAGTCAAAACTGAGATGCCGTACTAGAGGTTTTATTGTTGTCATTGTCATTGTTGTTGTCATTGTCGTTGTCATTATTGTAGTAGTAGTTGTTCATCTCCTCCTCTTTCTTTTCCTCCTCCTTCTCCTTCACTTGTATACAACTTTAAGGTTGCAAAGTACTTTAGAAATGGTCTCTCACTTGATCCTCCCAACAATTCAGGGAGTTGGGTGTTTATTATCTCATTTCCCTGAGCTAGTCCTCAGATGTTTGCCAAGCTTCCTATTAGCCTTACTTTACACTTCACTCATAACAAAGACTGTCTAAGTCAGAGCTGCCACCAGGGTAGGACAATAAAGGATTTTGTCCTAGGTTCTCAAATTTAGACAAGGCTGAAAGTACTTTCAGGCCTTCAGCAATACAGAAACAACAAAACTTAGCTGTTGTTTGTCCTTCGATCTCAAAGAGGACCATAACATCAGGGTAATGTCATGACCTGCAGTGACTTGGATTTAAGTGAGGGAGGACTATGCAATGTCACCAACCTCACTCTCCTCCTCCAGAGCCATTTGGGTCCAGTAGCAAGATATATATCAGGATGACCGAAGATGACCCTGGATGTTTAAGGCAATTGGGGTTAAGTGACTTGTCCAGGGTCACACATCGAGTTAATGTCTGAGGTCACATTTGAACTGAGGTCCTCCCAAATTCAGGACCAGTGCTCTATCCACTGTGCAACCTAGCCGTCCCAACAAAGCTTAGCACCTTGTTATAGATAACCTGTTGGTCAATAAGCATTGCTTGAGATTAATCGATGTGTTCAGAATCACAGCTAGTAGATATTTGAGGTGGCATTTGAACCCAGCCCCTCCTGGTTCTAAATCCAGCATCACAATGTATCTACTATCTACACTGCCTCTCAATCATCGTGATATATGTGATGTATGAGAAGAGGTTTCAGAATGAAAGGTTTGCAGAGCAAATTTAGAAATACTCTTGTTATTCCATGGTTTTCAAAGTTAATTTGATGAACTACACAGAATTCCATTTTGGTAAGGAGGATTACCTTCTATGATCTCACTGCATAAGATCTATTACTCACAGCATCACTAGTTTAGAACCAAGACTTCATTTTTCTGTGCTACAGTTAGTGGATTTTCTAGACTGATTTGAAGAAAATTTGTCTCCAAACTAGTGGTTTACTCACTTTTATGCCTGTATTTTGACTATTTTGATATATTCTCATAATAAGAAGGGGTGGTAGTGGTTGCATATTGAATAAGGTGATGATCTTGAAGTCAGAAAGAATAGGGTTCAATGTGATCTCAGGCACTTACTAGCTATGTGATCTTGGGCAAGTTTCTTAATCTTTCTGAAGATTTCTCCAGCTGCCATATAGGGTTAATAGCAGTACCTACCTAATGATGTTGTTATGATGAAAAAAATGAGATAATGTAAGGTGCTGTGCAAACCTTAAAACACCATATGAGGGGCAGCTAGGTGGCGCAGTGGATAGAGCACCAGCCCTGGAGTCAGGAGTACCTGGGTTCAAATCCGGCCTCAGACACTTAACACTTACTAGTTGTGTGACCCTGGGCATGTCACTTAACTCCAATTGCCTCACTAAAACAAAACAAAACAAAACAAAACAAAAAACCCACCATATGAATATGTTATTTAGCTATTACTGCTGCTGCTGCTACTACTACTACTACTACTACTAATCCTTCATCAAAGGGAAAGAGAAGATGGGAAATAACTTATTAAGCTTGGTTCTATTAGTGGTTAGAGCCAGGACTTTCCATTTTTGTTACCCTGGTTATTGCAAACTATTAAGAGGAGAAATGATAGGGGGGTCCATTTACATCTACATTTTAATCCACGGCAATGCTGGAATGGTTACTAATAGGGCGGAATGGGGATCTGGGAGGAACGATGGAGGAGGTATTGGGATGCAATTAGACTGCAGTGGTACTCACTTGGGGGGCAGGGACTAGAGAGAAGTGAGCCATCTTGTAGTTTCCTATTCAATGCTTCTTTTTTTTTGTTTTGTTTTTTTGTTTTTGTTTTGTGCAGCAATTGGGGGTAAGTGACTTGCCCAGGGTCACACAGCTAGTAAGTGTTAAGTGTCTGAGGCCGGATTTGAACTCAGGTACTCCTGACTCCAGGGCCAGTGCTCTATCCACTGTGCCACCTAGCTGCCCCCATTCAATGCTTCTTAACAGGGTAGAGGCTGGTTCCTTATTGTCTTGTCTCCCCCAGAGCTCAGCACAGTGCCAGGTGCATTGTAGACAATAAATAAATGCTTATGGACGGACTGGTTGATTACCATCTGTAATATGTTATTAAGCTTTGTTGTTGTTTCCACACTACTGAGGGACTGCAAGTGCTTTTGGTGCTTGTTTAAATTTGAGAACCAAGAGCAAAATCCTAATCATCTTACCTTAGTTCCAATTCCAAGAACTAATTATCTAGTTACCACTGATTCACCAAGCAGTGACTCTATTTGGTATCACATCACTCTCTGATTTTATTATGCCAAACTAAAGAACATATTAGAAATTATGGAGAAGACAAATGGGAAAGAGTAAGTTATGAAAGTTGATAATGAGCCTATGGAATTCCTATTTTCTTTTTTCCCTTGAGGTTCTTGGCCCCACTTATCCTTCAGCAGTACATTTCCTTTCTGAACCTCATTAATTCTCTTAAAATAAGCAGCCTCTGAAGAAGGAAGAAAATCCTCAGCAGGTGGGTTTTTTCCCCCTCACAGGAAGGATAGAAAAATCCTAACTGAGGAAAGAAACAATAGGACATCATATTAGCCAGGGCAGGAGAGCTTTGGGGACAGACGAGTTCTTGTTAATACAGCTCAGAGACTTACTTTAGCACCAAAAGGAATGCATTTCTCTGGGTGTGATTGCCTTCATGCCATGAAACTATTTCAGGTTGGGCAGCTGTTTTCACTAGCTTTGTAATTAAGAAGCATTCCTTACCCTCACTTTAGTTCAAGTAGAACTCTGAAAGGAGGTTCTTTCCTTCTAATACATCAGAAGAGTTTAGTCTGATTACAAGTGTTGGTAACAACCTTCTCAAAACTTTTCCCACATTGACTGCTTCACTCCCCTGTTGAGAAGGAAAATGGAAGTTTCCCTTTTCAAGTCAGTTTAATTCAATTCAATTCAACAAACATTTATTAAGCACCTCTGTTCCACTTGGGCACTGAAAATATTCAACTATTCAAAAGGACATCTTATAGTTTTGGATGTCCCATTCAGTTTCTAACTTAATCAAGTCTGCTCATCTTTTACAATCCCTGGCCATGTCTTCCCATAGAGTTTATAGATGTCCTAACAACTCTGTGATTCTTACATAAGTGAATGACACTTTAAGAGAGTCAGTTTACTTGTCTGGAGCATGTCTGCTTCTGAGAAAAGCAGTTGCTGAGAAGTCTGTCTTAACTGTTCACTTGTCTGGGGCAAAGGGCTGCTCATAGTTCTAAGAAAAGAAATTACTTAAGTCTAATTCAGGGTTCTCAGAGAGCATTTGCTCATTTCAACGTGACAAGCTGTAAAGTATGTGAACAAATGGAGAAAACACTATTTGCCATGGTGATTTGTATGTGAAGAATTGGAAAATTTTTAGGTTGATAAATGGGGAAATGTGAACATCATAACTATTTTATGATTATGAGACAAATGAAATATATCTGATCATAGACAGAAGATGAAAACTTGATTAATAATCATAGGGGCAGCTGGGTGGCATAGTGGATACAGCACTGGCCCAGGATTCAGGAGGACCTGAGTTCAAATCCGGCCTCAGACATTTGACACTTACTAGGCGTGTGACCTTGGGCAAGTCACTTAACCCTCATTGCCCTGCAAAACCAAACAAAAACAATAATCATAAGCTATTGCAAAACTATTCACAGAGATGACCCAGAGTTTAAACACAGAAAAATAGAAGAGAGAGGGGGGTAAAAGGACAGATTAAAAAAAAAAAACTTTGTTAAAGAAACACTACAACTTTCTCTTCCTCATCCTCTCTACTGTCACTGGTTGCAAGGCAGGTTGATTAGCCAATGAAAGCTAGGAATGCTCTGTACCGTAACTACAGCTTAGAGGAAGAAGGAATAGAAAGAATATATTCTTCTCTATGATCACATATTGATTAGAAGAAAATGAGTAGAGAGAATATAGTATTCACTCTATTGTGATTTTCTGCTGAAAAGAAAGAGAAGACAGAAAATACTTCTCTGCTTTGTGACCTATTGTTGCACAGAAGGTGAAGAAGAATCTCACAAAAAAGAGAATGGGGGGAGCAGGGCTTTTTGAAAACTTTAGGATTAAAATTGTTGCCTTTTCTTAAAGGAACAAAATATTTCTTCAGCTGAAGGAATTTAGTAAGCCTGGATACCACAGTTGCTGTTGAGCAGCAAGTCTGGCTAAGCAGAGGAAGAGCCTAGAAGAAGAGAATCAGGGAAGTCACCCAGCAGCTCAAGTAGTTGGCACTATTAGTGCCCAGAGAGGTGTTAATCAATCAAAGCGTGGATAAAATAAACTCAGTAGTGAAAACATCCATTCAACACTGAAGTTACATTCATCAAGGACCTTTTTATAAACACTTTTCAGCAAGAAAGAGGACACAAAGTTCCAGAGTTGAGTTACTCCAAGTACATGGGTTTTGCTCACCTATGTGTATGTGTCTATTCTTTCCCTAAGTTACTGACTGTATTAGAAGGAAACACGTGCCTAGGTTTATCTGTAGATTGTGAGGGGGCAGCTACATAGTGCAGTGAATAAAGCACCAGCCCTGGATTCAGGAGGACCTGAGTTCAAATCCAGTCTCAAAATGATCCTGGGCAAGTCACTTAACCCTCATTGATCCTGCAAAACAAAACCAAAAAGAAAGAAACACATTTGAAGCAGAGAGATATATACAGAGTAAAGGTAAGAGGTTGTAGATTGTGAGATATTTTTAAAATCCCCTCATTTTGTAAGCACTCCATCCATCTCAGATCCTTCCAAGATGCTGGAGGCCTTCTTTGATTCCTTTAGTGTCTTGGGGGAAGGGTACAAATGGAGACTTTATGCTGGCCATCTGTTGTCTCTCACTACTTGACTCATCCACTTCTCTTTCCTGTTATACACGCCCTCAATGATATCTTTATACCCATTCTCATGTACAATTATTGATATTATGCTGCAGATCACTTATGTCTACCATGCTTCTTTTCATTGGCCTTTGGGTTACTTGCAATTTTGATTCTTCTGAGGTCAATTGTGTTTTACCGTTTGGCCACATATCTCATTATTGGGAGAAAATGGAAATAGCCAAGGAACTAAGCATGAAATAAAAATAAAAATAAAAATATAATAAAAACCACAACTGGGTATATGCTGCTCAGGTCTGGGGCTACCCAAAGTTCCATATCTTCTAGATCCCTTGGAATTTAGGTATGTATAGGACACTGTAACATCTTTCTGAATCTGTTATATCCTGAGCTTTCCTTTTCAAATAAATCCTCTAGTCTTGATTTCTCTGGTTTTTGGTTGGTTTGACTAAAAATTATATTTTATTTCTGTGAGAGTGTTATATGACATACCTTTTGAGCCAGAGGGCAATGTTGTAGAGATAAATTCTGAAAGCTTGGTCAACCAATGTTTATGAAAAAGCAAGTTGCCCCAGAATGATGACAGGCCTGCAGATGAGTGTGATCAGAGTGGAACAAAGTCATGACTCCAGCCTGAGCAGCTCAGATTAATGGTATAGAGAAAAGATAGTTTTACTCCTTGCCTTCCAGAGATAGGGGTCAACAGGTCTGAAGCCCCAAGTGGAGGCTTCATGCTTATCAAACATGGAAGCCCAGAATTCTTTGAGATATTGAGAGAAATGTCCCACTGGAAAAGCAAATACAGTATCATGGAGCAATCAGCAGAAAAGATGCCAGAAATCTCCTCCAGTTGTGTAAAGAGGGTAGCTACCTTGTAAGAAATAGCCAGACAGGCAAATATGGCTTTTCTGTCTCTGCAGAGCAAGCAGGGCTTCATGCCCATGAAAAGGAAAAATTCAAAGAGAAATATCTTCTGGGTCAGAACAACCTTCTGAAGTCATTTGAAGTCCTTGAACTAATTTACTGCTACATAACCAAAAAACTGACCATCAAAGGAGCAGAACACTTGTCCCTGCTCCACTCCATAGTTGTCAGAAGCCAATGAGAGGAGTAACCTGCTCTTCCATGAATGGAAGCAAGGAAGCCAGTACTCCTCCCTGCACATTGCTTGGAGCACTGCTGGATTGGGAAAGGAAACAGTGCTTTTCACCATAATGTGACTGTGTTCAGATCTTTAGAGTGGTACTTTGATTCTGCTGCATGCATGTCTTTAGAAATAGGGAGTAGAGGAACCATATTTAAATGTGATGGCAGAAAGTCCAGACCCACCTCATCTCCCCACATCTCCTTTTATTTGCTGTGAATTAAAGTATTTTCAAATTCAAAGCTATGCTTTCCCAGGGTAAACAGAGCAAAGCAGCTTATTTCAAAGTGAACTCCAAGGATTTTCATTTTTCTTTTCTCCTGCTGTATTGAATTTATACTGTTAATCTTAAAGAGCAGACCTACCTATATTACCCCCTTATTCGATAAACTCCAGTAGTTCCCTATCATCTTTAGGATCAAATATAAAACCCTTTGGCATTCAAAGCTCTTCATAACTTATATTCCCCCCGCCCCCACCTCCTGTCCAGTCTTCTTACACCTTAGATTCCACCACTTACTCTGTAATTCGGTGATATTGGCTTCCTTACTGTTCCTCATATAAAGCATTCTATCTCCTGACTCTGGGAATTTTCACAGGTTCTTTCCCCCTCCCCCCCACCCCATGTCTGGAATTCTCTCCCTCTTTATTTCTGTCTACTGCCATGCCTTATTTTCTTCAAGCCTGAGCTAAGATATTCCCTTCTAAAGGCAACTTTTTTGGATCCTATTTAATGCACATGCTTTCCCTCTGAGATGATTTCCAATTTAATTTGTATATAGCTTATTTATGCACAGTTGTTTATATGTTGTCTCTCCTGTTAGATTGTGAGCTCATTAGAGAAATATTTTTTGGGGGTGGGGCAATAGGGGTTAAGTGACTTGCCCAGGGTCACACAGCTAGTAAGTGTCAAGTGTCTGAGGTTGGATTTGAACTAAGGTCTTCCTAAATCCAGGGTCAGTGCTTTCTGCAGTGCGCCACCTAGCTGCCCTTAAGAAATAAATTTTTAAACCTTTCTTTGTATTCCCATTGCTTAGTATAGTATCTGGAACATCATGGTAGAAGTTAAGAAATTCTATATCCTTCATTCCTATGTTGCTTCCCCAAGGAGAATGTATATATGTGTATATATATATACATATATATATATATACACATACATATATATATATACACATACATACATACATATATATATATATGTATGCACATACATATATATTCCTTGAGGACAATGACAGGTTTATATCCTTAGAGCTTCACATATAACTGATATTTAATAAATGCTTGTCAAATGATGTATCAACCAATGTAACTGTGTGAATATTAAAAATAATAACAATATGGATATAAATACAAAGTACTCATTTCCTTATATTTTATTAATTTCATTATTTGCATTTCTTCTTGGTTTTCCACTTTGGTGGAAAAAAGATATCCTGTACATTTTATTATAATAGTTATCACCTTAGTATGACAGGAAGCCAGCATGAGCCCTTAGTAGTACAAACTTGACCCAGTAACCAATTCTCAAATTTCTATCAGTTTAACACATAAAATGAAAGTGACTTTTCGGTCATTAAGAGCCTAAATTTCTGCTTCCCTTTTAGTTCCTAAACTAGAACTAGAAAAGAAGGGAAGAGCCTATGGGAAGCTGGTTGTGGTGGTTGCAAGTTTGTAATCCCTACTACTGAGGAGGTAGAGGCTGATAGATTTCACTTGAGCTCAGGAATTCTGCATTGTTAGTAGGGCTAAAGCTGAATGAGTGGCCATACTAATCCAGTACCAGTATGATGAGCCCCCAGGAGTGTGTTGGGGTTGGGGGGGGGAGGAGGAGCATCACCTGGCTGCCTAAGGAGTCCTAAACTGGCCAGGGATGGAAACAGAGTCAAAGCTGCTATGTTTTTCAGTGGTAGGATCAGCTTGTGAGTGGCTATGTCCCACCAAGATAGGGAGACTTGGTTTCAAAACACAGAAAGAAATTAATAATAATAAAAAATAGTCTATGGGAAAAGTAATATTCTTTTTTTTAAAAAGTGTTTTGAATCTTCTGTCCCTTCTATCTGTGTGTTTTAACCAAAAAAAAAAACACAAAAAAAAATGGTAGAGGGAGCTTGGAAACAACTAATGTGTTTGTCATTGAAAGAAAAACTAGTTCCATATGTCCATGCACACACCTCATTTTCTGTCTGGCCTTCAGACAGGCAGAATTGCACTGTGATGTCAAGGAAATAGGGCAAGAGAAATAGGAATCTGCTTTTGCTTAAGCCTACTTAAAAGAGAAAATACAATCAGATGACCTACTCAAAAGCTCTTTAAGCTTATTCCAAGTGGCTAACTTCAGAGCTTATGAAAATGGAGCCAGTTTTTTCTACCTTGGGTGTTCTTCAAAAAATCAACTCCAGTATTCCAAGAGTTTGTGATCTCATCGTTGTGTATATTCCCTTTTCTAATACAGATCTATTCCCTCTCATCCTGTGTCACTCTTGTCCGTGTTTTCCCATAAATTCTCCATAGAGGATTTAATCATATTGGAACATTGATTTTGCACTGGATGGGACTCTCAAGGTCATCTAATTCAATTATCTCTTTTAACAGATGAGGAAATTGAGGCCCAGATCATAGAAGGAGTAAATTGCAAGGTCTGGATTTGAACCCAAGTCTTCTGACTCCAAATCTAGTACTCTTTCCATTGTATCACTGTGCCTCCACATAATGTACTAGAGGTAGAATCATATGATTGAAGAATCTTAGAGTTGGAAAGGACTTTAGCAAGCCCATGTAGAATAGGATTTCTTAACCTGTGGTCTATAAATACCTTAACAATCTGCGTATAGATTTAATGGAGTCCATGAAATTAAAGAGGTGGGGAAATTACATCTTTATTTCACTAAACTCTAGCTTATATTGAGCATTTCCTTCAAATGTTTAAAAACATTCTGAGGGGGCAGCTAGGTGGGGCAGTGGATAAAGCACTGACCCTAGATTCAGGAAGACCTGAGTTCAAATTCAGCCTCAGACACTTGACACTGACTGTGTGACCCTGGGCAAGTCACTTAACCCTCATTGCCCCACAAAACAAACGAACAAATAAAAACAAACCAAAAAAACAAAAAACATTCTGAGAAGGAGTCTGTAAGCTTCACCAAAGTGACTAGGGATCCATGACACAAAAGAGGGTAAGAACTCCCATTGTAGAAGAATCCTTTCTGTTATTTACTGGATAAGAGTTCATTCATTATTTCCTTGAAAGTCTCCACTAAAAAGATGAATATTTTCCTGTTATTTCCTAAAGCATCCCATTTCATTTTTTGCCAGCTCTAATTTTCAGAAAATTTTCTTAGATCGATCCTAATTTTGTACCTTGTAACTTCCAGCCAAATTGGCCTACCAGCTCCTTGAACTTGATTTGCTGTTTCCTGCTTCCAAGATTTACAAAGATTGTTCTCCATCCCTCAACTCTGCTTCTTAGAATCTCTACCTCCCTTCAAGGTCCAGCTCAACCTCTGACTCTTAGACTTGGAAGGAAAGAAGAAAACCAACATTTATGAAGTGCCTGTTATGCACTCGACAGTGTACTTAAGCACTTTACAAATATTAACTCATTTGATCCTCAGACTATCACTGGGAGGTAGGTGCTATCGTTATCCTTATTTTATAGTTGAGAAACTTGAGATAGCCAGAAGTTAGATGACTTGGTCAGGGTCACACAGGATAGGAGGCAATATTTGAAGACAGGTTTTGAATCTGACCCTAGGCCCAGTGTTCTATCTATTGCACCACCTAGCTGCCTCTAGGCATAAATGACTTTTCCTAATAGCACTTCCCTTTTTCTCTCTCCTGTACCCCCATTTGTTACTGAAATTTTCCCGAAATTATTTTCTATTTCCTTATCTGTACACGCTGTATCCCCCTAGCAAAATAGAAGTTCTTTGAGTACAGGAACTATTTCATTTCTATTTTTGTATCCCAAATTCTTAGCATAATGATTTACTTAAAATTACCAATCAATTAATGTTATGGAATTGGATTTCATCCATTGTTCTTAGTTTTGCCCTTTGTGGTCAAACGAGGCTAATGCCTCTTCCAGGAGAATGCTTTCCAAATAATTGAAGAAAAATATCTTGTCTTCCCAAGAATTCTCTTCTCTAGGCTTAGGCCTTCCTTTAAAAAAGTTTTTTACAGAAATTTATTTTTGCTGTTCCCCATCCTCCACTTCATTGGAAAAAGAAAAAGAGAAACAAATCCCTTCTGAAAAATATACATAGTTAAGCAAATCAAATTCCATTATGGGCTATATAAAAATACACACACACACAAGCACATATGAATTCATCACTTCTTTGTCACAAGGTGGGTAGTAAGCTTCCTCATCAATCCTCTGGAATGATAGGTGGTCATTGTGTCGATTGTGTAGCTTTCAAGTTTATTTGTTTTTACAATGTTATTGTTATTGTATAAAGTGCACTACTATTTCTGCCCATTTCATTCTTCCCCAGTTTATATGTCTTCACAATTATTTTTTTAAATTATATTGATATTTGGCGGCAGCAAGGTGGCACAATGAATGAAATGCTTGACCTGGATTCAGAAGGACCTGAGTTCAAATCCAACCTCAGACACTTGACACTTAACTAGCTATGTGACCCTCGGCAAGTCACTTAACCCTCATTGCCCCCCACACAAAAAATTATATTGATATTAGGGTATAAATTGTTCTTCTAAGGCAAAATCATGGATCTACCTACTTTTTATTATAGTTCATGGAAAGTGGTAAAAAAGTTTGGGCTCTGTATTTGGTATCTCTCACCCTCATTACATGACTAGCCCTTTTCCTTTTCCAGTGCCAGATAGTTTTGGTAATTCCTTTTATATTACTGCTTTTTATTACTACTTATGTGCTGATGCCACCCTGAATCTTTTGATTTTCATTTGGACAATCTGAAGTTGGAATTCTTCTGAGGTTGTAGTGTTTCAATATTCAGAGGCATCTAGCTTCATCAAGAGAATCCCGGCGTGAAAAGAGATGGGCTTTTGTAGCAATGGATAGCTTGAAGGACATTGAAAGTGTTATGCAGTTTCAAAATTGTTTTGCAATTCAATCTGAGGCTAAGCTCATTGTCCAATATATAGGTAATGATACTAATAGCTATAATCTGATAATTCTTTTTATTATCTTTTAAAGCTTTTTGGGAGGTAAGTGGCATAGCTATTTAAAAAGGTATTAAATGTACTATTGTGCTGTAAGAAATGGTGAGCAGGCAGATTTCAGAAAACCCTAGAAAGACTTAAGTGAACTGATTCTGAGTGAAGTGAGCAAAACCAGGAGAACATTGTACATGGTAACAACAACATTGTGTGATGGATCAATGGTGACAGACTTGGCTCTTCTCAGCAGTGCAATGACCCAAGACAATTCCAAAGAACTCATGATGGAAAATGTTCTCCACATCCAGAAAAAAGAACTGTGGATTCTGAATGCAGATTCTGAATGCATACTGTTTCTATTTTTTTGCTGTTTTTTCCCCTTTTTCAAGGTTTTTCCCTTTTGTTCTGATTCTTCTTTCACAACATGACTAATGCAGAAATGTGTTTAATGTGATTGTACATATATAGCCTATATCAGATCATTTTATCAGAATATGGCCAATAAGTATGGTACTCCTTTATTTAAAACTTTTAAGATTCATAGTCTTAAAAAAAACACCTTGAAAATGTTATGCACTAGGGAAGACTATGGTACTTGTGTATTATTGTTGATTATTTTCATGAGTTCTCTGTATTGATGATTGTTTTTTGTCTATTTCATTGCCATCAAAATGAAAAAAATCTGACATCTGACAAAATTAATTTTGACCTACCATGCATTTTTCTTTCTTCCTTTTTTGGGGGATGGGGCAATGAGGGTTAAGTGACTTGCCCAGGGTCACACGGCTAGTAAGTGTCAAGTGTCTGAGGCTGCATTTGAACTCAGGTCCTCCTGAATCCAGGGCCGGTGCTTTATCCATTGTGCCACCTAGCTGCCCCTACCATGCATTTTTCAATTGTGGTCCTTTGGAAGTCCTGAATTCTTATGAGTCTTCATAGAAGAATTCTGTGATTCTTCTAAGGCTGTGGCATTCTGGGATTTACAGCCATATGGCAGCCTCAGGAGAATAGTGGTCAGAAGAACATGGGCTTGTGTGGCAATGAAACCATAGATTTAGA
This sequence comes from Dromiciops gliroides, assembly GCF_019393635.1. NCBI lineage: Eukaryota > Metazoa > Chordata > Mammalia > Microbiotheria > Microbiotheriidae > Dromiciops > Dromiciops gliroides. The sequence continues at coordinate 500,618,787 of NC_057861.1, read as the reverse complement.
ACTTTAAGAAACCTTAGAGGTTGTGGTAGATATGTAACCCTTGCCCAGTCCAGAAGAGAGACTATTTGAGTCCATCTTTTAGAGGAGGAAGTGAAGCTCATGTGAGGTGACCTGTCCAAGAACATACAAGGTATAAGTGACAGGTAAAAGGAACAGAGGTCCTCTTCCTTCGAATTCAGTACCTTTTCTTCTGTACCATACCCTATTTTACAGGAGGGGAAACTGAGGCTGGCCCAGCTGATCAGGGTGAAACAAATAGTGGTCAGAGATGGAATGTAAACCCTTACATTTCTGATTCAAAGTCAGAACTCTATCCAAATACTGGTTTTCTAACTTAGTGTGGTTACCCTTCAATTGCATGTCACAATCTGGGAAATATATGTTCTTCATCTATTTCCCTCCTTCTCCTGCTCCTTTAAGGCTGCAAAATACTTAATTGAACTTCTAGGTATTATGTTGTTTATTATTGCAGCCTCAGTGTTAAGGAGGGGGAAAAGTAGATACTATACTTCTAGGCAAAGAGAGAGCGTATAACCTCAGAACTGGAGGGGACCTTAGAGATTATCTACTCCAACCTCTTTATTTTATAAATGAGGGACCTGGCTCACTCCTCTTCTGTCTTTCCATGTTCATTTATTTACAGAGAGGAAATCTGGAAATTTTTTAACATCCTAACATTGTCCAAAGGGCAGCTGGGTGATGCGATGGATAGGATGCCAAGCCTGGAGTCAGGAAGACTCATCTTTCTGAGTTAAAATCTGACCTCAGACACTAGCTGTGTGACTCTGGGTGAGTCACTTAAACCTGTTTGCCTAAGTTTTCTCATCTGTAAAATGAGCTGGAGAAGGAAATGGCAAGTCACTCCAGTATCTTTGCCAAGAAAGCCCCAAATGGGGTTAGGGAGAGTCAGACATGACTGACAAACAACTGAACAACAAAATGTAGTCCAAGACTAACTTCACATTCTAGACAGTATCCAGATAACCAGTAAAGGCAACAGCTGTATCACAAATAGCATGTTTTAGTCTCACTGTTGTAGCAACACCACAGTAGGACTCAAGAGACAGATGAATCACTGATAATAAATGCTTTGATTTTTTTATAGTGTGTTGTGCCTGATTAAAAGAATTGCGATTAAAGATATTATTAAATATAATATTATTATATTAAAGATACAAAGCAATTAGATGGTACCAGTCTTCTCATCCAAATCCATTAGTTTTACTTTACAGGTGGGGAGAAGATAAAGCAATTTATCTTAAGTGTTATATCATATGATATGTCCTAACAGTGAGAGCTCAAGGAGCCTTAGGTGAAAAATATAGGACTCAATTCTCTGGACCCTTCCTAGAGATTGAGGACTTTTTTTAGTGACTTCCTGGATATTTTTTCTTTTAAAAAATATTTTATTTTCCCTTAATTACTTGTAAAAGCAATTTCAAACCCTTGGTTTTTACAATTTTGAGTTCCAGATTTTTTTCCACCCTCCCTAACCTCCCCCAAGCAATTTGATATAGGTTATACATATGCGGTCATGCAAAACATATTGCAAAAGAAAACACAAACAAAAAATGTCCCCCCTCCAAAATAAAGTAAAATTACAGTATTCTTCAATCTGCATTCAGACTAGCAGTTCTTTCCCGGGGGGGGGGGTAGCATTTTTCATTTTTTCATCATAAATCCTTCAGAATTATCTCGGATCTCTGTAGTGCTCAAAATAGCTAAGCCATTCACGATTGAGCCACTGGATATTTTCACTTGCTGTTACCTCAAACTCAACGTATCTAAAACTGAACCCCACTCCTCCCTTCTAGCTTACCCATGCTCTTTTCCTTGTCAAAGATCAATATAGTAATTTTTTATTTCTCCTTGTCTCTGTGACTTCATTCTAGTTCCTATTGATTCTTTTTTCACAGAATCTATGAAATGTATCCCTTTTTTTCATTCTCACTGCCACCAACTCCAGACCCTTCATGCCTGATTTGGTGGCATGCTGGTAAATGTTTAACAACTTGGGGAGGGCGTGGGGAAGGAGAAGGAGTATGCACAACACTTCCAAGTTTAATATGCATTGTTGACATTTCCTCTATTGCTTTCTTAAGTCTAGACAATCAACAAAGTAATAAATTAAGCTCTGATTTATAGCCTTCACTGATTTCTGAGATGTAGAGGTTCACACTGAAAATTTAACAATCAGTGCTTGTGAATCAGTCAGAGCTGGCTCTTGCACACCTCAACTGTATTAATGTTCATTCTTGTGAAGTCATTTTAGTCATGTTCCATTCTTTGTGACCTCATTTGGGGTTTTTTTGGCAAAGATACTAGAGTGGTTTGCCATTTCCCCCGTAGCTTATTTTATAGATAAAGAAACTGAAGCAAATAGGGTGAAGTGACGTGCCCAGGGTCATACAGCCAGGAAGTGTTTGAGGCCAGATTTGAACTCAGGCCTTTCTGACTCTAGGCCTGGTATTCTAGTCGCTGTACCACCTAACTGCCTATCTGCAAAGATACTGGAATGGTTTGCCATTTCCATCCTTAGCTCATTTTACAGATGAGGAAATTGAGACAAACAGGGTTAAATGACTTGCTCAGGGCTGCACAGTTAGTGTCTGAGACCAGGTTTGAATTTAGAAAGAGGGGTCTTCTTGACTTCAGGCCTGGAACTCTATCCACTGTGCCACCTTATTGCCCTTATATTAGTTCATTTTCCACTTAACTTGTCTTTCTGTGAAGCCTCTACCTCTCTAATCCATGGTTCACATGGCTGCTAAATCCTAACCCTGCTCACTCCTCCTCACTCCCCAGTCTAATCCTGCAATTTCACTGGTGTGAGGAATTCAAAGGGTGGAAACTACTTCTACCAATGCATGTCTCAAGATCATCTATAACTTCTAGTCTTAGTGAGCTGACTATGCAACTGAGAGTGCTGAGTGACTTGTCCATGGTTACACAGATAGTATGTGTGAAAGGTAGAAAGTGAATGCAGTTCTTTCAGACCTGAGATCCAATCCTCTATCAACTATGCCATCCAGAATAATCTTCCAAAAATGCTACTTTTAGCATGTCACTCCCTTCTTGAGAAAGGTTTAATGGCTCCCTATTATCTACAAAATAAAATTCAAATCCTATCTTCCTTTATCTAAACTCTTCCACAATCTGGCTCCAAATTACCTTTCTAATCACTCCTATTACTCTGTAGCATCAATCTTCTACTCTAATCAGACCAGTCAATTCATTGTCCCCCAAACATAATCCAAACATTTTTAATCTCCCTTCTATTCTTCATGTTTTTCCTTTCACTTGGAATATTATCATAATCTTCATTCTGAATATTCAGATCCTATTAATCCTCAAGATGTAGCTGAAATCTTGCAATTAAGCCTACCCTAGCAATTGCAGACTATAATCATGTCTTCTGTCTCTGAATTTCTACTGTGTTTTTCAGTCCTCATCATTTACTCTGAATTATCTATTCCTTTTAGCGATAGCATTAGAATGGCACAACATAGAAGAGGGGTTGATATCAAGATTCTATTATATGGGATGTGGTGATTGAAGCAGATGGAAGTAACAGGTAGGGGACAGTGATGGGCAATGTGCTGATGGACTTAGAATCTTTAAGTGGAAATCGATCTTAAGCTTTGTTTCCCTGGGACCAACCCAGGGCCAGTGTGACTTTGGGAGGTGCCATGGGTCCTACTGGCTTTTCACTAAATAGAATAACATTTGGTTCCAGATTAGCTGTCCACATCAAAGCCTTGCTAGCTTCTATTTTGGTAGTAAAAGGGAATGGAAAAAGTTGCACTGAAGACCTTTGTTTCCAGGGCTGGCTTTCTAGTGACACATTCCTTTTTCCCCTTTAGGCCAGTACTAGCAATCTGTACCTTCCTTAAACATTAAAAAAATGCCTGTCCAAGGAATTGGAAGTCGAGGGGATGCCCATCAATTGGGGAATGGCTAGACAAGTTGTGTATATGAATGTAATGGAATACTATTGTGCTGTAAGAAATGATGAACAGGAGTTCAGAGAAACCTGGAGGGTCTTGCGTGGACTGATGATGAGTGAGACGAGCAGAACCAGAAGAACATTGTACACAGTATCATCAACATTGTGTGTTGACCTACTGTGATGGACTACATTCTTCTCACCAATGCAATGGTACAGAAGGGTTCCAGGGAACTCATGATGGAGGAGGATCTCCAAACCCAGGAAAAAAAAGAACTGTGGAGTATAGATGCTGAATGAACCATACTATTTCTTTAAAAAAAAATGCCTGTCAATCACCACATCTTTATTTGCTGTTCTTAGAAGAAAGGATCAGCATTGGACTGGGTATACTGTAGGGTACATATTCCAAAAGAGAGCACAAAGCTCTGGGTCTCTGCCCCAAGAGAGTAATATCTGCTTGTTGTTGTTTAGTAGTTTCACAGAGGCTGAGTGGGATGGGGATTTTAGAGGGAGTTAATCATTGCGTAACTCAAACTGTGTCCTGGGCCATCACCAGTTGTCTTGACTTTTGGCTTACCACTGTACTCTGAAGACTCTGGAGGAGAGAATGAGACTGATGACTTTGCACAGCTCTGCCTCATTTAAGACCAAATCACTTGCAAGTCAAGACATCACCCTCCTGAGGCTGTTGGTCCTCTTCAAGAAGGAAGGATGAACAACAAATAACAGCAACAACAAGATTCAGTGGTTGGAAGGGAGCTGAGCAGTCCACTTGTTTTATGTATCTCTATCTATCTATAGATATAGGCGTAGATACACATATATTTATTTATAACGGTTTCCTTTGCAAGTTTGTTTTAACCTTGGCTTCCAAGTCTTTTCACAGTTGACCATTTCTGGTTGAAAATATAAGGTAGGTCAAAGTACTACTACAATCATAGTAAATTTTGGCCATTGGGAGTTCTATGCATCAATCTGAGGATGGAACCAATTCCTTGAAAGAGTATATATTACAACACGGGTCCAAAAATAAAGTACTCTTCTATCTTTTTATTACTGACCACCATTGTTAGTACTGATTTTTTCCAAGGTTATCACAAATTTAAAAGACTTCAAAACTTTCTCCTGAGTTGTTTTCAAGAAGTTAAAAATGTAAAGTTCACTTCAGGTATTGAGTTCTTTTTAGAGTGGTGGTGTGGAAAGGTAGTGTTGCCTTGGCAATCAAAAGTTGTTGTGTCTTTTCAATCCTATCTGATTCTTTGTGACTGCATTTGGGGTTTTCTTGGCAGGGATACTGGAGTGGTTTGCCATTTCCTTCTCTAGCTCATTTTCTAGATGAAGAAACTGAAATGAACAGGGTGAGTTGACTTGCCCAGGGTCACACAGTTAGGAAGTGTTTGAAGCCAAATTTGAACTCTTGAAGAGGAATCTCCCTTATTCTAAGCCTGATGCTCCAGAACCTGTGATTACTATATCATCATAATAAGATAGATTTTCTGTTGAGCAAAAAGAAATTGGTGTGAGAATTTGGGGGAATGGAGTAACAATATGGAGAAAATAGGTGATCTCAGACAGAGAAAGTTTTATGTGAACTCACCAGAAAATATCAATTTGGGTAAATAAGATGCTTCATATATACCACACACTCGTGGAAGGGAAGGAAGGAGGGAAAGAAGGATGGAAAAAAGGAAGGAAGGAGGGGAAGAAGGGAGGGAGGAAAGAAAGAAGGAAGAAAGAATCTGAAATGGAGAAGGAAATGTGGAATTATATAACTGCTTTCATTCTACAGCATAGCATCTACTTATAGATGTACCTACAATCAATCTTAGGCAAGAGAAAGTGCCACCAACAGAATTTGAACCTTACAGAGGTCTTAGAAAGGTGGTAATCATGCTGTAATGATTTCTGTCAGTTCAGAAACATCTTGGTTTGTTTGGTGTTTTTTTTTTAAGTGAGGCAATTGGGGTCAAGTGACTTGCCCAGGGTCACACAGCTAGTAAGTGTTAAGTGTCTGAGGCCGGATCCGAACCCAGGTACTCCTGACTCCAGGGCCGGTGCTTTATTGACTGCGCCACCTAGCTGCCCCCAGTTCAGAAACATCTTTAAAGATCTTTCTATTCTTTCCATTGCTCCCTCTTATTTTTGGAGTTTCTACAAACCTACTATTTGGTATCTTCCAACCAACCAAATATACCAGGAGCCTCTTGGCCACAGGGGGACTTAGCTAGGTCTGCACAGTGATCCTTTCCTTGGAACAAGTGACCTATTCATCTCAGACCTTTTCTGAAGACAGTAAAACTTCTTAGGTGTCCAGGTCAGGGCAGTTGTACAAAGCACCCATCTCAACAATATGCAGGTCATGGTGGTAGTGACTTTATATCCCATTCTACTTCTTGCCAACCTAAGAACATATCAAAGCATACACATCCATTCCTAGACTGTCAGATAAATCATTCCTTTCCAACACATGCTTTGGGGATAGGAATTCTTAATTGGGGGGGGGGGTCATGGACTCATTTTAGCAGAATGTTGAATCCTATCAGATACTTTGCAGAGTGTTTTTCAAAACATAAAATAGCACATATGAGATTTCAGAAGACATCAATTATATTGAAATAAAGATATAATTCCTCCTCCCCCCAATTGAAGTTCACGGACTTTTTGGAATTTGCCCAAGGGATACATAGATCTCAGGTTAAGAAATTCTGCTTAGGGATCTCTTCCTTCTAGGGTTCTCTAAGGGTTAGATCAACTTTCCTTAGAGTACCCAAGCTTTGCAAACATATCAGGGGTTTGTCTTTCCAACCAACAGCTTGCCTGAGCTCAAGCCATCTCTCCAGATAATTCCCCCCTGGATTCACAAACCTCCTCTACACACACAAATCAAGAGCTTTCAGCATTCCTATCTATCACAAACAAGATCTTACAAGAAGTGATATTAAAAGATACCCTGTTTTAAATAATTCTGGACAGTATAAAATACCTGAGATACAACTGTCAAAACAAACCAAAGAACTATATTAGCAAAATTAAAAAAAAACTTTTATACAAATAAAATCAGATTTAATTTATTGGAAAAATATTAATTGTTCATGGGTAGGTAGGGCCAATATAATAAAAATCACAATTTTACCTAAACTAATTTGTACATTCAACATTATCTCAATTAAATTATCAAAAAATATTTACTGAATTAGTAAAAATAATAACAAAATTCATTTGGAAGAAAAGTTAAGAATATCAAAGGAACAAATGAAAAAAATGTAAAGGAAGGAAGTTTAGTAGTACCAGATCTTAAACTATATTATAAGTCAGTAATTATCAAAATTATCTGCTACTGGCTAAGAAATAAAAAAATAGATCAGTGGAACAGAATATAGCCGTAAATGAATTAGTAACTTTGTGTTTGACAGGTGTAAAGACTTAAGTTTTTTGGGATAAGAATTCATTGTTTGCTAAAAATGGAAACTGGAAAGCAGTTTGGCAGAAATTGGGTGTAGACCAATATTTTTTTTTTCTGGGGTAGTGAGGGTTAAGTGATTTGCCTAGGGTCACACAGCTAGTAAGTGTCAAATGTCTGAGGCCAGATTTGAACTCAGGTCCTCCTGAATCCAGGGCTGGTGCTTTATCCACTGCATCACCTAGCTGCCCCTTGTAGACCAATATCTTAAACCATTTACCATGATAAGGTCAAGATGGATACATGACCTAGCTATAAATAGAGATATTACAAGAAAATTTGAAGAACATGTAACATATTACTTATCAGACTGAACAATTTATGAAGAAACAAGAGATAGCACTGTGGGGTGTAAAATGGATAATTTTGATTACATTAAATTAATATGTTCTTGTATAGATAAAACAAATGTAGCCAAGATAAGAAGGAGAGCAGAAAATTGGGAGAAAATTTTTATAGACAGTTTATCAGATAAAGGTCTCATATTTCAAATATATAAAATATTTTGTCAAATCTATAGGAATGAGTCATTCCCCAGTTGATAAATGATCAAATGACATGAACAGGTAATTTTGCAGTGAAGAAACCAAAACAATTCATAGCTACATAGTTTCCTAGGTCCCAGTTAAAGGTTTGATGACCACTAATGAATACACCATTAGGCTTATATCTTTTTGTCCATCAGGGTCAATGACACCCTGGGCCACTGAGTCAGAGCATGAGCTCAGTTGTTTGAAGAGTCACCCTGTCAAGGATGGCTTCTAGTTTATGGGTATGGCCATTCTCTCTTCTGAAAGTATTGTTCTTTTCTCGGTAGGGAGCAGGGGATATCAAGGTCCACAAACCCCATTGTAATAGGGATGGAGAGTAGTAAATTTTGAATTACTGTCTAACTGTTGAGATGGGCCTCTCATCTCCCACCCTTTTATCCTTGACCCCATGCATTCTAGCAATAGAATAGGAAAAGTCATAAAATAAGCACCAGTTGAGATTTCATATATTGACTGGTAGAGTGTTTACACCAACCTCTGCACATAAAAAGTTCATCATAATTAAAATTTCATTTTACCAGTACAGGCATGTTCACCCAGATAGCAAAATCACTGAATAAAGTAATTAATAGCTGCAGCTTCATTTTAGTGCCAGTGCTAATCATTTCTTTTTCTAAGCACCACTAAGCCACTCCCATTGTATAATTCCATTACATTTTAGCTTTCCCCAGTTCTTATGCCTGGCACTGTTTCTAAGAATTGCTCTTTGTTTTACTCTCTCATCTTGGCATTCTTAGAAGTGGCAATGCATAGTCACTGTCCCAAAAATTTTGCTTAAGTATTTTTCTTGGTCTGACATGATGTCATATAGCTGGATGATGTGAGTGGGGAGTTCTTTTATTAAACGCTAAACCATTATTAGCATTGGTACAAGGAAAAGAGAATATAAAGACAGACCATGAGTAGATAAGTTGTTCAGTTGTTTCAGTTGTGTCAGACTCTTTATGACCATATCTGGGGTTTTCTTGGCAAAGATACTGGAGTGGTTTGCCATTTCCTTCCCCAGCTCATTTTACAGATGAAGAAACAGAGGAAAATAGGATTAAATTACTTGCCCAGGGTCACACAGATAATGTCTGAGGCCAGATTTGAACCCAGGTCTTCCTGTCTCTAGGCTTGGTACTTTAAACATGGAGCCACCTACCTGCCCCACATGAGTAGCCATTTCTATCTATTAAAAGGTGTTGGGGGCAGCTAGGTGGCACAGTGGATAAAGCACTAGCCCTGGATTCAGGAGGACCTGAGTTCAAATCCAGCCTCAGACACTTGACACTTACTAGCTGTGTGACCCTGGGCAAGTCACCTAACCCTCATTGCCCTGCAAAAACAAACAAACAAAAAGGTGTTATCAGGTTGATATATATATATATATATATATATATATATATATATATATATATATATATATATTCCATTTGCCACTAAGCAAAGTTGATCTCCCCTTGAGATGTCACATTGTTGTTGAAAAGATAAACACCACTGTTGACAAGCAAGGTTCACAGTGGCAACATCCATCGTGATGATCATCTTTCCTCATTGGACAGCCGTATCACTGGGCCCAGACATAAGTGACAATTTGACAAGGATGAGTGGACTCCAATGCTTCCCTTTCAGCTTTACCTACCTGTCTTGCTCTAACCTGCAATTACCAATTATGCAGTCAAGAGACAGATGACAAGCAAACATTCCTTCCCTTATCCTCTGTCCAAACTAATGTGTCTATTGGCTGTAGGAGAGGGGCAGGACCTGGGGTTGGAAGTGCCAAGAAAAACTTGTTGGTATGGTCTTCAGTTATTTTTTCCATAAGAATTGCCTTGTGATGATTTTTAAAAATCCTTTTCTGGTCATTATTGAATTCTCTCTCTTGTTTCATTCTGGGGAATTATTTTCTAGTTTATTACCTCTTATTCTATCATCTTGGGATCACTGGAAGGTAATTTTAATTAGGAGAGGATGATCAGGGAAAGATTCAATAAAGAGGTAACATTTTTGTTGGGATATATAATACACTATAGGACTGATGATAATGAGGATGAGATGATGATGATGTCAAAGAAGAAGGAAGGACAACACTCGAAAAGTGCAATCATTTTATGGAGTGAGACAATGGACAAATTCAATCAGGACTCGCTGAAGATTTTTTTTTTTGGAGGGGGAACATGTAACAATGTATGACTTTACCTTTATATAAGAAAGATTAGCCTAGCAGAGTTTGACAGATAAATTAGAGACTCAGGGGAATGATGGTAAATGTTTAATAACTGGCTCTCTGGGGAAAGAAGGTTCTCATGATGCATTTTTAAGTTTAATCTACATTATTAACATTTTCTCCATCACTTTCTCAAGTCCAGACAATAAACAAAACACTAAATTAAGCCCTAATTTGAAGTTATAGAATGAGAAGGTGTAACTTCTCACTTTGAATATTTAATAAATGACTTTCTTGAGTATGTATGAGCTGTCTTAAGCTTACCACTGTTAGAGTCAGGAAGGTCCAGATAGAGGCTATTATACAATCTAGGTGTGTGGGAGGGAGGGTCTGTAGTTGGGTAGCAAAAGAAATAGAAAGTAAGGCATAGATCTGAGAGGTGTCACAGAGATATCACTTTCTGACTAAATATTGAAAAATGAGAGTTGAGATTACCAAGAGAGAAACAGATGAGGAAACGTAGGCAAACAAGGTTAAGTGACTTGCCCAAGGTCACACAGCTAGTTAATGTCTGAAGTCAGATTTGAACTCAGATCTTTCTGACTCTAGGCACTGTGCTCTTTTCACTGAGCCACCTAGCTATCCTCAGATTATCCAGTACTTATTTGCTAATGCAGTGATGCACTCACCCACAAAGTAGAATGCCCTTAAGGGCAGACACTGTTTTTAAATTTTGTCTATCATTAGCATTGGCTGATCTCATACCTTAGACAATGTAGATGTTTAATCTTTTTATCTGTCTGTTAGTCTGTCCAGTCCATTTGTTTGTTTATTTTTTGTAGATGTTTAATCTTAAAAAGTTTGTTGAAATGCATTGAATTGAGAGACAACATAAAGAGTCAGAAGAACAGGATTCAGATTTCAACCCTTTTCTCTCATTACCTATGAGGTCTTGAGCAAATTATTTCACTCCTATGGGCCTCAGTTTTCTCATCTGTAAAAGGAAGAAAGTTTGACTAGATGACTTTTGATTTCTCTGCTGGCTCTAAATCAATAATCCTACAATCTTGCAGCTTTTACTGGTACTTAAAGTGTCAAATATTTGAAACCATTTCCTTTAATTCAGTCAAGAAATAACTGCTTTGTCCAATGAGCCTCTAGGCTCACTTATTTCTTTCCAGAGGTCATACCATATGGCAGAAATGAAAAAGGTGGGGTCAGTCTCTTTCAATTACTGCTCAAAACGTTACCCAAAGATTGAGACTACAGTGACATTCAGTTCACTAGGATGCTAGGTTCATATGATTTAGACCTGAAAGAGACTTGAGAGATGACAGGGTCATCCAACCTCTTTATTTACAGACGAGTAACCCAGGTTCCAGAAAGATTCGATTTATTTGTCCAAGGTTCCATGGAAGCCTAGTCAGGATTCAAATCCAGGTCCTCTCCAAATCCTTTCCATTTTACTACACTGGGTCTTCTCTCCTTAGCGTAGTTTTCATGGTAAAGTTAAATAAAGGCAAATAAGTCCTTTTTTAGCCCAGCTCCATTCCCAGGGATTCTTGACACAACTGCTCCCATCCCAGGTATTAGAGGCTCCTTTTATAGACTGTGGGTTGGCATCCCTAATGATCTCCCCTATCAATTGGCTGTGTTATACCTTGTCCCTTCCTTTATATTTAATTCTTTTCTAATGCCTCTAGGGGGCTTCTGGCACTGCTCTTCCTGAGGCCTAGAACGGTAACCATGGAGTTAAATACCAGTTTCTGGAAACAACTTTTCCTTCCCTCACATCACAAATGTGTTCAAGTCTCCCCAGTCCTTGAGTAAGTCTGCCCTTTATTCTTCTAGCCAATGGTGCTACAGTTTCATTTTTCTCCCATCATTTCCTGACAAACTACTTGAAAAAACTGTCTTCCCCTTAATGCCTCTACCTTTTTACTACACACTCTCTCCTCAACTCTTTGTAATTGAGCTTGAGGTGCAGCAGATAGAATGCCAGGGCTGCGGTCAGACTCATCTTCCCGAGTTCGACACTTACTAGCCTCAGACACTTACTAGCTTTGTGACCATAGGCAAGTCACTAAACCCTGTTTGCTTCAGTTTCCTCATCCATAAAATGATCTGCAGAAGAAAATGGCAAGCCATTCCAGTATGTTTGCCGAGAAAACCCCAAATAGGGTCATGAAGAGTCAGCTATGACTGAAAAATGACTGAACAAAGATAATTTGAAGGAGGGAGAACATTAAGAACCAGGGATATGAAGGAAAGGTTATAGGAAGGATATAATACCTGAGCTGAGCCTTGAAGGAGGCAAAGTACAGTCAGTTCTACTCTAGCTTCACAGAGTTGTTCTTCCTAATGCACGGTACTATGCAAAATCATGCAATAAAAACCACAGGACTTATGGGAAAAATGGGGAAAATATTAAAAAACTGTATCAGTGACGTAAAAAAAAAGGAGGAACCTAATAAAAAACAACAGCGGTTTTATACACATTAAAAGCTTAACAAATACATCAATGCTACAATAAGAGTGGCAGCGTCTGTGGTTTCAGGCTGCAGTTTGGTTCCCACTGGCCCGGGACTGTGTTGTGCAAGTTGGGCGGATTACAATTCTGGGCCTTGGCCATGGCGGAAGGTGGTGGGGGAGGGTGTGGTCCTGCCCTCCCCTTGCCCACAGCTCTTCCTGCACCATAAAGTATACAATAAACATGGCACTTTACCTGAAAAGACCTGAATTTTGCTTGTGGAAATGGGTGGAAGGGTTGAAGTAATTGTGAAGTGGTACAATTTTTTGTTTTCTTGCTATCTCTTGAGGAGGAACTGTTGCTGTTTTCTTGTGGAAGAAACAGCACATGGACAAACTTGAAATTTACATAATGAGTTGAATTGGAACCAAATCGAGCAAAATGAGAATTATAGTAGAATTAACTGCATCCTAAATCAACGCTTCTTAAACTCTGTGTTGTGACCCCACGTGAGGTCATGTAACTGCATGTGGGGTTGTGACAAATTTGGCAACAGCAAAAGATTATGTATATCTATTTTATAAGTCTATATACCCGGGGTCCCTGGCGAAAAGTGTGAATGAAAAAAGTTTAAGAAATCCTGCTCTAAATGATTCTCAGTGGTTGAGAGGAGGAAGGAGAACACTTCAGGTGTGTGTGTGTGTGTGTGGGGCCTTCCCAGGAAAAGACACAGAGGCAGAAGATTGAATGTCCTGTGCTTGGAAGGCAGGTAAGCCAGTTTGACTCATTAAATGATTTCTTGCTCTAAATCCAAAACAGAGCAAATGGAAAAGGATAAAGGATACAAGAATATTGCCAGGGGCTGCCCATAGGAGAGACTAGGCTTTTTTTTACTATGGAGGTGGAACCTTAATAAATTTTGGTTAAAATTAGTCATGGATGTTTTGAAATTTTTATTAATATCTTTTGTTTTTATATCCCTTCCTCTTCTGTCAAAAGATAGAAGATCTCATGTTGTAACAAAGAATAAAAAAGAAAGAGAAAACAAAGCAAGTCAGCAAAGCCAACCAATACCTCAACTGTTTTGGTTGGTATATATAATATTCCATACTGGAGCAGCTAGGTGGAGCAGAGGATTAAGCACTGGTCCTGGATTCAGGAGGACCTGAGTTCAAATGCGGCCTCAGACACTTGACACTTGCTAGCTGTGTGACCCTGGGCAAGTCACTTAACCCCAATTACCTCACCAAAAAAAAAAATATAAATATAATATTCCATACCAGTATTCCCCCACTTCTGCAAAGAAGAAAGGGAGGTATATTTTCTTATCTCTTTTTCAGTGATAATTATACCATTATAATTGCATAGCTTTCAGTTGTTTGTGTTGTTCTTTTCCTTGACATCACTGTAATTATACACACACACACACACACACACACACACACACACACACACACACACATATACTGTGATTTTCTGTATTCTTCATGGTAATTGTACTTAGTAGTTCTTCTGGCACAGTAATATCCCATTGCATTCATGCATCATAGTTTGATTACCTGTTCCTCTTTTGATGAGTATCTAGTTTCCAATTCATTTTTTTTCCGCAAAGAAAGGGGCTGCTACAAATATTTTAGTATATGTGGGATCTTTCTGTTTTTTACTTCTTTGGGATTTAAATGAGGCATTATTTTAAAAAAAGTAAGAACTTCTACAATCTCACTAGACATATGTATATATTTTGCCTTTATCTAAATTGAAAATACACATACATATATACATACATCTATATGTATACACATACATACTTAGAAACCTCTTGAGATGATTTTTTTTCCTGACAGCTGAATCAGTTCAAGGAATCATCATCATTATTAAATCAGCCTGGGCATGATGTCCTAAGATAGTGTCCCTTGTAAAGCCCAAACCCTCGGAATGTGGGAACTGACCCTGATTAAGATAAGAAGAGTCACTCACCCAAGAAGTCAGCTTAAAGCCATGTCAATTCACTTTGATTTGAATTAGGGCAAGAATGCCAGTGACTTCTTTTTCTATCTGAATGGACTTTCTCCAGTCAGCAACCTGTCTGAATTGGTTCAGAGCCCCTCGGGGTGCAGTTCTGTCTCTGCATGTTTTCCCTGTAAGCTGCCAGGGGCTCACATATTAAAATGCTATTACACTGTTGGGAAAGTTGAGAAAAGGAGTTGTGCTGCATTGTAACCTGACTACAAGGTATTTTTGGTAACTGGAATGCCCACCTCCGAAATTTTTACACTATAGACATTATAAGAGGTAGAGCCAACAGAGACTTAAGAGATGATTTACTCCAATTCCTTCATTTTACAGATAAGGAAACTGAGGCCCAGAAAGATTTTTTTTTTTTAGTGACTTGCCCAAAGTCATACAGGTAGCAGAATCAGGATTTGAACCCAGGTTTTTAGATCTAAATCCAGTGCTCTTTCCACTATATCACAACATGTAGGATCAAAATGATAGATACCAAATTAAACAAAAGCTCAACAGATGCCTCTGTCTGTTCATAATTCCTTCATTTGTAGAGTATTTTTCTCTCACACAGTTAGTTCCCTTCCAGTTTAGCTTTCCTTTGTCTAATACTTAATTGGAAATTCTAAAAAGATGAATACTGCCACCTTCTCCTGTGTTCAGGTGATTAGCAGCCAGCAAGCACTGTGTGCTCATACCAGAGTATAGTAGCCAGACTTTGGGGGAAGCTTCTAGACAAGGAGAGAATTTTAGGCCCATCCTCTGCCCTAATCTGATGCTATTTTACTCTCACAACATGGCGTGACCACACATGTCTGTGAAGCCAGCTACTGGAAGAGTTGATCTTGGCCAAGGGGCATCAGGAACTATGTGTAGAATCAGGCAAAGAGTACAATGACGAGGGAATTTTGGAAAGCAGAACAGAACTGCTTTGTTACATTCCCCAATCCCCCACCCCCACCCCTATTCCTTCCATGTGGTGTTGAAACCCAAATAGTTGGCATAGAGTTTATGGATGGTGTTTCATCAATGGGACTATAGCAGCAGAACAGAGAAAGTATGCTTTGGTTGGAGGACGGTTGCCTTTGAGAGGACAAATGTATGAGCAAAGTGGATAATGGAGACATCCTCTGTTGTTTAGGCCAAGACAAATAGACTCAGGAATTCAGGTCTAAGATGGGGCAATAGAGGATGGTGGAAAGAAAACTGACCTAGGAGTCAGAAGACCTGCATTTTGGTCCTGGTTCTACCACTCACTAGCCATACAACTGAGCAAGTAAGTCACTGGACTTATCTGGGCAATCTCAATTTCTTTATCTGTAAAATGAAGACAGTGAGACCTACCCCATTATGGCAGTTAGGTGGTGCAGTGGATAGAGTAGTGGACCTGGAGTCAGGAAGACTCTTCTTCCTCAGTTCAATTACAGCTTCAGACACTTACTAGCTGTGTGATATTGAGCAAGTCACTTAACCCTGTTTGCCTCAACTTCCTCATCTGCAAAATCAGTTAGAGAAGGAAATGGCAAACCACTCCAGTATCTTTGCCAAGAAAACCCCAAATGGGGTCATGAGGACTTGGACAGGATTGAAAAAAATGATTAGACGAGACCTATCCCAGGGGAGCTTGGTGGCTCAGTAGATAAGCACTAGGCCTGGAGTCAGGAATACTTGAGTTTAAATACAGTTTTAGGCACTTACTAGTTGTGTAACCCTGAGTAAGTCACTTAACCCTGTTTTCCTCACTTTCCTCATATGTAAAATGAGCTGGAGAAAGAAATGGCAAACCACTCTGGTATATATGACAAGAAAACTGCAAATGGGGTGACAGAGAGTTAGATATGACTGAAAACAACTGAACAACAAGATCTATCCCAACTCTCTCACAAGCTCATTGTAAGGAACACAGGATTGAAGATTTATAGTTGAAAAGAATCTTAGAAATACTGACTCCAATGGGTTCATCTTATAGAAGAGGAAATGAGACCCAGAAAGCTTAATAGATTTGGTCAAGGTCACCTGGATACAAACCCCAAGGCTTAGACTGAATTTGGTGCTTTTTCCTCTGCACGGGCTAATGAGATAATGACTTTAAAAGTGCTTTAGGGGCATCTAGGTGGCACAGTGGATAGAGCACCAGCCCGGGAGTCAGGAGGACCTGAGTTCAAATCCGGCCTCAGACACTTAACACTTACTGGCTGTGTGACCCTGGGCAAGTCACTTAATCCCAATTGTCTCACCAAAAAAAAGTGCTTTAAAAATTATAAAGCATTATGCTAATGCAAGTTATTTTTATACTTGCCATAGGATAAAGCACTGGTCCTGGATTCAGGAGGACCTGAGTTCAAATCCAGCCTCAGACACTTGACACTAGCTGTGTGACCCTGGGCAAGTCACTTAACCCTCATTGCCCCACAAAACAAAACAAAAAAAGTGTACATAAGCCAGCTATAGCTGTCTGGAAGCAAGGCAGATGTATCCCCCATCCCCTCAATGCCAATAAGTGCTAGCCAAAGTAAAGGTCTTTTTAGGGAGATAGAGTACAAATTTTGGAAGCTACAAGGATTCTTTTTCTAATATTGGATGATTAATAGAGCAGTGGATTTGAAGTAAGAAAGATTTGAATATGAATCCTGCCCACACAGATACTAGCTGTGTGACCCTAGGCCAGTTCATTGATCAGAGTGTTAAAGTCTTTAAAAATGGTTCAATTTGACAATATTGTTATAGTATGACTGGTTCTGCTCACTTCCCTCTGCATCAGTTTATATGTCTTCCTAGGTTTCTCTGAAACTATCCCCTTCATCATTTCTTATAACACAACAATAATCCATTACCTTCAAGTATCATGATGTGTTTAGTTATTCTTTAATGGATGGGCACCCCTTGGTTTCTAGTTTTGTCTCCACAAAAAGAACTGCTATAAATATTTTTGTACAGATAGGTCCTTTCCTCTTTCCATGTTCGAGGTATAGTCCTAATAGGTATATTTTTAGGTCAAAGAGTATACATAGTTTAGTGACTTTGGGGAATAGTTCCAAATTGCTCTCCAGAATATCTGGACTAATTCACAGTAATACCAACAGTTACTCAGATTGTGCAGGCCTTACAGGGAGTTGGTTGCTCAGTAATGAGTTATGTCAATGTGCCTCTTTTATCATTCAACCACTATCATTTTCCTTTTTAAAAAAAAATCAACTTTGTCAGTCTGAAGCATGTGATTTGGAATCTCAGTATTGCTTCAATTTTCATTTCTCTATTAATGACTTGGAGTATTTCCTTTAAAGCTATGAATATTTTGGAATTCTTCCCTTGTGAATTTCCCATTCATTTCCTTTAGCCATTTTTCAATTTGGGAATGGGTCATTCTTATAAATTTGAATGAGTTTCTTACATATCTTGGAAATGGGGTCTTTATCAGAGAAACTTCCTGCAAAGATTTATCACCATTTTTCAATGGAATTCAGATAAACATGTTCCTGGACCAATAGGAAAGGGATGGAAGGGATAGAACAAACATTTATCAAAAACTTATTGTGCTTAAGACATTGTTCTAAGTGCTTTACAGATATTATCTTATTTTTTTTCATAGCAACCCTGTGGTAGGTGTTATTATTATCTCTATTTTACAATGGATGAACGGAGATAGACAGAAGCTAAGCGACTTAATCAGGGTCACATAGCTAGTAAGTATCGGAGGCTGGATTTGAACTCAGGTCTTCTTGATTTCTGGTCCAGAGCTCTATCAACTGTACCACTAAAAAAATATCATGGACATTAGGTTAAGAAGCCCTGTTAGAAAGAGATGGTTTTCTAAAGTAATATGTTCTTTGGAGAAAGAATAAAATATACCATATAATTTCTGATGCAGCACTGTATTTAGAAGACAAAGTCAGTGAGTGAGTTGCTCAGATTGTGCAGGCCTTACAAGGAGTTGGTTGTTCAGTAATGCCTGAAGTATGTTTCCCTTCCAGGAGAAGCCTAAACCACAGTGTCCCTATGGATCTGGATTTTATTGGAATGTTAGGGTTTTGTTCTGACAGCAACTCCAAATATATTTTCCTTTTTTTTTTTTTTTTTTTTTTTTTTCAGGGCAATGAGCGTTAAGTGACTTACCCAGGGTCACTCAGCTAGTAAATGTCAAGTGTCTGAACCCAGATTTGAACTCAGGTACTCCTGAATCCAGGGCTGGTGCTTTATCCACTGCGCCACCTAGCTGCCCCAATGATCTAATATTTCAAATTGCAGAGCTCGTGTTGATCTGCATTGGCTGAAAGAATTTCTTCATTAGGAGTTCTCTTTCTCTTTAAAATCATAGCTCCATTAAAAAGTGAGAGTGGAGTTACTGGAAGAACATTTTGATTCTTGATACTTTGATGGATCTATCTGTGATTTCATCAGGGAGGGCATTTCCTTCAAAGAAGCATATGGTAATCTTCTAATCCCTTCTTATATTATGGGATTTTTATCAATTTCCTTCAAATTGGAGATTCCTCCATGTCCCTGAACAGAGGATCCAGCCACAGGCATCTCCCCAACTTAAAGCAGCCTGCCTGCATTGTCAAAGGAACTCCTTTCATTTACCTGGCTATTAACTAGACAGCCCTTGCCCCAACCCCACCTGATTCTGAGCTATCTGCTCATCATTGGTACTGACAATACTGAAGGACCAATGGGATGTTCATCCAACTGTATCTAATAGTCTAGAAAACAGACATTTTGGTCTGCTTGCTTTTTTCCTGGAACTCTTTCATTTTTATCTTTATCCCTTGTACTTAGCATGGTGCCTGACAACGTGCATAATTTCATCCCTGAGCAGGTGCCTCTAGAACACATCAATGGAGAATCTCCTTGGCATCCTTACTTTGCACTGTGTATCCTCTATACAATGTTGTCAAACTCAAATGGAAATAGATCCCTTCAGGCCACGTATTGACTTAAGAAATCACATGTTAACATTATCTATGTCATATTTTATTTTTATGGAACATCTAATGTTAGATAAGAGTGCAAAGTCAGGAAGACTCATCTTCCTGAATTCAAATTTAGTTTCAGCTATCTGACTCTGGTCAAGTCACTTAACCCTGTTTGCCTCAATGTCCTTATCTATAAAATGATCTGGAGAAGAAAAATGACAAACTGCTCCAGTATCTTTGCCAAGAAAACCCCCAATGGCATCATGAAGAGTCAGACATGACTAAAAAAATGACTGAACAACAAGATTGTATTTTTATTTATTTTGTTAAACATTTTCCAATTTCATCTTATCTTCTGCTGGCTGCTAGTAGAACTCTGTTCTATAACAATAACCAATTCTGGTGGTGAGAACAGTCTTCCTCATTTATGCCTCACTTGATAAAAAGTAGAGGGTCATAAACAAAGGTTCCTCTTGATGCATCCCTCAAGAAATCTTATATAATTCATGAGAGACACTTTGATGGAGAAGAACCTTTTTTTTTTAAGTGGCATTTAGCTCCACTATCAAAATTAGTTATATGAAACCTGACAGGCTTCCTAACATTTCTGAATCTCTTTTCAGTCATCTTTTTAGGGAAACTAATAAGCCCTTCCCAGTCTATCTCATGAGGTTGTATTACCATATTAGATAATAGCAATAAAATTGTTTTGCAAGTTGTTGGAATGTGTGTGTAACTTATAGTTATCTTCAAAGAGAACCAAGTGTTCTTAATTTGCAACAACAACAAAATTTGGTTAGACCTAGAGACCTAGAGATATATGTCTATAAGCTACCAAATGAGGTTCTGTATTCTCTTTCACTGAAGAGCTACAATAATATAGACAGTCAATTATATTAGATGACATAAACAAATACTTTGCCTAGAGGCAGATGACTAGACCAGATGAATGTCTTTTGGACATTTCCCACTGTGGCTTCTTCAAGCCTTTTCTTGGTGAAATAAAATTTCCTATATTTGGTGATGGTGTTTGCCTACTTTAAGACAGATAAGGAGAATTTTTTTTGTTTTAAATAGTAGTTTATTTTTTCCAATTACATGTAAAGACAAATTTTGACATTCATTTTTTTTGTTTGTTTTTGTAGGGCAATGGGGGTTAAGTGACTTGCCCAGGGTCACACAGCTATTAAGTGTCAAGTGTATGAGGCCAGATTTGAACTCAAGTGCTCCTGAATCCAAGGCTGGTGCTTTCTCTACTACACCACCTAGCTTTCCCAACATTCATTTTTTAAATAAAATTTTGAGTTCCAAATTTTCTCCCTCCTTCTGTCCTCTACCTCTCCCCTAAGATGGTAAAAAAATTTGATACAGGTTGTATATGTGCAATCATGTCAAACATTTCCATATTCACTATCTTGTGAAAGAAGAAACAGAACAAAAGGAAAAAAATGTGAAGAATAAAAAAAATGAAGGGAAAACAGTATCCTTTAATCTCCATTAGTTCTTTCTCTGGATATGGAGAGCATTTTCCATCATGAGTTTTTGGAATTGTTTTGGGTCATTGTATTGCTGAGAAGAGCCACATCTATCATAGTTGATCATCACACAATGTTGCTGTTACTGTGTACAATGTTCTGGTTCTGCTCACTTCATTCAGCATCTATGGTGAAATTTTTAAAAGACTAGATCAGAGGACCAGAGAGCTGTGGGTTTATTTGCTTTTAAACCTGGATGAGGTTGCATGATGTTGTACTTTGAGTCAGAAAGATACAGGTTCTTAATGACATCTTAGAGACTTAATGGCTGTATGACCCTGGACAAGACACTTGATTTCTCTAGGTCTGTTTCCTCAAATGTGAAATGAAGATTTTGGCTTCTAAGGTCCTTATCAACCCTAAACTTACAATTCTATGAAATCAAGCACACACTTTCCCCCTTAGCGAGATCTTTTATGAGCCAACGAGAAGACCTGATACCCTTCTCCACAAATATGTTCGCACACCAAGCTAAGTGCTTTTACATTGTTGTTTAGTCATTTTTAACCATTTCTGACTCTTCCTGATCCCCTTTGGGGTTCTCTTGGCAAAATACTGGAGTGGTTTTGCCATTTCCTTCTCTAGCTCATTTTACAGAGTAGGAAACTGCAGCAAACAGGGTTAAGTGACTTAAGTGGCTAAGGCCAGATTTGAACTCAGGAAGCTGAGTCTTCTTGACTTCAGGTCTGGTGCTTTATCTACTACACTCCACTAATAGAGAAATTGTGGGGATGCTTCAAAATCTAGAAGTTGTGCTCTGGGACCAGGGGACATGTCATGGTTCTCCAGCTGACATCACTGAGGCCATCCAGTGTCCCATTCAGAGAACCCTAAAATGTTAGAGCTGAAGAAGACCTTAGGAACATCTAGTCCAGTCCCTCACTTTAAAGAGGAAGACACTGAGGCCCAGGGAGGGGACATAATTAGCCCCAAGTCACATGGAGAGTCAGTGGTCTGGCTTAAAAGAGAATCTAGGTTTCTGAACTTCCAGTCCAACACATTATGACATTTAGCTTTCTTTTGGATATTCAGACCAAAAAGAGATGGCCACCATACTTCACAAGGTTCAATTTCTGGGTTATAATATGCACTGTTTTTTGTTTGTTTGTTTGTTTTGTTTTGTTTTGTTTTGTTTTGTTTTTGCAGGGCAGTGAGGGTTAAGTGACTTGCCCAGGGTCACACAGCTAGTGTCAAGTGTCTGAGGCCGGATTTGAACTCAGGTCCTCCTGGATCCAAGGCCAGTGCTTTATCCACTGCTAGCTGCCCCTAGGTTATAATACGCACTGTTTTTTAATCTGAAAACTTCCCAGTCTTTTATCCCTAGTAACCTTTGACATCTTTAACTGTTTTTTTTTCCCCTAATCCCTGCCCTGCTCCATCTTTAATAATAGCTCAGCATTTATACACAGCTTTAAGGTTTGCCAACCACTTTACATAATGAAATCTTATTTAATCATCCTGACAACCCTGTGGAGTAGATGCTATTATTATCTCCATTTTATGAGGGAGGAAATAGAAGCTCAAGTGAAGTGGGATTCGAAGCCAGGTTCTCCTGACCCCAGGTCTAGCACTCTATTCGAGGTCCCACACAACTTCCCTATTAGCAACATTTGTTGATAAGCCATTTGCTTCCGAAAATCCTTAACCAATGACAAGCCCTGTTAGGCTCCTGTGGGACTATTCAGTTTGCACAGAGGAAGCCATGTGAGACCGAGGGTTAAGAGGTGGTAATCTGACTGAGCAGAAGCCCAGTGATACCCCCAGGGACACCTTTCCAGGACCCTGTGAAATAGCTTTCCCTTTGTACAGGGAATGTTAGGTTTCCCATCATAGGTTCTAGTTGCTTGGAATGGCTAGGGTCTAAACTTAATTAAGTTTTCTGAAACTGGGGCCTTTTTCCTTCCTAGGCTGCACCCTGTATTGTGGACCTGCAGGGAAGCAATTCCTCCTTGCACAAACATAAGGCCAGAGAGCTCAGTGGGAATATCTACAAATAGGCCAGGGTTAGTGGCATCCTCATTAAACTCTGATTAGCAAGTGGACTTGATCCAGACCAAATCAGAGATGAATGAGATTTCTTTCTTTCTTTCTCTCTCTCTCTCTCTCTCTCTCTCTCTCTCTCTCTCTCTCTCTCTCTCTCTCTCTCTCTCTCTCTCTCTCTCTTTCTCTCTCTCTCTCTCTGGCCTGCTGCAAGTTTATCAGATGTAGGCAATTAAGAACTCACACACCTCTGTCCTTGTATTTTTTTTTGAAGCAGGGAGCTCATACCAGTCAAGCCATAAAGACACTATTGTCCCAAGAACAATATTCTCCACTAATCTCACTTCTGGCAATTTACTTTTTTTTTCTTTCCAAGCAGATTTAGAAACCAAAAATACAAAACAAAACAAAACCCTTGGAACAGTATGGGGGGAGGTGGGGAGGGAGGAATACTCTATGGTATCTAATCCCATCTCCAAAGTGGGAGTTTTCTTGTTCCATTCAGCCTTTCTTTTAATGAGCGCTGGATAAATAAACTTTTACTGCATCACTCTGGCTGATTCAGGGGACCGTGAGGATCCAATTATGCGTAGGGGGTGTGTGCGTAATCTGTTTCTCAAACTTCACACAGAGGGGAGCCCAGGCTCCCCCTTGTCATTATGGCTTTACTACAAATTTGCAAACCATGGAGGTGAGATTTGTTTTTGTTAAACTTTTTTTTTCCAAAGCAATGATTACCTTACTTGAATTTATGTCAGCCTGTAATTGGGTTACCCAAATCCAGGCCAACCTGGGCTCTTGTGAAGAAAATTGTGGCTAATTCCAAGGTGTCCAATCTGACGGTGTGCTCAGCATCGTGGGCATTTCTTGGAACCAGGCCTAGGGACAAGCTTCAGAATCCATGAAACATTTTTAGCCCAGGGGCCAAGAAGTCTGACAGGCACACACTGAAAGGCTATGTTCCCTTCACCTCAAAGGAAAGAGGATGAAAGTAAGATGGCAAGGAGAATAAAAGGGATTGCTGAGAGAGAAAGAAGCTGTAGGGGGTGGCCTAACGGGAGGGGGTGAAGACAACTGGAGCTAAAGGAAAGAAAAATAAACTAAAGATAATCAGGATTATTGAAAACTTTAGAAATAATTGTCTCCTTACCTTTGTTTTTGTTAGTCCCTCATGTATACATTCAGTGATAGTACCCTGGGCCTGAGGTCCACTGGGAGCATTTACCATAATGTAAATAGAACTCTTAGGTTTAATCCAGCAGTTTAGAGTTCTCTGTAGTATGTGTGTGTGTGTGTGTGTGTGTGTGTGTGAGAGAGAGAGAGAGAGAGAGAGAGAGAGAGAGAGAGAGAGAGAGAGGAGGGTGGGGGAGGAGGACTGGAAGCAAGAAGCCACAAAGGCACTGGAAAATGTCAGACCCCAAAGTTACACTTTTCACGGCAAGCAAAGAAGTTTTCAAAACATTCTGTGTGTGATATATACATATATATATTATATTAATATATAACATAATACATTATAATTAAAAAGAATACTATATTGATATGTTATAATTAAAATATATTATAATTGTAATCATAATATATATGTACATGTACACACATTTATTTTAATAGTTATACATATATATTTTATACACATATATTTTAATAGCTATCAAATAATTTGAAGTTGCATTATCTTTCTGAGTTGCCTATGACAGTGGTCTACTAAAGTGGGACTAGGCCCCCTGCGGGTCCTTATCCCATGGAGGCAATGGTCTAACCTCAAGGAGTATGTGTTTAACCAATCAAAAGGTGGGAAGGTGGGTTTGAATCCCTTCCTAGCTCATAGCCAGTTTTAGGAGTTTTTTCCATTGCAACCATATCTACCATCCCCTAATATTCTCCCACTTCACTACATCCCTCCACTGTCAAAGCTTCAATCCTCCCCATATCTGCCCTAGACAACACCCCTTAGGATGATCTTATTGTTTTCTTGACCATTTACTTAAGTGGCAGCACAGTTACCGCTGGGAAAACTCTGCCTTCCTTAAGAAACCCTACCTGCTGTTAATCAGATCATCTTGTAAATGCTGTGGGCTAGAGGGTAGGGTCTGGCTTCAGAGAGTGACAGGTGAGTAAGAGTTCTTTCTCCTCCCTTTCATTTAAGATGGGATAGAGTAAGTGTCACGGCATGAGAAAGCATGAATAGGTTACAATATTCCTTGTAGATCTTATTGTATTATCTTTCCCTCCAATTCCATCTGTCTTCCAAATTTCCCTATTCCTGTTAAAAACATTACCAGGCTTCTAGTTATCCAGGTTTCCAAACTTTCATCTTTGACTTCTCATTCTTCTTTACCCCTAATATCCAATTAGTTGCCAAATCTTGTCATTTTTACCTCCACTACTCTCTCTTATCTGTCTTCTTCTCTCAACTTATATGAGCTTTCATTTAGTCCTATGTTAGTTCTTGCCTAGACTTTTGCAATAGCTTTCTAATTGGTCTCTCTGCCTCAAGTCTCTCCATATTCCAATCCAATCCTCCACATCCAGTCACCAAAGTGATTTTCCTAAAGCTCAAGTCATTTATTCCCTTATTCAATCAACTTCAGAGGTGACTCTAGGATCAATTATTGTTCAGCTTTTGTCCAGTCATTTCAGTTGTGCTGGACTCTTCATGACCCCATTTAAGTTTTTCTTGGTAAAGATATTGGAATTGTTTTGTAATTTCCTTCTCCAGCTCATTTTACAGATGAGGAAACTGAGGCAAACAAGGTTAAGTGACTTGCTCAGGATCACATAGTAAATAAGTGTGTGAAGTAGGATTTAAACTCAGGTCTTCCTGACTCCAGGCCCAGCACTCTATCCATTGGGTTACCTAGCTGCCCTTGTAGGATCAATTATTATTTAATTTTTTCTCTCTTTTTGTAAGTTTTATAATGCATCTATTGATTACACGTACAATAGTGCATGTATTTATAAATGGATAGCTAGGTGGTGCAGTGTATAGAATGCTCATCCTACAGTAAGGAAGACTCATCTTTATGAGTTCAAATCCAGTCTCAGATAGTAACTGTGTGACCCTGGGCAAGTCATTTCACCTTTTTGTCTCCATTTCCTCACCTGAAAAGTGAAATAGAGAAGGAAATGGCAAGCCGCTTCAATATCCTTGCCAAGGAAATCCCAAATGGGCTCATAAAGAGTTGGACATGACTGAAAACCACTGAACAAGAACAATTATAAATAAGTAAAAGCACACATGCCAGAAAATATTTTACTGAGGGAATACACGATAAAAAATCTAGGGAGCATTAGCCTAGGAGGATGGAATTCTTTTTCTTCTAGGCTTTATATTACCTTCATACTTAAATGGTTTTAATTGATGGTAACATGTTCAATGAACCAATCAACAAGCACTTATTAAGTACCTATAATAATGGGGGTAGGAGTGGAGGTAGTGGAATGGTATATGGGAACCAGTCCTTGAAATATGCACAGATATTCCCTGCTTGATTTCAGTCCAAGGGACCATGTGCAAGCTTGGGTTAAATCTGCTTTTGGTCATGTTGATCCAAGGATTTGCACTACATCATGATGAGTTATCTAACTGACTCCTGAAGTTGGAAGAACTGATTACTTAGGGGCTGCTGAGTATACAAAAGGTGCATTCTCTTTCTGTCTCTGTCTCTCATAAACACTCTCTTTGTTTCTCTGTTTCTGTCTCTTCGTACACACTCCTCCCTACTTTCGCCTTCTTTCTTTTCTCCTCTCTCCTCTCTGCTCTCTTTCTTTTCCCTTTCCCTCCCTTGGTTATGGGGCAGTGCTGCTTTGAGCTGCCCTTCCAAGAGCCAGGTAGAGAAAAGGCAGCTTCTCTGTCTCCCACTTGACTGTGGTGTTTCTGAGCACTTGGTTGCCGCTGTTTTCTGTCTTTGTTCTTTCTTGATCTTAGGTGAACAAATGTTCTAGGGTGAAAATATTCCTAATGAATTCAGAGGACCTCGAGATTCTATCAGGCAGTTAGAGGTGGATGGTGGGTGTAGCAGTGGCCGCTAAAGCAGTCGCTACTGATAGCAGTGAAAATGACTATAGCCAAAAAAATTTTTTTTAATCCCCAAAACAAAAAACCCAAAGGGGCAGCTAGGTGGCACAGTGGATAGAGCACTGGCCCTGGATTCAGGAGGACCTGAGTTCAAATCCAGCCTTAGGCACCTGACACTTACTAGCTGTGTGACCCTGGGCAAGTCACTTAACCCCAATTGCCTCACCAAAAAAACAAACAAAAAAAAGAAAGTGACTGTAGCCCCACTGAGGACAAATAGGTGTAGAGCAAAATTCAGCTGAAGAAATGCTACTTCAGGGAGCATGATCTCAGAGATTAGCACTTCACTGAGAAGTGCCACTTATGGACTCCAAAAAACACTGACTTTCAGAATCCAGAAAAGATCTGCACACAAGGGAAACTTCATGGAAATTTTCCCAAGGGAGAAGAATCATTTCTAGTCCAGGATTTGTGACTTAGTCCTTTGTCATATGTCTTCTGTGTAACTGTACAACATTATTCTTAAGACCACAGATACTACATATATTTGTGGGAGAGAATGTGTTCTAGATTATTTTGGGGGGCAAATATTTTATATCAATTGTTATTACTATACTTCCTTAGTAAATAATATCTAAAAGCTAAGTCTGTGGTTAATTGTTAATGGAGAGCTCACCAATGCAGGCTTATAGCATTAAAAGAATAGTACCTCATGATAGTTCTTAGCATCTGAAGAATAATAATACTATCTTCCCATCTGGAGACCTAATATGAAAAGTACTTCTTATGTACTTTCATGTTCTAGCTATGGGTCCCCTGTCCTGTCTCCCTACAGCAATGACTCATCCTGAATATCCCATATACCTTCTTTAAGTGGTAGCAGACACTAATTCCACTCAGCTTTATGATTGAAAGTATATGGTGCAGAGACATCTGGCAAGAGGAGAAAGAACTTCAATGTATGGAGGAAAGGGCACTAGGAACCCACCTGGGGTCTTCTCCCCTAGAAATGGGCTTCCATAATCTCAATATCAGGATATTGAGGACACTAAGTCTTGGGTGTTGAGTATAGAATCTATGTAATAGTAGAAGGAAGAGATGCTAAACAGTGAGGAGGGAAACAGGAGAGAAATGACTATGGAGTATTTGGGAAGCACTGAAAAACCAGAAGTCCTAGTTAAAAAGCCTCAATGAACTGAAAGCTTAGCTCAGAATCAAGTAGACCAATAGAAAAACCTCCAAAAGACAGAAGAAAGATAAAAATAAAGAGAGAACAGAATACAGTGAACAATTATACTGTGAAGGAAAAATTAACCATATATTTTTCTCCAGTGAAAAAGAGAATGCTATGTATTACCAAGAGATCATGGAAAAACATAGAAAAAACTTCACAATACTTCAAATGAGAAAATGTTAGGAATAAAATTCATCCAGAAAACAGAGCTTTCAGTACGTACTTTAAAAAAAGAGAAAATAATAGTATGGAGAAGAGATACTATAAAGAAGCAGAGGACATGAAAAACAGCCTAACTGATTTCAAAACAAAAATAGAGAAGGAGAGGCAGAAGAGGGGAAAAAAGGGCAGAAAATTTAAAATAATACATGAATTTTAGACAATCAGAGATGACTAGTCTTCCCCCGCTCCTCAGTGAAATGAGGGTTAAGTGACTTGCCCAGGGCCACACAGCTAGTAAATGTCAAGTGTCTGAGGCCAAATTTGAACTCAGGTCCACCTGAATCCAGGGCCAGTGCTTTATCCACTGTGTCATTTAGCTGCCCCCATGATGAGATTTAAAGGCAGAATGGAGAGAAATAATTTAAGTTCTCTCAGAAGAACAAAATACATTCTTAAAAGACCATATGACAGGAAATAATAAAAATAAATTTCCCTCTATTTTTTGAATTCAGACAACAAAGTACTAATCAATCAAAGCACAAATAGCTACCAAATAATAATTACATGATTTAAACTTTAAGTATTTATTGGTTGCTTCTTGCATTTTCTTTGACCCATTCATTATTTATTTATTTATTTTCTTGGCAGGGCAATGGGGGTTAAGTGACTTGCCCAGGGTCACACAGCTAGTATGTGTCAAGTGTCTGAGGCCGGATTTGAACTCAGGTACTCCTGAATCCAGGACCAGTGCTTTATCCACTGCGCCACCTAGCCTCCCTGGACCCAATCATTATTTTGATTGTTACTTTCACTGTCTGTGCTATTTAAACTGTTATTTTAAAGTTTGATGGACATCAACCACAGTGTTGTTTGTCTATTGACCATGGAGCAAATGGGGGTGGGGGTGGGCAATCAAAACTCACCAAGGGGTTGAGAGGGAACCAAAACACATTAAGGGGTTGGAGACATTTTCCTTTAGCACAAGCTGGAGGTCAAGACTGAAACCAGAAAGAGATAGTGGCTGGCATTTTCATAACCTTCCAGAGTGATCTGAGTTCTAAATGTACCCCATAAACAAAAAGAGGGACCCACATGAAAATGTGGGCCAGAAAGCTTCCCAGGGAAGACAGCAGCCATTTTTGCTTGAGGGAGCATTGAAGAAGGCTAGTTTAATGGAAGGAGGGGAAAGGGGAAAGCTAAAGTGATTGTATATCCTCAACATTTAACACTCAACTTTTTACACTTTCCCTCTCACTTAAGTGCCTCCCCTTTCATATGATAATTTCCAACACAAATCCTCCCAAGACCTGGATACTAAAAATGATATAAAGTTGAGTTTGTTTGAGAGATGTTATAATGAGGAAAATCTTTTACATAAATAACACAAACATTTAATGGAATACATTTTTCAAGTTTTATTTTCTCTTCACACATTATCCTTTGAAATAATAACAGTAGCAATAATAATTTAATATCTAACATTTATATAGCATTTTAAGCTTTACAAAGCACTTAACAGATGCCATCTCATTTGATCCTCACAACAGCCCTATAGGTAGGTACTATTATTAACCCCATCTTACAGATAAGGGAACTGAGTCTGAAAAAGTTTAGGTGGCTTGCCCAGGGCCACCCAGATATTAATTATCTCAAACAGCACCTGAGCTCAGGTCTTGTTGATTTCAAGTCTACATTTTGTCCACTGTCCCATGAAGTTGTCTCTTTAGTGTTCTTGAACATCTCCCAACTCACTACCTATGTGCACTGTCTGTGAATGTAGGACTATAGGCATACCTCATTTTATTGCTTTACAAATGGAAGGCTTGTGGCAACACTGTGTTGAACAATCCCGTGTCCATGGGGGCCATTTTTCCAACAGCATGTGCTCATATTGTGTCTTTGTGTCACATTTTGGTAATTCTTGCAATATTTCAAATGTTTATTATTATTATTATTATTAATCTGTCCTGGTGATCTGTGATCAGTGATCTTTGATGTTACCATTATAATTATTTTGGGGCACCATGAACTGTGCCCATATCAGTTGTCAAATTGAATCAATAAATGTTAGGTTGTAGGGGCAGCTAGGTGGCACAGTGGATAAAGCACTGGCCCTGGATTCAATAGGACCTGAGTTCAAATATGGCCTCAGACACTTGACACTTAGCTGTGTGATCCTGGGTAAGTCACTTAACCCTCATTGGCCTGCAAAAAAAAAAATGTTAGGTGTGTTCTGATGGTTCTACTGACCTGCTATCCCCCCATTTCTCTCCCTATTCCCTGAGATAGAGCAATATTGAAATCAGGCCAATTAATAAGCCTACAATGACCTCTATGTGTTCCAATGAACTGAAGAATCAATGATCAATCAAACTTCATTGTTGCCTTATTTTAAGAAATTGCCACAGTCATCCCATCCTTCAGCAACCACCAGCCTGATCAGTCAGCAGCCATCAACACAGGGACAAGAGCCTCCACCAGCAAAAAGATGATGACTCGCCGAAGGCTCAGATGATAGTTAGCATTTTTTTAGCAATGAAGTATTTTTAATTAAGATACGTACATTGTTTTTTTAGACATAATATTGCACACTTAATAGACTATAATGTAGTACAAACATAACTTTTGTATGTACTGGGAAACCAAAAAAATCATGTGACTTGCTTTATTGCAATACTCACTTTATTGTGGTGGTCTGGAACCAAAACGATAATATCTCTGAGAAATGCCTGTATCTGTTTTCAAGGCTAGGTACACTTGCAAATTAAGAGGCAGAGGCCTTGCTCTCTGGCTTTTCTCCCAATGGTAACAGGTAATTATTCTAATGTAGTAATTATTCTAATAATGTGCTAATTACTCTAACCTGATCACTAACAAGGTATACAGTAGAAAGGGAGGACACTGGAACCAGGAACCAGGAGACCTGAATTCCACTCTATACTTGGTTACTGAGTGATTGTGTAACCATGTACATGTCACTTCACATTTAGGGTGGGAGGGAGCCCAGTTTGCTTATCTGTAAGATGAGTAGGTTGACCTAGATCATGGTTTCTTCATTTTTTTTTCCTTTTTTTTTTCTTTTTATTCTTTTTGTGAGGCAATTGGGGTTAAGTGACTTGCCCAGGGTCACACAGCTAGTAAGTGTCAAGTGTCTGAGGACGGATTTGAACTCAGGACCTCCCGAATACAGGGCTGGTGCTCTATCCACTGAGCCACCTAGCTGTCCCAATCAAGGTTTCTTTTTTTTGGGGGGGGGGTGAGGCAATTGGGGTTAAGTGACTTGCCCAGGGTCACACAGATAGTACATGTTAAGTGTCTGAGGCCGGATTTGAACTCAGGTCCTCCTGAATCCAGGGCCGGTGATCTATCTACTGCGCCACCTAGCTGCCCCTCCAATCAAGGTTTCTTAATCTGTGGCCCTTGAACTCTTTGAAAAAAATTTCTTTAAAAAAAACCTTTTTCAGCAGATAAAGCTCCAGCCCTGGATTCAAGCAGACCTGAGTTCAAATCTGGACTCAGACACTTGACACTTACTAGCTGTGTGACCTTGGGAAAGTCACTTAACCCTCATTGCCCAGAAAAAAAAAAGATATAATAACAAAAAGCTATTTCAGGGAGAGCTAGGTGGCTCAGTGGATAAAGCACCAGCCCTGGATTCAGGAGGACCTGAGTTCAAATCTGGCCTCAGACACTTGATATTTAATAGCTATGTGACACTGGGCAAGTCACTTAACCCTCATTGCCCCAAAGAATAAATAAACAAATAAATGAATAAATGGGTGAATGAATGAATAAATAAATAAGCAAGTAAATAAATAAATGAATGGGCGATGGATAAATGAACAAATAAATAGATGAATAAATGAAATGAATGAATGAAAAACTATTTCAATATAATTGCTTTTTTCATAATCATTTGCATTTTATGTAATCATAAACATTATTGTGTTCAGAAGACTGGCAAAGAGATACATGACAAAAAAAGACTGAGAACTCTTAGACCAGATTATCCCTAAAGTTCTTTTCAGTTTTCAAATCCAGTGTTTTTACAGGGGAAGGAAGGGAGGAAAACAAGCATTAATTAAGTGCATTTTATGTGCCAGACCCTTCTTAGCTTATTTGAGCCTCACCACAACATTGGGAGGATGGTGCTATTGTTATCCTTTTACAGTTTGAGGAGAGGTTCAGAGGCTTGCTCGGGGCTACATAGATAGTAAGAGAGTCTAGATTTGAAATCTAGACTCAATATCCATCCAGAAGTTACATAGTCCAAACACGAAGGATTGACAGTTGAGAAAACTAATGTGAAATTCTGGTCCCTCACTTTATGCTACTTCCCAATTTCTGGTCCTCCTGAAATTCCCCAGCTTTTGATTTGTATTTGCGAATGGTTCTTCCCCATTTCCCTTTTTGTATTTTCGTTGCAGACCAAATGCAGAAATGTTAGTGACATCCTCTCCCCCATCCCAACCCTGCCCCTCTCTTCCTTCCCCCACCCCCACTTGTTTGCCTAGCCCATCCAAACATACAAATGCCACTCCAAATAACCACTAAATCTACTGAGACTTGTTCTTCCTGTCAACCACCTTGTAAAAAGAATATGTCCTCAGGCAGGGGAAGTGGTAGGCAGGGAAGACTCAGCTCACTCAGTTCTGTACAATCCCTCCTCACATATATAATCTCCAGATAAATATTTGATTTGCTCAGGGTTAGGTTTTAGATAACTTACAAATCACATTTTTAAAAAGTGTGTTTTAAAACATGATCCTTTCTTTATTTACTCCCTTAGAGAATGGGTGCTGAGAAAGAGCATTGGACATCATTTGGTATGCTGGGAGCTCTGCCTATAGGTTCTGCATGGTGGGTGAACCAGGAGATTTGGGGATCTACCTTTCCTCTTTATGATGATACTTTTAAAATAAAGTACAGAAATTGTATTACATATTATTTCACAGATTTTGGTCTCTCAGGAAAGGGAAAAGTAAGTCTTCCTTCATAATATTTCCTGCATTTTCAGTGAGTCAAAAGGCTAACAACAACAACGAAATCAGACAACTTTACCATGGTTACCTAGATAGCACAGGGCTTAGAGTAGTGGAGTCAGGAGGACCTGACTTGATATTCAGCCTCACAGTGTGACTCTGGGCAAGTCATTTATCCTCTATTAAATTGATATTAAAACTAATGCCTGGTACATAGTAGGTGCTTAATAAATGCTTGTTTCTTTCCTATTTTCTTGGACAAGTCATTTCATCTCATAAAGGCCTCTGGTTTGATTAGGTGATATTTAAAATCCCTTCTAACTCTAAAATCTTTGATCCTGCATGTCCACTCAATTCAGATAATTCATCATGTTAGTAAATTCAGGAAAGGAGCTTATAGAGGATTACCTGTGGAATTAACCTGCAACCATGCTTGGTTCCCCTAGTAGATAGGAATAGGGACTGGTCTATGATGTGATTGGTGTACAGAACTCCCAAGTGAGGAAACTCCCTTTACCAGGGCAGGTCAGCACATTCCCTGTAACTTAAAAATCTTAAAGAATTGCACAGAATTTGCCTTACAACATCAATACCATTCCTACTATAAAATGAGAGGGTAGAGGAAGGAGGAACCTTTTGACTCAAGGAAGAGCTTTAAAAAAGAAGAGCTATATTCTATTTGGAAAACTGGACTCTACACACTGATGCTGGAGACCACCCGCAGGATCCCAACATGAAGTCCATGGGCCAGCCCAGCATTCTTTGTTAGGAGGTAGAAAGAGTAAAGTTTACAACTGCTTTGCCAGGAGAAAAATAACCCTTTCTGTGGCACAAGGCATTTCTGGTAAGATATGGTTTTGCCAAGTTCAGATTTTATCAAGTACAATCTTAATGAGCTAAAAAACGACCATATGGAAGCTGCTTTGCATGTTTCCCCCTAATTTCTTACTCCTGACCACATCAGTCTGACCATTCCAATTAACACGATTTTCAATGAGGGAGGGCATCAAAATAAAGATCATGTATTTACACAAGTAATCAGTTTCTTACTCATGCTTGAATACAACTTTCTCTGTTCCCAGAGAACATGTGAAACAAGGAAGTTGGTCTGCTGCCCCACCTGCCTACTTCTAGGTCTTTTTCTTAACTCTTTGGATTCACTCCCTTAGTCACTCAGTGATTTTCAGATCACAGGATCATAGATTCAGAACTGGAAGACATCTTAGAGGTCACGTGCCAGGCCTGGAGTTCAAATCTGACCTCAGATCATACTAGTTGTGTGACCCTGAACAAGTCACTTGACCCTGTTAGCCTCAATTTCCTCATGTGGAAAACAAGCTGGAGAAGGAAATAGCAAACTTGGCAGTATCTCTGCCAAGAAAACCTCAAATGGGGGAATCTAATAAACAATAATCTAACACTCTCATTTTACAATGAGGAGAAGTAAATTAACTTGCCCAAAGACATACACAAATAAGTGCCCAAGTTAGGTCTGCCAAACAATACTTTTTGTAGCACTTAAAAACAAACAACTTGACCTTTAATTCCAGGTGAAGCTCCAATGCAGATTGTCACTTCCTCTACAGTATTAAAGAATTGGCAAGAGTCAGAGAGGTAAAATGAAACTTTACTGAATGCATACTAAGTGCCACAAATTGTGTTGGAGTGGGGTGGTGGTGTGTGCACATACAAAACAATTTGTCCCTCCACTCAAGGAGCTTACATTCTAATGTAAAACACAAGTAGTGGAATGGTGGCCAGGAAGACAATTATGGTGCAGAATACTAGGTCTGTATCCCAAAGAGATCATAAAAAAGGGAAAAGGATCTATATGTACAAAAATATTCATAGCAGGGGCAGCTAGGTGGTGCAGTGGATAGAGCACCAGCCCTGGAGTCAGGAGTACCTGAGTTCAAATCCGGCTTCAGACACTTAACACTTACTAGCTGTGTGACCCTAGGCAAGTCACTTAACCCCAATTGCCTCACCAAAAAAAAATATTCATAGCAGCTCTTTTTGTAGTGGCAAAGAAATGAAAATCGAGGAATGACTCAACGAGTTGTGGTATATTGATGTAATGGAATACTATCATGTTATTAGAAATTATAAGCAGGCAGATTTCAGAAAAACCTGGAAAGATTTACATGAACTGATGCTGAGTGAAGTGAGCAGAACCAGGAGAACATTGTACATAGTAACAATAAAACTCTACAGTGATCAACTATGATTGACTTAGCTCTTCTCAGCAATACAATGATTCAAGACAACTCCAAAAGGTGCATGATGGAAAATGTTATTCACATACAGAGAAAGAAGTAATGGGGTCCGAATGCAGATGGAAGTATACTATTTTCACTTTCTTTTTTTTTTTTCATTTTTTCTTTTGCTCCATTTCTTCTTTCCCAATAGGACTAATATAGAAATATATTTTACATGATTGCTCATATATTACTTATATAAAATTACTTACTGACTTAGGGAGGGGGAAGGGAAGGAGGGTAAATTAAAATTTGAAACTCAAGATTTCATAAAAATGAATGTTAAAAATTGTCTTGGAGCAGCTAGGTGGTGCAGTGGATAAAGCACTAGCCCTGGATTCAGGAGGACCTGGGTTCAAATCCAGACTCAGGCACTTGATATTTACTAGGTGTGTGACCTTGAGCAAGTCACTTAACCCTCATTGCCCTGCCCCCCCAAATTGTCTTTATGTGTAATTGGAAAAAAATAAGATACTATTTTAAAAAAGGGGGGGGGAGCAGAGGAACATTATGATTCTAGTGCCTTCCCTCTGTTGATTATTCCTAGTTTCTCTTGTATATAGCTTGTTTGAGTACAGTTGTTTGCATGTTGTCTCCCCTGTTAGAATGTGAATTCCTGGAGGGCTAAGACTGTCTTTTACCTAAGTACCCTCAGGGTTTTAGCACAATGCTTGGCACTTAGGAACTTAATAAATATTTATTTACTGGCTGACAGTACATTAACACACCATTTTCAGAGACAACATGAGTGATTTGATCATAGTTCCTTGAGGAAGTAGAAACTTCTTTCCTCCCTTTGACTCTTCTCTGTTCAGGTTCATTTATCACAGCAAATTTCTTAGCTGGATGTTACAGCTGATTCCACCTTTATAGGGAGGCTGGATTTTTTCAACTGGATTGCTCTAGGCTGGCATCTGACCCCCTCTCCCTTGACCTTCAAGACCATGCTGTTTCATAGCATGGATCTAGCAACTTCTTTTTCTTGCCACCCAAGGCCCCTACTTACTGAAAAACCCCAATTCCTGTTTTTAGAGACTCCCTGGATAGAAGTTAACTGGCAAACCTGACATAATAGACACCCCAGGGGCTATGGAACAAAAGAACCCTATCTTGGCCCAGCCGCCTCCTCCACCCGCCTCCATGTGTCTCTTTGATGGCTTATTTTCAGATGCCTTCTCTCCTTCCCTGGGTGTGAAACTCCCTATTTCACAATAGAAGAAAAAATATCCTTGGGACATATAACAGCAAGTATTTCCAGCACCATAACATATTTTGCAAATAAGGCCTATTTTATCCGTCAGCATTAAGCATCTGCCAGAGAAAAGGATGAAAAACTGATGGGTAGACTAACTCAGGCCTCTCAACCATTTAAAACAAACTTTATGAAGTTTGTTAAGAGGTGCTTTTTCATCAGTAGAAAATATTTTAAAAAAGAGAGGATGAAAGGGAGGAAGAATTAAAAATGAAAAAGGCAATCCTTGTGAAATTCTTCTAAGAAAATGTATTATTTTAATTCATCTTCTTTTGGGACTCTCTCTTTGGTCTTTCCATTCCTCTTCTCTTGATTTCTGATTGTCCTTAAGCTCTGCAATTGGGTTCAGCTACAAAAAATGTACCCTTTGGCATTATGAAATGTACAGTTATGAATTTTAGGAAAGACAAGGCAGTCTCAATCTTATAATGTATAACAACAGTCTAGTAATTTTTTTCTTTCTTTTTTTTTGTGGGGCAATGAGGGTTAAGTGACTTGCTCAGGGTCACACAGAGAGTAAGCATCAAGTGTCGTAGACTGGATTTGAACTCAGGTCCTCCTGAATTCAGGGCCAGTGTTTTGTCCACTGTGCCACCTAGTCGCCCCCTAGTATATTTTCTTAATGATAATCAACATCTGTAGAACACCTTAGAGTTTACAAAGTGCTTGATGAGTGGAGGGTCCCATTGGGCACTCCCCTCTACCCCTAGGCATGCTCAGTCAGCATTCCATTTAAAACCTTGGGAGTTGTGGGTAGGCTTGCTTCCAGATTTACATAACAGAAGAGGCTCCCATTTGCTTCCCTCTGTCCCTCCCCTGCTTCAGAGTAGGCACAGATATCCCCTGATTGCTTCGTATAGGCCATAATGATTAAAGGGTTTATTCTGTGTGCTAAATAAAAAGGTTTTTTGTTTGTTTGTTTGTTTTTTAATTGCCTGATGAGCCAGAACTCCTTGGATAGATTTTTATGCCCCTTGGTCTCCTTCCAGTTGGCCTCAAAATGTAAGGATGACTTTTTGAGCTTTAGAGGGTCACGTGGGATTTACTTTGCCTAACCCACAGCTGTGAGCTTGTGGCCTCCTAGGCAGGCTTGTATTTGGGATGGTCTCCCTCCTGCTTTGGTTCATCTTGCCTTTGGAATAGGGCCTTGTGAGATTTTGAAAGGGAATTGGTATCTTTCCCTTTCCATACACCCTAAGCAGCGGCCACTGGAAAATCTGGGGTAGCAATAGAGGCAGAAGCCCACCAGCTGAAAGGCAGTCACCCACTGAGAAAGAGACACCTGGAAAGAAAGAGCTCACTTGGTCCACATTCTTAGTGTGCATGAGAATATTGTTCATAATCAAAGTGAAAATCCATTGTTGTTCACAAAAGATGTCTGTAATAATTGATATAGTCAACTTCCAAAGAGGTAAGTTATCATCTTTTGTCGTTCCTTCTATTGACATAAAGAAAGCTACCATCCCTGTAAGTTCTCTACATTCTGTAAAAGCAAATACAGTCTAACAGCTGCTGCTGAGGACTGACCTTCAGGATTTTAGGATTCTATTTCCACCTAGAGTTCACATTCACCATTTGACTAGAACTTTTAGACCTTCTTTGTGGCTAAGGTGATGTGGCATATTTGATAATGTGCCAGACTTGGAGTAAGGAATATATAAAGTAAGGAATACTTCCAACTGATAGTCATCTGTGTGTCCTAGGGGAAAGAAGGAAAAAAAGAAGGAAGGAAGGAAAGAAGGAAGGAAGGAAAGGAGGGAGAGAAGAAAGGAAGGAAAGAAGGAAGGAAGGATGGAAGGAGGAAGGAAGGAAAAAAGAGAGGAAGGAAGGAGGGAGGGAGGGAAAGAAGGAAGGAAGGAGGGAGTGAAGGAAGGAGGGAGGGAAGGAAGGAAAGAAGGGAGGAAAGAAAGAAGGGATGGAGGTTAGGAAGGAAGGAAGGAAGGAAGGAAGGAAGGAAAAGAAGGTAGGAAGGAAAACAAACATTTATTAAGTTCTAATTATGATCCAGGTATTGGGATACAAATATAAGCAAAAAGAAAAACAGCCCCTGTCCATTAAATTCTAATGGAAGAAGACGACTTACAAAATAGAACTGAAAAACTGGGATTAGTGGATAAGGAAGAAGGTTCTCAATGCAAGGGCATGTTTTAAAATTCCAGAAAGTCAAGAACAGGGTGAGAAGGGAAAGAAAAGCAAACTCACCTAGGCGCTTTCACATAATGGAGGCTCCAGTAGGACATTGTCGAGGGATATTTCATGATGAACAGGCCACAGGGTGTAGGATGATCCAGTACAAGGAGGCTCCAAGCATTGAGGGAAGTTCTAGGATGAGACAGCAGCAGAGGCATGGCTTGTGAATCCAGAAGGTGAGGAAGAGGCCTGGGAAGAGAATGGAAGCAAGTAACTAAATCTCTATGCATCTTTGTTTCCTCATCTGTTTTATCTATACATACATACACACACATACACACATACATATGTACATACATACATCACATACATACACACATGCACATATATTTTGCCATCTACTTACAGAATTGTTATTAGGATAAAATGAAGTGATAAGCTTATAAGTGAAGGGCTTATAAACTTTAAAATGTAATATAAATGTTAGTTAATATTATGTTTTGGGGGCATTCTGTTGTACCAACAATACAGTATGGAATTGTTATTCTTGTAAGGCTAGGGGGAGAAGGGAGACAAAGGAATCTTTTCATTAAAAAAAACAAACAAACAAATTTGTAATGAA
This sequence comes from Dromiciops gliroides, assembly GCF_019393635.1. Classification (NCBI taxonomy): domain Eukaryota; kingdom Metazoa; phylum Chordata; class Mammalia; order Microbiotheria; family Microbiotheriidae; genus Dromiciops; species Dromiciops gliroides. Next base: position 500,579,115 of record NC_057861.1, on the reverse strand, counting down.
AATGAATTTTCCTTCAAAAAATCAAGATAATGGGTAATAGATGAAAAAAATTAGAGTTCCTTGGCAGTGGAATATAAACACATAATCAGAGAATAACTTATATGCTACTTGAAAATTAATACCCTTCCATCCTCATCCTAACTGACATTTACATACTACTTTGAAGTTTGCAAACACTCTATGTATGTGCGTATTACTTAATTTGAGCCTTACAGCAAGCTTATGAAATAGGGACTATGAACCAGTAAGAATTTGTTGTTTGTTGTTGTTTGTCCTTCATTCTTGACTAGGAGAATGACACTAGGAAGGTGATGTTATGACTTGCAAGTGAATTGGATTTAAATGAGGAAGGGCTGGACAAAGTCACCAACCTCACTCTATCCTCCAGAGCCATCTGGGTTCAGTGACAAGATATAGATCAGGATGACTGGAGATGGCCCCAAATAAATATTTATTAACCACCTAAAGCACCTACTATGTACCTAGTATTGTCCTAAGTGCTGAACATGCAAAGAAAAAAATGAAATAGTCCCTGCCTTCAGGTAACAAGCTCTATGAGAGGAAACAAAATGTATATTAGAGGTAAATTATATACATATTTGTATATATGTGTAATATGTAATATGTATACATATGTAATATGTATACACATGTATGTATATACTGCATATGTATATGTAGGTATAAGTACCTACATATACATATGTATGTGTAATTTTTAGAAAAATTTGAAAGGAACTAGGTGGCATAGTGGACAGAGCACCAGGATTGGAGTCAGGAAGACTCATCTTTGTGAGTTCAAATCTTCCCTTAGACATTTACTAGCTGTGTGACTCCTGGCAAGACACTTAAACCTGTTTACCCAGTTTCCTCATCTGGAAAATAATCTAGAGAAGGAAATGGCAAACCACTCCAGTTTCTTTGTCAAGAAAACCCCAAATGGGTTGACAAAGAATCAAACACAACTAAATCAACTGAACAGCAACTATAATTATTATTATCCTTATAAGAAAACAAGGCTCCAAGAGATTATTAAATGACCCGTCTGTGGTCACGCAGCTGTTATGTGTCAGAGGCATGGTATAAACTTAGGTCTTCATAACTTCAGATCCAGTTCTTTATTCATCCCATTATAACTCTCTAGGGAAGATTGAAAATACAATAACCAATATTGGGAGCCAAAGTATTTCTAATAAGAGTAAAATTCAAGTATCAATTTCATTGTTCAAATTACCAAGCCCTTTAATCATCTCCAGGACAAGATAATGGATGCGAAGCCTGAATAGAAACAGGAAAAGCTTGTGTAACATTGGTTTGAAGGCTTGATGAGTATATAAACAAATGCATGTTTGAGCGGCCAACCATCGCATAAGCCATATAACAAAATAAAGTGATTCAAATCCCTGTCTTCTCCACTGTCAGCACAACTTTTCTCTAGCCTCCCATTATTATATGGGCCCTTAAACATAATACTATATTAAATATTCCTAGAGAAAACCGAGAATTATGGACATTAATTCCTTTATAATACAATATAGTGGAAAGTGGGACAGCTAGGTGGTACATTAGAGTGCCTGGCTCAAAGTCAGGAAGACTCATTTTCCTGAGTTCAACTCTGACCTCAGACACTTACTAGCTGTGTCACCCTGGGCAAGTCACTTAACCTTGTTTGCCTTAGTTTCTTATCACCAAAGGTAGATGAGCAGTCCTGAAAAGGATTTGGCAAATCCTCAAACCAGAGGTGCTAAGTTCTCTCTGAACACACCATTCACCCCAAGCATAATATAGCACATGACTAGGTTTCTGTATATGTCAGTAAAATGTCCCCAGTTCCTGTATAAGCAGTCAAGATAACATTGTACGTTTGCTATAGGACGGCTTTACTTCCAGCCTTTATGTGCTTAAAACACATAAAAGACTCAGGGTAGTTGAGCATAATCAATCAATACAACTCTACTTCCTTTCCTCAGGGTCTTCTAATCTCCAAACTCATAGTACCATCCTTTGGGTGAGTCTCCCCCTGAATGAATTTTGGAGTACTTTAGCCAACCCCTGTCCTACTGTGGCCCTTTCTATCTTTTCCACTTCTACTAATGGAATTCCCATTGCATAGTGAACAATCTTTCCATCATCATGCACTCCCCCGCCTCTCTCTCACAGTCCTTCTTTTTTTTTTTGTTTTATTTTGTTTTTTGTTTTTTTGGTTGGTTTTTTGGTGAGGCAATTGGGATTAAGTGACTTGCCTAGGGCCACACAGCTAGTAAGTGTTAAGTGTCTGAGATCGGATTTGAACTCAGGTCCTCCTGAATCCAGGGCCAGTGCTCTATCCACTGTGCCACCTAGCTGCCCCTCTCACAGTCCTTCTATCAATTAACACTCACTGAGACCTGACTCCCTTCTAGTGACAGTGCACTCCCAGCTTTCCTTTCTAGCACTAGCTGTACTTTCTCTTGCACTTCCTGGCACATTAGTATTAAAAGAAGAATCCAAATATGCTTTTGTTTCCCACAATCATTTCTGGAGTCTCACCTCTTCTCTCTTTACCTCTTTTTAACTCAGCAGCCTTCCCTCTTTTGAAGCCCAATCAAACATTTCAACCCAACCTGAAATATGGTAACTTCTTAGTACACCAACCTCTAAATCATTCTCCCTTTTTTTTTTTCTCAAGGAGTTTCATACTTGGCTTACCATCTTCCCCTCTTTCCCAATTTTAATATTAATTTAGATGCTCCTTCAATTTCCCAGTTCCACAACTTCTTAAAATCTTATGACCTCCTCTTTCACTCCAACTTAACCATACATAGAGATGGTTATCCACTAGATCTTGCCTTTATCCATAAATGTTCCACTTCCCACTTTAGAAATACTAGCATTTCCCCTAATGAGCCATAAGTCTCCTTCTGTTTAACTTCTTCTAAACCCATTTTTAGCTTTCATGGAGATCTCCAAATCCTCACCCATCAGTACTTTCTTGGACCATTACCCTTGCTCTGACTTTACTTTTCTCTCTTTCCCACCTTAACCTGACATAGTCCCAACTCTGCACCATTCTATGCTTTGGAATCCCTTGCTTCCTTGTCCCATTCTAAATCTTTGTCTCTCTTCACCCTAGGATTACTCCTACCATTCATCTTCTTTGTTCCAACTCAAGAGCAGCTGAACACAGATGGAGGACATCTCATAACTACGTTAACTGGGTACCTTACAAATTCATGTTATCCAATCTTAACTAAGTCCTCATTACAAGGAGTCCAAAATTGCCTTCTCTCTGAGATTCCTACAACACAATACTATATTTCCTTTCTCCATACCTTTGCAATGGCTATCTCATGTGCCTGGAATGCACCCTCTCCTTACTTAAGCCTTATAGATAACTCAAGCCTTTAAAGTACATCTCAAGCTCCATTTCCTCCATGAAGTCTTTCTGGATTCCCCCAGTTGCTAATGCCTTCCTGCCAAAACAACCTTGTACTTCACTACTTGGCATGCCTTTATATGCATATACTTTATATTTATCATCTATATTTTATATACATATAATATATTATATATAGATGTATACATAGACACACACAAATACGTATATATGTGCATGTATATATACATATACAATGTATGCATATAAAAATATATGTACATATATACACACACATAAGTATATATGTATACTTCTCTCCCTCATTAGAATTCCAGCTCTTTGTGAGTATTGATTGCTTGTTCCTTTGTACTTGTAGCCACAGCAACTTGGCACAGTATCTGGCAAAAAGTAGGTGTTTAATCAATATTTGTTGATTGATTGGTTCATTGATAGAGGAGCAAGCTCCTGACATTCATGTTAACCCCATTTTTACCCCACAAAGTTTTAAATGTTTCTAACCATATGGTACTATCCTGTGGGTTTAGAACTCTTCCAGAAGGAAAATGTACTTGGGATTGCTAGACAGACAAGCTCATTTCCAATGGATTTGCACTGTCCAAATGCACAATGAGTGTGCCACAATCAGAGTGAAGGGCAAAGTTCTGGTCTTTTGCTTGCCCGTGTCATAACTTGGCCTCTCTTGCTACTCTTCTAGCTTTCAGGTCCACATGACCTTCTTTTCTCTAAGAGGCTGGTGCTGACCAGAAATCTATCTTTTCTTTTTTTCCTTTTTAAAATGAGGTGATTGGGGTTAAGTGACTTGCCCAGGGTCACACCGCTAGTGTCTGAGGCCAGATTTGAACTCAGGTCCTCCTGAACCTAGGGCCAGTGCTCTATCCACTGTGCTACCTAGCTGCCCCTGGAATCTATCTTTTCACTCCAAGAAGACTGTTTCAGAACTCTTGAACATGGCACTACTAGAGAAGCAATTCCAAAGATGGCACTGGCAAGAAATTTCACTCATCTCTTTTCAGAAGAGTTTGATGCTACAATTCTACCCTTCTCTAGAAAGCTGGCATTTCAGAGCTCCCACAGTGGAGACTACATGGTTTTCTCCTCTATAGTTTTCAGCTGTGTGGTTCTGAATATCTGTGCCTTTTCCACTGCCTTTCCTGACTTAGTCCAGGCATTCAGAGCCCAGGAACACAGGGTCCAACAATGTTTGATTTGCTACTACTACCCTGGTTATTGGCATTTGTGGGACTGAGAGAATGGAATGGTGTAGCGAAAGGTAATTTGAGGAAGATTTTATATGGAAAGATAGTTTGAACAAAGTGTCTCTCAGTTCTAGTTATAGTAGTAACCACTACTTAAACCTAGTATTCCCATGATTCAAACCCAGACCCTCTGTTGTAACCCATGGTTGATTACTCTTTTAAGAGAGGCCTATGCCAATGTGGAGGCACCTCCCTTGGATGCATTCTCAGGCCTTTTGTTCTTGTGTTCAGAGAAAACAAAAAGGCAGAAAGGCATAAGCCGGGAATAAAAAAAAAAAAGACTACGCTTTATGGTCCTAGCACAAAGGGGTAGCTCTATTTCAGCCAACCAATTCTTCCCCAATCCAGTCTGAGCCAATCAATTAATTTCCAATAGTTGTTCTGATCTTCAGCGAAGTATTAGTCTGCATTCCCCATTCAAGGTTGCCAATGGATATAGCTACACCTGCCAAAGGAAATACAATCAAAGTCCTAAACAAAGGAATTGAATTTTTAAGCTCAGGGAACTCCCCCATGAACCACATAAATTTCTTTTGTTTTGCAAAGAGTATGAATCCTCAAAACTCAATATATAACTTGATGTCATACTGTAGCAGCAAATAGGTTAAAAAATTATTACGGGGATTTGAAATGGAAAATTCTGTATTCTGAGTGGCAGGAATTAATGAGTGAAGGAAGCAATGCTATTATGCCTGGGGCACTGTATTTTGTCACTTTTTCTAATTGGGTCTTGGTGAGGGTAGGGATGCTTTTGCTTTGTAACCTTCCTTAGTCTATAAATGCTCAGGTATTCAGCCCCCTACTCTTTATCACTTCTTCCATATTCCTTTCCCCTGGGGGTTCTCCCTAGCTTGAGTTGCTGCCAAATTCCCACCCAGCTCCTAATTAAATGTACCAGCTAAATTGTATGCCTGATAGAGAAAGAGCTGGCTCACCCACTGAGGGACTCAGCTCACTTGACACTTGTACTCTCAGTTTTTTTGTCCAAATCTCTTTACTGATTAACCTCCTTTTTTTTTTTCTTTTAAGAAAATGATTGTAGCTCATTAAGAAGAAAACAAAACAAAATAATGGGAATTGGCTCACAAACCAAAAGAATATTTCATTCATTTGCAAGTCCCACTTTTGATTTTAGACAATAGGAACAAGAGGCACCTGAGCCTACTTGAGTACAAGGTAACTAATCCTCATAGGAGCTATGTATTTATTCACTTTCCAATGATAATCATAAAACCAGCAGCATAAGACAAAAGGATGCTCAGGCTTATTTAAATTGCTGTTTCTTTTCTGATGAAAGTAAGAAAGCTTCATCCTGTGAAAATAAGGTGGATATTACTGAGCCACTTACATGACGTATGGGGCACTCAAAAGGCCCACAGGGCAGCTAAATGGTACATTGGATAGAGTTCCTGGCCTGGAGTCAGGAAGACTCATCTTCATGAGTTCAAATCTGGCTTCGGAGACATACGAGCTTCGTGACCCTGAGTAAGTCACTTAACCCTGTTTGCCTCAGTTTCCTCATCTATAAAAATGAGCTATAAAAGGAAATGGCAAGCCACTCCAGTAATTCTGTGAAGAAAACCCCCCAAATGGGGTCATAAAGAGTCAGATACAAATGAAACCACTCAACAACAACACAATGCCCAAGAGCACAGGAGCTCCCACCTCTCTACTACTACCCACATTTCAATTTTCAATGATCTCAAAATCAGAATTTCCCCACTATCTATTATGTGAGAAAATGCAACTAAACTATTCATATCTTTTGATTCAGGGATTTGCCCAATGGGTGTGTATCCCAAGGAGGTCAAAGAAAGAGAGCAAATTACATTATAGGCCAAAATATTCATAGCAGCATGTTCTATAGTAGCAAAAACCTGGAAATAAAGTATGTGTCCATAGTTTGGAGAATGGCTGAAGAATTTATGATATTTTATTGGAATGAAATCGTATGGAATTGTGAGAAGGAAGCAAGCAGGCATTTAGTAAGTACCTGCTCTGACCCAGGAGGCAGTTAGGTGGTATAATGGATAAAGCACTGGTCTTGGAGTCAGGAGGACCTGAGTTCAAATCTCATCTCAGACATTTACTAGCTGTGTGACCCTGGGCAAGTCACTTAACCCTAATTGCCTTAAACATCTGGGGCTATTTCCAGTCATCCTGATGTATATCTTGCCACTGGATTCAGATGGCTCAGGAAGAGAGAATGAGGTTGGAGACCTTGCACAACTCTCCCTCACTTAAAACTAATTCAGTGCAAGTCATAGTCCTCTTTGAGAATGAAGGACAAACAACAACACCAGCAACTATATACTAGGCACTGTACTAATCATTTTGCAAATATGATCTCATTTGTTCCTCACAACAACCCTGTGAGGTGGGTGCCATTATTATCCCCATTTTTACAATTGAGGAAATTGAGGAATACAGAGGTTAAATGACTTGCCTGAGGTTACACAGCTAGTAAGTATGTGTGGCTGGATTTGAACTCAGGTCTTCCTGACTCCAAGTCCACCAATCTCTTCTCTACACCATCTAGCTGCCTCAACAAATATGAGGAATTCAAAGACACAAGGGAAGTCTTGTATCAACTGATATAAATGAAAAAAGGAGAAGAAAGAGGATAATTTTCGTAATGGCTATGGTAATGCAAAGGAAATCTTTACTAAAAGTCAGCTGCATTCAGAATAAATGGGATAACCATTATTGGTTCTGAAGGGCAGATGGTGAAGCATTCTTCTTTCTTTTTTGTAGGAAGCTAGCAGTGGATAAAGCACTGGCGCAGGAGTCGGGGGACCTGAGTACAAATCTCAATTCAGACACTTACTAGCTGTGTGACTCTGGGCAAGTCACTTAACACCAATTGCCTTAAACATATGGGGCCATCTCCAGTTATCCTGATATATATCTTGCCACTGGACCCAGTTGACTCTGGGGGAGAGAGTGAGTTTGGTGACCTCGCACAGCCCTCCCTCACTTAAATCCAATTCACTACAAGTCATGACATCATCCTGATGTCATAGTCCTCTTTGAGAATGAAGGACAAACAACGACAACAAGAAGGAAGCTAAGGGTTCACAGGTGCAAAATGCTGTTCAAGCTGCCAGATGTGGCCACACTGTTTGTTGGTCAGTTTTGCCTGTTTTTCTTTATTAGAAGAGAGAAGTCAGAAGGAGTGGTACACATAGGGAAATTTCTATAAAGTTTTAAAACTTTAAAAACATATCAATAAAATTTTTGAAAAATGAAGTTCAAATCTGGGCTCTGATGCTGAATGACTGTGACAATTTAGGATTTAACCTCCCTCAATCCCTTCTCTCCTTTTCTATATCTCAGAAGCTCTTGACATCATTTCCTATTCCTCCTCCTTTATTCCAGTATTTGAAAAAGAAGGAGGTAAATCTTCTCTTTAAGGAAGGCCAACCCTCTCACCCCCCACATACTTGATCCTTGAGTCTAGGGTCAAATAGAACCAGTTGAATCCCTCTTCCAAGTCACAACCCTTCAAATCCTTGAAAGTTATCACAACTCCCCTAAATTCTTTCCTCTCCAGTTTAAACTTTCCCAGTTCCTTCTGCCATGCCTCATATAGCAATGTTTTGAGATCTTTCCCTTTCCTAGTTTCTTCTCTGGACACTCTCCAGATTATAAATGTCTGCCTTAAAAAAATGGCACACAGAAATGAACACATTAGCAATAAACAGAATTGGCAATCCAAGTGTGATCTGACCAGGATAGAGTACAGCAGGTCCCCCACCTCCTTATTCCTGGATGGTATGATTCTCAATGCAGTCTAACATCACATGAGCCTTCTTGCCTGCCAAATCATGATGTTTATTCTTATTGAGTTTTTAGTCCATTAAAACATGCCTTTTTCACACAAAATTCCATCTAACCAGGCCTCCCCCATCTTGTACTTGTGTTGCCTTTAAAAAATTACTTTAATTTATTTTTTATTTGTAATATATAATTATATTTTATACATATATCAAACATAGATATAATATATACAAAGACACATATGTGACATATACAATGTAAATTTTCTACATTGGGATATACCTAGACTTATTCTAATATATATAACTTAGTATTTTAATCCCTTATAAATAACAATTACATATCAATTTATATAAATAATTTTATGACAAATTTGTTTAAATATAGTTACTATATAAATAACTCATAAATGCACTTTTAAAAATCCACCTATAGCATAGTTGACAGAACACTGGACTTGTAAGCCATGAAGACCTACATTTGAAACCCATCTCAGATACTTTAAAAATTCTTTACTTAAGCACTCAAAGAAATAAAGTTATATTTTCCATACTCACAGTAAAACAGAAAAAAGTTATGGTGTATAAGTCTGTAAACTTCTCATTTATAGCTGGTTTTTTAGAAAAAGGTATATATCATTTTTTGAGTTGTCCTGCTTCTCTCTCAGATATTTTCCAACTGGGTAGCCCTGAGAACTTAGCTTCTCACTTTCAGTTCTCTCATCAATAAATTCAAGTATTACCATTAGTAATTACCTCATAGCATCAATGTGAGAAGCAAATCAAATATGGAAAGCATTTTGCAAGCCTTAAAGTGCTTTATAAATATTATTTACTCCTATTAAATCTTCTTCAATTCATTCCAATGTTCTAGCCTGTCAAAATCTTTGTGAATCCTGATTCTGTCATCTTCTCTGTTAGCTATCCCTTCCAGAACTGTGCCAGCTACAAATTTGAAAAGCATACATGCAGGTCTTCTTGTTTGAGTCATTGAGAAGATTGGGCAGAGGACCAAGCATGGATCTATGGGGCACTACACTAGAGATCTCCTTTCAAATTGACTCTTGTCTGGAGTTGACCACTCAGCCAATTCGAAATTTATCTAATTGTATCATCAAAACTTCATCCCTTCATTACTACCTAACCTGAAAGACTTTGTCAAATAAACAAACAAACAAGCAAGCAAACAAACAGGCAAATAAAATATAAGCAATACACAGGGTGTCCTAAAAGTCTTAGTACAGCTTTAAGCTAGCGGAGCTTGAAACTGAACTAAGATTTTTGGATTCTCTTCAACCAACTACAGGACAGTTCCTGTGGGTCATCACTTGCTTTCATTTCATTTGTACCTAGTTTACATTTTAAAATTTTCAGTTACTAAAACTTAAAACTACACTGAAACTTTTAGAATATCTTCTATAGCTACTGTATTTTGGAACACTCTGTATATCGCATTCCTTGATCTATCAGTTTACTAACACTGTCAAAAAGTGAAATCAGGTTAGCCTGGCATTTCCTGTCCTTAATGCCCTGACATAGTGATCACTGCTCTTTTTTCCAAGATGTTTACTAAGCATCTCTTCGTTTATGTGTTGTAAAATTTTGTTAGGAGTCCAAGTCAAGCTTGCTCATCTATAGTTTTATTCTCTGTTTTGAAAATGTGGACATTTACCCTTCCTCTGAAACCATGCTGATCCATTAAAGCAAACAAAAACAAATCAAACTGTTGACTAGGTGGTCCCATTTAGTAGGATAAATCTAGAAGAGCTATTCCCTCATCATCACGAGATATATATTTAGAGCTGGAATAACTGGAAGAGATATTAGAAGTCATCTTCCAGCTCACTCATCTACTGCTAAGGAAACTGAGGCCCAGAGAGTGACTTGCCCAGGCTCACACAGCTAGTAAATGGCAGTGTTGGGGTATTTGAATCATAGATTTAGAGCTGGAAGGAACCTTAGGGGCTGTCCATTCTAATCTCATTTTACAGATGAGGAAACTGAGGCCTGAGGAGGTTAAATGGCTTGCCAAGGTCATATAGGTATGTGGGAGAGGAAGTAGTGTTGGAAATTAATGATCACTTAACCAATTGCAATTTTATATTGCATCATATATAGATATATGTGCATATAGATATATTTTAGCCACATCCTATTAGAAATTACTTTAAAAAAAAGTATCTTGCGGGGCAGCTAGGTGTCACAGTGGATAAAGCACTGGCCCTGGATTCAGGAGGACCTGAGTTCAAATCCAGCCTCAGACACTTGACACTTAGTAGCTGTGTGACCCTGGGCAAGTCACTTAACCCTCATTGCCCCGCAAAACAAAACAAAAAAAAGTATCTTGCCTAAAAGCTACAGTTCTGTCATCTAGGGTATATAGTTTCCTCATCCATAAAATGAGGAAGTTGGATAAAGTGATCTCTAAGTTTTCTTCCAGTACTATATTCTACAGTCCTGTAAATACTCTGGATATTGTGACAGAGGACGTTAATGATTTTTAGACTGTTATTATGAAAACAAAGTTCAGCAAACTATTTGTAGTGACCATTTTATTGCCTGCACAAACATTTACTGAGTCTCATTTTATGTATAAAGCACTACTTTAGGCACCAAGGGGAATACAATTCATGCCTATGACCTTGTAGTCTGTTGGGGGCATTGAGTTATGCACAGAGAAGTAGGGAGGCCTCAGATGTGAACCGAGTCCAACCTCCTTATTTATAAAACAAGGACACTGCAGCCAGAAATGTTTAAGTAATTTGTCACTAGGGGTAATGACAGAGGACAGATCTGAAACCTGTTCCTCTGACTCCAAATTCACTGCTCTTTCCATAGTATCATGACACTTTTGTCATATAATATGGAGTGTAGCCATACCACTGAGTTACACCTAAACTAGATAGATAGACATTGAAGGATAAGATTAAGACAAAACCTAAGAGTCATTCCTGACCGCCACTTGACTAGGAGAGTGAATAGTAAGTTCACATTTGGAATCCCACACCTTCTTAAGATGCTGAAGATGGTGGTTTAGTCCTAGTTAAGCTTCCTTTGCTACCAGTCTCCTTAACAGCAAAGCTACTTTTCATGACATTTTCACCAGGGAGGCAAAGAATTTTCAAGGGAAATGTCCCCTCCCAATTATTTTTTTTCTTTTTTTTTCCCTCCCAATTATTAACGGTAATAATTAATTAAAAGTGAATTGTAGGGCAGCTAGGTGGCGCAGTAGATGGAGCACCGGCCCTGGATTCAGGAATACCTGAGTTCAAATCCGGCCTCAGACACTTGACATTTACTAGCTGTGTGACCCTGGGCAAGTCACTTAACCCCCATTGCCCTGCAAAAAAACAAAAAAACAAAAACAAAAAAAACCCAAAAGTGAATTGTATACATATATACCTACTTGTGTCTAGTGGTAGCCATCTCTAGGGTGGAGGGGTGGGGAAGGGAAAAATGAAAAAAAATTACATAATTTTGTTGTATTATTGTATTTGAAAGGAATAGCAAGTTGTGCATAGATTTGCAGTTTCATGTACAATTGTCTTTTTAAATTGTACTATGTTATTGAAATGCTTGTTTTATTCCCTAGATTATTGATTAAATACTAAAAAAAAAAAAACCCGTCTGCCTTAGATGGCTTGTCATTCATCTGCCCAAGGGAGAAAGTAGAAAGCAAGCCCATGATTTACCAAGGGCCCTTTCTCAGATTTTATGTCATAGAATACTAATAAAACGTAACTTTTATCTAAAGAAATGATCATTTAGACCTAGAGAGGCAGCCTGCCTCAACTCTCCACAATCCTTCTATGCCAACAAAACTTCTTTACATTAAATTTTATTTCATTTTTCTCCCAAACCTCATTAAAAAACCAACCAACCAACCCTATAACAAATAATTTTGGTCATGTAAAAAAATTTCTATATGTTCAAAAAAATAAATATCTCATTCTGCACCTGGAGCCCATTTCCTTTCTGTTAGGAGTTAGAGTAGCCTACTTCATCACCGATGCCCTGGATTTGTAGTTGCTTCTTGCATAATCAGAGTTCTTAAGTCTTTCTAAGTTGTCTTTACACATGTTGTTGTTCTCCTGAATTGTATAACTTGTTCTCTTGGCTCTGCTTAGTTCACTATGCATCTGTCCATAAAAATCATCCCAGGTTTCTCTGAAACTATCTCTTTCATTATTTCTTATGGTACATTGATATTTCACTAAATTATATACCATAATTTGCAATAACATCTCTACTGGGACTGTATCTCAAAGAGATCAAAGAAAGAAGAAAAAGACCCATATGTACAAAGACATTAATAATTTTTGTAGTGGTAAATAATGGGAATCTAACATAACTTTGAGGATGTTTGTATAGATAAGGCATAGGTAGAATGAGAATATCATTCTTCCATGACAATAGAGAGTGCTCACCAGTCAAATAGTTTATATTTTATGTTCTTTTTATTTATGCCTTTTGTTTTTACATTACAATTCTTTCTTTCTTTTTTGTTTAGTTGTACCATTCAGTTTATTTTCATTTACTTTTTTTTTGTGTGGGGGGGGCAATGGGGGTTAAGTGACTTGCCCAGGGTCACACAGCTAGTAAGTGTCAAGTGTCGGAGGCCGGATTTGAACTCAGGTACTCCTGAATCCAGGGCCGGTGCTTTATCCACTGCGCCACCTAGCTGCCCCCTTTTCATTTACTTTTAAAAGAGTTTAATATATAAGGTCAAGAGACCTGGGTTCTATTTCTCATCTTTTGTGTAACCTTGTGAAATGATTGTGACTTTCTGCATCTCAATTTTCTTTTTTTTAATCATAAAAATATTTTATTATTTTCTAGTTACATGTAGAGATAGTTTTCAACATTTGTTTTTATAAGATTTCTAGTTTCAAATCTTCCTCCCTGCCCCCTCTCCAAGACAGCAAGCAATCTGATATAGGTTATATATGTACAATCACAGAATTCGAAATTCATCTAATTGTATCATCAAAACTTCATCCCTTCATTACTACCTAACCTGAGAGACATTGTCAAATAAACAAACAAACAAACAAGCAAACAAACAGGTTTGTCCAGGGTCACACAGCTAGGAAGCATATGAGGCTGGACTTGAACTCAGGTCTTCCTGAATCCAGGCCCAGAGATCTCTCCCCAGATATCTCCTAGATGCCTTTAGAACCCATGTTACATATAAATAAGTAAACACATTCAAAGAGGTAACTTACCTAAGTTGCAAGGAGAAGGGCTAGAATTTGAACTTTGGATATCTGATGTCAGATCTAGGCTTCTCTCCACCATGCATGCTGCCTTTTGCAGTCAACTACATATAACTTATATGATACGTCAAAAAAAGACTTGATCCATCAAATTACACTCTCTGGTCTTCTGAACTTCCATCACAGACAATAAGTATGGGAAAATAAACTCTAGACCAACTCCCATACCATACTTTTTAGATAATGTCATGTCACTCTTTGTCACTTTAAAAAAAAATTTTTGTGGGGCAATGAAGATTTAAGTGACTTGCCCAAGGTCACACAGCTGGTAAGTGTCAAGTGTCTGAAGCTGGATTTGAACTCAGGTCCTCCTGAATCCAAGGCCAGTGCTTTATCCACTGTGCCACCTAGCTGACCCATCTCTTTGTCATTCTTAAAGCATCAGGTTTGTTGTATGGGCATTCTTAGACTTGAAAACTTCCATGGCCCTTCACCAGTCAAAACTATTATGGACACTCATTCTAAACATCTTCTCTCTATCCTGTTATGAATCCCTATTTAGAAGAGAAAGGACAATGTTCCAAGATTCTGTTTCCCTCTTTATTTTTTCAATTGATATGAGAAAGTTCTGTTACCAGGGTACTCATTGATTTGCTCTTAGTCAGACATGTTCGTTCATTGATAAAGTGATTCATTCAACAAATATTAAGTGAACACCTAATATATTCCCTCAATTGTCTAATAGAGGCAACTAGTTAGTGCAGCAGATAAAGAGCTGAACCTGGAAACAGGCAGATATGAATTCAAATTTGATTTCAGCCACTTCCTAACTAGGTGACCCTAAGTAAATCAGTTAATCCCTTTTAATTTCAGTTTTCTCATCTGTATAATGGGAATAATTAACAACAACAACAACAGCAACAACACCCACTTCCCAGGATTGTTTTGGAGATCAAATGAGGATAATATTTTCAAAGTGTTTCACAAATCTTATTGTGCTATATAAATTTTTGTTATTACTATTACTGTTACTACCACCACCACAACTTCTATTACTACTAGGCACCATGGGGAATACAAAGGCAGACATAGGACCTCTGCCTTCAGAGTGCTTATAGTCTAATGTAGAAGAGAATTAAGACATTGACAAAACCAATTATAATACAGAGTAGAATGAGAATGTGAAATAGGAGAGCTATAAAATTCAGTGACAGAAATCCGATATTTCTTCTTCTTCTTCTTCTTCTTCATCATCATCATCACTAGCATTTATATAACACTTTAAGGTTTGAAAAATGCTTTAAAACTGTTATAATGATCCTGTGATAACTTTACAGATGAGAAAAATGAAGCAAACAGAGGTTATGTAACTTGCCCAAGGTAATATAGCTAATAACGGTCTGAGGCAGAAGAATTTGAACTCGGGTCTGCTGGAGTCCAAATTCAACACTGTGGCACCTAGCTGTCCTTTCATAGAAGTAATGGAGTTTGTTCTGGGTCTTGGAGAAATCGTCAAGCACTGGTCAGAAGGAGTTTTGAAGAAGGGGACCCATATAACTTCCCACATTGAAAGTATAGAATGCAAATCCTAAAAAGACAGTGGGTGGATTGGATTACATCAAAAGGATTTTTAAAGCTGCTTGTGAATGAGTTTGGGAAACTATTCTGGGTGAGGGTAGGCATGGCAGAAAAAGACCACCAGTGCTTAATGCTCTCAGATGCTCTGCCTCGTGGCCTGGCATCATGAAAATTGATTCTGTCAGCATTGTAGGAGTAATCTGACCCTTCCCCAAATATCCTGTGAATGCAACCTATTGAAGTAATTTTCATTTTGTGTCTGACATGAATTGAACACAAATAACAACATATCACCAGGGAGGACTCAGTGAGGATTTCATAAAGGGAATGGTCGGTGCGTACAACAGCTTCATTTGGTCTTGTGTCACATCTTACTTTTTCACGGTAAGAACAAATGAGCATCCCAACAAATAGGCTTCCCCCATGGGGGCTACCTTTAACTCGGGAGGCTTTGCTTTAATCAGATCACATGATCCATAATGACATTCTAGCTATTGGTTTAATTGCAACATCCAACTTCTTAGACAATGGTCTCTTTTCCTCCCTTCTGAACCCTCCCTCCCTAATCAGGAATGGATAATTTCACAAAGCAGACAGTATTGTCTTGTGTGATTGTGAGAGAGTGAGTGTGTATATGTGAAAGAAATCTAACTCTGTTCAAGATCTGATTACAAAGAAGAGTGTCATAGTTGATAAGGTTTGGTATTTCTATGGGATTGGGATTTAGGACCGTGAAACTGATCATTAATGAGCCCCTTTTGGCCTCAGATTTAGGGAACCTTTCAGGAACAATAACTGGATGTGTTGGTTTTTGTGAGGACATATTGGTGCGGAGTGTTCTGCCAAGACTGCATAAAATGTGAGATAAAGAGAGCTGAGTCTGTTGAAGGGGAGCTGGATTTCATCGTTCAGTTCTTTCTAGGGTGACGGGGAAAAGAGATCACTCTTCACTGATTAGCCTTATGTGTAGGGGATGAATGAGGCTGGAGATGAAATGACTGGAAAGAATAAAATCATTTCTTCACCCTGCAGCCTAAAAAACCCCAACAACGACAACAAAACCAATGTACCAGCACAGTGCTTGACACATAGTAGGTGTTTAATAAATACTTGTTAATAATCTGACATTTAGCTCAGAAACTCACAAAAAGGGAGGCACTGGTGTCAGGGTTATAGGAGGAAGATTGTAGGGCTTCAATTGTGTCTGAGCTAAACACAAGGTTAAATCAAGATTAGGGTTGGGAACAGAATAGCTGAAGACTGTTGTTCATCATTGGCCCATATTTCAGTTCTTCCAATAAAGGGTTAATAATGTTACTTACTATGAAACATCTGTGGGGAGTGAAATCACAAAGATATTCCCTATAGGCTGAGCAGAAACTTAACAGAATGCCTCAACACATTTTCTCTTCATTTTCTTATCTTCTTTACCTTTATTTATGTTATGGATTTTATCTTTTTGAATCATCTTGATCTAGTTTCTCAAGCCTGCCTGATACATCCTTACTTATCTGTAATAATGTACAATTACATGAACAATTGATCCAATTCCACCCCATCTTCTACAGCAAATTACCACCTCTATTATTCCTACTCTCACTATTTTTCAATGTCTTGTTTATGAGCTGCTTCACTACTACCTACAAATATGCCCAGGCCTCCTCCATCCTCAAAAATTCCTCACTTGATTGGTCCATACTTGCTAACTGTTGTCCTCTATTTTGTCTCCCTTTTATGGCTTGAATGATGAGTTCAGAAGCCATACTGGAAAGAGTTGAGAGTGAGAAGGAAGAAAATGAAACTGAGGGGCAGCTAGGTGGCACAGTAGATAAAGCACCTAGCTAGCTGCCTATATATTTCTTTTCTTTTTGCAGGGCAATGAGGGTTAAGTGACTTGCCCAGGGTCACACAGCTAGTAAGTGTCAAGTGTCTGAGGCTGGATTTGAACTCAGGTCCTCCTGAATCCAGGGCCAGTGCTCTATCCACTGCACCACCTAGCTGCCCCCCACTGCCTATATATTTCTAACTAGATAGGCAAAATTATATTTTGGCCACAGATGAATAGAGTTCTTTGGTTTATTTTTTAAAAACTGTACAAATTTTACAACCATTGATAATAACTCATTTGTGTGAGATAGTTTTCTGCTGTAACTCAAAAAAATGTTATTCTTTATTAGTGGCTGAAAAAGAATTATGAGTAACATCATAATAGATGACAGCATGTTTTTTTGTGGGGGGGGGCAATGGGGGTTAAGTGACTTGCCCAGGGTCACACAGCTACTAAGTGTCAAATGTCTGAGGCTGGATTTCAACTCAGGTACTCCTGAATCCAGGGCTGGTGCTTTATCTACTGTGCCACCTAGCCGCCCCCTGATGACAGCATGTTTTGGGAGATTCTGTGCTGAAAAAATAAGTCCATCCATTACATTAGTAATAACATTGTGGTTATTATTTCAAAAGTTTTAACTAGGAAAATCAATAACAATGTCAATAATTATTTAATAATTATATAGCATATTTATTAGATATAATTACATTATAGCTATTCTAATAATATAATAATTATTAATGCTGCTAATTATTATTAATTCTTAAACAATGACATTACTATTAAATATTTGTTACCTTATTATACTTTAAAGATTTTTCTGTATATTGTCATACAAAGTTTAATAATTCTTAATGTTCTTTGAATAAAATTCAAGGTGTTTATTATTTGAATAGATAGCCATTAATATTCATGGGGTGCTATGATTATTTTTCTTTTGTTGTTTTTTTTTTAAGGTGAGTGTTACAACAGTATAGAAATAACTGCTTGGAGGTCTTAGACATTAATAGCAACAGTACTTGTCAGAGAGCAAAGCTATCAAAGCATTAGGCATGTGATAGTTGTTTGGTAGGAGGAAGATAACACAAAAAAGAGAAATACTGACAACAGAGAAAGTAATACCATAAAGATTCATAAACTTTGGGTGGGGAGAGAAGAAAATTCTCTAAGCCCCAGAATATGACTAGGTGATGTAAAGATGTAGTAGTTGAAAATATAAACAAATACAAATGTTATTTTTGTTCCCAGTTTCTACCTGGGTGCACAGAATTACCGTGGTCAAACATGAAAATATCTTAAGGGAGGGGACAGATCACAGGCACAATATTTATTTATTTATTTGGTTTTTTGTTTATCTATTTATCTATCTATCTATTTGTTTGTTTGTTTTTTAATATTATTGATTTTTGATAAGTTGTAGTATTTCCAGTGTGGTCTATAGAGGCAATATAAAGGGAAATGTACTGAGTGAGCCTTGTACTTGCAATTTTAATTCCTTAAAACACACTTGAAACAAATAGCTATTATTGTCATCCCTATTTTACAGTTAAGGAAACTGAGGCAAACAGAGGTTAAGTGACTTACACAGGGTCACATAGCTACTAACTGAGGGCAGATTTGAACCATGGTTCTACTTACTCAGGACCCAGTGCTTTGTGCACTATGGTGCCACTTAGCTGTCTAGGAACTCAAGCCCAAAGAGATTCAATGACTGTCCCTAGATCACATAGTCAGGATTCAAATCAAGGCCCTCTTAATTATAAATTCTGTGCCATTTCCATTGTACCACAAAAGAGCAGCAATAACTAGGGCTGTGAGGAAAACACACAGGAAAACACTTGATGGAAACCAAGGGTTCTAAGAGGCAGAGGCAGAGGTGAGAAGGGAGGAGGGAGTCCTTGTCAGATTACAGGCATGGAAGGCAACCTGCACAAAAAAACAGTAAATGAGAGATTGGATGCCATATTTGGGGATATAGCCAGTGTAACACTGATAACCCAGGCTGCCTGTGTTAGTGTACACTGCACATATTTATAAATGCATATTACATGTGTTCACATGTTATTTTGTTGTTGAGATCTTTCAATTGAGTCTGACTCTCCATGATCCCATTTGGGGTTTTCTTGGCAGAAATAATGGAGTAGTTTGCATTTTCTTCTCTAGCTCATTTTACATATGAGGAAACTGAGACAAACAGGGTTAGGTGACTTGCCCAGTGTAACACAGTTAGTAAGTATCTGAGGCCAGATTTGAACTCATGAGGATGAGTCTTCCCGATTCCAAACCCAGGGCTCTATACACTGCACCACCTAACTGCTGCTATCACACATTATATTCCATTCCTTTTCTTGGGCCCCAAAAGGGCCCAAATGCCAAACACCAGGAGATGAAACTTTCAGTAAGATCTTGAAAATCTTTCAACAATTCTGTATCTCTCCTTTATTCCTGTCTCATTCTACTTTGGTTCATTATTTTATATTGTAAATTCCTTAAAGTTAGGGATTGTGTCCTTTTTCATGTCTGACTCCAGAAGGTGCTTAATAATTGCTTATTGAAGACTTTCATTGAACTGAACTTTGTAAAGACTAAGCAAACATTTTCGTCCTTCTCACCCCCACTACCCACTTTACCCAGTCCCACTTTGAAGTGGGACAGTTTAAACTGTGGACAGTGTTGTTGTTGCTTTTGTTTGTCCTTCATTCTCAAAGAAGACCATAACATTGTTGTAATGTCGTGAGTTTCACTGCATTGGATTTAAGTTAGGAAGGGCTGTGCAATGTCACCAAATTCGCTCTCTCCTCCAAAGTCATCTGGGTCCAGTGACAAGATATACATCAGGGCTACTGGAGATGGCCCTTGATGGTTAAGGCAATTGGGGTTAAATGACTTGCCCAGGGTCACACAGCTAGTAAGCATCTGAGGTAAGATTTTAACTCAGGTCTTCTTGACTCCAGGGCCAGTACTCTATCCACCTAGCTGTTCCAGTATGGACAGGGAGGGAATGAGAAATACGCAATACATGTACTGAACTTGCCTATCCTTTTGTATAGAGGCCCACTTGAGAACGAAGAAAGGATTTGTTTTCCATTTTCACAGGTGCTATGTGGATATTTGGAAATGGGCATACTTATACATAAATGATCACTTTTCTGAAAATTGGCCATAGCATTTGTAGAGGGGGTGTTGTCGGTATCACTGTAGGTTCCCCGCGTAGAACAGGAGCATGGCTTTTCCCCCCACGTTGGCTTCTCCATTGCTCCTTTCTCGTTGATACATAATTAATTGTATCCGGAGTATGGAATATGAAAAATTTTCCTGCCTCAAAATGTATGGGTTTCCTTTCTCATAGCCCTGTTTCTGGCCAACATAAATGCCAGGTAAGAGGCATAGCATGGTTTGGTAGAGGCGTTCTGGTTTTTTTTTTGGGGGGGGGGTTTGCAGAGCAATGAGGGTTAAGTGACTTGCCCAGGGCCACACAGATAGTGTCAAGTGTCTGAGATTGGATTTGAACTCAAGTTCCCCTGAATCCAGGGCTGGTGATTTAACCATTGTGCCACCTAGCTGCCCCTGATGCATTCTGTTTTGTTCTCAGGATATTGTCTGCCATTTCAGTTGTTCTCCTAGTGGATCCATGTGGGTATGTGCAATGCCTGCCTCTGATTTTGCTTTGATGAAAAACTTGTGTGTCTGTATAAGGAAATAAACACGTTATTATGTGCTGGGCAGTTTACCAATATCTCATTTGAGCCTCCCAACAACCTACAGAGGTAGGTACTATTATTATCCCCATTTTACAAATGAGGAAATGGAAGCCCATGAGGTTATATGTTTTGCCCAGGTCATACAGCTACTAAGCATCTGAGGCTGGATTTGAACTCGTTTTGTGACTACAGGTCTAGTGCTCTATCCACCGCACCATCTCCTCACTTGCCATGAAGCATCATAACAATTGATCCTTTGTCATTTCCATGGAGGCCCGGCCTTGAGTTCTATTTCCTTTAATATCTCCTTCCTCCTGGCTAATAAAGATTCAATTCAACAAGGAATTAGTAAGTGCCTTGTATCTTGGCAAAGCAGCCTCTTCCCCAAATGGGGTAATCTTATATAGAATACATAGACTACGGTCTTTTGGTTTCTCTCCTTTTCTAGGTCATTTCTGTGTTGGTGGTGTGGTGTTATGTGTGTATGTGTTTGTGTGCATGTATATGTGTTTATGTATCCATATATGCATATGTATGTGTTTGTAATGTATATTTATATTGTACATATGGTGATATGTGTATATATGTGTTTATGCATGTATATATGAATCTGTATATACATGCATTTGTGTGTATATTTATATTGTACAAATGTTAATATGTATATGTATGTATGTGTATGAAGCAATGCAAGCTATAGTAATGTCGTGTTGGGGGGATGGGGAGAAGATGATGCAAACCCTCTGACAGTTCGTTTTCCTCCTGTTTCTTGCTTTGCTTGCTTGCTTTAGGCAGGAGGTAGTGGTGCTGGTAGTTGTGGTGGTGATTTGGCTTCCTGGTGGTCACCCTTTCCCTCTTCCCTCTAGGCCAATATACAAGCTAATATACAGCATATTACTGAATGCCTTAAGAAGCTGTCCCCAGACTACATTTCTAAGCTATTGGCACCTAATTATTTCATACGTCCTACCTTCCAGCCAGGCTTGTCTCCTTACTAAGTGTCTCCCATGCCTGGAATACATGTCTATTGGCTTGTCTGCTCACCTCTTTCTACTTGAACCTGGACTCTTAACACAGGGGCTATTTTGTGTCAAGGAACCAGCTTCCATACCCAAACAATGTCCAAATCATTCTCTTTGCTCCTATTCCACCTTCCCTTTATATTGCATCTCTCCTCATTAGAATCTGAGCTCCTCAAAGGTAGGGATTGTCTTTTATTTATATCCCTAGCACTTAGCACAATGCTTGGTTCATGGTCAACATTTATTAAATGTTCTATCATTCCCTGATCATTTATAGCTGAAATTTTCAAGACCTCAGAGCTTACCTAGAGCAGGGCTTTAAGAACCAGGTTAAGAACTAGGAGTCACAGATTCCTTCGGGTTTAGATTTCAGGCAATCCATGAACTAGGATAAGAAAAAAAATATCACTTTATGCAATGTGTCTTAAGCATTTAAAAACATTATTCTTAGAAGCAGACTGCCAAAGGGATCCATGACATTAAAAAGCTTAAGGATCGGGGCAGCTAGGTGGTGCAGTGGATAGAGCACCGGCCCTGGAGTCAGGAGGACCTGAGTTCAAATCCTGCCTCAGACATTTGACACTTACTAGCTGTGTGACCTTGGGCAAGTCACTTAACCCCAACTGCCTCATCAAAAAAAAATAGTATTAAAAAAAAGCTTAAGGACTCCTGGTCCAGACCACCCTCCTACTCATAAAGTGAGGAGCAGATGTCCAGAGGTTAAGTGAGTGTCCTGCCTAATGTTACTCACCTGGTAAGTGGGAGAGTCAGGAGCTGAACCCTCTGACTCCAAATCTGAATCTAAACTCTTTACAGTGGATGGTTCTTCTAAGATAGGAAAACTGTAACCCACATTGGAACTACTTCTCTGCATGAGTCTCTTGAATCTACTTCTAATTTTTAATATGTACACTCATATCAGTATTGTCTATTTCTCTAAGAATGTAATTCCCACATGAGTCACTGTATCCATATGATCCCCTTTTTTTACAGTGTGCAGCATATAAACAGTGATGGTTAATAAACACCTTTTGATGATGCTTCAAAGATTTCAATTTCAATTTCAATTCAATTTCAAAGATACCATTTGAAGGCTTGAAATGGTGCCCTTAAATATTAGGTTTATGAAATATGTTACCTAAATTTGGTTTGGTCCCTTGTGTCTGGTGGGAAATTAAATATGTATTCCTTGGAATGTATAGCCATAAATTTTTTTTTAAATCTAATATTTGAAGGTTAAAAAAATAGTTCAGAGTACAAGTTATCACTGGCAGGGTAAAACAAAACCATTCAAATGAATAATATAACATCATCTTAAGCTTTGCTAAAATTGGCTTCTGTTCAGCAACATGCTTACCTGTGACAGACATTGCCTGCAGCATTGGCTCAAACTCTTATTCTTGAATACCTAAGGCAGCCTTGAATGAGAAACATATAGAGAACACCCTGTTCCAAAAGGTATCTCTGTCCTCCCATTCCTATCTCTTCTTTAGTTAGTCTCTCTTCTTTAATCAATCAGTCAAGAAGTGTTTATTAAAGCCTACTAGGTTCTAGGCACTGTGCTAAGCCAATGAAGATACAAAGAAATACATGACAGTCCCTGCCTTAAGAATCTAATAATCTTTTTCTTGGGGGGGGTGGCAATGAGGGTTAAATGACTTTCCCAGGGTCACACAGCTAGTAAGTGTTAAGTGTCTGAGGCTGGATTTGAACTCAGGTCCTCCTGAATCCAGGGCTGATGCTTTATCCACTGTGCCACCTAGCTGCCCCTTCTAATAATCTTTATTATTTGTCATATGGTATAAAAATTGGGGTTGATCCCCTTGTCTTTTAGGATTCACATATAAAGCTAGACTTCTTATCACCTTCATTAGAATGTAACCTTTCTGAAGACCTTGTATCCCCAGTACTTAGCACAATGTCTGGCACTTAATAAATACTTGTTGATTGATCAATCAATTGAGGCCCAGTTTAGAGGACTGGATCTTATCCGATTCAGAAAACTACCAAGCCTTCCCAGGCTACAACTTTGGCACATTACAGACTCGTTGTACAAATTGTTGTTCAGTTATTTCAGTTATGTCCAACTCTTTGTGACCCTCTTGTGGGGTTCTCTTAACAAAAGTACTGGATTGGTTTGCTATTTCCTTCTCCAGCTTATTTTATAGATGATGTAAGGGTCAAATTTAGTATGGGGAGAGTTAATTGGGTGGCTCACCGTAATATTGGGGTAAGAAAGGAGATTGACAGCCTCTTTTCAAGAAACAAAACAGTGTTTATTAATGGGAACAAATTTAAAATACAAGTGAGGTTAATAGAGCTAGGGACAATGAGAAAGGGAACAGGGGAAGGAAAAAATATGGTAAAAAGGCCCCAGACATCCCAAACCTGCCTCCAGACCAGCTAGCTCCAAAGAGCTAGCCTCACCTCAACAACACAAACTCACCACCACTCAGAATCTGCAGTTCCAAAGAGAACCAGCTGCACAGCGTCCCGTGGCCCAGTCCAAAGGTCCACCCCACCAGTGTCTCTCTCCTTTTCTCTCGTGCACCCGAGTGAGAGCTCTCCTCTCTCTGCTTCCTCCCCAAAACCCCCGCGAAACCAGAAAACAGGGCTGTCCACACACATAGCCCTAAGCCAATTGGCTGGCAGCCCTGATTGACAGAACTAACAGGTGACTCTACAGATACAAGCTGGCCACATTCCAGATGCTGAAGACCATGTGACTTGTCCTTACTAGGCTTCTTGTCATGGCGGGGCTTCTCTACAGTATCTCTCTAGCAGTGGGTGGTATTCCAATTCTCACAATGAGGAATTGAGACAAACAGGATTAAGTGACTTGCTCAAAGTCACACAGCTAGAAAGTGTCTGAGGCCATATTTGTACTCAGGAAGATGAGCCTTCCTGATTCCAGACCCAATATCCTATCCACTGTGCTACCTGCCTGCTCCATTACAGACTTGTCATTTCGTTGTTTTAATCTGTACTCCTAAAGGAGCCTTTGCTGTTGATGTTCAAAGTTTTTTTTTTAATCTTACAAATACATCTATGCTAATTTAGTCATTTAACTTCAATCAATGCCATCCTTTCTTCCTTTTCTCACATGAAGAAAATGTTGGAATATGGAATCAAGACAATACACACTCAAATGGAAGAAGGATTTCCTATAGTGATGAGGTCCTCTAGATGCACTTGTTTACAGATGTCATTGTAGAGTCTCCTAAATGAGAGTCACAACCACTCATAAGTGTTCAGCCTAACAATCCCCACAAGAAAAACCAAAGGGATAAATAAAGACTATTATCCACATTATTATATGCGGTTGGTCAGACAGTCAATTGAATTGGTCCATTGGTACGTATCACTTGGATAGGCATAGTAAAAGAATATTGAATTGGACTCTGGAGTAAATATGAGGTAGACAGTAGACAGGATTGCATGTGGAAAATTGTTCTGTGCTTTCAACAACCTAAAATTTCTCCGTGAAACAAAATCCCATCTTTTTTTTTTCTTTAGTGAGGCAATTGGGATTAAGTGACTTGCCCAGGGTCACACAGCTAGTAAGTGTTAAGTGTCTGAGGCCAGATTTGAACTCAGGTACTCCTGACTCCAGGGCCGGTGCTCTATCCACTGTGCCACCTAGCTGCCCCTAAAATCCCATCTTTTAAAAATCAATATTGCTTATATTACTATGTTCTTGAAAATCATAAAATATTCTCTGAAAGAGCCAAAACTGAGAGTCATTCAATAGACAACAAAGAGACATATGGAAGACATAAATAAATTCTATTGTGCTAATAATGGAAAATGGAGTTTAAGAAGTAGTAGAAAAGATACCATCAAAGTAATATTATCTGCATTAAAAATGTGCCAATCATTTAGCAAAAACAAACAGAGGCTTCTGAAGGAACTCACCATCCATAAAGACACATTGACTTTGTGTTGAGTTCTTCTTCCTTACGGTGGCCAATCCTGTTTTTCATTTGATATTAATAATCCATGGGCCATTGAAAAAAATCATCTCTGTTGTTTCATTGTTAGTACCCTTCTGGTCTACTCCATCAATTTGCATTCACATTCAAAGGTTAAGACCTCAGAAGAGATGATGACTTTCAGATTCTGGAGGCAACCCTACAGTTGACTATTCCTATTATTATTACATCCCATGAGCCCCCACTGCTAAGCATGCTAGTACCCTTTAGAAAAGACATTTACTAAGATTATAAAGAGTTGTCACAAAACATTCCCCATCCAGAAACCTAAAGAAATCTACCACCATTAAATATAATGTCCATGGGAAGAGTCGGTTCAGAGTGAGTGTAAAATGATAGTGAGGCATAGGACATAGGTGTTACAAATGGTAACCAAAAATATTTGTACTGCAGGCTTGAAAGTCTTTTTTCTTTTCATAGAGTCCTCACACATCTCTCCTCAGTTTCAGTTACTTTGACAGGTACACCTTTCTGATGGGCTCATAGGATCTTCTTTGTTATTAAGGTTCATGGAACCTAAAAAGCTGTGTCCTCCCTCAAGTGACTGTCTCTCTGCATCTGTGTCTGTATTTCAGCATACGTCTTTGTTCCTGGTTAAATGCAGCGTCTACTGATCCTTTGAAGACATGGCCTATGTTGGGAGTCAGGGAGGAGAAAGGAGAGAAAATTCCTTCTTCCTCCTTGTTGTCTTCTGGTATAGGCAAAGTGCTCTGCTTCCACAAAGTACTGTTTTATTTGGTGGGGCAATGAGGGTTAAGTGACTTGCCCAAGGTCACACAGCTAGTAAATGTCAAGTGTCTTAAGATTGGATTTCAACTCAGGTCCTCCTGAATCCAGGGCCAGTGCTTTATCCACTGCACCACCCAGCTGCCCCCTCCACAAAGTACTTTTGAGCTTTGATGCCTCAATTCTCAAGCATCCTGGATGCTTGGTTAGCCTGTTTTCTCAACCAGTCCTGATGTTCCCTTCTTGATGAACCTTATAAAGGGATCAGAGGGGGTAGATGCAGCTTGTTTACACATTAAATCCTCATCATATGTGACCACATTCTGTGATTACATCAGCTGAATTGGGGAGGAAAACTCTCTCCCTTACACATCTATCAAGGAATTTTGTATAATCTTAATATATGCATGGGAAACACCTCATTAGATGAGAGCGCTTAAGGCTGTGTCTTGCTTTACTGAATCAGAAATGCTTTAGTAGTTAACAAATAGTAAGCACACTTAAAGCCTCTGCACATTTCGGTCAATTGTGTAACTCTAAAAAATTGTGTAAACTATATGAACTATGGTCTACTACTGAATACCATTTGTAAAAGCCTGTCTGTTCATTTAAAAATATTTTTCCATTCAGGATGCCCTGAGTGTATGCATAAGTTATTCTCATAAAGATTTTATGAAAGTAAGAAAGCTGGCATATGGGCAAAGAGTTATTGGCATTCTCATAGCTGCTTTTCTTTGGTAGGAGTAACATCTGTAATTTTTCTACTTGTTCCATATTTACTTCTCTTAAAGACATCACTGAACTACCTTAAAACTAGACACATTATGTAAAGGACCTCCTATAGTATAAGTATAATCAGAAAGAAAGTAGACTGGTCTTGTAATGGAAAAAAAAAACACACATGGGTGGCTTGATGCTTCACTGGAATCCACAAAATATTAAAAGAGCCAGAACCAAAGCTGTGGAGGGAGATGTTCTATGGAGTATTTACAGAAAGGCAAGCCAAGAATTAATGCCAATGGAATCATAGATCTTTCAAAATATTAAAGTATGTCATTCTAGTAGGTAGGCTTACTTTACAATTATCTGAAGTTAGGACAATCTGAGGGTACATATGATAACCTATATCTATATCTTTAGAGACACACTTATATATGTATGTATATATATATATATGTTTGTGTGTATAAATATAGATACACATATTTATAGTATATACCTATACATTTGGAAGAGTGTTCATGGGAAGTGTTCATGGGAATTTCTAAATGAAAACTGAAAAAAGACCTGACAGAAATCTCAAAGTGCTAAAACCCAGAATTCTGCAAAAAGGTCTTCTCAACCTTTCTGATTTCTTCTCCATTACTGATATTCATAGGAAACACACTCCAAGTACAAGTCAAAGCAGGATTTCTCCCAGTGCCAGAATCACAAGTTCAAGCTAGTTCCTAGCAGTTGGACTGGGTTTCTTTTTGCCTGTAGCATAGTTTTGCCAACAAGGGCACCAAACTATCCTAGTGAAGATAATGCCAATGTGCTGGGGCCTTTGGGCTCAAGGACCCCCAGGATGATCATGGGGGTCACAGTCATGATCCTCCCAGTCATCTGAATCAGGTTGAGACAACTCCATGCTGTCACTAGAATTAGGAATAACTTGGTTATTGAGTTTGAGAATAGGGATTGAGTTATGGGCAGGTTGGAGAGAGGGAGAGAGAAAACCAGTATGTTTCATAGATGGATCAAGGGGGAGGCAGGAAAACAACTAGTTTTTGTCAAGAAAGTTATACAGATAAGATGCAGAATACATAGATGTAGCAGTAGTGGAAAAATGGTCCATAGGACTAATCATGTCAAGCTCTAACACGTTATTCTTGAGAAACTCTATTTTAGGTAATAGCATCCAAGGGTACCAGATGTGCCATTGAAAACCTTTGGGGTCTTTGGCTGGCTGAAAGCTCAGCACTTAGTGCTAATATCTGTTGTTCTCTGGCACCCTAGACCAGGGAAGACAGAAGTGACTCTTTTGATATTTGTAAATAAGGTAGCAAACAATTCCACTCATAGAAACTGTGCAAATCCTTAACTATGGCGGTGGGTGGGGGGAACATTTTCTCATGGCCACATTACAATGTTATGCTAAACTGTGTTGTTTTCTTCACCTTTGCCAGAGCCTTTATCAGCCTACACACTGAGCAGCCTTTGGGGGGGATGCTTTTGTTTGTAAATCATTGGCTCAACTTGCACCGAAGGGTGAAGTTTCTATGGATTAAAAACAACCACCAGAAACAAGAAAAAAAAATTACGTATGGCCTCTTTCCTTGGGAAGGTATTTTTCGGTGAACTGGTCTGTAAGATGGCAATTCCAAACAATCTCACAATTAATTCCTGAGCGATGAAGTCCAATTAGAACAAATGCTTCCTTTCTAGTTTAATTAGAGATGGGTAAGCGCCTTTGAACTAATTTGTATAAAATATGTGCTCATTAAAGGAGACCTGGATCTGGTTCAGCTTGTTAGAAATGTCATGAAAAAGGAACTTTCTCACACAGTCGCCCAGTCCTCTTAACCCTTTAAATGCCTATCCTGAACATATTAACTGTAAAGATTATAAGTAGTACATTTGCCAAAGCAGATGAGAGGGGAAAGTGAGGCAGCTTAATGGATATAACATCGGATTTGGAGTAAGGAGGACATTAATTCCAATCCTGTCTTAGACACTTACTAGCTATGTGAGCCCTGGCAAGACATTTAACCTCTCACAGTGCTTCAGTTTCCTCATCTGTAAAATGGGGGTAATATTAGCACCTACCTAATAGTGCTGTTTTGAGAGTCAAATGAGATAATATGCTTCCCAAACTTTAGAGAGCTATATAAATGTGAACTGTTATTACTCTTTCTGATTAGAAACAAGCAAATTTATTGTAAAAGGATGATGGAGATAATATCTACTTGCTGGCACCACCCCCCTCTCATTTTCCTGGGAAATTGTCCTACCTTAGTATTAGTGGAAGGAAAAGGTCAGATGTGACTCATTAACCCTTCCTCCCAGACCAAGGGAGGGTGTTGCTAACATGATAAGATAGTGACTCTGGGTTGAGCATGCCAGCATGAGCATTAATGCATCAAAATGGGAAATTGTGGTGTGGACACCAAAATGCACAAAGAAGGATAGCCATATGCCCGAGTGTGGAGTACCACAAAACTAGTGAGACATACACAAACTCCCTTCAACTATATAGTATTGATCTTTGATGGGTGTAGAATAGTATGGTGGTGCTAGAGAGGAGCCTAGGAATGGCTTTCCCATCTAGAGTGGAATGTAGATCCATCATCCCACTCTATAATGGGTTTATTGCATACCCTTTGGGATTGCCCCCACTTTGAATATCATTGCCCTTGGCTATGTAAAACAATAGCCTAGCACTGCTTCCTCCTACCTCTGATTTTCACTTGTTGCCTTCTCCTAGTCTACAGCTCTATAGACCCCTTCTTCCCACTATCTTCTGCCATGAAAGCTTCTATTCACAGACATTAACTTTGGGAAAATACAAGACCACACTAGATATCAGATACTCAGTATACTCCAGGTGAAGTTTTTCTTTATTCTCTGAAGTACCTCTCCCTCTTCAAATTATCCAATATTTACTTGTATCCCCCACACTGACCCCAAATGTGAATGTACATTCCCTGACCTCAGGCATTATTTTTCATCAAGTTTTTGTATCCTCAGTACATAGCACAATGCCTGACACATTGTGCTTAATAACGAAGATACCAGTCATTCAATTTCTGTATTGATTTCTGTTGAATTCAATGGCTCATTGATAATAGTTAAAACAATCAATAGGCAATCACTTTTCTCTGGACCATCAATCCAGAAAAGCAACTGAAGGAACTTCTTGAAATGCTCTACATAAATATAATTCTTTGTTTTTTACTCTAGCCTTGATCTCTTTGCAAAAGAACTAGATATCAATTGGCTGGCACTGCATAATACAGCTATTTTGTGGGACTTGAACAAAGTCTCCTTCCACTTCCAGTACTGCCAGATGCATTACCTACAATGGCCAAGTCCAACCATAGCTTCTGTGCAGATAATAAGTCTTTCCTGGTCCTCCCAGCTGCTAATGCCTTTCTTTTTCCACATTACCTCTATATATCTTGTACATACTTGAATATTTTCATGTTGCTTCCCTATATTAGAAAGTATGCTCCACCAGAGCAGGGACTATGGATTTAAAAAATATATATATATTTTCTTTTTAAAAAATTTCCTTACAACCTCAGAACTTAATCTAGTGTTTGGCATATAATAAAGACTCAAGATGTTTGTTTGACTATTGACTGAATTCTCTTTCCGTACTCTATATGTATCATTATCTTCCACTAGTTATTGGAATGATGCTCTGGCTTGACTTTGAATTACATACCCCGAATCCTTTCCCAACCCTGCTAGCTATTGATGGGCAGGAAGAAAATACTGTTTAGCAGATCCTTAACTCACATAGGTGATAGAGTCACCTTTTATTACCAAGTAGGAAGGTGGGAGTCTGGTCTGAGGAGAGGAATTGGGATATATGAATAATATGCATGCCACAGAATTTATAGAGTCTTTTCATCCCATATCTCCCATCAAAACATAGGCTATAGGTATTGGGAGACGGTATGGGGGTAGGGATGTTGTCAAGCTCATCTTCATTTCTGTAGCTGATTGTGAAAGGGATTTTCCAATAGATTGTAAACTTGAGGGAAGGGGCTGTTTTTTTAACCTCTTTTTGTATCCCTACATTGTAGGCAAATAATAAGCGTTTATTGATTGATTGACTTGGTATGCCACATTGGCACATTAGCAGAGGGCGGCTGTGAAAATTTCAAGCAGCCTCCATCAAAAATGCTTTTTTGGAAGATAGACTTTGTCAGATAAAAATCACCTACTCCCTAACTCTATGTATCTTTATGCCTGATCCCCTATTCAAGTGCACTAGTTTTGGGGGGCAGCTAGATGGTACAGTAGATAAAGCACGTGCCCTGGATTCAGGAGGACCTGAGTTCAAATCTGGCCTCAGACACTTGACACTTACTAGCTGTGTGACCCTGGGCAAGTCACTTAACCCTCATTGTCCTGACAAAAAAAAAAAGCATCGCATGTACTAGTTTTCACCACTTGTCTTAGTCTATTGCCTTTTGGTACTCTGGTACCAATGCTCTGTCTCCTGTCTGGTCTCTGCCTCAAGTGTCTCCCCAATCCTGTCCATCCTCCATTCAGCTATCAAATTGATCTTCCTAAAATGAAAGTCTGACCACATCATCCCTCCCCAATTTAATAAGTTCCAGTATTACAAATAAAATCCTCTCTAGATATATGTGTGTATATGTATGTATAGATAGATATACACACATACACACATGTTTCTGTATATGTATATATACATGTATCTATATATTCACACACATATATGTATATGTGTGGGTATATTATGTATATATATGTATATATACATGTGTGTGTATATATATATGTATATATACACACACACACATATATATATATATATATATATATACACACACACACACACACACACATACCTGATTTTTAAAGTCTTTCATAAGGTATCCCCTTCCTACCTTTCCAATCTTCTTACACCCTACTCTCCCTTAGTTTTCTAAGCCAGTGACAGCACCCTCCTTGCTTACTCATATATGACATTTCATCTCCTAAATCTAGATATTTTCATTGACTCTTCCCCACACTGTAACTCTTGCTAGCTTCCCTGACTTTTTCCAAGTCTCAGTTAAAGTCCTATGTTCCATAGGAAGTCTTTTCCAATTCCCCTAAATTCTAGTGTCTTCCCTCTGTTGGTTATTTCCAATTTGTCCTGTAAATATCTTGTTTGTATATAGCTGTTTATATGTTGGCTCCTTCATTAGACTGGATACTACTTGAAAGCAAGGACTATTTTTTGCCTTTCTTTATATCCCCTGCACTTAACACAGTGCCTGGACCATAGTAGGTGCTTAATGAATGCTCTTGACTTGTGGTTGTAAGTTTGCCTTCTCCCTTTTCTTGACCTCAAGTCTGTCTAATTACCCTGTTGGCTCTTTCCTAGAGGAATACAATAGAGGAGACCTAGATAATTAAGGAACTCCAAGGTGTATTAGTATTTGCACATAGACTCAAATGGATAAATGAGTCCAATGCCACAGGATCCTCTTAGACAAAAAGACTCAGCCAAAGTATGGACCTGTCACTAGAATGTTCTTCATGCCCACTTTGTGAAGATCAATCACTAATAAAAAAATGTGCCTCTAGAAAACAGGACTTTTGTCATATCTGTCTTTGTATCTGCCCTGCCCAGCAAAATGTCTTGTTCATTGATGTTGGTTACTGGTGTTTAATCAATGTAAATTTGTTCTTATTTGTGGCTGTCACTGCGTCTATCCACACAGACTCCACATGGCCAAGGATACAAAATTATGTGAAATGCAAAATTGCCTGGGGAAGATTTTGCCAATTAGCATTCAAAGGGCAATTGGTGGGGAAGGAGCAATGGATTGGGACTTCATGGACTCTGTGGCTTACTAGTTGTGTGAGCTTGAGAAGGTTGCTTCCCCTCTTAGGATCTCAAATTTTTTCATTTGAAAAATGAAGGAGGGGCAGATAGGTGGTGCAATGGATAGAGCACCAGCCCTGGAGTCAGGAGTACCTGAGTTCAAATCTGGCCTCAGACACTTAACACTTACTAGCTGTGTGACCCTGGGCAAGTCACTTAACCCCCATTGCCTCACTAAAAAGAAAAAAAAATGAAGGGATTGGACAGGATGATCTCTGAGGTCCTTCCTACCTTTTTTACAGACTATGAAGACAATTTTAGGCAGTGGTTTGTTGGTAATTGTTTAAAAATCAGTTCTTTGAAAAAAATGTGCTCACAAGATACCTTTAAGTTTAATCTGTCTTGTAACATTTCCTCCATTACTTTTTTTTTTTTTTTTTTTTTTTAGTGAGGCAATTGGGGTTAAGTGACTTGCCCAGGGTCACACAGCTAGTAAGTGTTAAGTGTCTGAGGCCGGATTTGAACTCAGGTACTCCTGACTCTAGGGCCGGTGCTCTATCCACTGCGCCACCTAGCTCCCCCTCCTCCATTACTTTTTATACTTTAAATCTAGGATGGAAGATAATGACCTTATCTGCTTTACTTAGCCTTAGATATGGCTCAGCTTCATTGCCATTTCAAGCTGGAAAGCTCCTTGGGAATTTCTAACCCTGAATCAGATAGTTGTCTGGAACAAAGGAGAGCAATTCAGATCTAAACATAGCACTCTGACCATTAGTTGAATTCAGGGGTTTAAAGCTTCAATAATAACAAAAGAGGTAGCAACTTGACCTTGTGGGAAATAGGCTCTAATTGTTCTACACTAAAGAGGGAAGCTAAGATCAGTAGTATGTGCCTTGATGAGATGAAGTCCAGAAACTGGCTCAGCAATGAGACCAGGAAAGCACTATATAGGAGAGATCACATGAAACTAACAGGAAGCAACTCCTAGTGGAGACTACATGAATGTTCAAGCTCTGCATCATATCTTTCTTTGCATCTATACTGTCTAGCATAATACTTTGCACATTAATGTTACTTAACATGGTTTAATCAACATTGATTCTCTACTTTTACAACCTGGCTACATGTATTCTCTATAATTGTTTCCTTTCCTATGTTCACCCTGGAAACTATTCCCCAAACAAATGACTTCTACATATATTCCCTAGCCACAAATATTCCCTAGATATATTTACTATTTTGCTAATGGTGTGCATATATATGTGTATAATATAAATATTATCATAAAAAGGGAAATGAGCCAATAATATCTGATGAGCTTGTGCATACTCTCCCTTTACTCCCCTGAGATCATGGAAGTATGACACAAAACCACAGAATGAATCAAAAGAGAAATAAAACTAACAAAAGAAGAAATGAGGATTAAATTTGTCACAATACACACATGTGTATATGTATGTGTGTGTGTTGTGACAAATTCAGTCCTCATTTCTTCCTTTGTTATATATATATATATATATATATATATATATATATATATATGTGTGTGAATATATATTTACAAAAAAATTATCAAGCATTCATTTTTTCTCCCTTCTACATCCCCCATCCTCCCACACCCCTGCCCCCAATATAAAACTTTTGTTTTTCACTATTAGTATAGTCAAACAAAACAAATCCTAACATTGGCCACATCCAAAACTGTGTTTCTCATTATGCATATTAATTCATCATCTGTTTGTCATGAGGTGGTCCACATTTTTCATCATCAGTGCTCTGGCATCATTGATCATTGCAATGATCAGAGTTTTAAAGTCTTTCAGAGTTATTAACTTCTTTTCACAATATTGATGTTATAATATAAAACATTTTCTTGATTTTGCTTACTTGCATATTTGTGTGAAAATATGACTCAGGTTTATGGGACAAATGTTGTATTGGTACCTTTCATATTATCCTATTTTATATTATCATAGATTTAGAGCTAGCAGGGCCATCAGAGGACATTTGATTCAATATCCTCATTTTACAAATGAGGCAAAAGACCTGTAAAGTTTAAGGAATTTGTTCAAGTTCTCACACATGGGAGATGTCAGATTTTGACTTCAAATTCATTACTCTTTCCATTGTATCACACTGTGTAAATGCCTTTGGATTACATTCATAAGATGTAGATCTATCACTCAAAGGGACCTCAGAGGCCACCAAGTCCAAACCTTTCATTTTAAAGGTGAGGCAACTAAGGTCTACGGAGGGTAAATGATTTCCTGAAAGTCACAAAAATAAGAAGCATTACATGGAGGAAAGACTGTGACTCTCCCGTGCTCCCTACAAATCTGTCCAGATATCTCCAAAAATAATGCCATGAGACAACTCCTGGAGCAGCATAACCCACAAAAGAACAGAGTTAGACTTTTTCCAGCCAAAGATGGCTTAATTAGGTGACTGGGATCATCTGCTGTTTGAGGTTTGAGAGAAGCTCAGTGGGCCACACAGATCCAGTCCCAGGCAGGCTGCACCTTCAGAGGCTTGGAATCTTTAGCAGCTTCTTTGGAAACTCAGCTCACAGACCCATGAGAGGGTTCAGTGGTTGGCTAGGGGGAAAATGGCTGCAGTCTCTGCTGAGCTAAGGCAACTCGACCATATTCTGAATCAGTAAGCAGATTTGAGTGGCAACAGCCCAGTAGGGCAGGGGCACAGGCATGTCAAGCTTCTGACCATAGAGAATCAGATTTCAATTAGACTTCTGCTGCCAGGTTAAAGAGAAAGCAGGCAGTGGTTACTTACAGACCAGGTGGGCTGAGAACAAGCATAATCACACTCCCTGGGATCCCCTGTTGCTTGGGTCAGTGTGTCCTGGAAGCAGCACTACATGTTAAAAAGAAGTTAAAAGCCAAGAAATAGGCAGTAAAGATAAGCAGGCAGAGAAAGCAGCAGACCATCAAAAGCTTTTTTGGTGGCAAGGTAGATAAAATTACACCCTCAGAAGAAGATAATAGCAAAGTCAAAGCCCCTACATCCAAAACTTCCAAAAAAAAAATATGAATTGGTCTCAGGCCAAAAAAGGCCCAAATTTAACAATTTCAATTACAATAAATCTTGCAAATGTGAAGGATTCAAAAAGGACTTGGAAGATAAAGAGAAGTAGAGAGAAAAGTTAGAGAGGTAGAGGAAAAAATGGAAAGAGAAATGAGAGTGATGCAGGAGGGTCATAAAAAAAGGCAACAGCTTGAAAAGCCAAATTGGACAAATGGAAAAGGAGGTACATAAACTCTCTGAAATAATTGCTTAAGAATTAGGATAGAGCAAATAGAAGTTAATGATTTTATGAGAAATCAAGACACAATAAAGCAAATTCAAATGAATAAAAAATAAAGGGCAATATGAAATATCTCCTTGGAAAAGCAGCTGACCTGGAAAATATATCCAGGAGAGATAATTTGAAAACCACTGGACTACCAGAAAACCATGATCAAAACAAGAGCTTAGGGGCAGCTAGATGGCGCAGTGGATAGAGCACTGGCCCTGGAGTCAGGAGGACCTGAGTTCAAATCCAGCCTCAGACACTTAACACTTACTAGCTGTGTGACCCTGGGCAAGTCACTTAACCCCAATTGCCTCACTAAAAAAAACAAACAAACAAACAAACAAAAACAAAACAAGAGCTTAGACAGCATCTTCCAAGAAATTGTTAGGGAAAATTGTCCTGATATTCTATAAGCAGAAGGTAAAATAGAAATTGAAAGAATCCACCAATCACCTTCAGAAAGAAATCCCAAAAGGAAAACTTCCAGGAGTATTATAGCCAAATTCCAGAGATCCTATATCAAAGAGAAAATACTGCAAGCAGCTAGAAAAAAGGAATTCAAATACTGTGGAGCTACAGTCAGGATAACACAAGATCTAGCAGCTTCTATATTAAAGGACATGGAATATTATATTCCTGGAGGACAAAGGAACTGGGATTACAACTAAAAAATCACCTACCCAGCAAAACTGAGTATAATCTTTCAGGGGGAAAATGGGACTTCAATGAAAAAGAGGACTTTCAGGCATTTGTGATGAAAAAACCTGAACTGAATAGAAAATTTGACTTTCAAATACAAGATCCTAGAGAAGCATAGGAAGGTAAACAGGAAAAAGAAATCATGAGGTATATTAAAAGGTTAAACTGTTTACATTCCTACATGGGAAGATAATACCTCTAACTCATAAGAACTTTCTCAATATTAGGGCAGCTGAAAGGAATATACTTAAACAGAGGGCACAGGTGTGAATTGAATATGAAGGCATGATATCTGTAAAGCATTTATTTTTTGATTATCCACCCCTTTTTTGTGGGTCAGGCAGGGTGGGGTGACATGTCTGGGGCTGGATTTGGGCTCAGGGCTTCCTGGGTCCATGGCTGGTGCTTTGTCCACTATGTCACCCAGCTGACCCATGATGACATCTTTAAAATAAAGTTACAGGGTAAGAGGAATGCACTGGAAGAAAGGAAAAGGGAGAGGTGGACTGGGGAAAAGTAGCTCACATAAAAGAAACAAAAAAAAAAGCTTATGGAGTGGAGGGGAAGATGGGGAAGGAGTGGGGGAGTGAGTGAGATTTACTCTCATCAGAATTGGCTCAAAGAGGGAATAACATACACACTCAAGTGGGTATAGTAATATATTGTGCCCTGAGGGAAAGTGGGAGGGGAAGGGGATAGGGAGGGAGAGGAAAAGGGAGGGAGGGCAGATTGAGGGAAAGGGGCAGTATAAAACAAAACACTTTTGAGGAGGGATAGGGTGAAAGAAGATAGAAAATAGAGTAAATATCAAGGGGAGGGAATAGGATGGAAGGCAATACAGTTAGCAATAGTAACTGTGAGCAGGATGCTATCAGAAGGATGTATGAAAAATATATACCATCAACGGAGAAAGAACTGATGGTATCTGAATACAGATTGAAGTATAATTTTATTTGTTAGTTATTCTTTATAAAATTGTTTTGTCTATTTTCTTTCACAACCTGACTAATGTGAAGATGTTTTGTATGACTGCACATGTATAACTTATATTGAACTGCTTGATTTCTTAGGGAGGGTTGAGGAGGAATGGAGGAAAAAAAATTGGAACACAAAGTTTTAAAAAAACAATGTGAAAAAAATTGTTTTTTTTACATGTAACTTGGGGAAAATGCTAAATAAAACTTTAAAAAAAGTTAAACATTTCTACATGTAAATAAAACAATAAAATATATGGGGGAAATGAAAAAAAAAAGAAGCATCAAAGGTGGAATTTGAACCCAGGTCCTCTACTCCCAGAGCCAGTGTTTTTCCCACAGTGTACTTTCCAGTATGAATTATTTGAATCCTCTGAAACTGATGAGATCTTATGAGCTATAACTTTTGAATGTATACAGACCTTCAGAGTATCTTCTTAGTGGAGTATCTTTTCTGTCTAGGTACTATGGATAGAGGGAGAGTGATCTGGTTTTTCTCCTTCATTAATTAATTTACCTAAGCTATTTTCAATTTTGTTAGCTTTTTTTAAGCTAATAAAGAACCAACTATCCCTTCTCCTCCTGCTTTATTTAGTTTGTCTACTCTATCCCCAATTTTTTTAGTTTAATTAAGTTATTAATTTCTTTTTCATTTATTTACTTACTGATTTCTATCCCTGTTTTGACATTTCTTTTTCCCTGGCCAGTTAAGTGAATAGGTCAATCTTTCTTTTTTCTTTCGATATAAGCAATAACTTATGAAGATGATGTAAATGGTTTCAATTAATCTTATTGAGAGCTATATGTATTTCTTCCTCTGAAATGTTTGAGAATCAATTAATCTATGTACTACCTTTTTGGGGTTTTGTTTTGCAAGAATGCTTTGAACTCTTTTTAATTGATCACCCATCTTTTTCCATTGATGTTTAGGTTCAGGTTTCTAGGTTCAGCTACTGTGAGTTTCAACTCTAGCTCCATTGCCTTTTGGAATATAAAATCCATTATTTTCTCCAATTTCTTGTAACTTCAAAATAGTCCTATATTATTCAAATTGACTATCCTTCACATTTGCAACATTTATTGCAATTGCAATTGTTAAATTTACTACTATTTTGTAGTTTGAAATATTTTGTTTCTCTTAAAGAAATCTGTTGATTCTCTCAACAGATGATTTGTTACCTGTATTTCGGCATTCTGGACAGTTTTCTAATATTATTTCCTGTATTATGGAAATGAGTTTTTTTTAAAAAAACTTTGTCATTTTCTTTTGGAAGGCCTAAAATTCTCTGTGCATCCTTTCTTTAAGGAGATTCATTTTGGTATTTGTGGAATTCCTGTATTCTTTTAATATTATTGTCTTTTGTTTCAATTCTGCCATATTTTCCTCAATGTTTTCTTTTATTTGGTTTTGTTACAAACCTGATAATCTCTCTTTTATGTCTTTAGAGAGACTTCATCATGGGTTTATTTTTCCTAGTCTGTTTATTGTGTTTTGTAATTCTTTGTTGATCACTCTATTTTCTGTATTGCGAGCTCTACTTTCTTACACATATTCAATTCTAATTTCTTCCTTTGTTTTATTTCTCTTTTGAGTCATCCTGAGATTTTTGTGTCATGTTTCTATGATATTTGGGAGGGGGGGAAGGGAGATTATTCACAGGATATTGGCTCATCAGATATTATTTACTCATTTTCCTTTCTAATTTAATACTTATGTATTGTGTACTGTGATTTTGCTCATCCCCGTCTTCCTCCCTGCACCCTTTTAGGATCCTCTCTATGTGCTGGGATTTTATTGATGTTTTAGCCTTTGTATTTTATCCCTGAACTCAACTCTTTGGCCTCTTCTTCTTTAATGGTGTTGAAAACCATAAAAGGCTGTGCTGCCTCAGCCTCCTCAGATCTGGGGCATAGGGTTACCCGGCCTGGGTCCTTGTCCTAGTAACCTTCAGGGGTTGGTATGGTCTCATTTTGGTTTCTGGCTACCTTTCCCTCAAGGCCAAGGCATCTGTGCAGGGCCATTTTCAGTGTCTATAATTACTCCTTCCTCTGCTATCTTCCTTTTCTTTCCACAGCTATACAGAGTCTGCTGCTTCCCGAGAGAATGTGGTATTCACTAGAATAGGTGTGTTCACTAGAGTCACTCTCACCCTAGGGTTCCTGCTCTGCATAACTTCCCATCTCAGTTTCCCATTACTTTTCCCTCCACCTGTGTGGACATGTTTTCAGCTCCCCTGATTCCTTCCTCTGCTTTTTTTACTTTCCCCTCAGTGGCTAGGTAAAGCCAACATTTCTTGTTTCTTGTGGGGCAGCAGATGTATTTGGACAGTTATTGTAGAAATAGGGTTGCCTGCTCCAAGGGCTGACAGGA
This sequence comes from Dromiciops gliroides, assembly GCF_019393635.1. Taxonomy (NCBI): domain Eukaryota; kingdom Metazoa; phylum Chordata; class Mammalia; order Microbiotheria; family Microbiotheriidae; genus Dromiciops; species Dromiciops gliroides. The sequence goes on along the minus strand of NC_057861.1, from coordinate 500,538,731 downwards.
CTACAACTTGGTTTAGGATGGCAGAGAAGGAAAGATACTACTTAAATAAGTGGTCTAAGTATTATATATATCTAGTTTGAATTCATAAGATTCTGACATTATTGGGGGCTATTTTGCCTTATCTTGAAGAATCAACTCCATTTACTCTGCACTGGCATTTGTTATATAATCCCTTTGCTTTGAGGATTGACATATTACTATTATTAATAGCTAGCACTTCTATAATGCTTGAAGTGCTTTGCAAATATTATCTCATTTTATCTTCATAGCAGACTCATTTTACAGATGAACAAATGGAGACAGAGGTTAAATGACTTGCTCAGGGTCTTACAGCTAGTATTTGAGGCTGGATTTGATCTCAGGTCTTCCTGATTCCAGGTCTAGAACTCTATCCACTGTACCATCACTTAGGTGTCCCTAGTATTGAAAGTTATATGTGAGAGTGATTAATCACTATCTATAAAATGAAGGGGTTGAACTATATGACCTCTGAAGTACCTCCTAGATCTATGATCCCTTGTACTTTTCTCTTAAAAATAATATACACATATATGTGTATGTATGTATTTATCATATTTGTGTTTTAAATGTAGATATCTACTTATCTCTATGGCCTCAGATATAGAGCTTTACAAATATGTTATCTTTCAGATTGGCTAAAATGACAAAAAAGGAAAATAATAAATGTTAGAGAAGCTGTGGGAAAATTGGAACACTAATCCATTGTTAGTGGAGCTGTGAACTGATCCAACCATTCTGGAGAGCAATTTGGAATTATGTCCAAAGGGCGATAAAGCTGTGCATACCCTTTGACCCAGGAATCCCACTTTTAGGTCTTTTGCCCAAAGAAATCATGGAAGGGGGAAAGGGACCCACATGTACAAAAATATTTATAGCTGCTCTTTACGTGGTGGCAAGGAATTGGAACTTGAGGGGGTGCCCATCAATTGGGGAATGGCTGGACAAGTTGTGGTATATGAATACAATGGAATACTATTGTGCTGTAAGAAATGATGAGCAGGAGGAGTTCAGAGAAACCTGGAGGGTCTTGCGTGAGCTGATGATGAGTGAGATAAGCAGAACCAGAAGAACATTGTACACAGTATCATCAACATTGAGTGTTGATTTACTGTGATGGATTATATTCTTCTCACCAATGTAATGGCACAAAAGAGTTCCAGGGAACTCGTGATGGAAGAGATCTCCAAATCCAGGAAAAAAAAAAAAAGAACTGCGGAGTATAGATGCTGAATGAACCATACTACTTCTTTTGTTTTTGATGCTGTTGTTTTTTTTTTTTTCTATTTTGAGGTTTTTCATCATTGCTCTGATTTTTTCTCTTATAACATGACTAATGCAGAAATGGGATTAATGTTATTATGTGTATACATATATGTGTGTATATATATGTGTGTGTGTATATATATATATATATATATATATATATATAAAACCTATATCAGATTACCTGCTGTCTAGGGGAGGGGGGAGGGAGGGGAGGGAGGGAGAAAAATCTGAAATTGTAAAGCTTGTATAAACAGAAGTTGAGAACTATCTTTACATGTAATGGAAAAAAATAAAATACTTGATTAATTAAAAAAATAAAGTAACGGTAGATAATAAAAAATATGTTATCTTTATCCACAGATATAGGTAGATACCTATTTATCTATAGATATATATCTATAGATCTCTATAATAAATTAAAGATTCTCTCTCTCCCTTTCCCTCTCTCTCGTATCTATCCAATTTATATTCCTGAAGAGCAGAATCCCAGAACTGAAATGTCCTAGGCTAAAGGTATTTAGTAAATTATTAGCTCAGATCAAAGCATTCCTAAGCATTTCTAACCTAAACCACCATCATGTACATATGTTGTATACATATACACATACCCCTATAGAAATGTATATATGTATAAATATATACATATATAATAAAAAATTCATGTGTATATATACATAATACTAAATAAATACACACACACATACATACATATATATATATATATGCAGGGATATGCTGGTAAATACTTAACAACCATCTCTCCAGAAAAAAAGTACACACATACTTTTAAATTTAATCTACATCATTATCTTTTTCATCATCACTTTCTCAAGTCTCCACACGAACCATAAAACAATAAATCTAAGTCCTAATAGCATTTGTTGATTTGTGAGGCATAAATATTTACACTAAAAATTTAACAATCAACTCTCCTGAGCCTATCAGAAACAACTCTAGCATGCCGCTATATATATATGGCAAACTCATTTGCTATTTCAATTTCTCAATCCATAAATATTTACTGAGAACCTACTGTATACCTAGCTCTATACAAAATCCTATGAGTTTTGTGTAAGGACCACTGGTTTCTGCCCCCAAAAGATCCTATGATCTGGTTGAGTAGACATGACCTATTTTTTTTTTTTGGACTAGACTTGTAATGTCAGGACTATAGGAAGCTCCAGAGAGAGAAGATTCCCTTTGCCAATGCAAAGATTATGCGACTTATACTCTTAGAAAACCATCTAGGACCCCGAGACATTAAGTGTTTTACCCCTGCTCAGGATGCCTGAGTCAAGACTTAAGCTTAGTTTTTTTCTGATTTCTGATTCAGACACTAATCAATCAATTAATCAGTATTTATTAAATGCCACCAAGTGCCAAACACTCTGTTGCAAGTTGGTTATAAAAAAGCAAAAAACAAAATTGTCTTTGTTCTTGAGGAGTTAACAATCTGGCCAGGAGAAGGGGAAAAAAAACCCATGTACATCAGTATACAAAAAATACATAGTAAGTGGATAAACCACTGGTCCTGGATTCAGGAGGAACTGAGTTGAAATCTGGCCTCAGACACTTGACCCTTACTAGCTGTGTGACCCTGGGCAAGTCACTTAAGCCTCATTGCCCAGCAAACAAAAGAAAACAAAACCATAATAGATATAGGATACAGCTGTACTGGGGAAATACAAACTTCATTTATGGATTACAAAATGCATATAATATGTATTTTATTCATATGTATAGACAACTCTTTCCTCTATACATTTACCAATTTTAATTTGCTTGGGACCAATTATCTTTTTCTTATTTTATGGCTAGAGAAACTAAAATACTAAGACCATAAGAAAATTCCCAAGATGATATAGCAAGGGTTCTTAACCTTTTCTGTTTCATAGATCCCTTATTCTGTCTAAATTTCAGTTAGAGGTTAGTAAAAATAAAGATGTCATTATCTTCCATCCAAATTCACAGAGTCCAGATTTAAGAACCCCTATTTTAGAACAAATAAATGTCAGAGCAAAGAATAGGAACACTGGCAAAATGTTACATTCATAAATGGATGAATCGTAACATGAAGGGAATTTGAATGACAGCATGAATAGCAATAGCTACTCGTAGTTAGGGAGAGTGAGTGGCTTGTTATGTCTTGAGGGTTACTTTCCAGGCTAGTTTGATCACATTCCCTAGTCCATGATCTAGCTTTGGTATCCATGAAATACCTGCCAGGATAAGAAGCCCCCAAGCTAAGAGGGAAAGGAAATATTTCCACGAGTTGACATGACAAAGCGTGCAGCTCTGTGTAAGAGCTGGCACTGATGTGGGTATGCCCCAGCTCATCTCATCCCCAGCACCAGCCGCATTTCTGAGAGCATCTTGTGCATGACTTGGATGCAAATTTTGGGAAGCAAAGTTAAGCCATTTTTTAAAGACACCAAGTGCAAGTTTCTATACCCTTTCATTTGAATATTTATTACAGATGTCTGATATTAATATTTCTTTCTTAGGTGCCAAATTGGGAGACTTCTGGTGTTTTGTATTGAGAAAAAGAATGTGCTTGTATGATGGAAATATTTGTAGGTCCATCATTGGAAACATTTGCTTCACTGGAGCTGCTCTATAAATAGGTTACAAAACAGTGAGAAGACAGAAGTTTCCCTGGGTGGCCTTGCCTTGTCTTCTTGCTAGGAGCACTTCCTCCAAGCATGTATCCATTAGCATTCATTTTTATCCACCCAAAAGTCCAGACGTCACTATGGCATGGCTCACAGCTTGTCCTAGGGCCTCTCTCTTTCTTTTTCTGTATTTCTGTCTTTCCATCCCTCCCTCCTTCTCTCTGTAGTCTACCTGAGTAAGGATCACAGCATCACTGAATGTAATGGTGTGGACCTGTGCAAGCACATGTCCCTAGGAGTCAAGGAAGCTCTTCTTTCCTCTGCTGTCACGAGAGGAAGCTGTGAATTCCCAGGACAAGAAGTAAACTCTCCTTACCTCACACTGGCAGCAAAATGAGGACAAACAACTGATGTCACATCTATGATAGGATTCACATGTTGGGATTTGAGATGGTCCTTGACCTTGACATTTAAAAGAAAACACAGGATCAAAAGGCAGGCATACAAAGGTCAAGAAAAGGAGTATAGGGGGCAGTTAGGTGGCACAGTGGATAAAGGACCAGCCCTAGTTTCAGAAGGATCTGATTTCAAATTTGGCCTCAGACACTTGACACTTGCTGTGTAAGCCTGGACAAGTCACTTAAGCCTCATTGCCTTGCCAAAAAAAAGAGAGAGAGAGAGAGAAAGAAAGAAAGAAAGGAAGAAAGGAAGAAAGGAAGAAAGAAAAAAGAAAGAAAGAAAGAAAGAAAGAAAGAAAGAAAGAAAGAAAGAAAGAAAGAAAGAAAGAAAGAAAGAAAGAAGAAAAGGAGTATATCTTAAGGGTGAAAATACTAGAAATTCCAAAGAGGTCCTTCTGAGGAAGGGAATGGAGAAAGAAAATAAACTGATACTGACATACAAAGAGATGCTAGGCTACAAACAGACATGAAGAGAGAGGTAAGCACATTCATGCATCAGCATCAAAGGCCAAGCTCATCTTAGGGATGGAAGCAGTCGAAGAAAGAGAGAGAGAGAGAGAGAGAGAGAGAGAGAGAGAGAGAGAGAGAGAGAGAGAGAGAGAGAAAACACCTTGATGAGAGAGATAAAAGGGACCCATCTATACATAAAATAAGTAGGAATTATGAACAGACAGCATTGTGTGTATTATAAATAATCAGATTTAGAGCTACAGTTATACCTTCCACACTGCCAAAGTTAGGGGTATAGCACCCCCGTGATCTGGAAAACCCACATTTAATTTTTTGGCCTCCACATCATACCAGAGAAGAAGTCTTAAGTTTTTTTCTTTTTCTTTTATGGGGTGTTTACTACAGTACCTTAAGCTTAAGCATTTGGTCATAGGCTGTATGTAAGTCAATGTTAAATAAAAATACTAGCCTTTGTGTGTCATCTGTTGGCTTTCATGTTCTTTTTGCAAACTTTATCTTTTTACTTATTTTAACTTTAGAAAATAGGGGAAGCTAGGTGGCGCAGTGGATAGAGCACCAGCCCTGGAGTCAGGAGTATCTGAGTTCAAATCTGGCCTCAGACACTTAACACTTACTAGCTGTTTGACCCTGGGCAAGTCAACCCCAATTGCCTCACTTAAAAAAAAAAGAAAGAAAATAAATTCTGTGTATTTGTAGTATTAAAGGATCAAATATGTTGATATTATAGAATACTATACATGTATTTAATGCATTTCTTAGTTCCTCACCTTTTTCTGTGTTATCTGCTGGCCTTTGTGTGTTACCCGAAGCTTCCAGAAAACTCCAAATTTCCATCTAATTTCTTATGCTGACCTGTGATATATTGAAATCATGATGGGGAAAGTTGCAATGGGGGAAGTTGTGATGGGGAAAGGATAACTGTATAAGGGATCTTGGATGTCACCTAGTTGGACACCTCATTTGACAGATGAGATAACTAAAGTGTCAAGAGGTTAATTGACTTCCTAAAGGTTACACAATTAGTAAAGTGGAAGAGGTGGGATCTGAAGTCATGCCCCGTGATCCCAGAGCCAGTGCCAAAAAGGAACTGATTCCTTTCCTCAGCTTACAACATGTACACAGCTAAATAAACATAGCATTTGAGGAGGGAAAGGACACAAAGTGGGGGGGAACAGGAAAAGCTTTTTGTGGAAAGTGATACCTGAGCTGAGCCTTCAAGGAAGGTAGGGCTTCTAAGAGGAAGAGGTAAGAAAGGGTTGTATGAGGGGACAGTTTAACCAAAGACTCAGGGATGGGAGATGGTTACTGAGCTCTAGGAATACTTAATAGGCCAACTTGGCTGGAATATAGGGTGAAGCAATGATATAAGATGTCTTGTACAGAGCCCTTACCTCCAGATTTTAAAATGTGTCTTTTGTCCTAGAGGCAGTAGGGAGCTACTAAAGATTTTTGAACAAGGAAGAGTGACATGATCAGACTTGTATTTTAGGAATATTAATTTGACAGCTTAGTGCAGTCACTCCCCTTATAAATCTTCCACTCAGATGCCAGATTGATTTTGCTATCAGATCTACATAACAGGTCTGACCATGTTAGACCTCCCACCCCCTTAAGAAACTCTGGTAGTTTCTTTTTACCCCTAGGATAAATGCAAACTCCTTCATTTGTTTTTTTTAAACCCTTTACAATCTGGCTCTTCCTTCTAGACTTAAAATCTATTACTCTGACTTAAACATCACAAACTGGCCAATTTCCTTTTCCTCCTCTATAATATAGTCCATTTCCCACCTCTGCACTTTTGAACAGGATGTTCCCCCATGCATAGAATGTACTTCCTTATAGAATCCTGTTTCTTTGAAATCTAAACTCAAATGTTACCTCACACAGGAAGTTTCTCCTTATGCCACCTGTTGCTAATGCCCTTCATATCCTGGACTCTCTCTCTCTCTGTCTACACACACACACACACATGCATGTACACACATGTATATATGCATGTGTATATATACACATATATTGATGTTTTTATGTACATATTATTATTCAGTTGTTTCAGCCTTGTCTGATTCTTTGTGACTCCATTTAGAGTTTTCTTAACAAAGATATTAGAGTGGTTTGCTATTTCCTTCTCCAGTTCATTTTACAGATTAGGAAACTGAGGCAAACAGGGTTAAATGACTTCCCCAGGGCCACATAACTAGGAAGTGTCTGAGGCTAAAAATGAATTCAGGTCTTCCTGACTCCAGGCTCGGTGCTCTATTTACTACTGTGCTGCCTACCCTGTCCTGTACATGTTGTTTTCCCCAATTCAACTATAAGCTCCCTGAGGGCAATCGTTGTTTTATTTTTGCCTTTTTATCCCCAATGCCCAGAACTGTGCTTGCCACATTTTATTAAATTAACTGGGACATAGTAAATGCTTACTGAAATGAGCTGGAGGGCAGATCGGAAAAGGAGAGAGAACAGAAGCAAAAAGAGTGACTAGGAGGGCATTTGAATAGTCCAGACAAGAGCGATAAGTGGAGAGATGGAAATGGATATGAGAGATGTTGTGGAGACTGAATCGATAAAACCTTACAAATGATTGGGGTTGAGGGAGAGGGAAGAATAAAAGATAACTCCCAGGTAGCAAACCTGGGTAACTGGAAGCATGATGATGCCATTAACATAAATAGTCAAGTCTGGAGTATGGAGAAGAGGGGTGTATGTGTGTGTATGTGTTCATGTGTGTGCATGTTTGAATAAAAAGCTCCATTTTGGATATGCTAACTTTAAAATGCTGATGGAACAACCAAGCAAAGATGTCCAGTGGGCAGTGGATGATGTAGGAGTTGTGATCAGGTGTGTGTATAAACATATGTGGGCAGGTATAACAGTTGAATCTGTGGGAGCAGATGAGATCACAAAGACATGAAAACAGGGCCCATGACAGCATCTTATGAGCATACCTACACTTAAAAGGTGGGAGATGATAGGAGACTGAGGAGCAGTTGGACAGGTAGGAGGAGAACAAGTTGACGGCAATGTATACCAATGCCCTGTCACCACACTGGATAAGAATAAAGCACTATATGCTTAGGAGCTGAGGTAGAAAAAGAAGAATTTGTTGAATTGTGAAATGTTGGAAGTGGGTTGCAACTTGGACAATTTAGTCCAGTGGTGTTGAACACGCCTCCTACAAAACTCTGGAGTGAGGCCCAAACCAGATTAAAATAAAATTCGGAAATGTTTAATAAAACAAATAAAAAATACAACACAACATGGATAATTTTTTTTTTTTTTTAGTGAGGCAATTGGGGTTAAGTGACTTGCCCAGGGTCACACAGCTAGTAAGTGTTAAGTGTCTGAGGCCGGATTTGAACTCAGGTACGCCTGACTCCAAGGGCCGGTGCTCTATCCACTGCGCCACCTAGCTGCCCCAACATGGATAATTTTAATTTGTGGTTTCAATATGCCAGCAGCAGGGATCAGTTTCTCTTTGAGTTTGATAATACTGTTCTAGTCCAATGCTTTCATTTTACATACGTGAATGGGGATCCTCAAAAGTGAGTTGACTTTTCCCAGATAAAAAAGCTAATTACCGAGCTGAAACAATAACTGAGGTCTCCTGACTCTCATTCCATTGTTCTTTCCATTATTCTGTACTATCTTTCAATTTATAAAATAATTCTTCAGTGGTAATACCCAATAAAATGTCTTGAAAGGAAAACAAAGACAACTCAGCAAGCTATGGCAAAAATCTGTTAAAAGTCTGCATCTGGGGGCAGCTAGGCAGCACAGTGGATAAAGCACTGGCCCTGGATTCAGGAGTTCCTGAGTTCAAATCCAGCTTCAGACACTTGACACTTACTAGCTGTGTGACCCTGGGCAAGTCACTTAACCCCCATTGCCCCACCAAAAAAAAAAAAAGTCTGCATCTGGATTAAGGGTATATGAAATGCTTCATCTGGGGAAAAAATGGGTCAATCTTTCAGACACATGGCTAGAAACTAAGAGGTATTTGATTTCCTTTCGAAACATTTGTTTCCCATCCTAAGCTAGAGAGTGACATGGAGCGGACAATAATGAAATATGACGGTTTCTTTCTTCCTGCTTTCCATTAGTCATGTTCTTAATGTCTGAAGGGATCCTCTATTCACATTTCAGCCTGATCTCTACCTTATCTAGAAAGGGAGATTCTTATTGCTTGTTAGTCTGTAACTTCTGTAGTGATGATGCTTAGAATTCTTTCTCCTTGTAGTGAGACAAGGGTGAACTATATAACTTCTGAAGTAACACTAATTACCCATTACCAGCATGCCTCTTGGGACTCCTGGTGATTAAGCCTTTAGGGCTTCCACTAAGGTTGTAAGGTGACATCATCACGCAATTAAGATGACTATGGTGACTAACTACTCTGCCCCAAACAAAGGACCCCTGTTTTAATTTATCATGTGTGCTTTACTTGTTTAAAAAATGAGCTCTCACTGGTATTTAGGAAGATGGGTTAGTTGGGCTGAATGGGAGCAACAGTCAGGGACATGTGACAAGTTTGCAGGTTTGAAATGTTGAGTAGAGAATGAGTAAGGTGGAATAAGAAAATAAATGAAAAAGATTTTTAAAAATGGATACCTAATTCTAAACCTTCTTTTAATTAAGTTGGTTCAACACTTTCTTCCATCAGAGATGCTAACAACAGAAATCATTGATTTTCCATCTTTTATTTCATCTTTTTATTCATCTTTTTTCCTCTAATTGCTGCATAGTTTGCATAGCAGTGAGAGAGAGAGGGAGAGGGAGAAAGAGGAGGGAGAGAAAAAAAGAGAGAGAGGGAGAGGGAGAGAGAGAGATTAAAGGGCCCTGGATTTCCACAAAGTATTTTTTTTCTTGTAGGGTAATAGACTTAGAGCTGGAAGGAATTCTTAGATATTATCTAATCCAATCCTTTCCCCTTACAATTAAGATTGGGACTCACAGCAGGATTGTATAGGCAGTAAAAGGCAGAGTCAAGTTTTGGACCAAGGTCCTTTGACTTTTCTTTGTACTTAGCTCTGAAACAATATGGAAGTAAATAGAGTTCACTCCATTTCCAATTCTAGGCACACGATGAAGTGTGGTAATAAGAGTGCTCTTTTAACTAGTGAATTGGGACTAGGAAGGATGATGGAGGTCTCAGTCTACCACTATTTTCTAAAGGTGTAAATCTATTTCCTAAATACTTAACAGTTATTTTCATAGTTTATACACCAATCTTTTGAACTTGTTGTTACATGTCCTTGGAAATATTTTTATGGACTTACCATGAGTAACTTGACCTTTTTTTTTCCCCAAGGAGGGAGAATGTGCCTCTTACTTCTTTTATACAAGGTATCTCAAAATTTTAGCTATAATAGCTCAAAACTCCCCTAAGACTTTTGGAACACCATTCATATGCACTGCTCTGCCCCTCCCCAATAAACCCAGCTTGACCTAGTCCTGTCTAAAGACCACAAAAGGGAAGAGCCCAGCAAAACCAACATAGTAACCCCTTTGAATGTTTCTGCTCCCCCTTCCCCACCTTCTTGAGCCTCATTCATTCACCATTACATTCTTTGTGTGTGTGTGTGAGGCAGTGAGGGTTAAGTGACTTGCTCAGGATCACACAGCTAGTAAGTGTCAAATGTCTGAGGCCAGATTTTAACTCAGGTCCTCCTGAATCTAGGGCCAGTGCTTTATCCACTGTGCCACCTAGCTGCCACCATCATTACATTCTTTTTTTTTTTTTTGCCGTTTTTCTGATTTATTAAGACATATTCCACAAGGTTTCTTCAATTAGAAATTCTTTGAAACAATACCATCATTTTTTGCCAGCCGGAGAATAGAGTCATCAGATTCTCCCATTCTACGAATTCCTCCACAAATTGCATAAGTTTTAAATTGGCCTTTGAATCTGCCTGTGACCTTGTCAACCTTGGCCGCGTTCATCTGGATGGACGCGTGGTCCTTGGCCCCTATGATCCTGTTGCTCGAGGAGCATTTCCGCAGCACGTAGAGGTCCACGAACTCGCCAGTGTCGTTCTGCATGTTGGCAGCTGAGGGAACCGAGTGCAAACTCAAAAGCGGTAGAAGAGAAAAAGCCATCATTACATTCTAATCATTTATTTATTTATTTATTTATTTTTGCGGGGCAATGGAAGTTAAGTGACTTGCCCAGGGTCACACAGCTAGTAAGTGTCAAGTGTCTGAGGCCGCATTTGAACTCAGGAACTCCTGAATCCAGGGCCCGTGTTTTATCCGCTGCGCCCCCATCATTACATTCTAACACCAGAATTACTACGCAGTGGCAATGGTCTCAGTCAGAATGCTGACCCCACTCCTACTCCCAGATCCCACCAGGAGCTTCTGCCCTTATAATGCAATCTAAAGACTCCTGGGCCTTGACATCAGGTTTGCCACTGAATGCTAAGGTCCAAGGAGGTTTTACATCTATCCTGAAGCTGAGCTTTCTTATATATGCCATTTTCCTTAGACTGTGAGCTTGAGAGCAGGGACTTTCTCACTTTGCTATTTGTAGTCACAAGGTTCATCACAATATATGATTGTATCATAAGTGATAAATTAATTTTTTCCATTCCATCGCATCCCATCCCATTCCATTCTTTCCCATCGTACCCATCCCATTCCATCCCATTCCATTTCATTCCATTTCAAGTGTTTCCAAAGTATCAACTCCAATGATACTGACTTATTGGAACCTTCAGAGAAAAAAGACCCTCTTTCATGGAATCACAGAATGTCAGATTTGAAAGAGCCCTCAGAAGCTATCGGGGCTAACCCATACCAGAACAAGAATCCCTTCTACAGCATAAATAACAAGTGGTTGTCCATATTGAGCTTGAAGGCATAATGAAATATATTGCCAATGGGAGAAGACTATTCTACTTTTGAATATCCTCTAAAACTAGATGCTTTTTCATTTGTTGAATCTATATCTGACTCTTTTTATTTTCTACCCATTTTCTTAGTTCTGCCTTTTGGAGCCAAGCAAAACAAGTCATGATTGCTTTTCAAATATTTGAAGGTAGCTACTATGTCCCATTTGAGCCTTCTCTTCCCCAAATTAAATATTTTTAGTTCTTAAAACTAATTTTCATATACTATGATCTTAAGGTCTTTCACCCATACTAGTCATCTTCCTCTGGACACTTTTATCCTTGCTGAAATGTGGTAGGAAGAACCAAATCCTGTACTTGAGATGTGATAGGACATGATCAGAGGCCAGTTGAACACTCTTCCCCACAATGAAGCCTAAGGTCACATTAACACATGAGCTTTTTTGAGTGCTATGCCACATTATTCACTCATGCCAAGCATGCAGTCCATTACAATTCTCAGGTATTTTTCAGATTGAGACATGACACTTCTCCTGTTCTATTGAAGTTTTTTTTAGCCCAGTTGTAATACTTTAATATCTAGTAGACTTCATCTTATTCCATTTTGCCCAATATTCTATCCTGTTAAGGATTTTTTTTAATTTTCGTTTTCAGATTCTGTCATTTGGTGTTTTGTATCAATCTGAGCTATGTACCATCTTTAAATTTGACATGTATACACTATGCCTTTATCCAAATCATTAATTAAAATGTTGAGTAGCACTGGGCCAAGGATAGATTCCTGGATTACTTCCCTTCTAGTTAACATGACTGCATTAATAACTTCTGCTGGATCTGTCCATTGAAAAAGCTTTGAGTCCACAAAACTCTAAAGGTGGACTCCATTTAGACCAGCAAAGTTTAAGTTTTTAAAGGGGAAACACACAGGCAATGAAATGTAAATCTGAAGCCCTTTTAGGCAAAAAGCATTCTACATTTGTAGGGAACCTGAGGCATTAAGTAGATTAATTACAGTTGAGATAATAAATTTGTCCCCCAGAGAATATACTGCTTCAATACCATTTCCCCCAACTATTCATTTGCACAAACTCAATAGGTATTTGGAAAATGTACTGGATGATTGCCATGAGTTAGGGTGAGGTCCCTCACCAACTCCAGCTCTGAACCAAGAAAAATTGTTGAATAGGAGAGGCTATTTATTTCCCATTTCCTGCCTGGAAGATTCCAAACTGAAGAATTAAGCATCTGAGGGAGAACACTTAGAGGGGCTTCTGTCAATCCTTGGCCCAGAGATTATGCCATTTCTGAATGAGCACAATAGCAGTCCTGCTAAAAGAGCACTCAGTACCACTCAGTTGAACCTGAGACTCGATGCAGTGAAGACACAGCTGTCCATTATAGTAAGCCTAGGTGGTATAGTGGATTAATTTCAAAAGGATGAGATGTTGCCCCTTGTGAGGAGAAAACTCAGAAGTCAAACAAATGATCTAGTCCAGCCTGTCAGGGGATCTACCCATTCAGCACAAATGCCAGGCCTTGAGAATACCAAGTCCAGCTGAGGCACTAATCCTGCTGAGACCACGTGGAAAGCCAGTTCAGCCTATTAGCAAAGCATCCTGTCCATCTCCAGTGCCAAGCTCTATAGTGAATTTCAGAAGAACCCATCAGGGAGAGGAAGGACATTGATTGAGGCCCTGACATTTTGGCATTATGAATTGCCTTGGCCAGATGTTCTCCCTAAAATATGTGTCATTAGCATTACATTTTAAGCTTATGCCCATTCTCCTTGCTCACCCCACTTCTCTGTGTGTAAGAATGAAGCCCAGGTTTTTCTTTTGGGTATATGCTTTTTAATTACTATTCTTGCTGTGTTATTTTTAATTTTTTAATTTTGCTTTTTGTGGGGCAATGGGGGTTAAGTGACTTGCCCAGGGTCACACAGCTAGTTAAGTGCCAAGTGTCTGAGGTCGGATTTGAACTCAGGTCCTCCTGAATCCAGCACAGGCTACTTAATCTCCCAAACATATGTAAGTCTAATGATGTTACTCTCCCCCTCAAAATTCTTCAGTGGTTCCCTATTGACTTCCTTGATAAAATACAAATTCTTAAGCTAGAATTAAAAAACAACAACAACGTGAGGATAAATTCAAAGTATGGCATGACTATGCTCTATCCACTGTACCACCTAGCTGCCCCTCAAAGTTTTGCTAAAAAAAAACTAGGTAACCCATATCTAGAGCATTCTTTCCATCTATCAGTCTACTTCCCATCTCAAAAAGGAAAATGAAATTAATCTAACCTTGATAAAGTGATGCTGAGAATGAATGCATAAGTGAAAAGCATTCATCAAATATTTACTATGTGCTAATGACTCTGGTAAGCACTGGCAATATAAATAAAATGTGAAGACAGCCCCTGCCTTTGAGGAGTTTACATTGTAATGGGTGAGATAACACATAAATGGTATTTGTGGTTATGCTTAGGCTTTGGTTAGGCTTGTGAGTAGAAGCATGAGGGAGTATATTGGCAAATCCTTTACAGCTGCAAGGCTATTATTAATTTGATTATGCTTTCAGAACTGGAAATTGAGAATGAAAAGAACAACCTGAAGAATATGGACTTGGTGGCAAAGAAATCGATTGAGAGAAGATGGTTGGGGAGAAGAGCAAATCATGTCTATGGCCAGCATGCCTGCATATAGTAAGTTAAATGAGGCACTAACCAATCAGAACAGTAGCCCCTCAGTGTGGGGTTTTGGGGATAAAGTGGTTAACTTCTCCAGGACACAATTTCTGGTCAAGGGAACATGAAGAGAGCAAAGCGATGACTGGGGATTAATAGTCACCGTTTCCTCTTTTAGATTCTAACTAACCAACCTTTTAATAATATGTTCTAGAATCTCAGCAACAATCTAAATCAAACTCAAATTGGTCTATGGTATATACTTCTATTCTCTTCTCCCCTTTAAAAATACAAAACAGGGCATTTGTTCTTTTCCAATCCTAGGTCACTTTTCTCATTCTCCACAATCCTTCAAAGATCACTGTTATTGGCTCATCAATTATGGCTGCGATTTCTCCTGGATCCAGTTTGTCTGGGAATGGTAGCTTGACCTCATCAAGGGCAGCTCATTTTCTTTCTTCTACCTCCCTATGTATCTTGAGTTTTCATTCTCTATTAGTCATTTGTGTTCTGTCTTCTCTGGTCCAAATATCATTCTCTATCTCGATAGAAATCTAACAAAATAAAAGTTGAATAGTTTTCTCTTTTTTTCTTTCCTATATTGCTATAATCTCACATACCCCAAGCAATGATCTTTTATATTCTATGATCCTTCTTTACTTTCCCATAGAATTAAAAAAAAATGTTGTTGTTACTCCTTGCTAGCCTCAGCTCATTCTGAATTACAGCGTGCCTAATTTTATTCTGAGAAGGTCATGCCGTACTTTGAATTTATCCTCACGTTGTTGTTGTTTTTTAATTCTAGCTTAAGAATTTGTATTTTATCAAGGAAGTCAATAGGGAACCACTGAAGAATTTTGAGGGGGAGAGTAACATCATTAGACTTACATGTGTTTGGGAGATTAAGTAGCCTGTGCTTCCTTTTAGTCTCTATATATGCTTTTTTCAAATCTAAATTAGTCAATGAATCCAATGCTTTCAGCAGTGTTGTTATACAAGTTTGTTTTTTCTTTCTCCTTAGGATCATTTCTTTTCAGAATTTCATTCTTGAGAGCATGTCATCTTTCTGAGGCTGTCTTCCATATAATTCTGAGCCATGGAATTTTATATATTCTTTCTCTGAACTTTTGAAATCTGCTCTTCCCAAATCTAGAGAGCATGTCAGACTATGCCCAGTTTTCCTATCTTTTTTTTTTATGCAGGGCAATGAAGTTTAAGTGACTTGCCCAGGGTCACACAGCTAGTAAGTGTTGTGTCTGAGGCCGGATTTGAACTCAGGTCCTCCTGAATCCAGGGCCAGTGCTCTATCCACTGCGCCACTTAGCTGCCCCCTCCTATCTTTTTTATCATAAATTTAAGATGGAGTGATTAATTCCCTCCCCTGTCCCATGATTTCCATTATTTTCACTCAGCAACCAGTTACTCCTTGGTGAGATTCAAATTTGAAATAGAAGTTTTCTTTATAGTACTCTCCACCTTTTGAGAGATAAAATTATAATTAATTCAAGCCAAGGAGTTATTATAGTAGTTTCTGTGCTTTTGGCAGAAAGAACAACAGTAAATGTGTGACTGGTTGAAATTCCCTGTTAGTCCAATATAATGCTTTTTTAGTTAGTTTGCTGTATGTTTCCTGAAGTTTTCATATAATTCCTTCTTCTGACCATGTGACCTGTGGTTGTTTTTGTTGAGCCATTTCAGTTGTGTCTGATTCATAGTGACCCCATTTTGGGGTTTTCTTGGCAAAGATACTGGAATGGTTTATCATATCCTTCTCCAGCTCATTTTATAGATGAAGAAACTGAATCAAATAGAAATGTGACTTGCCCAAGATCCTACATTTAACTAGGTGGCACAATGGATAGAGGACTGGCCCTGAAGTTGGGAGGACCTGAGTTCAAATCTTACCTCAGACACTTATTAGCTGTGTGACCCTGGGTAAGTAACTTAACCATGATTGCCTCAAACTTCTGGGGCCATCTCCAGTCTTCCTGATATATATCTTGCCACTGGACCCAGATTGTTCTGGAAGAGAGAATGAAGTTGGACCTTGCATAGCCTTCCTTCCCTCCTTCACTTAAATCCAAATCACAGCAAGTCATGGTATCATCCCGTTGTCATGGTCCTCTTTGACAACAAAGGACAAACAACAATAACAACAACAACAGCTAGTAAATTTCTAAAGTCAAATTTGAATTCAGGTCTTCCTGACTCCAAGCCCAGTGCTCTATCTACTGTGCCACCTAGATGCCCTGATGTGGACTTGTTATGTATCCCTATAAAGATATAGTTTCTACTTGATCCTCACAGAAATACTCTTCATAGCTTTCCCTGACAATAACATTCCTACTATTATCCCTTCCCACCAGATCTCAGTGATACCCAAAACAATTTTTTTCTTTACCTTAGGCTCTCTTGTTTTTGTTGTTCAGTCATGTTTGACTCTTCATGTCCCCATTTTGGGGTTTTCTTGGCAAAGATACTGAAGTGCTTTGTCATTTTGTTCTCCAACATTATAGATGAGGAAACTAAGTCAAACAGGGTTAAGTGACTTACCTATGGTCACACAGCTAGCAAGTGTCTGAGGCTGGATCTGAATTCATTTGTTTGTTTTTTGTTTTGGGGGGGTTTTTTGCAGGGCAATGAGGGTAAAGTGACTTGCCCAGGGTCACACAGCTAGTATGTGTCAAGTGCCTGAGGCCAGATTTGAACTCAGGTCCTCCTGAATTCAGGGCCAGTGCTTTATCCACTGCACCACCTAGCTGCCCCTTGGATCTGAATTCATTCGAAAATGAGTCTTCCTGTTTTCAAGACCAGTGTTATATCCACTGTGCTATCTGGCTGCCCAGTAGGATCTTTCGGTCATCTCAATTTTTTAAAAAAGCAATATTATTGATGCCATTTATTTTTACATAACAGTTATTTCTGGATATTAGTACCTCACATTGTCATCCAATTAACTTTTCCCTATAACAATACAATACAAATTATTTTAAAACTAGCCGACTGTTTTTTTTTAATCAACACATTAAATAGGTCAGGTTGGGGTTGCATTAATTGTATACCATGTTCTGATTTTATTTTACTTTAAGTAATACAAATTACAAACTTTGTTTAAGAGAAATGAAGATGGATGAGGAAAGAAATAACCTTGTATTATTTTGGTCAAAAGGTGTGAAGAATGTTACATACTATCAGATACGTTTATGGTATTGGCTAGTCTTTAAATAATTTTTTGTTATAAGGAAAAGTACATGGGATGACAACATGGGGTAGTAATATTCAGAAATAACTGCTATGTAAAAAACAGATGGCATCATTAAGTTGACGTTATGGTTGTACTTGAGTGGCTGATTGGAAAATTATTCCAACATTGGTATCCAGTCATTTCCTGTCTGCAAGAATATAATCAGCTTCCTTTTTTGTGATTCCATTTGGTGCTTGCCACATTCAGTACTTTTGTTCTCTTCTTGAAGCAGGTGTTTGTGATATATAGATTTCTGTATAGTGTAGAAGGCTTCCTCTGAGTCATGAATGAATGAATGATAATTGGGTGTAAAACCATGCTCTCTCTCTCTCTTTCTCTCTCTCTCTCTCTCTCTCTCTCTCTCTCTCTCTCTCTCTCTCTCTCTCTCTCTCTCCATCTCTCTTTATCTCTCTCCCTGCCACCTCTCTCTGTCTATCTCTGTCTGTCTTTCTTTCTGAGTCTCTATCTTTCTCTCACCACATCTGTGAAAAACCTGTCTGTTTGATCAAAAGACTTGCACTTCCTGAAAGCAATGTATCCTGATTTCTGGAAAATTAGGTAGGAGGAAATAAAATAAGTGCAGGTTTTAGAATCCAAAATGTAAAAAGTAACAGTAAAAACTATCTTTACATGTAATGGAAAAAAATAAAATACTTTATTAATTTTTTTAAAAAAGTAACAGTAAACCATTCTGGAAAGAATATGGAAAGAATTCTTAATTTGTGATGGAAGACCTCTGAAACCATTTAAAAGAGCTATGGGGCAATAGTATTGTCATAGAGTCCAAAAGCCCAATATGCATCACATTTAACAATGGGACAGAAGAACTGAAGATATAAAGATATGCATACTCACAGACTGAACAAGAGAAGGAAAGAGGACCAGTATCCCATGCCAAAAGTTCAAGGTGCCTTTGATTGCATGTTGCACAGCCAATGGTTCTCAGTGTTGGATATTCAGTGGACACTATGAGATTCCTATGGCAGAGGAAGGGAAATAGACAATTATTTTCATCAGTCTAACTGGGTTTTACTAGTTTGAGCTCATATCTCAGAGAATTTCAGTTGTACCTGGCTAGGGAAAAAATTGGTAAGAGACACGACTTATTTGGAAGTGATGGTATGCCTTGATTACCTTGTTGTCTTTCAAAAGATGCTAGAAGACCATGAGAGACTGATGAATATGTTGGATCACCTAGAGGATGCTGATCTGAATCTGTCAACTAACACAAGCCATTTTTGCAGAGTTTTTGTGAAATATGTGGCTTACAAAGTATCATGTCAAGGCATGAACACTGGTACAGAGAAGATAGAAACACTACAGAATTGTCTGTGTCCAAATAACCATTGAGACTTAAGGGCTTTTCTGGGATTTGGCTTTTATTATATAAGGACTATGCTGCAACTGTTAAATGACTGAATGACCTCAGTCATGCATACATGATTAAACAGAATGAGAAGTAGAAGGGCAAGAAAGGTCAAATTCCTCTAAAACCTATGAAGCCATTTAAAGATCAACAGACAAACAAATGTAAATAAGTTTTCATGGATTTGGTCAACTGCTTCATACATGTACCAATGGTGGCCTATGCAGACCCAGAAAAGCTTTTTACACTACACACAGATGCTAGCTTCCAGACCTTGGGAGCAGTTCTGGACCAAGAGAATAACAGTTACTAGAGACCAGTTACACTTGTGACAGTGAAGTTTACAATTCCATACACAATTTAGTGTTCTTGGCTTTGAGGTAAGGTGTCACTAAGGAGTTCAAAGACTTTGTATATAGAATGAAATTTCAAGCAACCTGAAAAAAATCTATTGGTGTACTTTGATCAAGTTAGATGCTGCTTATGAGAAATGGGTAGCATTATTAGTCAGAATTCAGCATACTCTTTCAGCCAGGAAAAATTAATGTGGACAAATGTTTCATCCTAATAACAAAACATCAAAGTTTTTAGGAAACTTAAGGAAGGAATGAAGGCTGTATGTCATACCCTGGGACTTGAGCCACCATCATATTAAAGCATAGCTGAAAATTTGGCATTTCTACCAGAGAGCATGCCAGTGGCCAACTCTCTCTGACTCAGTTTTCTGTGGATGATTGGTGGTGAGAGCAGATGACTGATGAAGGACTCTGAGGAGTGATACAAGCCAAGGAGTGAGGAACTGATGCTTAAGTTGCAAGTTCTATTTCATAGAGAATACCTTATTATTGCTACAATGGCGGAAGTTAGAGATCCATAATGTTAATTCTGTACTGGAGCTTAACTGATCCCACGGAAGGTACCAGGGAGTAGATGATGCTAGTCAACATATATCTTCATATCTCTTCAGTATCTTCTCAGTCTGTCTTTCTCTCTGTGTCTCTGTGAAAGGGTTACATAATGGCTTTGGATATACAGATCAAGAAATTACCCTGGATGAGACGTGTGATGTGGTTCTCATGACGTACAAAGAAAAGTGCTATAAACTCTTCTCCATATTTGGACAAGACAAACACTAGCAATCCTTTGGAATTTATGTGCATTGGGCTTCTTATCTCTGGAAGTAGATAGTGAGAATATTAAGAGCGAATGATCTGGGGCAGCTAGGTGGCACAGTGGATAGAGCACCAGCCCTGGAGTCAGGAGGACCTGAGTTCAAATCCGGCCTCAGACACTTAACACTAGCTGTGTGACCCTAGGCAAGTCACTTAACCCCAATTGCCTCATCAAAAAAAAAAGTGAATGATCATTTCATCAGATATACACAGGCAGGATCCAGAAAGTGTCTATGATTGCTAAAGGGTGGGAGAAGCATTTCTCAGTCTGTGAATTCCCTGCATTTCTGATCCATTTTGACCAAAGCAGAAACTTTGAGACCACTCTACTCAAGCAAATATCAGCATGGGCAGGCATTTAAAAGTCTAGAAGTATATCTAATGAGAGCCAAATCATGAACATTTTTTGTTTGTTTGTTTGTTTTGGTGAGACAATTGGGGTTAAGTGACTTGCCCAAGGTCACATGGCTAGTAAGTATCAAGTGTCTGAGGCTGGATTTGAACTCAGGTCCTCCTGAATCCAGGGCTGGTGCTCTATTCACTGCACCACCTAGCTGCCCCCAAATCATGAACATTTTAACTATATTGTTGAACAGGTTAGGAATAGTGAACACTGCATAAAAATCTTAATGGAATCATCATGTGGCACTTCTAGTACATATGTATGACTCCACCAGGAATAATGTATATCATTCTTGCTGATACTAAAGAGAGGGCCTCATTTTTCTATTGATCTGATTTAAAGTCTCAGGTGATAGAAAGTTTACAAATATAGCCATGTAACTAATAAGCATCTCAGCTAAGGAAGAAGCTTACCAATATGCCTGGTTTTTAGCTCAGAAAAGCTCTGATACAAACAAACAATGGTATGATGCCCAAATTCATCATTAAAGTCTTTCAGCAAGGAATTTTGCCGAGAAATTTTAGTGTTCAGAGAACACATGTTAGCAGGTAGGTGGAAATCTGCTGCATACCAAGTTGTTGAAAGGTTACAAAATTTGTATGTTCACAATAGCTCCAGAGAGTGGAAGTCCTGTAAAGAAAATTCACCACAATTCATTTTTTGCTCTCTGGGGAGTTAGACTCTCTGAAGAGCAAGAGGAGAGAGAGATGATGGATTCATCTGAGCTCAGTAGGCTCTGAGGAAGACTAAGCTTTAAAAAGACAAAAGCTTATAATGTGATGTTTTAATTGAAAGAGAAAATGTGTACTGTGGCCCAATAATGTTGATTCAAATCATGATAAATCACAGATCAGGCAAGGGAAGTGAACTGAACCTGGAGGTGATGTCTTTTCTGCCTAGAGTTTTAGCTGTGGAGACTCCTCAGATATAGAGATAATCCATAGATTCAGGAACTGATGATAGCCTGGATCCTGGCTCAAGTTTAGAAATGTAGGTAGAGCTATAGATCTGGTGGTTATCATCCATGTTATCTATGATAGAAGAAATAGCTACCAGGGTCCCCACCATGAAGTCTAAGCTAGTTCTTTTCCAATTGAAACTGTCCTTGAGATTTAATTAGCTCAGGGGACTAAAAGTTTGAGTTGTTGATATGGATTTCTGATCTCCCAAATAGAAAAATACCAGGGCACACACAACTCTAGCCTCTCTCCTACTTTTGACCAGCAGAGCATCATGGGCAACAAAGCGATATAGATGGTTGTGTTTAATTGAAGTGAGGCTGGATGCTCATTAAATAGCCCTTCCTTTCCTACTCTTAATGTTCTTCTGCCATTTCTAAATGGTCTTCCTATTTTGAATGATCAAATGTTCTTTGAGTGTTTCATTGAATTCCAATCTTGGACCTAAAATACTAGATTGGCTTAGTATTGTTTATTATTCTGCTATTTATGTGTATTTGCTAATGAGCCTCTCAGCCATGGCTCCAACAAGCTGTAGCATATGCAGTGGCCACACCCTGGTAAACTATCTCAGCAAATGGGCTAAACCAAGTTGAGGGTAACTGACAGGTATCAGACTTGTTGGTGAGTTAGTGAAGACTTTACCTGGTGGAATGGGTGGATGAGAATAATTGTTCTAATTACCCTGAAGGCAGGTGAAGTAAGCGCCATGGAGCACTTAGATCTTGGGCAGATACTAAGATGCCAAGGTCATCCAATGCACCTGGGCCATCACCAATCCTCTTGACTTTTGTCCCATCCCTGGACTTTAATGACTCTGGAAGACAGAGTGAGGCTGATGACTTTGTGCAAATGACTCACTTAAATCCAACTGACACAAGAGTTAAGAAATCACCCATGATGTCATTGATCCTCTTTGAAAATGAAGGACACACAACAACAGCTTATGTGCCAGTGTCCTGCATATATTGAAGTGTTGGTCTGTTAGCTATATATTATTTTGCTCTTTTTTACTTACATATAGCTTAATGAAGATGTCCATATCATCATATAGGCCTACTGATATTGTTATTATTGATTGATACTGATTATTATTATTGATACTGTTATTATAAAATATCTTTTTGCTATTACTGATTATTGGTTTGTGCACTGTGGGTACATGTGCACTATTATAAAGTCTGTATGTAATATGTCCCACATATATTTTAGACATTTAGTTGGTGAAGCGTCCTGTCGAGCAAAGCTATGCATTATGCTCTGTTTCCTGAAGCTGTTAATGTGGATGCTGTATAAACAGTACTATGGGATAATTACTCATGATAGGGAAAGTACTTGTTTCATTTTGAGTACTGATATTCATCCTGGTGCTTCTGTCATCTATTTGAAGATGCCAAGTGTAACTCAAAGATTTTTGAAGGGGCAGCAAAATGTGTTGCTCCAGAGAGCATTGTAATCATCTTTCTCGTCTGAGTGTACACACCACAGTCCTTGTCCCTAGTCTCATACACGTCTACTGAAGGAGAGGAAGGTGTGTTTTATCATCAATTCTCAAGGTTCCTTTGCTACCCAAGGTGCTGAGTGGCTCCCTGATATTCTGACATTTTAGATGCTTCACATTTCATAATCATAGGCTGTCCAACAGTCATTCTCACAAATACAACATAATTGTCTCATCCTTTTTTTCAGTCACACATTTATCTGAATGATGTTGCCTATCCATAATAATGAATAAACACATGTGATAATATGAATTTCTGAAGGTCACTAGCAATATATTCATCATGATGGTCAAAGTTGCGGTACACTGAAGCATTCAGGATTGCTTCCATGGAGACTTACTCCAGAAATTTGAACATTTCTTTGAGATGATCCCTTTTGAGGAATTCACTCAAGAAATATTGTTGGGCACTTCATTTGTCTAGCTCTGAGCTAGATGCTATGTATAGAGAAGACAGAGAGAAGTCTAAGACATCATGTCTACCCTACAATCTGGTTAAAAAACAACCTATCTAGAAGATTAAACTAGCTCAGCAATCTATTGGGATTCAGAGTTCTGACATGGCTAGATTATTATGAATTCATTTCAAACCCCTTTGGGGAGTCTCCTGTGAATGACTTTGGCTGAACTTCCAAGATGGATTATATTCTCTAAGCTACATTTTACTTTGAGGTTTGGGGCTTTAAGAAAATCCTTAATCTGGTAAATGGATTCTCCTTCTATTTATTGCTTTTGGTTTGTTATGGTTTTCTTAAGTTTTAGGAGCAAATTTTCTAGTGTGACCGGATTCTCCATGAGCAGCAAGGTTTTATGGTTTGGGTCTGAAATTGGAAATTGAAATAAGCAATGAGGGAAGTGGTTCAACCAACAGCCAAAGTTATTCTCTACCTTTCCTGAGGCAGGAGAAGACAATGCCATTTGCCAAGTTCTGGGTCTATTTCATGCTTGTCTTTGTTGGTCTGGACTTTGGGACTCAGATGGAATGGTTTTTTTTTAATGTTCAATTTTTGCTTAATCTTGACAAAACAGAACTTCCGGCTTCAGAGAAAGACGGACCCCTTAAAAAAGAAAAGCACCAAAGACATAAAAAGTTCTGACAAAACTTCATGGTGAAATATTTAAGTGCAAATATATCAAAGACATATGGTTTTAATTTTCCCTGAAATAACACATGGATTTAAAAATCAAGGGGAAAAGTGTTTGGTAAAACACATTTGGTTCTTTGCTAAATGGTTTAAAAACTAATTTAGACAAGATGTGGCCTGAAGGGGAAAGCGCTAATGAGAGCAAATTCTGACCTGCCTCTGGGAAAAGGCCTTAGCCAATATCAGGGTCCAGGCTTTTTTTGTTCTTGTTATGGTAGCCATGGAGCTGACTTGGCCAGCTGGTGCTGAAAAAGACCTGAGGCTGATGTATGCATCCTGAGCCCTCACCTTTGGCCTTCCTCCCTTCTCTGTATACCTTTCAAGGCTGCTTTTTTGAGCTTTTGTCTTTTCTCCAAGTGCCTTCCCTACACATTCATTTTAATTTGATTTCACTAATATAAATTTTTTTGAGTGTGGCACAGGAAGCACAGCATAATTGACTCCTGTCCCAGTGCCCCACACAGAATAAATCTACCCAAGAAAAGTTTGGATTGAGGGTGTGGGTCCAAACATTTGAAAGGCAGAATCAATTATAATGTGAAGGGACTCTTTCACTTTCATTGGTGTATCCTCAATGCTTAGCACAGTGCCTGACTTAACAGACCCTTAATAAATGCTCATTCATTGACAGATTTAAAAGTGTACCAGATTAAGAATCAAGAAACTTGAGCTTTAGCCCTAATTTTAACACGATCAGATGCATGCTCTCAGTAAAAATCTCTCTGAGTCTCTTCATTTATAATATGAAGGGGTTGGAATAGATGCCTTCTAAGATTCCTTCCAACTCTAATGTACTATGATTCTTCCCAAAACAAAGGAGAACAAATCCTCCTCAAAAAAAACCAGCCAACAAACAAAAAAACCCACACCCAATCTGTCCCATAACCTGAAAAGTGCTAGGAACTTCTTCCCAGGTTCTAGGCTCACAATGTGATTGTTTTGCCTGATTTGAAGGGTTTTAGAGTTGAAGAGTTGTTAGCACTTTTCATATTAAAGTTTGGGGCTTTGTTTTGTTTCCTTTGCTTTTTTCCTGTTGTGCTTTTCTTGGTGCATTTAGTTCCGATTAAGAGAGGAGAAAAAGGGGAGGATGCTTGCTGGCAGCTTAGACCTATAAATATTTGTGCAGTGTTTATGACAAATGTTTTCCTGTTATGGAGGAATCTGACCTTCATTAAAAATCTGGAACTTTTTAATGCTGTGCCAAGGCATGAGAAATGGCAACATACTTTTCTGATGGTTTTCATATTTTAATATAAAATCTTATTTGGAATTATGGTCATAATTTGGTGGGTAGATCAATTAATTAACAAGCACTATCCCTGAAAGAGTTTACAATGCATCTTGGGAAACAACATCTAAAGATATATTTGTGTATATACATATATGTGTGCATAACATGTATACATATATACACACATTTGGGGCACAGGGGACAGTGGTAGAAAATATCCATAGTTGAGAGTTGGAGTATCTTGTTTGGGGAACAGCTAGGAAACCAGTGTCACTGGATTTTACACCTGAGATAGTGTATGGTGTAAGGAGACAGAAAAGGTAGGGGTTATTTTTTTGAGGGGGGTGAAGTTTGTGAAGGGCTTTGAATGCATAAGGATTTTATGTATGATCCCTTGGAGTTTATTGAGTAGGGGTGGAGGGTTACATGATTAGACCTGTGCTTTAGAAAGATCACTTTGACCGCTGAGTGGAGGAAAAGCTGGAATGAAGAGAGATTTGTGGAAAACAGACCAACAGGCAGGTTATTGCAATAGTCCAGGCATGAGATGATTAGGAAGTCTTACACCAGGGTGAGAGCAGTGTCAGAACAGACAGTGAGGCATATATGAAAGATGTTACAAAGGTAAAATCAAAAGCCCTTGGCGATAGATTGGATGGGGGTGGGAATGAGAGGGAGTGAAAAAAGTAAAGGAAGATACCTAGGTTGTAAACTTGGGAGGATGGTCAGGTGTCTTGGACAATAATAGGAAAGTTATGAAGATGAAATGGTTTGGGGCTAAAAAATAACGAGTACAGTTTTAGACTTCTCAAGCTTAAGTGTTCTATGGCATATCCAGCTCAAGATGTCCAATAGGCAATTGAAGATGCAATTTGGGAGGTCAGTAGAGAGGTTACTAGATAAGTAGATTTGAGAATCATCAGATGAGTTCAACAAATGACATGATACAGAGAGAAGAGAAGAGGGCCCAGGACAGAGCACTGTGGGATACCCACAGTTAGCAGGTGTGTTTTAAAAAAATTATTGCTGGGGACAGCTAGGTAGCTCAGTGGATAAAGAACCAGCCCTGGATTCAGAAGGACCTGAGTTCAAATAAAGTCTGAGACACTTGACACTTACTAGCTGTGTGATCCTGGACAAGTCACTTAACCCTTATTGCCCCGCAAAAACCAAACAATTATTTGCTACTACTGTACTTTATAAATTAATTGATTGCTACCTATATATTAATTGCTATTTTGCCAGTTTTGTCAGTAAGCATTTATTATTAATTAATATTGTATAGAAGTAAAGTATTGACTGTATCTCCCTAACTTCTCATGGTCCCAAGTCTTCAGGTCAAAATTTTTCTAAGAGGAAGAGTGCATACCAAGAGAGAGCCTCCAGAGCTAAGACAGGGAAGCAAGAGAGGAGTCAAACCCTGGAGAGGTCAAGGGTTTTATCCTCTTTAGATAGAGGAGGGTCATTATATATTGATCTAAACTAATTGGTTAGCATCATTCAGTCCCACTGATTGACTTGACTTGTGGATGGTCTAGATTAAAATGAACTCTACAGATAACATCAGAGAAAAGTATGCAAAAGACCCTAGCTGAAGGACAAAGTACAGCATCTAGGGGTGATCCTTCACTGAGCTATACAAAAGATTCTATCTCCATTTCTTTTGTTCCCTTGTGCATGTCCCAGGAAAGAGCTGGTCCTAGGCTAGAGCTGAACTTTCTGGAGTGAGGGGAGAAAGAACTGAAACTGATCTCTGAGTCTCCCTCAGAAATCCATTATTAATACTTATTTTCTCACACAGGTATGATCCAGATAAAGATCAAGTAGAGGAGAATGAGAAGGACTGGTCAGATTGGTAGGAGGAGAAGCAAGAGAGAGTTGTTTTCCAAAAACCTAAAGAGAATAAAGTATGAAGAAAAGGATGATAAAAAGAGGAAAAGGCAGAAAATGGGTCAAGAAGGAGGACAATGGATAAAAGGCCATTAGATTTAGCAACTAAGAGATCACTAGTAACTTTAGAGAAAGCAATTTTGGTTGAATGATGAAGTCAGAAAGACAAATTGCAGAGTGAAGAAGAGAATGAGAGGAAAGGAAATGGAAACACCAATTGTAAATGATCTTTTCAAGGAGTTTAGCCACAAAAGAAAGGAGAGATATATTATGATAGCTAATGGGGTTGGATGGATCAAATGGCAAGTTTAAAAAAAAATAAATAAACATTTTTATTTAAAGTTTTGAGTTTCAAATTCCTTCCCTCCTCCCCTCCCTCCTCTCTGAGATAGTAAGCAATCAGATATAGGCTATACATGTACATATATATATCTATGTATGTATATATATATGTATATATATGTGTATATATATATATATGTACATGTATATGTGTTTGTGTGAAAAGTTTTTGAGAATGGGTGAGATGGACATGTTTATAAGTAGTAGGAAAGTAGACAATAGGAGAGAGTGAACATAAGTGACAGAGTAGGGATGATAAAGGGGACAATCTGCTGGAAAAGATAGGATGGAGTGGTGTCACTTATGCATGTAGAAGGGTTTATTTGTCAAGAAGAAGGACCACCTTATGTGAAACAAGTGAAAGTAGAGATTCTGGAGATGTAAATTGAGGAGGAGGGGAGAAAGGAAGCTCATTTTTTTTCCAGTTAAATATGAAGCAAGGTTCTCAGCTGAGAGGGGGATGGGAGAGGGAACCATAGGGAAGAAAAGTTTGGGAAGAGCTGCTGTTGAGTGGAATAGTCCATCAAATATGGAGGTATAAAAGGATTATTTTATAGCAGTAATGGCCAAGTTGAGATCATATAATGTTTGTAATGGATCTAGTCAGCATAGTTTTGTGTTTTTCTCATTTCATTCAACAGTATGTGAGTAATAGCAAAGGCAATGGATGGTGGGAGTAATCCAGTATAGAGGAATGGCACAGCAAGATTGGGGATAGGTGGGGCAGATAGGTGGTGCAGTGGATAGAGCACCAGCCCTGGATTCAGGAGGACCTGAGTTCAAATCCGACCTCAGACACTTGACACTTACCAGCTGTGTGACCCTGGGCAAGTAACTTAACCCCAATTGCCTCACCAAAAAAAAAAAAAAAGATTGGGGATAGGATAAGGGGACAGGGTATTCAAGAGAAGACAGTATAGAATTGGACTAATTCAGCAAAGGGCCAAAATAGGGAAGGGAAGCGACTATAGCTGATGTAGGCATTATGGCTTGGGAAAGAACTAAGGAGTCAAGGGATTGGATGGCAAAGTGAAGCATAATAACATATTTGGGGGTTGAAAAGTAGAGGGAGGGGTGCAGTAACAACAGATTATGGTCAGATAAGGGAATTTCAGAGTTCACAAACATGGAAGTGGAACATTTGTGGGTGAAGGCAAGATCAAGAGTATGACCATCTCTGTGTATATCCAAGGTGGGGAGGAATACTAGGTCTTGTGAAGTGAGAAAGTTGTGGAATTAGGCACTAAGATGTTTGAGGAAGTATCAATGTATGTTGAAATCCCCTAGTATGGGGGCAGGAGTTGGAGAGGAGAGAATGACTATGAGCCAGGCACTGAACTCATTGAAGATAGAAGAGAAGTATCCTGGAGTTTGGTAGACCACATCTACCAAACTTTTAATTAGGTAGTAAATATCAAAGGAGAAGCTAGTGCAGTATGGAGGTAGAGGGAAAGCCTGGAAGTGGCAATGGGGAGCAAGTTATATTCCTACCTCCTTACAACCTATGATGGGGATGGAGGGAGGAAGGGGATGAGTGAAAATGTAATCAGTTCTGGGAAGGTTGGCCAAAAAGGTTGTGTCATCAGGAAGGAGCCAGGTCTTAGGGGGAGCTAGAAGATGAAAGGAATGGGAAAGGACAATATTTAAAATGAAGGCATTTATTATTTATACAACATATATTTCAGAAAGCACGGTGTGAGGGGTAGGTAGATTTAGAGTATAACATCGGAGGGGTGAGATTTGAGGGAAATGAGAATAAGAGAGTGGACAGTGGAAGGGGAAGGAAAATGGGGTTTATACAAAGACAGATGGGGTTCAGGATCACTGGGATAGGGAGGGTATGCCTTGGTGGGACTTTGTTAATCATTACTGTTAGTTATTACAGTAAAAAAAAATTCAGCTTTTCATTTGCATTTGGCATGTCTTTATTTTTGAGATGTTCTTGTAAACAGCAGATTGTTGGGTTTTATTTTCTTGTCAATTCTGCCATGCTTTCATTTGATTGGATTATTTAATCTATCTCTTTTAAAGTGACTGTCAGGTTTGCCTGTTCCCCATTTAGTTCTTTCCCATTGAATTCTATTCCCTTCCTCTTTGAGTATCCTCCTATTTAAACTATTTTGATGTTCCTCTATTTCTATGGGCTCTATCCCTACTCTCATTTTCCTGGCTCATCCCAAGGTCTTTGAATTTATGCTAATAGGGAAGTTAGGGACTCCTTATATGGAGACAACTTCAAAGAGAATAAAATGACTATCATTCCTAGAGAGTTAACCTTTCATTTGCCCAAAGGCAGGAAACTGGGTAACTGAAAGTCCCTTCTATTTTCATTATTTTATGATTCTTGACCCAAGAATTGATTCCTTTGGAATGGATTGAGATATACTATGCATCTAAGCCTTGGAAAGAGTCACCAGCTGGCAGGCTCTTTTTATTTGGCCCTTTTTTCAAAGCAGTCCCTAATGGATTGCACAGTGAACCACACTGCTGTTTGTGTAGCCTTGTTTGTCTGGGCCTTTTCACCCCTGATTTTTCCAAGGGAAAAATTGGCATGGAAACGTGACATACATAAGTCCCAGAACCAGGGTGGCTTTGAAAGCAAGAGCTCATGTGTTCCTTCATTAGATAATTGTGACCATAAGGAATGCTTTTTAGAGAGGAAAAAAAGGAAGTTTAAAGTGGAGGAAGGTTTCTGGGTCACCACAGAGGCTGGGGGTACTGTGCCCATTCCCTTTTCCACTAAGGGGCCCTTCTGTCCCTGGACCCAGGCATACAGTTTTGGATTAGATTTCCTTCTACAGAATATAGCCTTTAATGAGAAGGGTTCTCTGTTCTCACATTCTTTGGTTCATTAAGTTCCACACTCCAGAATGCCCAGGGATGAATTTACTGATGGTTCCTGTTCTAGGGCCTTCCAAAAAAGAAAGGGTAAAAAAGGTACTCAATATGTAATATGAATTAGGTATGGAGTAAGTAATATACGTTTACATACTCAAAAAATTCTGAGCACAAAAGAATCACATGCATGAATTAATAGGACAGGATTCAATAACTTAACTGGTGCCATCTGCTAGGAGAATGATATTTAAACTCAACAGAATTAAAACAGTTTGTGGAATTCCTGGTTAGGTATTTTGCATTTCACCTTGGCTCTGCACTGTCTTACCACTCTTAACCATAACCTTCTCTGAACTTCTTACTCAGACATTTTTACAGTCAACTACTTCTACATTTTCTGCAACCAACCATTCTTTTCATTGGGCTTTTCCTCTTACAAGATTGCCTACAAGTCTGGACTTGTATACTTCAAAAACTACATTCAGTCATCTACAGAAGGATATATAAAATAGAAATGATTTCCAGGGGCCTAAATACAAGTTCACCTTGTAAAGTCCATGTTCTACATGGTGAATGGGGGCTGAGGGTAGGAGGAGGGAAAAAGTAACAAACATATTCCCATCTCCCTTCCATTATTTGATACATGGAAGTCAAAGTGAAGAGACTGAGCCAGATTCTACCTCTATTTTGGATGATCAAAAAACTACACATGGTTTAGACAAAGTCAGATTACCACACAGTTAAGAGTTTGGTCCCCCAAAGTTTCTATGTAGTTGTCTAGAATGAGAAATGGTCCCATGCTTCAAGGGTTTCAAGGGAGGAAGCAAGTGTCACCCACTATAGAAGAAAGAAAAAAAATCTTTAAAAAGAAAAAAAAAGTCTATATTATGCATGATCATAGGGGCAACTAAATGGCTCAGTGGATAGAGCACTGGGCCTGGAGACAGGAAGACCTAAGTTCAAATTCAACTTCAGATATTTACTAGCTCTGTGACCCTGGAAAAATCACTTAACCTCTGTTTGCCTTAATCTACTGGATAAGAAAATGGCAAACGACTCCAGTATCTTTGACAAGAAGACCCCATGGGTCGATGGGGTCACAATGGGTCAAATGTGGCTGAATGACTGAACAACAACAAAGTATGATCTCATATATGAAATGAAGTTAGATTTGTGGCCATATTCCTGTTGGTCAAGTGTTCTCTGTGAGGCACAAAACATGCAAAAACCACTAGGATTTTTCCCATTGTGGAAAAATAAAGAAAGAAAAGGGAAAAACCCTCATGATTCTCTAAATTCATAAGATCAAAAATCTAGAGCTAGAAGGAATCTCTGAGATCATTGAGTCTGACCCCCTCAGTTTGATGTAGGAGGCAAAAAGGGGTTAATAGAAAAAACCTAAGACCCAGCTCTAATACAGATATCAGCTCTAAAAGGGAGTCAGATCCCAGTTAATGGATAACTTATGTTAGGTTCTCATACCCAGAGTGATCAACATCCATAATGGACCAGAATGGGTCAGGTCAAAATAATAATAAAGGAAAAAGACAACCTATAGAAATTCTAATGAAAAATGATTATATTTTGAAACTAGCCATGGGAATCAGAAAGAGACATGCGCAGAAAAGGCCAAATTTGTCCCCAGATTCACCTTATGACGTGTAAACCCCCAAAACACACCTCCACAGAAAAAGGTACCCGCCTAGGGGGTTGGCTTAGGACCCCCAGGAACTCCAAATTAGGATAAGCCCTCCCTTGTAACACCCCTAGGTGGAGAATATTATAATGAGAAGGACAGGCCCTCCCCTGTACCTCCCCAAGGTGAAGATTATTATAATGAGACTGATAATCAATTTATCCATAATATAAATATAACTGTTTTTCCTTTCCTTATTTGAGAGATACCTTTCCAATACTCTGGTTTTCTCCCTGTGGTCACCCTCAGTATTGCAATAAAACTTGGTAAACTGAGTCACTGAGTGTTGTAATTCTTTTGGGACGACTCAAAATCAATTTGACCCTAAATTCCAGCCCACATCAAGTTTAGAGATAAAAGAATTGAGACCCAAAGAACTGGTAAATGTCCAAAAAGAGATTTGAACCCATATCTTCCTGCCTTTGAGTCCTTTCCTCTATCCTCTAGAATTCATTAAGTGAAATTATGGAAGGTTTTGTTGGGAGTGGGGGGAGAGTGAGTGGTAGTCGCATGGGTCACATGGCTAGTTTTTGAATACAGTCAATAATGGGGTGGGGAGGGAAGTACTGCTCTGTCTTTAAGCCTTCAATTGCTTTTCCAAATATTTATGTAGTCAGGACTACATGACTCCTGACTTTTAGGATCCTGCAACCTCTGACTCTTTATCCATTGTTCTATATACACAACATGATACTGCTTTCTGGCAGTTTGATTGTAATAATTGCTAGCTCTCGACTCTAAAATTATAGAACTATTTACCTGTTATTCAGGTATGAAGGACAGCAAGTAGATGTCATCTCTAGCTAGTCTGGCCTGGGACTCCACATTATTCTTCAAAGAAGTCATAGAAATGTAAGAATCAAGGATTTGCAGAGAACAATCATTAGATTATAAGCTTCTTGAGGGCCGGTACTGTCTTTTATATCTTTTTTTTATCCCTGGCACAGTGCCTAGAACATAGTAGATGCTTAGATGTTTATGGAATGAATAGAGTAAGCCTAGAAAATATATTTTCATTTATATATGATGATGGTATATACTATGTATGTGTTTTGTGAATATCCCAAGTGACTCTAAGATGCTGCTGTGGCAAAAGCAGCACATACTAGGAGTGTTTCTTCTTGTCTTCAAGTATATAGAAAAGCAGGCTGTCAACTAAATAATTAAACAGGAAGGAGTTAATATATATATATATATATATATATATATATATATACACACACATATATATATATATACATACACACACACACACACACACACACACACACATATATCTTGGTCAACAAATGGCATTACCTCAAATCACAAGCCAAAGGGTCTCATTAGAGGTTAAGATGCATGTACATGCTGGTTTTCTCAAAGACTTTAATATCCTCACTTCTCCCTCGAAAGTAATCATCTGCAAAGCTTTTAGACTACTTCCTATCTCAACACCAGAAGCCCTTGTGGCTTACAATATAGCACTGGTTCCAATTCATTAATAGTCTAAGGATAGGGGAAGCTAGGTGGCACAGTGGATAGAGCACCGGCCCTGGAGTCAGGGGTACTGAGTTCAAATCTGGCCTCAGACACTTAACACACGCTTACTAGCTGTGTGACCCTGGGCAAGTCACTTAACCCCAATTGCCTCACCAAAAAAAAAAATAGTCTAAGGATAGAGAAAAAAGAAAATGGGATATTGACCTGAAATATTAAGACTCATGGAAATCTCAGTTTCTCTCTCAATTTCATACCCACCATGTGTTTTGGAAACCTCATATTTTCCCTTGACCAATCTTATTCCTAAGCCTGATATGGGCAAGCCATTCATCTACAGAGGTCACATTGTTTATTAAAGCTCTATACAGTGAAAAAACCACAAAGTGTCACATATAGAAAACTGTAAACAAAGTACATCACCTGATTGTATCTTCTCCCAGACCTCCTCCCAGCCTGTGGATCTTGGTATTGGTTAATGGAAAGAATTATGGGTTTCTAAGCCTACCAGATCTTCTCTGAAAACAAATAAGGAAAATAGGCGAAAGTACCCTGAGGTTGGGATTGGTCTCTGAGCCTGATCTCACCAGTGGCTGAGGTTTTATAGCAGGTACCAATCTTACCTTTTCTGTAATGGGGTCTAAAAACCAATAATTTGTTTTGTTACCATGAAGCCTTAGTCCGGTCTCCCTTCAGAAGGAGGGAGTCCTCCAGTTTTGCCACTGCTGCTCATCAGAATGTTTTCTAGCTTGGGGTATATCAGTAATGGCAGCCCAAGAAATAGCAAATAGTGAGCAGCTGTGGAAAAATAGTTATTAATAATTGATTTCTTGGGTGACTTAGGGATCAGTTCTTTCTCCCCTCTACTCCAAAAAGTCGGGTTCTCCTTAAGAGATTTCATCAAATCTCCTCTAGGACCA
This sequence comes from Dromiciops gliroides, assembly GCF_019393635.1. Classification (NCBI taxonomy): domain Eukaryota; kingdom Metazoa; phylum Chordata; class Mammalia; order Microbiotheria; family Microbiotheriidae; genus Dromiciops; species Dromiciops gliroides. The sequence goes on along the minus strand of NC_057861.1, from coordinate 500,504,184 downwards.
ACCTGCCTGGATCTCCACCCAGTCTGGGGTAGAGATAGATTCTTTTGTCTAGATAGCCCAAGTACTTACTGATGAGTTTAAGCCACACATATATGAATGGACTTTGCCCTGATCAGCTTGAATGGGGGTCCTGCATTCTTCTCTCTGATGTTGTCCTTGGACTTCATTATAATATAGCCATGTTCAAGTCATGTCAACCAATAGATTTGAATAATTCTAACCAATTAGATTTGTTTGATGTATAATGACCCAATTAGATTATCCCTCTTATTGAAAAGGGATAAAAAACTTGGACGGGTAACATGTTGGCTCTCTAGGACCACATGGTCTCTGTCTCTCTGTCTCTGTCTATGACTCTGTCTCTGTCTCTCATTTGGGTAATGTCTCTCTGGGGAACCACTTGTACTTTGGGAGGTTCTTTTCTTCTACTTACAATAATTGGCATGCTGAAGCTGTCTCTCTGCCTCCTCTACCATGCAGTCTTGGGAACATAAGAAGTTAGGGAAACATGTGGTCAATCCCTTACTGACATAATATTGATAAATTAATTTAAGCTTATCCAAAACTTTTGTCTATAGTAATTATTTAAATGTCACACAACAAAAAGCTGTGTTATTTGAAATATTGGGGGGAAGCCTGTCTCTGTTCTGAGTTATTGGGAAACTTAGCTGGGGTTTCTAATATATCGATTGCTATGTATAACTTAGAGGCCATTGCACCAGTTTTGGCAGCAAGCATTTATTAAATCATATTAAATGTTAGTAAAGAGTTGGCCACATTTAACACAAGGTGAAAACCCCCAGCATCATAGAGATAGAGCACATGGCTCCAGATTTCAGAGGTCCTACATTACCTAGAGCTAGAGAGAAAAAAGAGCAGGGGACAAGTGGCTGCCTCCTTCAGCATCCCAGCCCAAGGGAGTGTAAACCTCTTGTAGAACAGAGGAGAGGTGGCTCTTGTACATTGTTCAAAGCTAAATGTTTGGCATCATTCAATTCCATTGGTTGATGGGACCTGAGGGTGGTCCATACCCAAATGAGCAGTACTGGGCCAAGCTCAAGGTCTGAGCTTTGCTCTGAGAACAAAGGCTTTCATGTAGGTGTGGTTTATATTGTCTACTGAGGAAATCTGATCTCCAATGTAACTTTGGGGCTGGTTCTGAGAAACCAGCCAGAGTTCCTGAGTGGAGGTAGGGTCACTGCATCTCGCCCAAAACCCATTATTAATAATGATTTTCTCACAAAGCCAACAGCAGCCTCTTGATTCACCAGTAGTAACATTACATAATGGAGTGGGATAGTGAACTGGAAATCTGTTCAAAGATGAGAAAAAAGGTAACTAAGGGATTGGAGTGGGTCAGGTACATCCAGAATAAAGCTTCCTTTTCCTTCCCAGGTATCTCATTGGTTTCTTTCTCTGTCACAATTATGGGAAAAACAGGGGCCATTAGATGCACCTATTACAGATAGGATGGAAAAAATTATATAGGCATTCCAAAGGTTTACAGAACCAACAAAAATAGCTGGAAATTATAGTTGTTCTCAGGTCAGGATTAGCCTTACAAAAGTAGGTAGAGTATATAGCTTCCTACATTGTAACAGATAAAGATGAAAGAATTTAGATCTGGAAGGAAGCTTAGAAATTATTTAGTCCAACCCTTAATTTTGTAGATAAGGAAACTGGGGACCAGAGAGGGGAAATCCTTTGTCCATCACACAATATGTTAGTTCTGAGCAGCTAGTTGGTGCAGTGGATAGAGGACTGGACCTGGAGTCAGGAAGATCTGAGTTTAGATCCAGCCTATAGGGGCCAAATTTATTATGGAGAGAGTTAACTGGGTGGCTTGCCGTAATATTGGGGTTCAGAAATGTGAGATTTAAAATTGGATATTAGATCATAAATCTCCCCTCTTTAACCTTTCTCTTAATTTATCTCCCAGACTAGTAAATGAAAGAAGCTTCTGGTTTTCTAGTTAGAGCTTTTATTGTATGGTAGTTACCAGGTGATGTTGATTAGAGGGATAGGAAAGTAGAAATACAAAACAAATAGTCTTACATCTAAGTTTAGTCTATATTCCGTATAAAACTCACCAAAACCCAAAGCCACCGTTGGGGAGAGAGAGAGAGAGCCGGGCCGAGTCGAACTCCAGTCAGCGTCTGTCTGTGCAGCGCAGTCAGGAGACCAGCAGAGCAGGCAAAAAGATCTCTCACTTCCGTTCTCTCCTTGCCTTTTAAGCTCGCACCCCGGAAGTGGAGTGCTAGCAGGCTGACTGGTGTGCGTAGCTCATGCCGTTGGTCTCCTCCCTGAAAGGGTGGTCCTTAAAGAAAAACTGGCATCTCTCCATTATCGCTAAGCGAGTGTTAAAACTTTTTACCACAGAAAATAATGAGAGACCTCTAGGTCCAAAGTTTCCTCCCTTGCAAACTGCCATTTTTAGTTATTTCTCCTAGGCTAATAAGAAAGGAGATTAACAGCCTCTTTTCCACAAACAAACCAGGTTTTATTAATGGGAATAAATTAACAACAAAGGTGAAGTTAATAAAGCCGGGGACAAGGGAATAAGGGAAGAAAAAAATGGATAAGCTCCCTAGCTCTAGCAAAGACTGACTCAAATCCCAAACTTGCTTCCAGCTCAGCTAACTTGAAGAGCTGGCCTCACTTCTTTTTTTTTTTTTTTTTTTTTTTTGAGATATTTTATTTTTTCCGTTACATGTAAAGATAGTTCTCAACTTTTGTTTATACATGCTTTACAATTTCAGATTTTTCTCCCTCCCTCCCCTCCCTCCCCCCTCCCCTAGACAGCAGGTAATCTGATATAGGTTATATCTATATATATCTATACATATACATATAGATATATATATACACACACATATATACACATAATAACATTAATCCTATTTCTGCATTAATCCTGTTACAAGAGAAAGAATCAGATCAGTGATGCAAAACCTCAAAATAGAAAAAAAAAACAACAGCACCCAAAACAAAAGAAATAATATGGTTCAATCAGCATCTATACTCCACAGTTCTTTCTTTCTTTTTTTTTCTTGGATTTGGAGATCCTCTTCTATCATGAGTTCCCTGGAACTCTTCTGTACCATTGCATTGGTGAGAAGAATATAGTCCATCACAGTAGGTCAACACTCAATGTTGATGATACTGTGTACAATGTTCTTCTGGTTCTGCTCATCTCACTCATCGTCAGCTCACGTAAGACCCTCCAGGTTTCTCTGAACTCTTCCTGCTCATCATTTCTTACAGCACAATAGTATTCCATTGTATTCATATACCACAACTTGTCCAGCCATTCCCCAATTGATGGGCACCCCCTCAACTTCCAATTCCTTGCTACCACGTAAAGAGCAGCTATAAATATTTTTGTACATGTGGGTCCCTTTCCCCCTTCCATGATTTCTTTGGGCAAAAGACCTAAAAGTGGGATTGCTGGGTCAAAGGGTATGCACAGCTTTATCGCCCTTTGGGCATAATTCCAAATTGCTCTCCAGAATGGTTGGATCAGCTCACAGCTCCACCAACAATGCATTAGTGTTCCAATTTTCCCACAGCCTCTCCAACATTTATTATCTTCCTTTTTTGTCATTTTAGCCAATTTGATAGGTGTCAGGTGGTACCTCAGAGTTGTTTTAATTTGCATCTCTCTAATCATTAGAGATTTAGAGCATTTTTTCATATGGGAATAGATAGCTTTGGTTTCTTCATCAGAAAACTGCCTGTTCATATCCTTTGACCATTTCTCAATTGGGGAATGACTTGGATTCTTATAAATTTGATTTAATTCCCTATATATTTTAGAGATGAGGCCTTTATCAGAAGCACTGGCCTCAAAAATTGTTTCCCAGCTTTCTGCCTCCCTTCTAATTTTGGATGCATTGCTTCTGTTTGTACAAAATTTTTTTAATTTAATATAATCAAAATCATCCATTTTGCATTTTATAATATACTCTATCTCATGTTTGGTCAAAAACTGTTCTCCTTTCCAAAGATCTGATAGGTACACTATTCCTTTCTCTCCTAATTTACCTATGGTATCACCTCTTATGTCTAAATCATGTATCCATTTTGACCTTATTTTAGTATAAGGTGTAAGATGTTGGTCTAAGCCTAATTTCTGCCATACTATCTTCCAGTTTTCCCAGCAGTTTTTGTCAAATACTGAGTTCCTATCCCAGAAGCTGGAGTCTTTGGGTTTATCAAACACTACATTACTAGTGTCATTTACTACTGCATTTTCTGAGCCTAGCCTATTCCATTGATCTACCATTCTATTTTTTAGCCAGTACCAGATAGTTTTGATGACTGCCGCTTTATAGTAAAGCTCCAGGTTTGGTACCGCTAACCCACCTTCCTGTGAATTTTTTTTCATTATTTCCCTGGATATTCTTGATTTTTTGTTTTTCCAGATGAATTTTGTTATTATTTTTTCTAGCTGTATAAAATAATTTTTAGGTAGCCTGATTGGTATGGCACTGAATAAGTAAATTAATTTAGGCAGTATTGTCATTTTTACTATATTAGCTCTGCCTATCCATGAGCAATTGATATCTTTCCAATTATTTAGATCTGATTTGATTTGTGTGAAGAGTGTTTGGTAGTTGTGTTCATAGAGTTCCTGGGTTTGTCTTGGCAAGTAGACTCCCAAGTATTTTATATTACCTACCGTTACTTTAAATGGAATTTCTCTTTCTATCTCTTGCTGCTGGACTTTGTTGGTCATGTATAGAAATGCTGATGATTTATGTGGATTTATTTTATATCCTGCTACTTTGCTAAAGTTGTTAATTGTTTCAAGTAATTTTTGACTTGATTCTCGAGGATTCCTTAAGTATACCATCATATCATCTGCAAAGAGTGATAGTTTTGTTTCCTCCTTGCCTATTCTAATTCCTTTAATTCCTTTCTCTTCTCTGATTGCTAAAGCTAACATTTCTAGGACAATATTAAATAATAGGGGTGATAATGGACATCCCTGTTTCACCCCTGATCTTATTGGGAAGGCCTCTAATTTATCTCCATTGCATATAATACTTGCTGATGGCTTTAGGTAGATACTGTTTATTATTCTAAGGAAAGCTCCCCCTATTCCTAAACTCTCTAGTGTTTTTATTAGGAATGGGTGCTGTACTTTGTCAAAGGCTTTCTCTGCATCTATTGAGATAATCATATGATTTTGGTTGGTTTTCTTATTGATGTGGTTGATTATGTTAATAGTTTTCCTAATGTTGAACCAGCCCTGCATTCCTGGTATAAATCCCACCTGGTCATAGTGTATTATCCTGGTGATCACTTGCTGTAATCTCCTTGCTAATATCTTATTTAAGATTTTAGCATCAATATTCATTAGGGAGATTGGTCTATAATTTTCTTTCTCTGTTTTTGCTTTGCCTGGTTTTGGTATCACCACCATATTTGTGTCATAAAACGAATTTGGTAGATCTCCTTCTTCACCTATTTTTCCAAATAATTTGTATAATATTGGAATTAATTGTTCTTTAAATGTTTGGTAAAATTCACCCGTAAACCCATCTGGCCCTGGGGATTTTTTCTTAGGGAGTTCATTAATAACTTGTTCAATTTCTTTTTCTAATATGGGTTTATTTAAGGATTTTATTTCCTCTTCAGTTAACCTGGGCAGTTTGTATTTTTGTAAATATTCATCCATTTCATTTAGATTGTCAAATTTATTGGCATACAGTTGGGCAAAATATTTCCTAATTATTGCTTTAATTTCCACTTCATTGGTGGTAACATCACCCTTTTCATTTTTGATACTGGTAATTTGGTTTTCTTCTTTCTTTTTTTTAATCAAATTAACCAGTATTTTATCTATTTTATTGGTTTTTTCATAAAACCAGCTCTTAGTTTTATTGATTAGTTCTATAGTTTTTTTGCTTTCAATCTTATTGATTTCTCCTTTAATTTTCAGGATCTCTAATTTAGTGTCTAATTGGGGATTTCTAATTTGTTCTTTTTCTAGCTTTTTAAGTTGCATGCGCTGGCCTCACTTCTAATAACTCACCACCTGGGATCTGTAGTTTCAATGGGAGTCAGCTGTGCAGTCCCTCTCTGGTAGCTCCCAAAGCTCACCAAAGGGAAAGTGAGAGCTTCTCAGAGCCAGCATTCTCCTTTCTCCTTTCTCCTTTCTCTCTCCCTCCCCCAAAGAGGAGGTCCTTCAAGCTGGTTGGCTGAGAGTGGTCCCCTAGTGACATCAGTAGTACACCAACATGTCACTCAGGGATGGCCAGGTGTGGCTACAATCCAATCATCCCCAAGTAGCGACTTAGTCAGTTTCTCATTCTCATCCAATTCAAACAATACTAAATCAATCAGGTGGGGCCCCTGGGCATCTGCTAAATTCCATTATTTTAATCACAGCCTCAGACACTAGTTGTGTCACCCTGGGTAAATCACTTAAACCTGTTTGCCTCAGTTCCTTCATTTGTAAAATGAACTGACAAACCACTCCACTATCTTTGCCAAGAAAACCTCAAATGGGGTCACAAAGAGTTAGACATGACTGAAATGACTGAACAATAACAAGTTAGTGCTGAAGCCAAGACTAGAATCCAGTATTCTTTGTAAGAAGAATAGCAGGAAAACACCCCTACCTACTACATTCCCATTCTATCCCATTAGTATGGCCTACCTCAATGCCTTCAGTCATACCCGTAAATAGTAATTATTTTAAGTTGTATTCTTTACATGGCACTCTTTAAGTATAGAAATACATATGGAAGGCACAGTATCATCACTCATACTTGATTGTATATTAGTTTTTAAATTACTTTCCTTTGTGACTAGAGAGAGCCCAGCTGTTGGAGAGGGCAGGAGATCTGGAAAAGGAAGATTCATAGAAACAAAAACTCAGAGAAAAAAGAGGGAGAACACCTAAAAGCAACTAGAGCAAAGTTACATAGAGAGGAGGCAGCTAGAACAGAGGGAATGCTAGAACAAGTCAGGAGATCACTTCTGTTCTACCTTTCAATGTGCTGTGTGGATGTAGTTCTGAATCTGTGGTGAAAGTCCCTGGAAAGAATAATTTTCCTATCTGGAAGGAAAGACCAAAAGATCAAGAGAATTATTGTTATTGCTGTTCCTTCTTTATTCTTTTTTTTTTGGGGGGGGGTGGCAATGAAGATTAAGTAACTTGCCTAGCATCACACAGCTAGTATGTGTCAAGTGTCTGAGGCTGGACTTGAACTCAGGTCCTCCCAAATCCAGGGACTGCTTTATCCACTGCTCCACCTAGCTGCCCCCATTTGTCCTTCATTTTTTTTAAGTGAGGCAATTGGGGTTAAGTGACTTACCCAGGGTCACACAGCTAGTAAGTGTTAAGTGTCTGAGGTTGGATTTGAACTCAGGTACTCCTGACTCCAGGGCTGGTGCTCTATCCACTGCACCACCTAGCTGCCCCTTGTCCTTCATTCTTGAAGAGAACCAAGGAACCTTGGAACTACACAGATAAGGATACTGGGTAGGGGGGAAGGGTGGAGTCTCACTTAGTAGAGTTATCTCTTCCACATCGAAGGGATTATAGGCACAGTGCCCCCTCAATCTGGAAAATCCTTGTAAAACGTTTTGCCCCTCCCTTCATACCAGAGAAGAAGTCTGATTTTTTCTTCTTTTTCTTTTATGGGGTGTCTACAGTGCCTTATTGTAAAATTTGGGTTAAATATTTGGTCATAGGCTATATTATACAATAGTATACATATATTTTATGCATTTCTCTGTTGTTAAACTTTTTCTCTGTTGTCTGTTGGCTTTTGTGTGTCATCTGCAGCTTCCACAAAACTTCCCCAATATTCCCTTTTAATTTATCTTTTTTTCCCCTTTTTTCCTCCTTTCTTCTTCTTCTTCTTCTTCTTCTTCTTCTTCTTCTTCTTTTTGCGGGGCAATAAGGATTAAGTGACTTTCCCAGGGTCACACAGCTAGTAAGTGTCAAGTGTCTGAGCCAGATTTGGACCCTGGTCCTCCTGAATCCAGGGCTGGTGCTTTATACACTGTGCCACCTAGCTGCCCCACCCCTTTTAATTTCTTATGTAAACCTATGATACATCAAAACTGTGATAAGGAAGAGTGCAATGTGGAAGGGATAATTGTGGTAAGAGTTGATGGAAAGTGAAGGGCACTGTTATCCTGTAAGGACTATAGGGTCAACTATAATTATGAGTGGCTCTTACCACATCAGTTTTGCTGCTCTGCTTAAGGAGAGATGTACCTGGACAATACTTGCTGTTTTCCTGAATGTGCCTGCCTTGGGTGCTAAAGGTGATCTGCTATAATGGCACACCCTCTACTTCCTCTCTTCTCTATTTCCAAGTCAAAACAGTTGAGAGGCATCTTATTTCTCCTCTTCTGGTTTCCATACATTTTAGGTGGAGCTGAATGTGATATTTCCCAGAGCTCATGGTAGTTTGTAAGCCTGATTCTCTTGATCCTATGTTGTTGCTAGAGATACACAGTTGAAACCATCGCGTCTCTAAAGATGTGAATACTGTACCTAAGGAGCAAAACTTGACCCTAAAGGGAAAAGGAAGGTGGAATATACTAGAAGAGAAGGTCCCACCTCTGTACTGGCCCAGTAGGCATTGTCTGTGAGGGTTTCAAATGATTCCTCTTTCTGTTCTGGAGGGGAAAGTGAGGAGAGCAGATGTGTTCCACAGCAACACTCATTGTTGCATCTGAGTGGTCACTTTCTCTTTCCATTTCTCCACACCTTAATAATTTTATATGGGGGATTGGGCTAGATTCTCCTTATCACTGATGATATGCCATTAACGTATATATTTAACTAGACTAATCCCGAAAGGCCTATATTTACATCATGGTAAAGAAAGGAGTCTATATTATCCCTGCAAATGTCACATTGCCTTCTACTACATATCTTTCATTTTCTTATCTTTGTGAAAACATATACTGCTCTGCTCTGTTTGTTTAAAAAGCATCAGACAGTGCCTCTTTCATAGCTTATACTGTTGCATTCAAAATCCTTGGAGGGTCCTCCTAAGATCATGAGATTTGAGTCAGTCAGTTAACAAACATTCATTTTGTCCGTAATGTGTGCCAGGAAATGAAGTGGCACAGTGGATAGAGGGCCAGGCCTGGAGTCAAGAAGACTTAAGTTCAAATCTGGCCCCAGACACTTACTAGCTATGTAAGGCTAGCTTTACCCTATTTGCCTCAGTTTCCTCATTTGTAAAATGAGCTGGAGGAGGAAATGGAAAACCTGCTCCAGTACGTTTGCCAAGAAAACCCCAAATGGGGTTAAGAAGAGTCATACAAGACTGAAACAATTGAACAACAACAATAACAACACTTGTGACAGACACTGTGCTAAGTGCTAGAGAGACAAAGAGGCAAAAGGAACAATCTTTGTTGTTGAGGAGCTGATGATCTAATTGGGGAAGATAGTGTGCAAACAGTATGTACAAGCAAGCCATTAACAAATTGGAGATAATCTCAAAGGGAAGTGCACTAGCATTAAAAGAAATCAGGATTGGGCAATTTTAACATTATTTTCCATTTTAAGAGGTTCTTTTGAATGTTAAGATAAATTCACATTTTAAAAAAATGAATGTAACTACCATGGACAAAGTAGAAGGAAGAAATTTGCTTCCCAATAAGGTTTCAGACCTTCTAAATCTGAAGAAGAGTTATTCTTGTCATCTTAGAGATTGCTTCCACAAAGTATCTGAATACATATGAGCACTATACACAAACCACTTATTATATCCGGTATTTAGTAACCAAGTGCTATTAATTAAATGGCTCAGGAAAACAATAGTGAAGATGATTCAGATCCAAATTTGGAAATGGAATCTGAGGGTCTTGTGTCTTCAAACAGAAGAGTTCTAACAACTGTGTGTGCCAAGTCTCATTCACTGACATCTTAGGCCTAGATTACTCTAGAAAAACAATGACCACTCTATTATTATGCTCAACCAGCAACCATTTATTAAGCTCTCATTTTATACAGTATACTACTATATACTAGATTCTGGGGGGAGACAATAAATCACCCTTTCTGCCCTCAACAAGCTTATGATCTTATACCAGTGATGAGATGTATGTAAACTGATACAGAATAGAATATGATAACCTCATTACCAACTGTTATGAGATTAAATGAAAGAGATCATTTCCAGCTGGAGTAAGCAGAGAAGCTGTCATAGAGAAGGTACCATAACAAATAACCCCTGAAAATCAGTAGGCTATTAATAGATAAAGCTTGAATGTGCAATGGGGCAGTGGGAAGAGTATTGGATTTGTAGACAAAAGAATTGGGTTCAAATCCTGACTCTGAAGGAAGGAAAGAAGCTATCATTTATTAAATGCCAATTATGTGCCAGAAACTGTACTAAACACTTTATAAATGTTACCTCATTTGATCCTTACAACAACCCTGGGTCATAGCTACTATTATTATGGTCTTTATTTTATGGTTGAAGAAAGTGAGACAGTCAGAGGGTAAGTGACTTGCCCAGGGTCACACAGCTAGTAAGTGTCTGAAGCTGGATTTCAAATCGAAGAGTCCGACTCAACTGAAAAATGACTGAACTGAAAGATCAGATTTCAACTCACCTCTTCCTGACACTATGCCACTTGGCTGCCTCTGTCTCTTTGCTACCTCTGTAACCTTGGGTGAATCAAATAAACTCCCTGAAGTTTAATTTCTTCATTTGTAAAATGAGAGTATTGGACTAGTTGCTCTTGTTGTTGTTATTTCAGTACTGTTCAATTCTCCTTGACCTCATTTTGGGTTTTCTTGGCAAAGATACTGGTGTGGTTTATTGTTTCCTTTTCAAGCTCATTTTACAGATGTGGAAACTGAGGCAAATGAGGTCAAGTAATTTGCTCAGGGTCACGCAGCTAGTAGGTGTCTGAGGCCAGATTTGAGCTCAGGTCTTCCTGATTCCAGGTCCACCACCCTATCTATCCACTGTGCTTCTTAAACTTTTTTTTTCCACTTGTGACCCTGGGTATATAGGTATATAAAATAAGTATACATAACCTTTTACTGTTGCCAAATTTTTCACGACCTCCACATTCAGTTTAATCCATAATTTAAGAATCTTTGCTTCAGAGGACCACTATCTAGCTCTAACCCTATCATACTATGAATAATTCATACTTCCTGGAGCCATTGGCTTCTACAGAATGAAGTCATTTTTGTAATATAGCCATCTTGTAGAAGAATCATAGATAAAGTGAATAAATTTATGTCCAATGACCCCTCTCCTCACCTCCCACTCTGCCAAATTGCAAAATGATAGAGAATTAAGAACAAAAAAATCTAAGGGGAAAGAAAAGTCCAGAGTGAAATTAAGGGACAACCTGACTATGGCCTCATTTCCCCTTATGAGCACAAGAGATAAAAATGGCAATAAATTCATTCATCTACACCCACTTTAAATATCTGAACTGATCAGTAGTTTCACTGATGTACAGCCAGACTTTGAAGTCTATCTTAGTTCTCTGGAATTCAACGATCCACTTTTCAGACCATGTAATGTATTGCAGATCTTCCTCTTTTATGCATTCCAGATGGCCATAGTAATTCTTTGTGAGTTTTCTACTTTCTTGTTTGGGTTACTGGGGTCATTTGCGAATGAAACATGCATGCTGCAAAGTGACAATTGACAAGCTGTTACTGCATAGTGCTTCACAGACACTGATCATGGACGTAAAAAATACTGTCCTATTAAAAAGATGGGGGTGGGGATGAGGTGGATGGACACTCCTTAATTTAGTGGTTTTCAGACTTTATGTAGTGACACCTCTATTTTTTACTACCAAAAAAAAATGTTGTCAGCTTCCCTTTGATTTTTCACAAAAACATCTGCACAGATAATTATTCCAGCTTGTATTTTAAGTGAAATTAAGAATTTATTTAAAGAAGTAGGGAGGGGAAGGACTGAGGAAAAGAATTTGGAACTTAAAATTGTTTTAAAAGAATGTTAATTTTGATGGGGCAGCTAGGTGACACAATGATAAAGCACCAGTCCTAGATTCAGGAGGACCTGAGTTCAAATCTGGCCTTAGACACTTGACACTTATTAGTTGTGTGACCCTGGGCAAGTCACTTAACCCTCATCCCCCCCCCAAATATTGTTAATTTTTTTTGTTTATATGTAATTGAGATAAAATAAACATTTAAAAAGAAAAACAAAATTTTAAAAAGAATTTATTTACATTTTATAATAATACCCAAACAAATCTTAAACATACAATACACATAACATAACATACACAAATTTTCATTTACCAAATCCTATATAATTTTCAGGCAGTTTGGTGGTATAGTGGTTAGAGTACTAGGTCTGGAGTCAGGAAGACTCATCTTTCTGAGTTAAAATCTGTCCTCAGACACTTACTAGCTGTGTAACTCTGGGCAAGTCACTTACCCTTTTGCCTCAGTTCGTCATCTGCAAAATGATCTGGAGAAAGAAATGGCAAACCACCCTAGTATCTTTGCCAAGAAAACCCCAAATGAGGTCATGAAGAGTTGGCCACAACTCAACAACATATAATTTTCATATTACAACATAAAACAATCATATTGTTATTCATGTAAAGGATGGGTTTGTTTTTTCAGTGCATGGGTTCTTAAAAGTGGTTCTATTGATTATAGTTTGCTTATTTGTAATTCTTTTTCAATTATCAGTTGATATAAGTATTTTTATTACAATTATAACAGAATCCCATTTCACACAGATAAGAGTCTATGAGCAATGAAAAAAAATATCATTTTGTTTGGCAAACAAGACAACTCTTTATTTGCCTACAGTCCAGACATATTAAGATTTTCAGGTTCAAATGTCTGTTTCAATGTACTATCACAAGAAAAGTATATCCATCATTCTTGTTCCATTGGAATAAGACCAGATCAAATAGGTTATTTATCTACTTATATTTAGAAATGTCTAGATAATTAAAACAAAATGGGATTTTATTTTATAGAGCAATCAAGTGATTAATGAGCAGGTCTTTACTTTTTTCTATTTCATTTTCAGATCATTTGTTTTTTTTTATTAGAAATATAAACATATTGTTTCCTAAATTTGTTCTCTAATCCTCAAATTTTTAAAGAATTCTAGTCACTTTATTTTCTGAATAAGAGTATGAAATTGGGGACTTTGTATTGATTTAAACTACTAGGTTTTTTTAAACCATTGAATACATATTTTAGAAAGTAATTTTGTTTAGAAAATAACTTTCCTTCATCTTTATTATCACCACTAATAAAAATGTTTTATCTCTTTTAGATCAAGTGACAATGAAGTACTTTGGCATAAGAAAACCAGCATTATTCTCAATAATATTGAAGTAACATGCTCTTTTCCTATTTTGTATACAATTTTGCAAAAAACCTTCCTTTCAATGAACTGATCTTTCCAAAAATTGACTACTTCTCTGCAAAACTCTTTCCCCTCAAATTTCTTAATAATAGTGTGAAGCATGCAATGTGTTTAAATAGCAGTGTCTGAACATTTTTCATTAGTACTTATAAACCTGCATTTTATCCTCTCATCAACTGAACTCTGACTATGCAAATCACAATATGCTTCTAATACATTGTCATTTTCACTTAAAAATACACTAATCACATTAAAGTTTTATTCTGATGTAACATTGACTTCAGCAGGTTTTCAGAGTAACACATTTTCCCTAGTGTCAGTTTTAATAATATGTATATCAATTGCTTTTTCTACTTACAATTCAAAATAGGAATATTTTTGTCAATTGATCACAAAAGTCTTCACACAAATAAACATTTATTCTTCCAAATGTATTATCTGCAAGTTGAACCATTTGAAGTTGCTTCACATATTGCCAAGAACTGTTTCGAATGTTAATAATTTCAGATACCATCAACATTATTATTAGTGAATGAAATATTTATTAAGCATTTACTGTGTCTTAAACCTGGGCAAACAAATGCAAAAAGAAAATATAATCTCGGCCTTCAAGATGCTTATATCTTTTTTTTCAAGGTAATGACAGTTAAGTGACTTGCCCAGGGTCACACAGCTAGTGTCAAGTGTCTGAGGTCGAATTTGAACTCAGGTCCTCCTGAATCCAGGGCAGGTGCTTTATGCACTGTGCCACCTAGCTGCCCCCAAGATGCTTATATCTTAATGGAGTTAACATTTTCAGTCAATAAGTATTTATTAAGCACCTAGTAGGTGCCAGCCACTGTGTTATCTGTTGGAGATATAAAACTGGATTGGAGAGGGGAGAAATTTGAGGCAAGGAGACCAGTTAGGAGTTCTATTGGTAGTATCCAGATGAGAGTCCATAAAGAGGTGATCCTGGTTAGGGATGGTACAAGAGAAGAAGAAAGGAATCTCCAAGGCACCATAAAGTTAGAATCAGCAGGATCAGACACCCTACTGGGTGTAGGGTTAAGGCAATTTCCTATTTGAGAAACTAGGAGGATTGTGGCATCATTAATGAAATAGGTTACATGTGCAGAGGGCTGAAGCACATTTTTGTTGGGAAGAGAAGTTCTCTTTGGAACATAATTTGAGGTTCCCATAGGACACCTAAGATAAAATGTCCAGCATAAAATTTGTAAAGCAGACCTGAATAATAATGGGGAGTCCAAGGGGAATGGTGTCAGAGTCAACTGTGAAGATCCAAGCTCTTTCCTGTCTGAATCATCCCCTCATATAGGGAGACAATTTTGGGATCAAGATGCTTAGTCTAACTATAAGTAAACCTTTTCCAGAGGTTTCAGAGTATCCAGTTAAAAATATGGGGCTGGGGCAGCTAGGTGGTGTAGTGGATAAAGCACTGGCCCTGGATTCAGGACTCCCTGAGTTCAAATTTGGCCTCAGACACTTGACACTTAACTAGCTGTGTGACCCTGGGCAAGTCACTTAACCCTCATTGCCCTGCAAAACAACAACAACAAACAAACAAACAAAAAATATGGGGCTAAGGTGAACAGATGGGCAGCTAGAAGCTGACTGAACATGGAATCAGGAAGACTCATTTTCCTGAGTTTATATCTGGCTTTGTGACCCTGGGCAAGTCACTTAACCCTGTTTGCCTCAGTTCCTCATCTATAAAATGATCTGGAGAAGGAAATGACAAACCACCCTAGTATCTTTGCCAAGAAAATCCCAGATGGGGTCATGAAGAGTAACTACTGGACAATACAACAAAGGTGAAGGGGAAAAACTAAGGATTGTGTCCCCTGTGCCAGAGAATCTAAATCATGTGCTAGACTTTAGTTAAAATAGCACCATAAATTTGTTCTCACTAACCTCATCTATTTGTGCTTTTGTGCTTTGTGTTTTTATTAAAAGAACTTCAACTGTGTCTAGGCAGAACAAAGAGGAATTCTTCTAAATTGGGTTCAGGATAGGTATGGGTAACAAGGACTAAGATGGAAAGTAGGCATGGTGCTTAATAATGACAGCCAGTCAGCCAGACCAGCTCCAGTACCTACAAAGAGTCAGGATAGTTGAATCAAGGACTGAGGTAATGCAGACAGGAGATATTTGTGAATGCAGATCCCCTTTCCCTCATAAGTCCCCTCAAGACATTATTGTTATCATCATTACCATCATTATCACCACCACCACCATCATCATTGCAATAATAATGATAATAGCGTTCATTTATCTAGTTTTTTTTTTTAAGCTTTGCAAAGGACATAAATTATCTCATTTGATCCTCACAACTACCTTGCTTAAGAACTATAGATAGGGGGGCAGCTAGGTGACGCAGTGGATAGAGCACTGGCCCTGGATTCAGGAGTACCTGAGTTCAAATCCGGCCTCAGACACTTAACACTTACTAGCTGTGTGACCCTGGGCAAGTCACTTAACCCCAACTGCCTCACCAAAAAAAAAAATACAAAGAACTATAGATAGGGAAACTGAGGCTTAGTGGGATTTCGCTGATTGGCAAAGGGTCATACAACTAGTTAGTGATTGAGGAAGGATTTGAACCTAGATCTTCCTATCTCAAATCCAAGAATGTAGCCACCTTGCCATGCAACCCCTCATGATTACTCTGATCAGGGGAACTGTGAATTGTCTTGTTCAGTTTTCCACATGGATTGATTTCTATGAAAGAAGATAAAGGGAAGGCAAGTACACAGGTACACTTACTTTTTGCCCCAGTGACAATAGAAAGTCAACAGTTAACCAAGAAAGTGAGCATGTTGGCAGTAGGCATGGGTGGCTGATTCTAAATCATGGCTAGACTACTTAAATTGGGACCACACATTTGCTTTTTTATAACCTCAGCTGTTTATGTGTTTTGATAGTTTGTGTTGTGCTGGACTACATTGTAAAAAATTAACTTGAGACTTCTAAAATAAGGGATACAATAATGTTTAAGGTCATTCTCCTTCAAAGGAAGAGCCACAGATAACAAATTTAAGGATACCTAGCATGTGCTAAGTGCTTAATCCATACTTACTGAGTTGATAAGAAATTTTGCCCCTCTTTAGATAAGCAGATCACAGATTTAGAGCCAGTAGAAATCTTTGCCTTCTTCAAAGCAAAGAACTCTTGCTATCTGAAGTGAATACAATCTAATGAGCTAATGCTGTTTTGGGGAATCTAAGTACTCAAGTCCAACAAAAACCAATTATCCAGTAAATATTATTGAGGACTTACTTTGTGTCTAATGCAATTCACACAAGCAAAATGAAGTGAAGATTTGAGGCAATTAGTTCTCTAGAGAGTTACATTGGAAGTTTTAGGGCCACTTGAGCTATCTGGATGATCGCCTTCATTCTCCACTTCTCTTGACATGTGTAGACAAAGCCCGAGAGAGCAGAGTAGACCTTGTATAATCAAGTTCAGTTTGGAAGTATAAAATTTCTTTCTATGTAGTAACTTTGAGTGGTCTGTAATCTTGATCTTAGTGGGGGCCGAGAATTTCTTTCAGCCAAATCCCTAGGAAAATCAATTCTACAATCACACTTCTCAGGTTCTCATAAAAACCTCCATAAAATTCCATTTGCCATATATCTTAAAATCAAGGTCTTGGAAAGCAAGGCCGCCCTGCTGTTTCGGCAGATCTTTGTATTAAAAAGAAAGAAAGAAAGAAAAAGAAAAGAAAAAACCCATAAAAAACGTTTTCCCTTCCAAATCATCTGAAAATGATGATTCCCATCTGGTAAGCAAAAGTGGGTTCTCTTTTTCTGAGACACCAAGCAAACTGTGACAAACATGTGGCTGTTTGTCTCCACGCCTTTCTCATTTGCTGACTCTGGGAAGGGGCCAGGGGCTGAAGTGCCAAGTGAGCACAAGGCTCATTTTCTGTCCTGTAAAAGCAGGAATCTTGAAAGCGTGTCCTCTCCAGGGAGCTCCAGCTTGTGTTTAACAGACGCAAAAGGTTCTCATTGTTGGAGTCAGCAACCAGCATTCTGGGTATCTGGCCAAACCCTCAAATACTCAAGGATTTCTGGACTAACATCACAAAATGTGTTTATGTGAGTGTACATGGATTTTTTTTTTTTTTGGTGGAAGGAGGATAGGGACAGGGACATTGCACAGACACTTAAGAAAACAAAGGAAAAGCTGCATATGGGGAAAGACCAATAACCATTATCAAGTAGCATCTACTTTAAAGACATGGTATCATGGAAAGACTACTAGATTTGTAGGAGCTGAGTTCAAATTCTAACTGTGCCATTTACTAGCCTTTTGTTGTCTCAAATGAGTCACCTTACTACTCTGTGCCTTCACTTTCTTCATCTCAAAAATGAGAGTGGTGGCAATATTTGTACTACTTATGTCTGAGGACTATTGCTCCTTCCCCCCCACCAAATTGATTAGAGGCAGCTAGAAGGTGCAGTGGATAGAGTGCTGGACATGTTGTCAGGAAGACTTGAGTTCAAATCCAGCTTCAGACACTCAGGCACTGGATGAGTCACTTAACAACTGTCTGCCTCAGTTTCTTCAAATAATATTTTTAAAGTGCTCAGCATAGTGCCAAACACATAGTAGGGACTTAATAAATTCTTATTCCCTTTCCTCCTCTTCCTGCTTGGCAAACTTAAATTTCTATAGAAATTTGAACTATATTTAGTGTAAGCCTGGCGATTATAATCCCCTCTGACTTAGCACAGCAGAAAAACAGCTTCATGGGAAATGGAACTTTGAATGAAATATTGAGAAAATAGGGCAGAACCAAGGTTTGAATTAATAATCCAGGACAGAGATAGGAAAGGAAGAAAAAGCATGAGTAACTGATCTCTCTCTTTCTCGAAGTGGTCTGCTCATTATAAATACCTTTTTTTTAGCATTTAAATAAACTTATTTATTTACTTTAACATTCTTTTCCTTTTAAATTTTGAGTTCCAATTTCTGTCCCACCCACAGAGAAGACACGCAAATGATATTAATTATACATGTGAAATCAGGCAAAATATAGATCCAATTAGTCATATTGGAAAAAAAATCAAGAAAGCTTGAAAATTCTACTTCAGTTTTTACTCAGAGTTCATCAGTTCTTTTTTTTTTTACTTTTTTTTCTTTTTTCCCCCTTTCTTTCTTTCTTTCTTTCTTTTTTCCTGGGGCAATGAGGGTTAAGGGACTTTCCCAGGGTCACACAGCTAGTAAGTGTCAAGTGTCTGGTCCTTCTGACTCAAGGGCTGGTGCTCTATCCACTGTGCCACCTAACTGCCCTGTTCATCAGTTCTATCTATGGAGATGGATAATATTTTTTCATCATGAGTACTTTGGACTCGTCTTGAATGAATGTATTGATCAGAGTAGCCAAGTCTTTCACAATTGATCAGCATTGCTGTTACCATGCATACTGATCTACTAGTTCTTCTCACTTTACTTTGCATCAACTCATATAGGTCCTGCTGGGCAGCTAGGTGACACAGTGGATGGGGCTCTGGCCCTGGAATCAGGAAAACCTGAGTTAAAATCTCACCTCAGACACTTACTAGCTGTGTGAGCCTGAGTAAAGTCACTTATCCCCAATTGCCTTTAAAAAAAAACAAAAAACAAAAAAACACCATCCGAGGCCATCTCCAGTTGTCTTGCTATATATCTTACCACTGGACCCAGATGGCTCTGAAGGAGAGGTTGGTGACCTTGTATAGCCCTCCTTCACTTAAATCTAATTCAGTGCAAGTCATGACACAATGTCATGGTCCTCTTTGAGTAGGAAGGAGAAACAGCAACAATAGGTCCTGCCATATTATTTTTTTCTGAACTCCCCCCCCCCATCTTGTCCTGTCTTGTCTTTTTCTTTCTTTCTTTCTTTTTCTTTTTCTTTCTTTTTTTTTGTGGGGTAGTGAGGGTTAAGTGACTTGCACAGGGTCACACAGCTAGTAAGTGTCAAGTGTCTGAGGCCAGATTTGACCTCAGATCCTCCTGAATCCAGGGCTGGTGCTTTATCCACTGTGCCACCTAGCTGCCCTCCATCTTGTCATTTCTTATAGCATTAGCATTACCATTAGCATTAGCATTCCATCATAATCATAGACCAGAGCTTATTCAGTCATTCCCCAACTGATGAGCATCTTCCAATTCTTTGCCCCCACAAAAAGAGCTTCTATAAATATTTTTGTACATATAGGCCCTTTTCCTTCTTCCTTGATCTCTTTGAGGTATATAGTACCACTTGTATTGCTTGATCAAAGGGTACACATAATTTTATAATCCTTTGGTCATAGTTCTAAATTATTGTTCAGAGCATTTGAAACAATTTTTAACTCTACCAACAGTTTATTAGTATACCTATTTTCTTTCGTCTTCTCCAGCATTTGTCATTTCTGAGAAGTATGAGGTGGTACCTCAGAGTTGTTTTAATGTGCATTTCTCTAATCAATAATGGTTGAGAGCATTTTTTAAATATGACTATAGATATTTTTGATTTCTTCCTCCAAAAACTATCCTTTGACCATTTATCAATTGGGAAATGAGGCATTTATCAGAGAAGCTTCCTGTCAAAATTTTTTATATTGCTTCATTGTGTATGGTGAAATGTAATTTCCCTCATTAGGGCCAACTAGGTGGTACAGTAGATAGAGCACTGACCCTGGAGTTCAAATCTGGTCTCAGACACTTGATACTTACTAGCTGTGTGACCATGGGCAAGTCACTTAACACTGATTGCCTCAAACATCCAGGGTCCTCTCTAGTCATCCTGATGTATATCTTGCCACTGGCTCCAGATGGCTCTGGAGGAGAGAGTGAGGCTGGTAACTTTGCACAGCCCTCCCTCACTTAAATATAATTTACTGCAAGTCATGACCTCACCTCCCTATGTTGTAGTCCTTTTCAAGAATGAAGGACAATGAACACTTTGCCTCATTATCTCTTTTAATTCAGTCTCTTTTTTGTTTTGTCTGAGATCATGATTGTTACCTCTGCTTTTCTTTTTTACTTCAATGGAAACACAAATTCTGCTTCAGCCCTGTGTGTGTTTTTCTGTTTCATGTGTGTCTATATACACAATATATTTCTGGATTCTTGTTTCTAATCCATTTTGCTATCCATTTCTCTTTTATGGATGAGCTAATCCTCTTTACATTCACAGTTATGATTACTAATTGTGCGTTTCCCTCCATCCTATTTTCTTCTGTTTATCCTTCTCTCCTTTCTCTCCTGACCCTCCACAAAAGTCTTGTTTGCTTTTAACCACTGCCTCCCTTAATCTGTCCTCCCTTTTATCATTCTCTCCCCCCACATATCTCTTATCCTTTTTCCTTCCTATTTCCCTATTAGGTAAGATAGATTTCTTTACCCAATTGAATGTGTCTGTTTATGTATGCATGTATGTATATATATATATATGCATATACCACATGTATGTATGCACATGTATGTTCTCTCTTTGAACCAACTTCGAGAGTAAGATTCAAACATAGCCTGCCACACCACCACCCCTTTCTCCCTTCACTATTAAAGCTTTTCCTTGCATGCTTCTCTTACATGAGAAAATTTTCCTTATTCTGTCTCTTCCTTGCCACTTCTTGCATTCAATCCCTCTTTCTCACATCTATATTTCTTGTTTTTTGGAGGTCATCCAACATAATTGACTTACACCCATGCCTTCACTCTGTGGAGATTCCTTCTAACTGCTCTAGATAGAGTCCTTAATAGTTACTGTATCATCTTCCCATAATTGGAATGCAAACAGTTTATTGAGTCCCTTGTTATTATTCTTTCATGTTTACCTTTTTATGCTTTCTTGAATCTTGTTTTTGAATGTCAGATTTTCTATTCAGCACCAGTCTTTTCATAAGGAATGCTTAAAAGTCTTCTATTTCATTAAATTTCCATTTTTTTCCTCTGAAGGATTATGCTGTTTTGCTGGGTAGGTTATTGTTAGTTGTAATCCTAGCTCCTTTGCCTTCTGAAATATATTATAAGCCTTCCATTCCTTTAATGTGGAATCTGCTAAATCCTGACTGTTTCTCCATGATAATTTAATTATTTCTTTCTGGATGCTTTTAATATTTTCTCCTTGACTTTGGTGCTCTGGAATTTGGCTATAATATTCCTGTGAGTTTTCATTTTAGGATCTCTTTTAGAAGGAGATTGATGTATTGTTTCAATTTCTATTTTACCCTCTGGATTTAAGATACTAGAACAATTTTCCTTTGTAATTTCTTGAAATACTATGTCCAGGCTCTTTTTTGATCATGGATCTTAGGTAGCCTAATAATTCTTAAAATATCTCTTTTCAATCTGTTTTCTAGGTCAGTTATTTTTCCAACAAACTATTTCACATTCTCTTTTGTTTTTTTTTTAATTCTTTTGACATTATATTATTGTTTCTTGATATTTTGTGGCATCATTAGGTTCCACTTGCTCAATTCTAATTTTCAAGGAATTTTTTTCTTCAGTGAATTTTTATACCTCCTTTTCCATTTGACCTATTCTGCTTTTTAAATTATTTTCTTCAGTATTTTTGGTGCCAATTTTACCAAGCTGTTAATTCTATTTTTATAATTTTATTGAATCACTCTCATTTATTTTCCCATTTTTTTCCTCTACCACTTTAATCTCTTTCTTTAACTACTCCAGGAATTCTTTTTAGGTCTGGGTCCAATTAGAATTTTTCTTTGAGGCCTTGCTGTTTTCCACATTGTTGTCTTCTGAGTTTATATCTTGATCTTCCCTATCACCATAGTAACTTTTTATAGTCAAGTTCTTTTGTTGTTGTTATTTGTTCATTTTTCCAGTCTATTTCTTCACTTTGAACTTTATGTTGTAGTTGGGCTCTGCTCACCTGGGGGTGGGGAGGCACTGTTCCAACCTTTAGGCTTTTTCATGTTACTGTTTTCAAAGCTACTTTTGAGCATTTACAAGTTTTCAGTGCTTCCAATGAGGAGTTATCTGGGGAAAAGGGTGGTCATTCCTCTCCTGGCCTTTGGTTTTTATCCAGGAAGGGCCCCTGCTCCTCTGTAGCTGCAAGTGCCCAGAATTCTTCTTGGCCCTGCAACTGTAACCAGGTACCCTTCTCTCATGCAGTCACAAGTTCTAGTGCTCCTCTTGGTCTTAGAACTGTGACCAGGGCCCCTGCTTCCTTGTGACTGAAGAGAAGCACTCCTCTCCACTTTGGAACTGCAACCTAGAATTGTGACCCATTACTGCTTATGAGTAATGGAGTTGCCAATCAATGCCAGGTACACTCAGTACATGGTCCCTTGTAATCTCTTTCTCTGACCCTTCCTTACTATCTCTGAGCTGAGAGCTCCCAAAGCTAATGCCACAGCCAGGGGCATCCAAGGTCTATTGCTGGCACTGCTGTTGCACTCTGCTATCTTCCACCTTGATGTCTCAGACCTTTCCTATAGACCTCCTAAGATATCTTAGGCTAGAAAAAATATCTCACTCTGACATTTTGTTGGCTCTGCCACTCCAAAATTCAATTTGAGGGGTTATATAAAGTCATGGAGGAGAATCTTGGGAGAGTTCAGCTGGGTTATTGCCTGTATTGTACCATCTTGGCTCCCTAGCATTCAGTCTCTTATAAAATATAGAATTGCTCATTTAATTTATGTATGTGTTGGAAAAAATCTTCCTGGCCTCTGTGGGCTATAAGCATATATAGGACAGTAAAAAGAGGATAGGTTATGTAGTAAGAGTGAGGAGAAGAGGACAGCCTGAATGCTGCACTGGTCCCCATAAAATATGAAAGGACATGGAAGGCCTCTGTCACAGTGGATGATTTAGGGAAGTGCAAGGATAAGAATGACGTGTGTTACAAAGATCCTGAAGGGTTACAATCTGCCTTGGTAAGGATACAACCATGTCAATGGCCACACAGAGCAATCAAACTATGGAAATAGGTACAACAATTGATGATGACCTAAAGGATCTCATAAAACTTATAAAAGGCCTAGGTAGTGTAAGGGGCTAAAATCCTAGCTATACTGTCTAAAATATCTAATGAGTGGTCGCCAATAAATTATAAGCTTTAGCAAGAGTATTTAAGTG
Organism: Dromiciops gliroides; assembly: GCF_019393635.1. Classification (NCBI taxonomy): domain Eukaryota; kingdom Metazoa; phylum Chordata; class Mammalia; order Microbiotheria; family Microbiotheriidae; genus Dromiciops; species Dromiciops gliroides. The sequence continues at coordinate 500,480,728 of NC_057861.1, read as the reverse complement.
TTTAAGTACTTATTAAAAAGCATTAGGATCTAATGATCAGAGAGAAAGGTAAAAATCTAACTATTTCTAAGGGACCCCATTATCGGAACTGCCATGGTGAGGTCAGGAACCAAAAAAAAGACCCAATGTTTCCTTCTTTTTCCCAGAAGCCTCCTGTAGCACTGGAAGACACACACAGCTCCAAGCTAATTGGCTGGTAGCTTTGATAGACAGTACCCATGAGCAAACATCACTTCCTGATGCCAAGGAAAAGCCACATGGCTTGCCCTCAGACACCTTCTCCTCATGGTGGAGCTTTGGGTGGTATCACTCCAATCGTTACAGTAGGTTATATTATATTGACAGTAATAACTTTCATGTATGAAAGGAACTGAGAAAATATCATCAAGAGCACATAAGAGAAGGGAATGGCATGATCACATGGTGAGGCTGAGTGATGGACATCTGCAGTGTTACATAAAATATTTATGATAATAAATAAATTTATGTTAATTATTAAAAGATCTCCAGGTAAAGTGTGTGTGTGTATGGGAGAGTAGAAGTGGGGTCTTCTGTGGAAAATTTATAGAGAAGGCATGAAAGGATAAGATGAGAGGGCATCGATGGGTTACCATCAGCAATAGTTGAAAGAGTACCCAAGCCTTTGAGATCATGGATCCATTGAAGTATGTTCTGTCTTCCAGTGTTTTCCCAGTGCCTGGCACAAATACTGCAAGTAAGGCCATTGAGAGCTGAGAGGTATCAATACCAGAGAGGGTGGCTAATAATGGAATATATGATTCTTTTTTGTAGTTGAAGTTTGGGGGATCCCCAAGGTCTCCATCACTACTTCTGGTTTTTGGAGTTAGAGGCAACAGCTGATACACTTATGAATATTTCTCCTATTGCTCCTCTTCACAAAATTTACAATGATAGAAAATGGCCTTGTGATTTCATTGGTACAGATAGCCCTAGTTTGAGAAAACTCCCTCTGTCAAAGCAGGTTGGCAATTTCTTTGCAAGCTATAGTCTTAGAGAGTTGTTCAGAGTATTGAGAGGTTAAATAACTCTCCCAGGACCACAAAAACCATCCTTTGCCCCAGAAGATCACTAGGCCATGGTATAGCCTACATCTACAAACTCTACATCTACATCTATCATCTACAAACTCTGCAGATGAACTTGGAAAAACTCTCTGGCCTCTGGATAGGTCCTACACTCTACCATATCTGGGCCTTTGCTAAACCATGCCTTCCCTCATCCTCTATAGAGGTTGGGCACCTTAGATGACAACCCAAATGTTATCTTCTTCTTTTTTTTTTTTGGTGAGGCAATTGGGGTTAAGTGACTTGCCCAGGGTCACACAGCTAGTAAGTGTTAAGTGTCTGAGGCGGGATTTGAACTCAGGTACTCCTGAATCCAGGGCTGGTGCTCTATCCACTGTGCCACCTAGCTGCCCTAAATGTTATCTTCTTCATGAAGCCTTCTCTACTTTTCCTAAATAAAGGGCCCTTCCTCCCTCCCCCATCTGGAGTTTTGCTTTTGTAGTACCCCTTTTGTGCCTTCTTTTTATGTCTTGCCTTCCCCTATTAGACTGTGAGCTCCTTTGAGGGCAGGGACTATCTTATGCCTTCCTTTGTCTCCCCAGTGCCTGTCACGTAGTAGACACTTAATAAATGTTTATTATTTTTGACTCCCCCTCTGGCTATGGTGAGAAGACCCTGTTCCCTGAACCATGTAGAAAAGCATTGCTCTTCAAGAGTTTTAATTACTAACAGACCCTGAGCCCCTACTCTATGTTGTGACAGTTCCTGGGTCCCAAGTTCCTGAGTCTTTATCTATAAGTCAATCTTATAGGATCCTTGAGTCCATCATCAGTGGCAAGCTATATCGTGTTCTCTACAGTTAATCCCTTCCACATCATGAGTCAGCATAAGAAATTAAATGGGAATTTTGGGGAGAATTTTGCAAAAGCTGCAGATGACATGAAAAGACCAGCAGATAACACAGAAAAAGTTTAGAAATCAAAAATGCATAAAGTATATGCATAGTATTATATAATATCAACATATTTGATCTTTTTTTTTTATTTTGGTGAGGCAATTGGGGTTAAGTGACTTGCCCAGGGTCACACAGCTAGTAAGAGTGTTAAGTGTCTGAGGCCAGATTTCAACTCAGGTCCTCCTGAATCCAGGGCCAGTGCTTTATCCACTGTGCCACCTAGCCATCCCCTATATTTGATCTTTTAATACATAATTAGACTTCTTCTCTGGTATGAAGGGAGGGCCAAAAACTTTTACATGGATTTTCCAGATCATGGGAGTGCCATACTCTTAACCCCATGATGTGGAACGGATAACTGTATACTGCTTTTCTTGTTGGCAGAAATAGCAGCTTGAAGTGGGTGGTTCACTAAAGAAATTGGAGTGCTCATTTCCTAGAATTCCTGAATTTGGAACAGTTTTTATACTGGCTGAAGGATGTCTGGACCTGAAAGACATGAAGTCATATTTTATGATGTACTTTTTCTTGCCTTTATTGATTCAATATCAAGAATACAATGTTACAATATCAAGAAAATTAAAAAGTATCTAACCATATTTTGTCTCTTCTTGTAGGGAGGTGATTCTATGTCAGTCACATGCTGATGATTCAAAGAGATATAGCAAATTCACAGAAGAGGGGGTTGTCTTTCATCATTCTCAAGAGGATTGATGACATCATGGAGGTGATGTCTTGACCTGTGCTTGAATTGGATTTAAGTGAGGTAGATATGTGCAAAGCCATCAGTCTCACTCTCTCCTTTAGTCATCTACATCCAGTGGCAAGACAAAAGTTCAGATGATTGGTGATGGCCTGGGATGCAGAAGAGGTAGAGGTTACACGCAGTAGGAGGTTAAAGCTAATTCTCATTGGAAACATTGACATTAATCCCCACCCCAGAGAAGTCAAATTGTTTTTTTGTTTTGTTTTGTTTTGTTTTTGCAGGGCAATGAGGGTTAAGTGACTTGCCCAGGGTCACATAGCTAGTGAGTGTTCAGTGTCTGAGGTCGGATTTGAACTCAGGTTCTCCTGAATCCAGGGCCAGTGCTTTATCCGCTGCACCACCTAGCTGCCCCGAGAAGTCAAAATGGCTAAGCCAATTACAAAGAAGTGGAGCTGTAGGACTGAAAGTTGCCAACTGTACCAGAACCGTAGGGAGCTTAGCTTAATTTTATCAGTTTCATTGGTGGTGGCATAGATAGATGGATAGAGGGTTGGACCTGGAGTCAGGAAGACATGAGTTCAAATCCTGAATTTAAAAACAAAAACAAACCTTTATCAATCAATGAATCAACCAGTAGGCATTTATTGTGTCTACCATATTTCAGGCACTATGGTAAGCGTTAGAGATAAAACAACAACAAAACCTCAGAAGTGAAATAATCCCTGATCTCAAGGAGTTTCCATTCTAATGGAGTAGATGACACATAAAAACTCTTTATTCTGTTATATAGAATAAACATAAGGTATTTTTGGGTGTGTGTTGGGGTTTGTGGTAGTGGTGATAGCAGCTGGAGAGACCAGAAATGTTTGTGTAGGCAGTGGTGACTTGAGCCATCTTAAAGGAAATTAGAGATTCCAAAAGATGAGAATAAGAAGGAAGTACATTATAGGGATGGCAGACAGCCAGTCAATGTACAGGCACAGAGGCAGGAGATAGAGCATCATGTGAATGGAATAGCAAGTGGGTCAGTATGGATAGACTGTAGAATGTATGGAAAGGAGAAATGGGCAAGAAGACTGGAAAGGCAGGAAAGGGGCCAAATTGTGGAAAGCTTTAAATGCCAAACAGAAGAATTTATATTTGAAGAAATAGGTAATAGGGAACTATCCATACTTATTGATTAGGGAGTTTACTTGGTCAAAATTTCACTTTAGGAAAATCACTTCATAGATAAGGGAGAGTATGGATCACAGAAGATAAACAAAGTTTTGATTACGAGAAAAAAATTTAAAGGTTTTGCATGAATAAAACCAATGCATTCAAAATTAGAAGGGGAGGGGCAGCTAGGTGGTGCAGTGGACCTGAGCTCAAATCCGCCTCAAACATTTGATACTTACCAGCTGTGTGACCCTGGACAAGTCACTTAATCCTAATTGCCTCAATAAAAATAAACAAACAAATAAATAAATAAAAATTTGAAGGGGGAATAGTTAACTAGGAAATCATCTTTTAAAAAGTTTCTCAGATAAAAGTCTCATTTCCAAAAAGTATGAAGAATTAATTAAAATTTATAACCAAAAAAAAAATATCCCTTATGGATAAATAAAGGGCCAAAGGATATGAAAAGGCATTTTTCTGAGGGAGAAATTCAAACTATCAAAAAACATGTGAAAAAGTGCTCCAAATCACTAATAATTAGAGAAATATACGTTAAAGTAACTCTGAGGTTCTACCCAATGCCCATCAGATAGGGAAAGATGACAAAAAAAAAGAAAAGAAAAATGACAATTGTTGGAAGAGCTGTGGGAAAATAGGCATATTAGTCCACTGTTGGCAAAACTGTGGATTGGTTCAGTTGTTCTGGAAAACAATTTGAAACTATGCCCCAAAATGTTATGAAACTATGCATACTTTTTGATCTAAAGATATCACTGTCTGGAGATTTTTTTATTAAAAAAAAGGGGGGGGGCGCCGCCTCCCTGAACGCTCAGCGTCCCGATCCTGCGCTTCCGCTTCCGGTCTCGAACCTGCTGTGCTGGGGGTCACATTGAGTCTGCGACGTCCAGAGGAGCGGCGGACACAGCGACAGGACAGCAGCGGAAGCGATCTCAGGAGCCACCATGTCTGAAGACATCAAATCCAAGATCCAAAACTACCGCACGGCACCATTTGACAGCCGCTTCCCCAACCAGAACCAGACTCGCTACTGCTGGCAGAACTACCTGGATTTTCACCGTTGTGAGAAGGCCATGAACGATAGAGGCGGTGACGCATCTGTCTGCCAGTGGTACAAGCGTGTCTACAAGTCCCTCTGTCCCGCGTCCTGGGTGAATTCTTGGGATGATCGCATTGCAGAAGATACCTTCCCTGGGAAGATCTGAGCCACTTTCTCTTCCTCCCTCATCCCCACCCTGATGCCTGGGGCTGGATCCCTTCTTCCTTCCGAGTGGGAGGAATGTGATCTTTGACTGCCCTTGCACTGGGAGACCTGAATCATGTTAAAATAAACTGTATTGGAATCGAGGAAAAAAAAAAAAAAGGGAAAGGACTCTTATGTACAAAATTAAATTTTTTAGTGGCAAAGAACTAAAACCTAAGGGGTTGCCCATCAATTGGAGAATGACTGAACAAATTTTGGTGTGTGTATGTAAAGGAATAATATTGTGCTATTACAATGTAGCACAATACAAATAACTTTGAAAGACTTAAGAGCTCTGATCAGTGCAATGACCAGCCATAGTTCTAGAGATCTAATGATGAAGCATGCTACCCTCCTCTGGGAGGAGAGGCGATGGACTCATGTAAAATAAGACATTCATTTTGGGGGCATGATTAATGTAGGAATTTGTTTTGTTTAACTATACAATTTTGTTAGAAGTGTTTTGTTAGGGGGCAGCTGGATGGTGCAGTGGATAGCGCACCGGCCCTGGATTCAGGAGGGCCTGAGTTCAGATCTGACCTCAGACACTTCACACTTACTAGCTGTGTGACCCTGGGCAAGTAAGTCACTTAACCCCAATAGCCTCACCAAAAAAAATCAATAAATCAAAAAAAAAAGTGTTTTGTTATCAGTGAGGAGGAGGTGAGAGAGGGGGAAGACATTAGGGATTAGGCACTTCTCCACACATTCCCAGTCCCTCCCCTCCCCCCCAAAAAAAGAGAAGAGGAAAGAATTAAGGCCAAAAAGAACTATACAAAAAGTAAGACAGCTTTGAAAATTAGATGTTGAATTTATTATATACTTAAAAAGAAAAGAAAACCCATAAGAGATTATTAGCTTCATGTACAGTTATCTCCTCTTCTGTAATTCATTTGGAAATGTTCATTTTATTTGGTGTTAATTTTAGAATTTAAAAAAATTAAAATTAAAAATTAAAAAATACACACATGAACCAAAAAAACAAAATCAGCTGTATGGAGGATGTCCTGACACTTTCATTTTTTTCTCCATTTATCCTCTTTATTTTACAGAACAGCCTGTTAGGGACACAGTTCCATGATGTTTCTCCTCTGAATCTCTACTGCACACTCACTGTCCCATCCAATGGTGCTGGTGGTCCAGATGGGATCTCCAAATGGTTGAAGCATTAGTGTAAGGCTAAGACTCCATCAGGTCTGGGAACTTTCAGAGCAAAATCTCAGTAACAGGAGCCAGAGCTTGACTGATTCAGGGGCAACTGAAGATCAAGGGCTGTGTCACTATGTTCAAAGTCTTTCAGAGAACATGAAGGGGAAAGGTGAGCACTGACCATCAGGAAGTAAAAATCGCTGCAGTATAAATAGGGCTCTCCAGGTTCTCTTAGTCTCATTCATATTCTCCTGTTAAGAGCTGGGAAGCTGAATTTGGTACCCATAATAACAGCCAATGATAGCTAACATTTAGGTAGTGTTTACTATGTGCTAGGCATTTACTTTGTACTTTACAATAATTATCTCATTTGATCTTCATAACAACCCTCTTACAGGTGATACCATAGGTAAATTAGGAGAGAAAGGAATAGTCTACCTATCAGATCTTTGGAAAGGAAAACAGTTTTTGACCAAACAAGAGATAGAGTATATTATAAAATGCAAAATGGATGATTTTGATTACATTAAATTAAAAAAAAATTGTACAAACAGAAGCAATGCATCCAAAATTAGAAGGGAGGCAGAAAGCTGAGAAACAATTTTTGAGGCCAGTACTTCTGATAAAGGCCTCATCTCTAAAATATATAGGGAACTAATTCAAATTTATAAGAACCCAAGTCATTCCCCAATTGAGAAATGGTCAAAGGATATGAACAGGCAGTTTTCTGATGAAGAAACCAAAGCTATCTATTCCCATATGAAAAAATGCTCTAAATCTCTAATGATTAGAGAGATGGAAATAAAAACAACTTTGAGATACCACCTGACACCTATCAGATTGGCTAAAATGATAAAAAAGGAAAATAATAAATGTTGGAGGAGCTGTGGGAAAATTGGGACACCAATCCATTGTTGGTGGAGCTGTGAACTGATCCAACCATTCTGGAGAGCAATTTGGAATTATGCCCAAAGGGCGATAAAACTGTGCATACCCTTTGACCCAGCAATACCACTTTTGGGTATTTTTCCCAAAGAGATCATGGAAGGGGGAAAGGGACCCACATGTACAAAAATATTTATAGCTGCTCTTTACGTGGTGGCAAGGAATTGGAACTTGAGGGGGTGCCCATCAATTGGGGAATGGCTGGACAAGTTGTGGTATATGAATACAATGGAATACTATTGTGCTGTAAGAAATGATGAGCAGGAGGAGTTCAGAGACACCTGGAGGGTCTTGTATGGGCTGATGATAAGTGAGATAAGCAGAACCAGAAGAACATTGTACACAGTATCATCAACATTGAGTGTTGATCTATTGTGATGAACTATATTCTTCTCACCAATGCAATGGCACAGAAGAGTTCCAGGGAACTCGTGATAGAAGAGGATCTCCAAATCCAGGAAAAAAAAAAAAACAAAAAGAACTGCGGAGTATAGATGCTGAATGAACCATACTATTTCTTTTCTTTTTGATGCTGATGTTTTTTTCTATGTTGAGGTTTTTCATCATTGCTCTGATTTTTTTCTCTTATAACATGACTAATGCAGAAATAGGATTAATGTTATTATGTGTGTATATATATATATAACCTATATCAGATTACCTGCTGTCTAGGGGAGGGGGGGAGGGAGGGGAGGGGAGGGAGAAAAATCTGAAATTGTAAAGGTTGTATAAACAAAAGTTGAGAACTATTTTTATATGTAACGGAAAAAAATAAGATACTTTATTAATTAAAAAAAAATAACAACCCTCTTACCCATGAAGGATTCTGCATATTGCATCTTTAGCGCATGAGTGCAAAACCTATTTTTTTACATTTAATTTATTTTATTTTTCTCAATTACATGTAAACAATATCTTTTAACATTTGGTTTTTGTAAAATTTTGAATTCCAAATTCTCTTCTCCCTAGCAATTTGATTTACCTAATATTTTTAACAAGTGTACTTCCATCATAGGATTGGCACTTTTTCCATCAAGCTTGGCACTGCTGCTTGTCTCCTGAATTCTATCCTCTCTTCTCTATTGATTATTTCCAATTTTCATGTGTACACTATAGCTTGCTTTAATATAATTATTTGCACTTGTCTCCCCCATTCTATTGTTAGCTCCTTGAAGGGGGGAATTGTCTTTTTGCCTTTCTTTGTATCCCAGAACTTGCTACAGTGCCTGACACATAGTAGATGCTAGAAAAATGCCTATTGACGAACTGTCCTATAGATCTAAGTACACTTAGTTGCCAAATGTTGAAAATCGTTTGGTATTCAATTTATTCTTCCTCTCACAGGCAAAAATATAGATGTTAGCCTAGATTTTAAGAAGCTTTCCCCAGTCCAGTGACATGCCAGTTTTTAACTGATCTGATAAAAAGTGTGTTATTTGTGTATACATAGCCTTCTGTCGAATCTGAGTGGTAAGATCATTGGAAGAAAATGCTGAAGTCATTTGTTTTTCTTTAACCACCCTGTTTGCAAATAAAATATTAGTTTGGCTTGACTTTCTTCTGGAACTCTGTTTACATAGCACCTTGTTCATAAAGAATGTTTCAAATCAGAGTAAATTAAGTCCTCTCTAAATGTGGGGGTTAAAATAATAAAGAGCTACCTTATATATTTAAGTGGGACTGGAAGCTTTCCCTGCCAGCACCTGTGATTCACCAGCTGTTACTACAGAAGATGCTGATGAAGTTTTAATTCCCTTTTTAATATGACTGCATTGAACAACCAGCCTTGGGTCGTGAAAAGAATGATGTCTTCCTTCCATAACTTGCTAGACTAGAAATAAAGTTGTCTTTGTAGCCAGTGAACACAGGTTTCTGGGAACTGTGTTTTAAAGATTATAACCCAAGCCCTTATAGGATGGGCCTAAATATTCCTGGCTTGAAGATTCAGAGACACACAGCACCCAGAGCCATAGAGGTCATCGTGTCCAAGATCTCTAGAGAAGATACCGTGGAAAGGAAGGAGGTGGAAGGAAATCATTCTCGCATTATTTCAACTCTACCAACCCCCTCCACACCCCCACCCAACTCGCATTGCTGTTCCATAAATAAAATACTTTTAGCGCTCTGAGTGTTTACTTTCTTTCCTTCATTTCTTTTGCTTTCTCTCTCTCTCTCTCTCTCTCTCTCTCTCTCTCTCTCTCTCTCTCTCTCTCTCTCTCTCCTTTTCTCCTTTCTTTCTTCATTTATTTCCTCCTTCCCTCTTTTTTCTTTCTTCCTTCCTTCCTTTTGCTTTCTTTTCCTTCCTCCCTCTTTTTCTTTCTTTGCTTATTTTTCTCCTTCCTTCCTTGGCTTAGGACCCCAGGAACTCCAAATTAGGATAAGCCCTCCCCTGTAACATCCCAAGGTGGATAATATTATAATGAGTAGGACAGGCCCTCCCTTGTACCTTCCTAAGATAGAGATTATTATTATAATGAGACTAATAATCAATTTATCATACTATAAATATAACTGTCTTTCCCTTCACTATTCCAGAGATACCTTTCCACTTTTCTGGTTCTCTCTCTGTGGTCATTCACAGTACTGCAATAAGACTTGGGAAACTGAGTCACTGAGTCTTGTAATTCTTTTGGGACCACCCATGATCAATTTGACCCCAAATTCTGCCCACATTAGGAAGATGGTGGTTCCCTGGACCTACGAAGTTTGGTTGGGGGAGGAGAGACAGGAAAGGGTTTGGGGAAAAGATAATGAGTTTTGTTTTGGATATACTGAGTTTAAGATGTTTATTAGACACTCAATTTGAGATGTTTGAAAGACCCTTAGAGATATAAAACTGAAGGTCAGTAGAGAGTTTGAAGCAGGATGAGTAGATTTGAGAATCATTAACATAAAGATGATAATTAAATCCATGGGAATTTATGAGATCACCAAGTCTTATTGCAGTACTGTGAATGATTATTAGTCTCATTATAATAATAATCTTGGAGTTCCTGGGGTCCTAAGCCAACCCCCGAGGTGGGTACTTTTTTTAGTGGAGGTGTGTTTGGGGGGTTTACATGTCATAAGGTGAATCTAGGGACAAATGTGACCTTTTATGTGCATGTCTCTTTCTGATTCCCATGCCTAGTTTCAAAATATCTCCATTTTTCATGAGAATTTCTATAGCCTTGTCTTATGTCTTATTGTTGACCTGACCCTGTATGGTCCCATTATGAATATTGATTTCTGTGGGTAAGAGAACCTAGTACACTGACTTGTAAGTTATCCATTAACTGGGGTCTAACTCCCCTTTGGAGCTCATATCTGAATTAAAGCTTTTTGCCTCCTATATCACTCCTACTCACCCAGGCTCACAACCTATGTGTTATCCTTGATTCCTCACTATTTATCACTGTCCCCCCCATCCCCCCATCCAAATTTGTTGATTTCTCTTTGCTGATGCTGCCACCATCCTGGTGTAGGCCCTTAATACCTCATTTGGACTAGAGCAATAGTCCACCAGTGAGTTTTTTGTCTCCAATCTCTCTCTTCCTTAAACCAACCTCCATTCATCTACCACAGTGATTTTCCTAAAGGTCGGACTTTAGGAAAATGTCAACTCTACTCCCCACCCCATCTCTCAGTAAACTGCAGTTTTTCTTTATTGCCTCCAAGGTCAAATACAACATTCTCCATTTGGCTTTTATAATATAATAATATAATATAATATATTATAATATAATATAACCCCACTCTAACTCATTACTTGCCATGTTAGCCATCCTTTTCAGTTTCATATTATCTAGAAATTTGATAACCATGCCATCTCTGGCTTCATTAAAGTCACTGATAAAAATGAGGGTCTCCAAGGTTCCTTCTAGCTACCAATTCCATGCTCCTATAAAGGGCCTGGCCAAGGTGACCTATTTAGTAAATAGCAGACCTGGGATATCAACTCTGTTTCTATTCAGTATTCTCTCCACTATTCTTTGCTGCCAAACTCCATAAACTTTAAGTGTATAACAAGCTACTGACAACTGGGAAAGTGGATTGCTCGGGAAGCAGAAAACAGAGAATAGATAAATATAAAATTCCAAATGGAATGTTGTATTTCTACTTAGGATATTCCTACTCTCTACATTCTCTGGTGCCCACCTTGACAATAAATTAATTTAACAAGCACCAGATCTCAATTTTGAAACTAGGTGCTATGGTAGTTGGAGCATCAGATCTGGAGTTAGGAAAGTGTGAGTTCAAATCCAGATTCAGATACTTCCTAGTTGTAAGACCCTGGGTGAGTCACTTCTACCCCATTTGTCTCAGTTCCTCATCTGTAAAATGGGAACACAATGGAGAACGAAAAAGCTCCAGTATCTTTGCCAAGAAATCCCCACAGACAAGATCATAGGGTCATAAAAAGTCAAACTCAACTGAATGACTGAACAATAACAAGATCTCAATGTGGATCACTGACATAAAATTAAAAAGGCAAAAAGAAAAGCTTCCTATTCATTTTACAGTTGTAATAGAGTAAAATAAAAACAAGCATACAAACAAACCCCACTGTGGTTGTATCACAAACTTTTATCATTTTAAGAAATTATTTTAAAAATTCACAATTGATTCCTTAGTAAATAAATAACCAAGGTAAATTCAGACAAGCAAACTTGGGGCTTTGGAGACACAGAATCATTGAGATATAGAACTGAAAGATACCAGAGTAGTTTGACATTTCCTTCTCCAGTTCATTTTATAGATGAGGAAATTGAGGCAAACAGGGTTAAGTGACTTGTTCAGGGTCACACAGCTAATAAATGCCTGAGGTTGGATTTGAACTCATGAAGATGAGCCCTCCTGACTCCAAGTCAAATGCTCTATCCAATGTGCCACTTAGCTGTCATATTCTTGTGTTAAGTTAATAGTTCAGGTTGTATCCTCAGCCCAAGACAGAGAGTTAACACTAAGTGGGATCTACACTCATACCACTAAGTATTACCCTTACTAAATAACTACTGATGAGGGCTGGCAGGTAAGTTTGAAAATTTTGCTATTCCTCTGAAATTCTTCAGAAAATTCTCAATGAAGGTCAGAAGGGAATAACTGTGATCAGAAGACAAGGCTCTTTTTGTGGCTAGTAAAAAGCATTTACAAAAGTATGAAGAACATTATGCCATGAAGTCTAGTGAGATATTAATTTTGTCTAAGTTCTTTATAGGACCTTTTCCCTATAGCTTTTCCAGTGCCTAAAACTGGTGGTTCTAGTTATTGATATATTCACACTTTTAAAAATGTACCCTATAGTTCTGAACATGTGTGTTTATTTTAGCATTCTCAGTTTATTCAACTCAACACACATGTTTTAAGTACCTACGTAGTATAAGGCAATATGCTAGGCACTGCCAAGATCTAAAAATGAATTTACATTCTTTTTTCCCTGGTAAGGTCTTTGGCCTCAAGGAGAAGTGGCAAGTTTATAAATGAGTATAATATAAACTTTTTAAGTGCCATGAGAGAGGTGTATATGAAGTGCTAAGGTATCATAAGATGGCAAGGGACACTCAAAGAATACTTTAAGGATGGGGGCAGCTAAGTGGTGCAGTGGATAAAGCACATGCCCTGAATTCAGGATGACCTGAGTTCAAATCTGAACTCAGACACCTGACACTTACTAGCTGTGTGACCTTGGGCACGTCACTTAACCCTCATTGCCCCACAAAACAAAACAAACAAACAAACAAGAATACTTTAAGGAAGAGGTAAGATATGTCATATATGTACATATGTGTGCATGTTTGAATCATTTCTCAAGGTTCCTTCTTATTAGCCATCATTATTGAGGTTTTGATGGATCAGATTGAGTATAAATAGCAAGTGTTTTCTGTTCTGGCTTGAAACTTTGAGTGTCTTCCCCTCCCAGATTGATATTTTTGTGATATTTAAATTAGACCATCCTTTGTCTCAAATCTTAACTAGCCCTTAGTCATTGAATGGGTGTTGCCTCAGACAAACTGAGGCCAGGGAAAGATCTTCATTTGGAAAGGCCAACATCATCCACTGTATCCCAGGCCATCACCAGTCATCCTGACCTTTGTCTTGCTATTGGACTTTAGTGACTCTGGGGGAGAGAGTGAGGCTGATGACTTTGCACAGCCCTACTTCACTTAAATCTAATTCAGAAGCAAGTCAAGACATCACCCTCATGACACCATTGATCCTGTTTGAGAATGGGCAAAACCATCACCAACAATAGAATTGTAAGGGACCACAGAGATCATTAAGTTGAGGAAATCTTAGCCTTTTGTGTGTCATAGAACCTTCTGGAAGTCTGGTGAAGCCAGTGGATTCCTTCTCAGAACAGTGTTCTTAAATGTATACAATAAAATCCAAGGAATTACAAAGTAAATGATATTGAAATACAGTTATCAAAATATCAAAAATAAAAATGTTCATAGACCCCAGGTTAAGAATCCTTGATATAGTACAACTTTCTACCCACTGAAAGAAAAACCTAAATAATAATAACCATAACAGTTTATAGCTTCTATTTAGGTACCTTCAGTGAGAGGGTACTCCCTTTTCCTTTTGTTAATCCAATCCATTGTTGGATATATATCTTTTTTTTTCAAGTTCTTTTTATATTAAGCTGAAATCTGCTTCCCTAAGACATCTTTCCATTGATTTTAGTTTTACCTTTTGGAGTTGTGCAGATCACCTGTATATTATCATGCATTGAGATTTAAAATTTCTTTGTTTTAAAATTATGAAAATGCTAATAGTTCAACTAGTTATGCAAATTAGTACATGAGCCCCAAAGCTTTAGTAAATTTAAGAGCCTGAGAGAAATAAAGTGGTGGGAAGTGAAAATCCTCTGAAAAATATTTTTGAAATGCAACAAACACCCTGGATCAGTGCCAAATAATACCTCATTTTCATTGGGAAACAACAACCACACAACCAGTAACAAACTGTTGAACACATCAGTGAAAGAGAAGTAAACATGAGACGAGATTCCCTTCTACATAATGCTGTTCTTCCCAGGTACATAAGAAGGCGTACCGTCTATCACCTAAACCTTTGCAAAGATTCCTCAACTTTCTAAGATGAAAAGTGTTTTCATTTTTGTAAATTATTATTCCCAAAATGATGAAAAAGAGTAGAATTGATTTAACTGATCCTCCAACGTATTGAATTCTCTTCTCTGATATCTTGATAATTCAGTGATTCCATGATCTCATTCATGTGTTTATGGATTTATAGAAGGACATAATAAAAATTGCACAGGGGTGTATTACAAGGATTGATTGCTATTCTGCACTGTTGGTAGTATTTCTTTGGATCAAATGAGATAATATTTGTAAAAGCATTGAGCATTGTGCCTGGCATAGAGTAGGTGCTTAATAAATGCTTGTTTCCCTTGTCTCTGTAGCCCTCCCTTTCAATCACTGATGGAAGTGGGCCTAATTTCACCTCCATTGTTTGTCTGACTTGTGTGGTTATGTGAGTATTCCTTCCATCAGTGAAGAATGGCAAACAATTCTTGCTATATATTCCTGTGCCATTCTTATACCCTAACATACATTCTCTGTAGAGATCTTTGCTAACATACTAGTTTCTTAATGTTCCCCAGGCACTAAAACATTATTTGGCTTATTCATCTTCTATCCCTTGTTCTTGTTACAGGACCAACTTACATTCATTTCCAATCATCCTTTCCCTAAACTTCTCTTTTAGCTCTATCTCACTCTTTGCCCCTTCTGTTTGTATGTCCTTCTTAGTAGGAAGGAAATAAACATTTTTAAATTCCTACTATGACCCAGGTACTGTGCTAAGCACTTTACAAATTTTATTTATTTATTTGCAGGGCAATGAGGGTTAAGTGACTTGCCCAGGGTCACACAGCTAGTAAGCGTCAAGTGTCTGAGGCTGGATTTGAACTCAGGTCCTCCTGAATCCAGGGCCGGTGCTTCATCCACTGCACTACCTACCTGCCCTACAGATGTTATTTCATCTAATCTTCACAACAACTGTGGGAGGTAGGGTCTATTATTATATTCATTTTATGGTTGAAGAAACTGAGGCAGACAGTGGTTAAATGACTTGCCCAGGGTCACAGAGTTAGTAAGTGTCTGGGCCTGTATTTGAACTCAGATCTTCCTGTCTCTATGTCCAGTACTCTATCCACTCAGAGGGCTTTGTTGATTTCTTCTCTCATTTTTTTTTCAACTCTCACAAAAATTGAGGGTTGGAAGGTACCTGAAAGGACATACCGTCCAACACATATGTGAAAGGCCTTCCCATTTTCTTGTGTTTCTTTGATTTCCTCTCACCCTTATCTGATTTTATCCCCATTAAAAAAAAAACGCCAATAAACTTATACTCTTTTCTCATCTATTAAGATCCATAATTTATTAAGAAACCCCTAGATTTCACACCAGAGGTTATAGATTCAAATTTTAGCTTTCCTACTCATTAGCTGTGGTCTTGGAGTCATCAAGATCCAGGATTCATTCTGGCACATTTACGGGAATGTGGAAAAGGAGAGTAATACTAGCTAATAATGATAGCTAACATTTATAAAGCTCTTTAAGGTTTGCAAAGTGCTTTGCAAATTTTATATCATTTGATCCTCACAATTACCCTAGGTTTTATTATTATCCCCATTTTACAGTTGAGGAAACTAAGACAGAAAGAGCTTAAGTGACTTGCCTAATATCACAGAGTTAGTAAGTTTCTGAAGCTGGATTTGAATTCAGGTCTTCCTGATGCCAGGTTTCTACTCCACTCCATCCATCTAGACACTCCTTCCCTCCCTTTTAAAAATTTAAGATTTAGATCTGAAAGGGGCCTTGCAGATTACCTAGTCTGAACTCCTCAAGAAACTGAGGCGCAGAAATGTTAAACAACTTGCCCAGGGTATGCATCAGAGGCACAATTTGAACCCAGGTCCTGACTCCAGAGACAGTTCTTTTTCCATTATAGCACACTAAGTATGAGTATCCTCAGTTGCAAAACAGAAATAATAATACGTATGCTACCTACAGCACAGGGCTATTTAAGGAAAGTGTTTTGTATACTGATGTAAGTTCTAAGTGTGAGATATGATCATAGACCAGCTTCTGTTCCTCAAAGGCATATGCATCCTTGTGAGTTATCCTTCTGCATTTTAAATTCCAGGCAAATTTTCTATTTTCATTCATTAAATTGAGATCTGGAAGGGGCCTTGGCATCTACTCAGTACAAGCCACACTTTGAAAGGAATCCCCATCACCTGCCTACCTGACAAGTGGTCATCCAGCCTCATCTCAATCTCTTGAGCATCTTTATTTTTCTCTCTCTCCTATTTAATATCTCCTCCATTGTTTCATTTGCACACTCATCTAACACGGAAGCATTATAATATGGCAAAAATAAAGAAATAAATAAAAATCCATGGACTTGGAGCCAGAACTCACACACATTCTACAGTAAAAATTTCACAGAGCCCCTTTAGTGTTTGTGGATTACAAAATGCCTAGGGCTCCTGTGTCAGTGGAGAGGGGATCCTTCAATGAATAGGCTACTTGGGCAGTACTTAGACTCCTGCCTCCGTAGCCTATTACCCTTTCCACAGTACAAATTGAGCTAGTCTTTCATTATAACTAATGACTTGGGGGGGGGGAGTGTTTAAATGTTTCAATCTCTTCAATTTTCTTACATTTGCATATCTTTCTTTGCAAATGCATCACTTTTACTTCAGTCAGTGTTGACACTCTTCCCACTTTCTCAGGATTTCTAATGTTATCTGAATGGGGATCTAATATTGATGTGCATGTAATTACTTATTGCTCCAATATTTTAATTACTCACTTTCTTATTCATCTTTTCCTATTTTCAGGGCCTGCTCTTGAAATCCTTACTTGTTAAGGATCATATCTGCTGCTCCCTCCTTCATGCTTTCTCCTTGCTAGGGCTCAGCACTTTAACTATGTTTTAGATAGAATTTTTGATTTTAAAAGGCCCACCAAACCCACTCATCCAATGGCTTAACCCTGTCTGCAGTGGTACCATTGTGCAACAATTCAAAATACGTCCTCCATTTCAACCTCAAATCATTTATAAAAGCGGGTTTCTCCCTGATTACCCCTGGAGAGAATAGGCAGGCTGTGTGGGTGGTCTGGGGCCAGCAGAATTCAGGCTGTGAAGAGATAGATGACATCATGGATTCACATGGCAAATTTATGAATCCTCAAGTTGACTGTCTGGAGGAGCATGCAGGACTACAGTGGATTTTCTCTGCTGTGGCATTCGGGGCTGCAGGGGAAGGTGACACTAAGTCCCCTACATTCACGTTTAATTTTTTTCTTAAACAGGCATTTCAAGGGTTTATACTTTTGAATTGCTTGAAATAGCTACAACCCTATGACACAACTTCAAGAAAAAAAATCATTACTAGACAAGGAATAAACCACCAATCCCTAAGAAGATGCCACTTCCTAGTATCCCTCGAGCTTTGACCTGAACTCCCTCTCTCCAATCTTGCTATTATTGTTGTTGTTATTTTGACTCCTGGATTTTTTATCTTTCCTGAGTTTTGGCTTCGATTGTCTAGATTGTCATCCCACAGGATGATGACATGCTTATCTACAGAATCTTCAACAAATGTTTATCTTCATTTTTTTTCTATATAATGTCATACTTTATAGTTCTTATAGCATTTCATTTATTTCTACAAGTACTTAAATGAGCATCATCTATCTGCATATGAATGTGACAGAATGGCTGAAAGTCCCTAGAGAATGAGAGAACCCAGAAGTACTATTTTCTAATATTCCCTAGTTAGATTTCATGAAAATCAGACACTGAATTTTTGGGTCACATGTGATCCTGTTAGAATCATGCTCACCTAAGCTAAAATACATTAATATGTCTTTTCCAGATGTAAAACAACAGTGGTACAGAGATACCATTTTCTTCTCTATCTTATAAGTAATTAATATCCCTTCTTTATCAGTATTAACATTAAAATCCATTGAAATGAATATTTCAATTATTTCTGGAAATTTTTTGTGGATAAAAAGGAGACCTATACTAGTTCCTCCACCTGCTAATGCCCTTTCATATTATCTTTACCTTCATGTCTCACCATCTCTGTCTCTCTTGTATATATGTATATGTGTATGTATATTCACACACACAAACATATGTATGTCTACCTAGTTAATTACATATTGTCCAGCCTCAGACACTTGACACTTACTAGCTGTGTGACCCTGGGCAAGTCACTTAATCCTCATTGAACCCAAAAAAAAATTACATATTGTTGGCTCCATTAGAAGCTATGCTTCTTGAGGGCATAAACTTTTTTTCTTTCCTTCTTTACATCCTCATTGTTTAGCACAGTGTACTTGGCATATAGTAAGTGCTTAATAACTTCTTGTTTTCTTCCTTCCTTCCTTCCTTCCTTCCCTCCCTCCCTCCCTCCTTCCTTCCTTCCTTCCTTCCTTCCTTCCTTCCTTCCTTCCTTCCTTCCTTCCTTCCTTCCTTCCTTCCTTCCTACCTTCCTTCCTTCCTCCCTCCCTCCCTCCCTCCCTTCCTCCCTCCCTGCTTCCCTCTCTCCCTCCATATATCCACTAAGGGAATGGCTCTTGATAATATGTTTGTATTAATTCTCTAAATTTTTTGAATAGCAGATGCTTATCTGAGGTATTTGATTAAAAGATTTCCCCCCTGTCAATAGTTCTCCTTCTTATGCTAGCTTCATTAATTTTGTTCAGGCAAAACCTATTCAATTTGCAATTGAGAATATATAGTTAATCTTCTGTTATTTCCCCTAACCTTTTTTTTACTGATGATATTTCTGGATTTCTTTTTTATCTGATTACTAAAAAAATGATTTATCCCAATTTGCTTTTTTTTTCATGGCAATGAGGGTTAAAAGTGACTTGCCCAGGGTCACACAGCTACTATGTGTGAAGTGTCTGAGGCTGGATTTGATCTTCAGGTCCTCCTGAATCCATGGCCAGTGCTTTATCCACTGTGCCACCTAGCTGCCCCCCAATTTGCTTTTGTGATAGTTTTATGGTGTTTCCCCAATAAACCATTCATAATTATCCATTATCGTTAAAAGGATCACTTTTGCATGTGAAATGTTTGTATTTAGACATCCTGGAGAATTGAGTAAAAATCAATTGGCATCATAATGTCAGCAAAGTTGAAGGATATGATACATTTCCAGAAATTATCATCATTCCTACATATACTCAACGAAATTCGGCAAGAATAGCTGGAAAGTGAAATTTTTTTTAAAACTACTACAGAAGCTATAATATTTGGTGTTACATCCCCCAAGATCCACCCAGTTGTACTAATTTAACTATTAAAAATAACTCTGCAAGAAATAAATACAAGCCTAAATAATTGAAGAAAAATTAATTTCTTATGCATAGGTTGAGATAAAATAAAATGACAGTATTACTAACATCAATACTTTTTCAGTACTGATCAAACTGACAAAAGCTTTATATTTTCAAGAGCTGGAAAAAAATCGAGGAAGAACAAAAGTTCAAGAATTCTAAGGGAAATAATGGGGGGAAAATGTAATGGATGAGGATTTCAGTAATAGGTCTCAAAATGTCCTGCAAAGTGGTAATTATTAAAAATTATTTCATCATGAATATAAAAAAGGAGAGGTTGATCAGAAGATCAAATTAGATATACAACCTAAGAAAAGCTAATAGAGTAGCACAGTATTTGATACATCTCATTTACCAGGGGAGAAAGATTTGTTCTTTGACAAAAACTGATAGGAAAACGGGAAAAAGTCTGGCAGAAATTAAGTTCAAATCAGTACTCCATGCTGTACATCAAGATAAGCTCTAAACAGATTCATGATTAAACTATGAAAGTTCACATAATAAATGTAGTAGAGGATTGAGGAACAGATTACCTTTCAGATCAATAAACAGAAGAAAATCTCATGACTAAACAAATTAAAGAAGGGATCACACAAGATAAAATGGACACTTTTGCTTTTATAAAATTTAAAAGTTTTTGTACAAACAAATGTAATGTAAAAATTAGAAGTGAAACAGGTAAAGTTACTAGGGGGAAAATCTTTGCAACAAGTTTCTCTGATAAAGGTTTCATTTCTGAGATATATAAGGAATTGATTCAAATTCATGAGTAAGAGCTATTCCCCAAATGACAAATGGTCAAAGGATATGAACAGGCAGTTTTCAAAGGAAGAAATCCAAGCCATCAATAATATGGAAAAAATGTTATAAATTATTGAGAATTAGAGAAATGCAAGTTAAAACAACTGATATACCACCTTATCCTAATCGAATTGGGGGAGTCAGCAAAAAAAAGAAAATGACAAATACTGGAGGGGCTGTGGGACAACAGATACACTAGTAAATTGTTGGTGTAACTATGAATTGGTCCAGGCATTTTGCAAAACAATTTGGTATTATGTTGAGAAACCTACCAAAGTGAGTTTATCCTTTGACCCATATTACCATGGCCTATACCAGGAAGAAATAAAAAAGATGTAAATGATATATAAGTACAAAAACATATGTAGCAACTCTTTCTAGTTAGTCAAAATTTGGAAACTAAGAGGTTATCTTCTTATTTGGTAATGGCTAAACAAATTAGAGTATATGAATGAATATACTAGAATATTATTGTACCAAAAGAAATTATGAAATGGACAATTTCAGAGGAAACTTGGAAGACTTTTATAAATAGGACAAAATGATAACATTATTGAGAAAACCAACTTTGAAAGGCTTTAGAACTCTGATTAACACAATAATAATTCATAAACCCAGAAGAATAAAGATGAAACATATTGTTAACCATTCAACAGGAAAATGAACTTAAAATGTAGAAAGAGATATACATTGTATGACATGGTTAATGTGGAAAATTTTGCCAGGCTATGTAGATATGTATTAAGGAATTTGTTTTTAAAATTTTGCTCAATTAGGGTTGGGGGCTGATGGTAGTAGGAGAAATAGATTTTTTATTTTTAATTTTTTTAAATAGTAAACATTTTTATTTCTAGTTTTGGGCTCCAATTTTTATCCCTCATTCCCTCCCTCCGCACTCCCCTCCTTGAGGCGGTAAGCAATCAGATATAGGTTATACATGTACAATTATGTAAAACATTACCATATTAATAATTTTATATAAGAAAATTTGAATAAAAGAAAAAATGAAAGTTAAAAATAGCATGTTTCAGTCAGTGTTCCATCAATATCAGTTCTTTCTTTGGAGGTGGGTAGTATGTTTCATCAATAGTCCTTTGGGATTGTTTTGGATCATTATATTGCTGAGAATAGTTAAGTCTTTTACAATTCTTCATCAAACAATATTGCTGTCTTTGTGCACAATGGTCTCTTGGTTCTGTTTTCTTCACTATACATCAGTTCATACAAGTCTTCCCAGGCCTTTCTAAAATCATCCTGCTTGCCATTTTTTATAGCACAATAATATTCCATCATCATCATATACCACAGCATGTTAAGCCATTCCCCAATTGATGGGCATTCCTTTGATTTCCAATTCTTAGCCACCAAAGAAAGAGCAGCTATAAAAATTTTTGTAAAAATAGGTCTTTTCCTGAGACATAGATTTTTAAAAACCTTTTTACTTGAAAAACAAAAAATAATAAACCATTAAAAATAATTTTTTCTTATTTTTTTTAAGTGAGGCAGTTGGGGTTAAGTGACTTGCCCACGGTCACACAGCTAGCAAGTGTCAAGTGTCTGAGGCCAGATTTGAACTCAGGTACTCCTGAATCCAGGGCCAGTGCTTTATCCACTGCACCACCTAGCCACCCCCTGTTTTTCTTATTTTCTGTTTTTTTTTTTGTTTTGTGGGGCAATGAGGGTTAAGTGACTTTCCCAGGGCCACACAGCCAGTGTCAAGTGTCTGAGGCCAGATTTGAACTCAGGTCCTCTTGAATCCAGGGCCAGTGCTTTATCTGCTGTGCCACCTAGCTGCCCCTAAAAATAAATTTTTAATAGAATCATCTATAGAATTATCTAGACAATGGCATTTCCCCCTTTTATGGCTTGTTCAACTTCATTTTCTGAGATTGGGTTGATACTTATTTCATTTTTGTAGGTAAATTCTTTTTAAAAAAATGATCAGTTTTGGTAATATCTAATTGTACATATTTAGTTCTGATATTTCCTTTTTATTTCTTTTCTATCTGCTATGACCTGGCTTGCTCATTTTTTTTTTTTTGGTAATTTTATTTTCCTTTCCCCTTATCTTTGATCTGGTAGTATTTTCCATAATGACTATTATTCATTTAGAAATCATTTCTAGAGTCTTAATTTCTACAACATCTTTTCTCTAATTTTCAAGACTTCTTTTTTGTGTTTATTTTGAATTTATTTGGTTATATAGTTTTAAAAATCAATCTATAAGAAATGATTTACTGGTTGATTTAAAAAAAAACACACATGTGGGCAGCTAGGTGGCACAGTGGATAAAGCACTGACCTTGGATTCAGGAGTACCTGAGTTCAAATCCGGCCTCAGACACTTGACACTTACTAGCTGTGTGACCTTGGACAAGTCACTTAACCCTCATTGTCCCACAAAAACAAAAACAAAAAACCATGGAAAGACTTGTCTGAAATAATGGAGTGATATGAGTGGAACCAAGAGAGTCTTGTATATTGTAACAGTAATATTGTCTGAAGAACAACTGTGAATGACTGAATTATTCTTAGTATTTTAAATACTCAAATCAACTACAAAGGACCTAGGAAAGAAGATGCTATCAACCTCCAGATAAAGGACTGCTGAAAAGAAGTATGCATAGTATGTTTTATATATATATGTGTGTGTGTGTGTGTGTACACATATGTGTGTGTACACATATGTGTATGTATATAGTGCTTATATATGCATGTATATAAATGTGTGTGTGTCTGTGAGAGAGAAAGAGAGAGAGAGAGAGAGAGAGAGAGAGAGAGAGAGGTGTCTTCTCTATTGCAGGTTGGGGGGAGGGTCAGAGACAGTTTGGAACTTAACATATAACAAAAAATAAATTTAAAAAATTTTAAATATTAAAATTACAGACTAAGTTCATTGATCCTCTCTTTCCCATTCATTAAAATGTGTTATCAGAGTCTATTTTCTTCCCAAGACTACTATTTACATTCCAGAAATATTTGTATGTTGTTTCTTCCTTATCAATATAGTTTATGATTTATTTTTTTACTCACTATTCAGTACATAATTATGAAATCTCCATTCAGTTCTATATCTTTGCTTGTGTTCTCTGTTCTAAAAACTTTTTTTTTCATTATTGTGGTCTATAAAAGAATTGCATAGAATATCTGCCTTTTATTTATTTTTAATTTTTGCGTTCTAAAACATGATTTTTAATGTAGCAAATGGTTCTGAGAAATATCATTACTTAATATATATATTCAGAAGATGCCATAAGTCTTTTTTTGTTTTTGTTTTTTTGAGCAGCGAGCCAGCTTTATTCTTTATTGTGGGCCCCTTTCTGCTTCGCCTGAGGCTGCTCCTCCTCTTGAACAAGTATTCTCCCAGCCCTGGGGGTTGGCCTGCACGTGGCGCAGGGTAGTCAGGTGGTCACCCCAGGGCTTCAGCAACTTCACCTCCTCGCCCAGGTAGTGGCTCTCCAGGAAATCGCAGAGGTGCGGATTCCCTTGATTGGAGCCCGGGGCGTGCAGCTTCAGGAGGACTTGGTTCAGGCCCATCTCCAGGCTCAGGGCAGCCTCCATGGCATCCATGCTGCGGCTTCACTCGTCTTGGGCAAGTTTCTGCACAGCGTGGAGGAGGACCCGGCCCCACGTTGGTTCTGGAGCCTCATAAGGCGCCCTCGCATTTGTCGTTCACGGAAAAAATGGGACATCCTCGGCAGAGCGACATCGTCCCGGTCGAAATAGAAACCCAGGGACAGGTAGGAGTAGAAGTCCTGCGGGTAGAGGCTGGCCAGGCGGTTGACTGCGGCCTCGCAATTTCAATATATAAAGAATAAAAAAGAGGATTGCATATGAAGTTGTGAATTTCTTACATTAAAAAAAATTCTTTATCAATTTTAATACAATAGACAAGTGTCTCCTTTTGAACTTTTGCTCTCTTCTGTGTATTTTTAAAATATTTAATTGACATTGTTTTCTTTCTTCTAATTTTTTTTGCATCACTATCTCTACCCACCAATTCCCCTCATTTATACAACTTTTCTCATTCCAAATAAAAACCTTTCCTTGTTACATATAGGTAATCACAACCAGAAACTAAGAGAACCTAAAGAAAACAAAATTACAAATTAGTTGTTCTTAGCTCTTATCTATTGCTTCTCTGTGAAGAGATTAAAAAGCCTGCATTATCATCAATCCTCCAGAGCCATGATTGGTCATTTCATTCATCAGTGTTCTTGTCTTTCAAAGTTCTTTTTCTTCATATTATTTTGTAGTCATTATAGAAGTTGTTCTGGTGCTTCTCACTTTATTCTGTATCCATTCATTCAAATCTTCTACACTTCTCTGTATCCATTTCTGTCACCATTTTTTATAGTACTCCATAAGGCTTTTAGATCCAACTTCTCCAAGTTTGTCAGTTCTGTATTTTCTGTTTTGCTTACTCTTTCATTAGATTTGTCCAGGTCTGAGAGCAAAACATTAAAGTCAACTAACATTTTATTATTGCCTAGGTTTTTCTTGTGGTTCAACTAACTTTTCCTTTAGAAAAAAATATTATGCCATTAGTACTGATATTGTTACATTTTCTAAGATAACTATTAAGTATAACAGATTACATTTTTAGTTTTGCTTTGTCTGAAATCATAATTGAAAATCCTATTCCTTTGGAGTCATCTGATGCAAAGTAAGTTTTGTTCCAGTCTTTCGTTTTAATTCTATATGTAATACTATTTTTAAAGTATTGCTTCTCTATAGAAAATTGTTAGTTATTTTTTTCATTCTACCAGTGTTGTTATAGTTATAAATGTTAAGCTTGTGTTTTCTTCCATTTATTTGTTTCTATCAGTTTAAACCTCTGATTTTTTAGAGTTGGTAATTTCTTACTGCTATTAATGTTACTTGTATTTCTTCAAGGCTACTCTGTTCCCATAAGCTCTTTCCCCTTCTTGTTTATCTGACCTATCCCAAATTCTTTAAATCATTAATATTTTATTTACTTATCTATCAATTTATCTATTTCTCCTCTTTTTAAGCCTTCTCTTTACCTCTCTAGTTAAGCAGCTCAAAATCTTTTCCTACATCCCTTTCAACTTCTTTTTAGTAACTTTCTTTTGCTGGGTCTTTATGCATGAACATTCCCTTTACTTTGTTTTCTTCATTATTAATTTTCATTTGAAGTCTATTATGAATTTTATTCTCTTATTCAAATATTATAGTCTTTTCTTATTCTGTCTTTATTCTTTCTAAGTTCTGTAGGGGAAAGCTTCTGAAGCACCAAATTTGGATTCCTCGATGGTGGATCTTACCTCATCATTGCTATTTTCTGCCATACCACTCTCTTAGAAGTATCAATCCATGAGGAGAACAATTCTGGATGGAAGCAGAGTCATGTTATGTGAATCATTCTGTGTCTTAAGTCATGAAACCTGGTTATCTCCTTTGCCATGATCAGTTTCCA
Source organism: Dromiciops gliroides (assembly GCF_019393635.1). Lineage (NCBI taxonomy): Eukaryota > Metazoa > Chordata > Mammalia > Microbiotheria > Microbiotheriidae > Dromiciops > Dromiciops gliroides. The sequence goes on along the minus strand of NC_057861.1, from coordinate 500,454,915 downwards.
CTCTTAATGCCATGCTGTCCTATATCTGCTTTTCTGTACTTCCTACCATGCTGGGTGCTGATGAACCTTGAGGTTTTTTACCTTACCTTCCAATGAAACATATTGCTGGAAGATACAACCTTTTCTCAACTTCTTTCTCAAAGAAAATGGCCTTTTGTACAAATCCATGCAAAATCCATTATTTCACATTTCATGATAACCACAATAGAATGTTCTTTATTGATACCTTTTTTGTTTCCTTTCCCAAGACTCCTATTTCCTCCATTCCAGTTTCACTCCACCATTGCTTTTAATCCTCTTTTTCCATAGCCCCCATTCTTTATGAAACTAGACAAATTAGCCCTATGGGCTGAGTCATGCTAAACCTCCCCTTCTCCTCTAACCACCTTAACATTCATAAAACATTCAGATGGGGTTTTTTTTGTTTTTTTGTTTTTGTTCTTTTGGTGAGGCATTTGGGGTTAAGTGACTTGCCCAGGGTCACACAGCTAGTAAGTGTCAAGCATCTGAGGCTGGATTTGAACTCAGGTACTCCTGACTCCAGGGCCAGTGCTCTATCCACTGCGCCACCTAGCTGCCCCCATTCAGATAATTTTTAACCCTTCTACAAGAGATACTAATCCACTCATGGGAAATCACAAGATTTAGCTCATGAACTAAGTCTAACAATCATTACTTGAATTGTTTATGAATTAAACAATCCAAATTAAACAAAAAAGACTAGAAGAATGTATAAGAAAACAAAACCCAACAATTTGTATATATAAGAAACCCATCTAAAAAATAATAACACATATGAATGAAAATTGAGAGTCTTGAAAAAAAATTTCATCATATTGTAAGCTCCTTGAGGGCAGAGATTATCTTTTGTGTCCCCAGCTCTTAACACAGTGCCTGGTACATAGTAGATACTTAATAAATACTTATTGATTAATTGATTCCAAAGATACAGGCATTCATAGTTTGGCTCTTTCTCTTTACCTTCCTCTTAAATCTTTAGATCTTTAGGTTTTTTGGTTCCTTTCAGTTCCTTGATGATCATTCTTTATCCCTTCTTTTACCTCTCATTTAATTTTTTAACAATAGTCCATTTTCCAGTAATATTTTTCCCCAGTAATATTTTTCATTCATCTATCAATTAAATCTTGTATTAGTAGCTATAGCTACAAAAGAGTCTAACCCTATAATATGGGTTATAATCATATGAAAATATGATTTTACTTAAGAAACAACCATTCAAGCTATTGCTTTCCATCCCTGCCCCTCCTTGGGTCACTAATTCCCTAGGTAGTTTCCTTATTTTCCACTTACAAAGGAAATATTATAAAATTAGTAAACCACTGTTTTCAAACCTGGTAAACTGATTTCCCTTCTTTTTTGCTCATGAAAAGCATATGGTTTTTCAAAGCCCAGAGAGCCCAACAGCAACAAAAAGAATAGCCTGATAGGGTATCTATACCTATATGGGTTAATCATGCCCATGTGGTTGTCAGGTAACAGATTCAATTTCTATGTGAGAACGTACATTTTTCAATCATCATAATTTCCTGTCTACACTACCACCTGGTCTATAACAGCCAGCTTCTCTGTTGGCTAATCCATTAGTTGAGTATAAGCCACTACAGCACATTTTCCCTAAAAGTACCTAATATGTCATTATGTCAAGGACTTGTTATTTAATCAGTGTGGGAATTCCTTCTATTGATGCAGCTTACAACGTGTCTTAGAGAGTTCTTTGAGAGCCAGAGAGATTAAGTGATTTTCCATGGTCACACCTTTAATAACTGTGAGGGACAAAATTGGAATCCAAGTTGTCCTGACTTCAAGACTAGTACTATCTCTCTGCTACCTACCTATGTTATGTTATGAATAGAAGCATGTTTTTCTCAGTCATCTCAGGTTATTGATTTAGAACTGAAAGAGACCTCAAAGATCCTCTCATCTAACTCCCTTATTTTATAGACAATGAAACGGAGACTCAAAGCATTGAAGTGACATACTAAAGGGACACACAAGTGAAAAATAACAAAGATAGGTTTCAAGCATTTGACTCCATCCAAATTCAGAGCTCATAACTATACTACATTATCTGCTGGTATTCCAGGTCACAGGAATGATATTACAAATGTTTCAAATTACACTATTTTTCAATTCAGTTTAGCATGTGAACATAAATTGCCTTTTACATCTGTTGAAAGTGAGAGGCCAGTAATAACTAGACCCATACAAAATTTGTTGATCCATCCAGCAAGCTTTCCTCACCCAGCATTTGCACCATTCAGACCTAATTGTCCCATGTGACTGCTGTCTCGAGCCAATGAAGTGGAATCAGGCCAGGGTTTTGTGGCATGATCAAATGTCTACAAATGCTTCAGCAGAGACCATAACATTAATAAGTGGGACCGTATTCAAGTCACAATACCACTCCCTACAGAAAAGCAGGCTAATATATTGACGTCATCTTGGTTTAATGACTTCATACTGGGCTGCAATTACAATGTTTGCAAATGTCTAGAATGAGAAGAATTAGTCCATCTATGATGTTGAAATCAACACATTGGAATTAGAATGCAAAACACATCCTTCATTGCTGGATTTGAACAAATGCAATTCATACAAAAATGAACATAGATATTGTTTTTCCTACTGCCTTTCATTCAAGCTATCTTTATTTTTTCCGGAGATATCATAAAAAGGAAATATTCAACAATGTTCAACAACATTATTTGTTGACAAGTCTTCTGACTTCCTTGCTCCAATCTTTATAATATTCACATTAGTATGATAACATTTCCCTGTCCTTTCCATGCCATATGTTCCTTTGTAAATGAAGATGAGAGAAATCAGTGTTTTATGTATTCTACTTCACAATAGACTCAAATTCACTCTACCAACTTGTTCTATTAAAAGGACCATAAGTTCCCGCTTTTATAGGACAGCCTTAATGTCAAGAAAATAAGGTGTACTTTAAATAAGACCTTTTTTTTTTTTAAAAAAAAAGGCATTGTGTCCTTTGTGTCTTTATGCTTCCTTCTGCTGTCTTCTATGAGTTTCTAAAATATTTTGTTTATTCTCTTTTCTTTATTTTCTTCTTTTGGGGGATATTACTAGTGTTATCTCTCTAATCTTAAAAATAAGAGTGTACTTAGGACAAATAAGAATAGTCAGGCAATACAAATCCATACTTTGGCCATGTTTAAAAAAATCTATGTTTATTCTGTACCTCTAATTTTTCCCATCTGTTATGAGGAAAAAGGCATGATTTGTCGCCAGTCTGTTAGAGCTATGGTTGGTCATTGCAGCATTTAGAGTTCTTTTCCTATAAAAGTTGTCATCATAAAAATTATTCTCCTAGTTATGTTGACTTCAGTTTGCATCAGTTCATGAAAGTATTTCCAGATTTCTTGGAATCTACCCTTATCCTTACTTCTTAAGGTTAAAAAATATCCCATTATATTCACATACCATAATTTGTTCAGTCATTCACTAAATGATGGGCACCTCATTTGTTTTTAGTTTTTTTACTAAACAAAATGTGCTTGTATAAATATTTGTGTGCATATGGTTCTTTTCTTTCTGTTTTTTATTTCTTTTAGGTATATGCATAGTAATGCCATTTCTTATAGGATATAGTTCCAAATTGCTTTTCTGAAGGACTGGATCAATTCATACCTCCACCAGTAGGGCAATAGTGTGTCTCTTCTCTCATAGATCTTCCAACATTCCTCACCTTTACCAAGCTGAGGGGTGTGAAGTAGAAACTTAAGGTTGTTTTAATTTACATGTTTCTTATTTCTAGTTATTTCAAACATCTTTCTTTTTGGAGGGGGGTCAGTGAGGGTTAAATGACTTGCCCAGGGTCACACAGCTAGTGTCAAGTGTTTTTTTGAGGCTGGATTTGAACTCAGGCTCTTGTGAATCCAGGGCCTGTGCTTTATCCACTGCACTGAAACATCTTTTAAAATGTGGTTCTTGATAGCTTGCATTTCTTTTGAGAACTTCCTATTTATATCCTTTGACCATTTATCTATTACGAAGTAGCTCTAATTCTTACGCAGTTGGATCAATTCCAAATATATCTTGGATTTCATATCTTTTAAGAGAAATCTGTCATAATGAATTTTCTCAGTTGATTATTTCTAATTATAACTCTGTTGATTTTGTTTCTGTAGAAACTTTGCAATATTATATAATCAAAATGGTTCGTTTTATCTCTGTGATGTTTTCTAAACTTCCTTTGGCCAAGAACTCCTTCTATCCATAATTGTGAATGATATCTTCTTTCCTTGCTCCTCTAATTTATTAATTATATTATTATTTACACTTAGTCATGTATCTATTTGTAGTTTATATAAGATGTCAAATTATTATTCTAATCTAATTTCTACCAGATTGCTTTCTAATTTTCCTTTCTGTTCATGTTTAACAGTGATTCTTTACCCCAGTATTTGGGGTATTGTCTTATTAAACATTTGTTTGCTTCTGGATCTTATTACCTAATCTATTCTACTGACTAGCTTTATAATTTTTTGAGAAATTAAAAATAGTTTTGATATTTATTGCGTTGTATAGTTTGAGATCTGTTGTATCAGAAATATGCTAGAAAATGTTTAGTAACCAATGATCAAAAATGTATGCATAATAATACCCTTTTAAGTTTAATATTTTCCATGTTACTTTTTAAAGCTTAGATAATAAAAAACCAATAAATAAATCCCTTTTTGTCATTTCTGATAATGCTCTTACTGAAAATTTAACAATTGGCTCTCACAAGTGAGTATGAGTCAGTTCTAGTATGCCCCAGTGCAGGCCTCCTTCCTTCTTTTTTTTTTAATTCCAAATATTGTAATAAGAGTTCCTTGCAAGGCATTTAAAAGACCAATTTGTGAAGATAGACTCTGTTGGAGAGAGAGAATACAGAATGCAGGTAGCTACAGAGCTGAGGAATCTTCTTGATTTGGGGCAGGGTTTGAGAATCCAATGTTTTCTTGTCAGCCTTGCGCTGCTCTGTAATCTCATATTTCTCTTTTTCTGTGTCAAAAATCTCTCCTTCTCGGTGTCTAGGTTTACAGATCCTTTTCTTCTTGAAGTAAGCATCAGTAAGATGATTTGGAATTTTTATACCTGAAAGGTTAACCCTGGTAGAGGTGGCAATGCCAAATTTCTGATGGGTCCTTCGCAGAGGAATACAGTTGATGGTCAAAGGTCCAGTCACCAGTAGCAAGCCACTAGCCAGATGTTTCAGGAACACCACTCGCTTGCCGCATGGCGGCCAGTGAGCATGATCAGAACCGTGTTGGGGTGATGCTAGATCAGAGTCTCCTCACGCACTGGCTGATGGCCTTTTTGTCATAACTTAGCAGCTTTCTAGGCACATCCTCAAGTAGGGTAATACCCAGGCATTTTGCGAATCTTCACCATGTGGGTTCCTCCATTCTTATTACCATCAATTGGCTTTGAGATGGTAGCAGGCACCTTCTCTTTCTTTTTCCTTTCAATCTGGGTTTTGGATGCAGCGTACTTGGTGCTTGTACATGGCCCACAGGGGATACAGTGAAGACCTTGAGTATCTACCGATCCCTGGGGCCAGAACCGGGTTGCAGCTGCAGTACTTTTGAGGCTTTTCCACCATCTTTTCGGCTATATCTTCCTCTTTGTCTTTCTTTTCCATTTTTTCCTTTGGTTCCTTTTGGGGTTTTTTGTCTGTCACCTTGAGAAGGAAATCTAGGAAGTACTTGAAGGCATGATCAGTATAAAAGTGGCAGAGAAACCAGATGGGAAGTCTTGTACTCTTTAACAGATGGAGAAGCTGGACCCTTGAGAAGTTAGCTTGTTATGACTTCCCAAGTATTTGCTAAACAATAACATCAACCTAAGTAGCAGAAGTGAATTCAGAGCCAAGCCATGGAGCACAAAGTCCTACATATGAAGGGATGAAGTAAGGGAGATACAGAAGAGAGGAGAAAATTCAAGGGAAGTGAAGATGACACATCAGCCAAGGGAGGATGTGGAAAATATTGTGTCCAAAGTCATATAACTGTAACGATTGGAATAACGCCACCTGCTGGAGACTTACTGTAAAAGAGTTCCGCCCATGAAACGAAGGTCTTTGAGGGCAAGACCAGGAGTCTTTTCTTTGGACTAGTGGGAGGAGGAAGGAAGAGACTGGCGCTCAGTCTGAGGCTTTTGCCTTTGGACTCTGGTGGAGAGCGGAGCTAGAAATGTGCTCTCCCTTTAATAGATAGGAATCTAGGCCTTTCTCTCTCTTTACCAAATTCTTATTCTCCTTAATAAATGCTTAAAAGTCTAACTCTTGCTAAAGCGTATAATTTATTGGTGACCACTCATTAGATATTTTAGACAGTTTAGCTAGAATTTTAGCCCTTAACAATATGGAATATTTGGAATGAGGCTGACAAGCCACAAATATATTTTAAAGGTTTCCCAACTAAGGAAAGCCCAAAATAAAAATTTATATTTAGCAATAATGGGGAACTTATAAACATCTCTTCCTGCACCTCTTTCCTCTTTTAAAAACATTTATCCTTTTTTTATTTTTAGTTTTCTTTTGCTCTTGTTCTCTTAATATCCTCCTATTCTGCCACCTCCCTCTCCTCCACTCATGTTGATTTCCACATTTTCCTATGGATACAGTAATCAAATAAATAGTTACTATTACTTTACAGCGTGTCAATCAATTCACTATCCCTGTGACTTCTCAGAAAAAAACTCTTCTCCGTGGCTAACATTCCTTTAAATGGATTATTTTCCCATACTCTGTATTATTGTCATTAATATATTATTCATGTATTGTTCTTCCCTATTTAAGTTCCCTGAGGTCAAGGACTGACTTATTTTTGTATTTGTATTTCTAAAGCTTAACACAGTGAAAGCACATAGTAAGTGCTTAATAAGTATTTTTTCATTCATTCATTCATTCAGCGTCCTTTCAATTCCTACTAAATCCTGACCTTGTCTAATTTGCCTTGTTTTACAATCTCTCTTCTCTCCCCAACTTCTTCTTTTGTCCTTTCTCTTCCTTCTCCTTTTCCTTCAGTCCAAGTGCTTTTTCGGTTGAGTCCTTCTCTTCTCCTTCAATTTCTCCCCAAATTATTCCTGGAGCTATAATCAAAGCCAAACTTTGCAGTTCATCCCAGTCTCAACACTCCCATCTATTCCCCTGTATTAGGGAGTGAGATAGGAAAGTTGGAGGCTAGTAAGAGGGAAAGAGTAAAAGAAAACTAAGAAGAGGAGAAATGAAAAAAGGACAAAGAGGACAAAGGTCAGGAAATTGATGAGAAGAAACTGAGAGAAAGATATTCATAAGCACCCCTCTTGTTGTTCTATTATTATGTTGAGTACAAAATTTTATTCGTAGTATCTCCTTATTTGGGAAACTTCAAATTTAGGGTGTTCCCAGTCTTAGAGCAGATTTTAAGCTATTGAAGCTTGTTTGTTGGATACATTTTGTGTATTCTGTATTGCCTTGGGTGTGTTGTTCTTTCTCACACCCTCTCTTTGCTTCGGTCTTATCTCATTTCCCTTGAATTACCTCTTTTACATATCCACTATTTTATTCCTTCAGACTTTGTCTTCTATTGCTTGTCTCAGAATTCACCTCTATTACTTACATTGATGTTATTGTTTAGTAATATTTGGGAAGTCATAACAAGCTAACTTCTCAGGGGTTCAGTTTCTCCATCTGTTAAAGAGTACAGAGGACTTTCCATCTGGGTTCTATGGTATTTGTATTGAACATTTCTTCAAATATACATATTTCCTAGAAGTAATGGCTCAAACTTCTGCTTTGTCAAAACATATGGAAACATTTCTCTCCCTACAGGTGGATCTAGGATGTTTTAATTATTTTGGCCATCTGTAGGGCATTGTTATACCAATAGCTGCTATTAAAGTTTTTTTAAAAAAAGAATTCTCAGTGTAAAATATTAATGTTCACTTAATAGCTTCACATAGCAGTGTTCCTCTGCAGATACACATATGAAATGCATTTGCATGCATATTTTTGCCTTTGAGATAAATGCAAACCTGGGTAAAATAATACATTCACATCACATATGGATAGAGTCAAATATGGCAGGTTGAACATCTGTTTGGCTTCCTAAATGTCCAAGACCAATTTATTGTCAGCTGAACCCTGAAGGCTGCCCCAGTGGAGTTCACCTTCTATGAGTAGTGTCCTGAAAGGATTTGGACTGAAGATGCCAGATGTTCCTTACCATCTTGGGGCTGTTGCTAACTGGAATATACTCTAGGACAAAGGACTGGGCAGTGGGAATTGGGTGAGTATGTTGGGGGTTCTCAGAGAACTATAGAATTGTAATGGGGAAAATGGGGTACAGGTTTGGGTTAGGGGTTTGGGTTTTTAGAAATTCCTCTTTAAAGAATTACACCCTCTTGCACACAAAAAGTAGTTAGAATAAGGTGGTAGTTTATTTAGGGGCAAGGGAAGGGAAGGGTGGGGGGAGGGAAACCATGAAAGAAATTCTTGGACTTCTCACGGGGAGATAGGCACAAAGCACGTGGCTCAGAGGTACCAAATCTCCTGGAACAGGAGACTAGTAGGTACTTTTATAGAAGACTGATGGGGGAGAGGTCACCATTTGACTGTGGAAAGCTCCTTTAGTGAGGGAGGACCATCCCCCACTGGTAGTGACTAGAGGAATTGGGTGAGGGGTAGCTATAGATCTCTCTTCAGGACACAAAGGCCACAGCCACACCCAAATTTATCTCCCCAGGGTAAGGGAGACCAGAATGAAGGGTAGGAATCTGAAGCTAGCTCAGTCCCATTTGGTTCAGCTTATCTCTCTAGGGTTATCTGTCCTCTGGTTTAGTTTCTCAAGGAGAAGTTTCCTTGATGTGCCCCAGAGAACTTCTGGGGTGCTCTGCACCCCATGAAAGAATCAAATGGTAATTTCATTGATTTTTTTTCTACCCTATGTCCTTGCTAGATGGACATACATCTTCTGATTACATATCTAATGATAGTGACCTCACCGCAACAGTCATAACGTTGGCTTATGATATCTAGATAGCAGTTTTAAGGTTGGCGAAGCACTTCACATGTGTTTTCTCTTTTAATCTTCATAACAACTCTGGGAGGTGGGTGCTATTATTACTCCAATTTCACAGATGAAGAAATGGAGGCCAGTTAGTAAGTATCTGAGGTGGAAGGTGGGGTGCATAGGGTGGTGGTGCAGTGGATAGAGTACTGGCCCAGGAGTCAAGAGAACATGAGTTCAAATCTGGCTTTAGACACTTGACACTTACAAGCTGTGTGACCCTAGGCTAGTCACTTAACCCCAATTGCCTTAAAAAAAAACAACCCAACAACATCTGGGGCCACCTCCAGTTGTCCCGATATATATATTTTACCAGTGAACCCAGATGGCTCTGGAGAAAAGAGTGAGGTTGGTGACCTTGCGCAGTCCTTCCTCCTTAAATCCAATTCAGTGCAAGTCATGACTTCTGTCATGGTCCTCTGAGAATGGAGGACAAACAACAATAATCTGAGGTGGGATTCAAATTTAAGCAGATAGGTGGCATAGTAGATAGGATGCTGGAATCAGGAAGACCTGAGTTCAGATATAGCCTGAGGTATTTAATAGCTGCGTGATCCTAGACAAGGGACTTAACCTCTTTGCCTCAGTTTCCTCATCTGTAAAAAGGAGATAATGATAGCACTTACCTCAGAGGGCTATTGCAAGAATAAAGTGGTATAATATTTGTAAAGCATTTTGAAGACTTCAAAGTACTATATAAATACTATAGAATATAGAAAATGCTATAGAAATACATTATAAATCAATAAACATTTTTAAGCCACTATATATCAGGCACTGTGCTAAGCCCTGGGGATTCAAATAAGAAAAAGAAATAATCTCTGCTTTCAAGAAGCATATAGTCTAATAGGGGAGATAATATGCAAACAAAAATATACAAAGCAAGTCATATACAGGATAAATAGGAAATAATTAGTAAAGGGAGGTTGGGAAAACCTTCCTGTAGAAGGAGGGTTTTTAGTTGGGGCTTAAAGGAAGTGTGTGCATGGGGGAGTAGTTCCTAGAAATTCTATTTATTAGATCCAGTCCTTCCATCTGGAACCACACAGAATAAGTCCATTTTCCTTGTGATAATTCTTCAAATGTTTCAAAATAGCTAATAATAAATAGTAACATACATTCACGTAGAGTTCTATAGTTTGTTCACCACTTCATATGTAATAGTCCTTTTTTAAAAACGGTATTTATTCCTCTCCTTTTTATTTTCTTTTTTTCCCTCTGAAACTCTACTATGACTATGACTTTAAAATTTTTTCAATCAAAATGCACCATTCTCTAGAGAATCAAGCTTTATTTGGGACAGTGAAAATGTGAAGGCATAAAATCTCTAAGCAGGCCAACATGCATGATTTAATGGCTCTTGAGGTTCTGTTTGTCATCAAGATAGCCTGAATAAATGACAAAGAAAATCAGTTGCAGCTCATAGGTCATGCATTTCCACCCTCCTCATACCAAAGGGACTAGTTAGTAGTTGTCTTTATTTTTCATTAGTTATTCAGACTAGACATTTCTCAATATTTCCTTATGCCTACACCCACGTGCTGTTGGAACATGTTTCAAGGTATGTAATACTCAAAGTATATTTATGACATAACTGAAGCAAACATTTTGGTTATGGTGTCCAGAGGCCCTTAGACACGGGCCAAAGTGTAATTAACTTGTCCCTGATCCCTGCCACTAGTATTGTTTAGCATTTATGAAAAGCCTTTGAGAAGGTCACTTATGATATAAAACAAGGTAGATGTTGAGAATTAGCACAGTTTTTCCAGGAATGAATCAATGATACTGATATGGGGAAAGCGATAGGAGAAAGCACGTGGGTCCTTAGGATTCCTCTGTAAAGAATTACACTCTCGCACAAGACCTAATCAGGAATAAGAGAACAGGTTTATTGGGGTACAAGAGAAACCGGCTGGGAGGAAGGAAATAGGGTATGAGTTGGGGTTGGGGTTCTTGGGAATTCCTCTTTAAAGAATTACACCCTCTTGCACACAAAACGTAGTTAGAATAAGGTGATAGTTTATTTAGGAGCAAGGGAAGGGAAGGGTGGGGGGAGGGAAACCATGAAAGAAATCCTTGGACTTTTCATGGGGAGATTTGGCATAAAGCACATGGCTCAGAGGTACCAAATCTCCTCGAACAGGAGACCGGAAGGTACTTTTATAGATGACTGATGGGGGTGGACCATCTGCCCGTGAAAAGTTCCTTTAGTGAGAGAGGACCATCCCCCACTAGTGGTAGCTGGGGGAATTGGGTGAGCAGTGGAGGACCATCCCCCACTGGTAGTGACTAAAGGAATTGGGTGAGGGGTGGCTATGGATCCCTCCTCAGAACACAAAGGCCGAAGCCACACCCAAATTTATCTCCCCAGGATAAGGGAGACCGGAATGAAGGGTAGGAATCCCAAACTAGCTCAGTCCGATTTGGTTCCTCTAGGCGTTATCTGTCCTCGGGTTTAGTTTCTCAAGGAGAAGATTCCTCGGTGTGCCCCAGAGAAATTCTGGGGTGCTCTGCACCCCATGACAATACGCTATGTTTGTCTCTTCCTTGCTATGTCTTACATTCTCAATCCATGTAAAGAAATTTTATTATATACCTGCTCTATGTCAATCACTGTGCTAGGTGCTTAGAAGGGACACACAAAAAAGATATGACTTCTATGATCAAAAAGCTAATAGTCCTTGTGGAAACAAGATAATTGGCTACCAGTGAATGAGTCAATCAACAAGTATTTACTAACCACATTTCAAGTACCAATAGCACAGCAATAGGCAATGAAGTCTTGGAGAGTTACCTGGGGCACTAAGAGGTTTTACCCACGGTCACAGAGATCACATGCATAAGAAGCAACATGTGTATCCAGTTCTTCCTAACTTCAAGATTGGCCCACTAACCACTAAGTCGCCATGCTCCTCTATAATATTATCGAAGAAAACATATAAACACGGTGCACTTAAATAATAGTATAGGAATAAAGACTGAATCTGAGAGAGACAGAGACCGAGACCGAGATACAGAAATAGAGACAGAGACACAGAGACACAGAGAGAAGCATCCTCAACTCTCAGTTTTTCCTCTGTGACCACAATCTCCTGTCCTTCAACCTCTTTTACTTCCTCATTTCTTCCATACTTGTTCTTGGCCTTTATAGAGACCATAAGTTCCTTGATTTCTCCCTGTTTCTCCAGGCAAACTCATTCCAGCTTTACTTTTCTCTCTAACCCACCTTGACCCTAGGTCAGTCACTTCACTAATGCCCTCTGCTTCAACTTTGAATTCCTTGATCTTTTTGACCTTCATTATTTATGCCCTATTATTTCTCAGCCATAGAATCATAGGATATCAGAGTTAGACTGATTTCCTCAGTCTAGAGAACTCCCAGATGAGGAAATGTCCTCTATCAATGTTGGTCATCATCTTCTCTGCAATTTATAATCTTAGGGAGTTGGTTAGAGCTCTGAAAATGTAAGTGACTTACCCAGGGTCACACAGCTAGTAGAAAGAGGTAGAATTTAATCTTGGTCTTCCTGACTTTGAGGCCAATTCTTTATCTATTACACCACTTAAGTTTCAATACAAGGCATTATATGATTAAATGCCAAAATGAATGGTATAATACTTTAGTGCTATTGAAGTTCAGAACAGGGAAAGACTTCTGGGGTCTGGGGCAGGGGGGATCTCTTTAGAGAGATGAAACAGAATTTGAGTTGGATGAGTGCTGTGTGCAGGCCCTGACTCAGAACAGTCCCCTGGTAGTTTAGGTCTGATACCAGAAGGAAATGAGACACTCAGAGGTCATTCAACACTTAACAAAAGGAGATTTACTTAACCATAGAAGGGGAAGGATATTTAACAAGGATATATGGTGAGGACACTGACTGTTGATTCAGCTGAGCACAGATCTCCCGTCTCTGAGTTGCCTAAGCAATCTGCTAACGAAGGATCTGTGAGAACTTAGAGTTCTTTCTGACTTTTTTATTCAGGCAACCTGGAAGCGATATCTGTAGTCCAAGCCTTTTGTCACTAGAGCCAATTAGCTTTCAAGAATGATTTTTATAACTTTTAAGGAAAAGGACACATGGTGTCTCTGATAGATATTTCTCCTTCCTCACAATTACCTCACATTCTCACAATTAGTGAGGATGGATAAGATTTGGACAGATGTCTTGGAGGCTATGGTTAGGAACCAGGCATGAGCAAATGTTCAAAGAAAAGTGATAAAGATGAGTTTTTTCTAGGAAAGTAAGGATATCAGCTTGGCCAGAATGGAGGTTTCACTGAGAAGAACAATGACCAAGTTAGGCAATTATGAAGGGCCTTGAATACCTGTAAAAAGCATTTGAGCTTTATCCTTTTAGCAGTGAAGCATTTTTTAAAAATGTGTGAGCAAGAGAATGACATTATAAAGGTTAGGAAAGTTCATAAGGCTTCAGGGTGTTGGAATAATGGATGGAGATTAGGACAGAATGGAGATGGGGATAGGGGAAAGGAGGAGACTGGAAACAGGGAGACTGGTTAGGAGGTCGGTATTATAGTCAGCCAGGAAGGAATGAAGGACTAGGATAAGGAAGGCAAAAGTAGGAATTGAAAGGAACTGACAGGACCTGGACTAGGAAGTTGAAAGTGGGAACTGAAAGGAAAAGACATATTTGAGAAAGACTCCATAAAATTTGACAGCATACAGCAGATGAAAGAAAAGTAAATGTGAAAGAAGATTCAAGGTTTTAACAGTTGGTGACAAGAAAAATGGTCCCTAAAAACCCTAATTTTTTACTCCCTAAAAGCTATGCAAAAGTTAGAAAATAATGTTTTCATTAGCAGAGATGAGGGACAGGAATCTATAACATGCTTAAATTCCTTTTAATTCATTAATCCTTTAAATATATCTATAATGTAAATGTTTATTATCTTCTCTTACTAATATGAGAAAATGAGAAAAAATTAAGGTAAAAAATACACCCATGAGTAGTCTTTTTTGGTAATGTTTCTTAAGGTTTATGTCATGAAAATAGATGAGTCCATTAAGTCACACACACAGAGGGAGAGAGAGACAGAGAGAGACAGAGAGACAGAGAGGGGGGGGAGAGAGAGAGAGAGAGAGAGAGAGAGAGAGAGAGAGAGAGAGAGAGAGCAACATCCGTGACTCTGCAATTTTCTCTCTATGACCACAATTTCCTGTCCTTCAACATCTTTTGATTCCTCATTTCCTCCATACTTGTTCTTGGCCTTTATAGAGACCATCAGTCCCTTGATTTCTCCCTGTTTCTTCAAGCAGTCAAACTCATTCCAGCTTTACTTTTCTCTCTAACCCACCTTGACCCTAGGTCAGTCACTTCACTAATGCCCCCTGTTTCAACTTTGAATCTCTTGACCTTTTGACCTTCATTATTTATGCCCTGTTATTTCTCAGCCATAGAATCACAGGATATCAGAGTTAGAAGGGATGTTATTAGGGGACAACTAGTACAACCCACACCTTCAAAAAGAATCCACTTTCTAACTGAGCCCCTTGTTGAGGAGCTTTGCTGAGGGGAGTCTATGTCCTCCCCAAGGGAGCCCATGGCACTTTGAAACATTACTTGTTAAGAAACTTTTCCTTACCCTGAACCTAAATTTGTCACTTTACATCTTCTACTCACTCTTCTGAGTTCTATGCTAAGGTTATTTTGATATCCTCCCTCGCTCAATCTTTTCTTTCTTTCTTTCTTTTTTTTCTTGGTGAGGCAATTGGGGTTAAGTGACATGCCCAGGGTCACACAGCTAGTAAATGTTAAGTATCTGAGGCCGGATTTGAACTCATGTCCTCCTGACTCCAGGGCCTGTGCTTTATCCACTGCGCCACTTAGCTGCCACCTCAATCTTTTCTCTAAACTATTCCTCCCTTTTGTTGTTCAGTTATGTCTGACTCTTTGTGACTCCACTTCGGGTTTTCTTGTGAAAGATACTGGAGTGGTTTGCTGTTTTCTTTGCCATCTCATTTTACAGATGAAGAAACCCTGAGGCAAACAGGGTGAAATGACTTGCCCAGGGTCGCACACCTAGTAAATATCTGAGGCCAAATTTGAACTCAAGGAGATGAATCTTCCTGACTCCAGGCTGTTCCGCTTTATCCCTAGTTTATACAATTAGTCCTCACAGGGCATGAACGCAAGATCTTTCAACATACTGTTCGTCTTCTTTTGGTCACTTTTTAGCCTATCAGTTTCTCTGAGTGACTCTTAGCATTTGCATTCTCTTTCCTTATTCTAAGAAGCTTTTGTGGAAAATAGTAAAATTATGTCAACTAAGCCCACAACCTGAATATTCTAAGGCAATTCTTCTACTCATCTCTTATGATTATCACATAATTGACTTGTTGTTTGTCTTTCATTTTCAAAGAGGACCATGACATCGGGAGGCGGTCATGATTTGCTGTAAATTGGATTTTTAAGTGAGTCATCAGCCTCACTCTCTCCTCTAGAGCCATCTGAGTCAAGTGGCAAGATATACATCAGGATACCTGGATATGGCCCCAGATGTTTGAGGCAATTCGGGTTAAGTGACTTGCCCAGAGTCATACAGCTAGTACAAGTCAAGTGTTTGAGGCTAGATTTGAACTCAGGCCCTTTGGACTCCAGGCCCAGTGCTCTATCCACTGTACCACCTAGCTGCCCCACATAGTTGACTATCTCATTACTATCATGATAGTTCTTATTTCCAACATAGTCACAACAAACAGCCAGCATCTAAAGTTTTGTTTTCCTAAAAGTTAACCAGTGCTATCTTACTTGTTTCCTATAAACATGTGGGTATGAATACAAGCTAATGTAATTATTAGGTGGCTAGATGGCTCAGTGTCTAGTACTTGGCCTGGAGCTAGGAAGACTTGAGTTTAGATCTGGCCCTCAGACCATGGGCAAGTCACTTAAGCTCTATTGGACTTCATCCACTGGGGAAGGAAATGATAAACCACTCCAGTATCTTTGCCAAGAAAACCCCATGGAGAGAATGGTCCATGGAGTCATGAAGAGTTGGATATGACTGAACAACAACACAGAGATTATTATTGGTATAGAATAGGAGAGGCCAAAGCATTTTTTCTCAAAGAGACAGAAAACAATTTTCTCCCCTTCACTGGAATCTGGGGTGAGGGGAGGAGACCTGGAGGCCAGAAAGGAGAGTATGTGAATTCTAATTCTCCCCTAGCCAGAGAGAGAGAGAGAGAGAGAGAGAGAGAGAGAGAGAGAGGAAGAAAAGCAAACTGAAGAGAAATCAAAATGAGGTAGGGTTGAGGAGAATTGGTACAAAGGTTACTTGGCTTTGGTTTCACTACTACTGTTAGCCAACAAGTCTTAGAGCCATTTGTGTTGAGGGTGCTAAGACTGCTGGAGAAACTGAGGCCCTGGGTGCTTCTGCTAACCCATTTGCTGTTAGAAGTTTTCTAGCACCAAACACACACTTGATCATCCCCTAGCAAGAGGTTATGTGGCATATGCAATAAGATTATCCTTGTCAAAATTAGAAAGTAACAGGTAGGCCTTTGCTGATGATTTTCTTTGTAGAATGCATCCTTGTAGCCACACAAATGAGAGAGTCGTAGAGAAATAAGATGCTTCTGAAACCATTGTTTATTGATTTTTTTTAAAGCATTTGAGTCAGTAGAATAAAATGAAGCCTTGAAGACTACTGAAATGAAGTAACTCTATGCATACATTAAAATTAAGTAAAGCTCTATGACAACAGTAACTATGGAGATAACTTCGATCAGTGATTCAGAGTCTTACACAAGGCAATGAGCCATATGCTAAGATATTCACCAATGTCTTAGAAGATGTTCTATGACAAGTCCAAACAAGAGATGAATTCATTACTGATGGAAAGCAATTCAGATATCCCTTTTTAGAGATGATACTGCATCAGGGTCTGGTAAACCCAGGGTCTATCAAAGTGACTGGCAAATAAAATATATTTAATAAATTATTTTGGAAATCTATAACAACCTGAGAGATTTATCTAGCCATTCAGTCTGGAAAAAAAAAGTATATGTTTCCAAGGAATGCAGATACTTCTTCTTCTTCTTTTTTTGGTGAGGTAATTGGGGTTAAGGGACTTGCTCAGGGCCACATAGCTAGTAAGTGTTAAGTGTCTGACATTGGATTTGAACTCAGGTCCTCCTGACTCCAAGGCCAGTGCTCTATCTACTGCGCCACCTAGCTGTCCCAGAAAGCAGATACTTCTTATGTGTTACCATAAGTCACTTACACTTCTTTGGACCTTAGTTTCTTAATCTGTAAAGCTAGGGATTTGGTCACTGGGTGATCTCTAAGATTCTTTTCAGTTCTATAATTTTCAAGCAAGCAGCCTTTAGAGTTAATTGATCAGTATGTAAATCTAATTTACTTCAGAAATATTATCTTATGAGGTTCTACATTTATTCCAAATTTACTACCACTCTTCAAAATATATTTGGAATTACCTAAAGTCTTTTGAATGTACTTAGTGTTAGCAAATTGTCCCAGAGTATGGCTTAGATTTTTTGAAAGAGCAATAAGTTATATCTGACAAATAATTTCTCAATTTAACAACTATTTATTATTAAGCACTTACTATGTTTGGAGCACAGGAGTAAAAACTAAGGGAAATGCCAAGTGTGGTGTCTGCTTTCATGGAAGTTATAGTCTAGTCAGTAGGCCAATAAGTATTTATTAAGCAACTACTATATATAATTCAGTGTGCTAAGATCTGGGGATACAAAAGGAGTCAAAAGACAGTCTCTGCCGGGGGCAGCTAGGTGGCACAGTGGATAAAGCACCAGTGCTGGATTCAGGAGGATCTGAATTCAAATCCGACCTCAGACACTTAATACTTACTAGCTGTGTGACCCTGGGCAAGTAACTTACCCCTCATTGCCCTGAAAAAAAAAAAAGGCAGTCTCTGCCTCGAAGGAACTCTGTGGAGGACATCATGGTGGTGGCCATATTTGAAAAGCATAGTTTTATGCTTCTCTTGGCAATGATAATCTAATGACCTTCAAGGGAAGTTGTCTCTGCAGTTACATCTACCACAGTATCTTCTATAATTGTAATGTATACATGGGTGACATCTTATTGGAGGAGAGCTTTTAAGGTTTGAATTTACTCTATTTGGTCAAATACACTTAAAAATGTAAACAATACATACAACAAGGTCTGGCATTCTCCACATCTCTCATTCAGTTGGGTACCTGCAAAGATGTAGTCTGCTATAGAAAATGATCTCTGAAATCCTTTCTACATCCTTCCTATATTTTCATTGAGTTGTACACCCACCAATGCATCATACATTTTCCTAAAGATTTTACTAAGTTAAGGTGAGAAACTAGGCATATAGGTTAGTATCTTCTGATATTTTCTAAGTCATCTATTTTGGGAAATGATATTGTTTGCAATTTCCCCCCTTCTTTTAGTATTTTCCTTTCTTTGAGATATCTCAAAAGTCATTTCCTAGGTGCCTTTAAATTTGTGTGGTCTCTGGCATGGATTTATTCTCTGTGTGCTTGACCTGGTCCAGTTGCTCTTCCTGTCTTATCTTTTTGGATGCCATAAACAACTGGCATATAAAAGAATACTTGTTAAGTGCATAAGAGGCATAAATAAAGAACTAGGTCAAGACAGAGGTAGGAAAGGTCATTGTCAACTGGAATGATCAAGGAAGGTTTTCTAGAAAAGTTTCCATGTAAACTGGATTTAAAAGTACACATTGGAATCCCACACATTGAGGGAGTGAAAAGTGTTACAAACACAGGGAAGAGTGTGAGCAAAATCATAGGGACAGGAAATTGTCATGGCATGTGTATTAGACATTGAATAGTCCACATTGCTTGAAATACAGATGTTATGGATGGGAAAAGTCTTGGATAAAGCTAGAAATATAGGTGGTTCCTGATTGTAAAAACCACAGGAGGGTTTTTCTTGTTTTGTGATTTGGTCACTGTGGGGAACTCCTGAGTGAAGAAATTCCTATCAATGCCATTGAACAATTTTCCCACAATTTATAGTTTGAAGTGAATTTCTGAGTGGTTAAGTATCATGTATCCAATGTGTACCAGACATGGAACTCAAACTCTAGTCACTCAGAGTCCCAGGCTAGTTCTCCATCCACCATTTAATGCTCCCTTTCCAAACTGTTTACTTGGTAGAGAATAGGGAACCAGTAAAGGCATGTTGAACAAAGGAGCGATGTGAGCTGATTTAGCATAGGGAAAATGAGGATAGATAGCATGGATTTGAAGGAGGTTTTTGAGGATGGAAAGTGGATATGGATAGGAAGCTATTGTAATAGTTCAGCTTTTCCAGATGGGTAGACTTTGAATAAGCAAATGATATGGGGAACAGTAAGTAAATGAAACCTTATTCCAGTCTATTCTAATGTTAACTTGAACAAGATTCCCGAAGACAATTCTGCAGTTATTGGGTTATGCCCAAGAAAGCTACCTTTCACTCTAAGTCACAACCACCTAAGCTCATTGGTGATGGCCTAATTAAAGGCTTCTGAATTATTTTTTTTTTCAAACTTTGGGTCAGTTATGCAGTATGTTTCCATAATGGCCAATCAGGTGCTTCGTTTGAATAAATAACATACATAGAAAAGTTTCTCTCTTTTTATTTATTTCTTTTCTTTCTTTCTTTCTTTCTTTCTTTCTTTCTTTCTTTCTTTCTTTCTTTCTTTCTTTCTTTCTTTCTTTCTTTCTTTCTTTCTTTCTTTCTTTCCTTCCTTCCTTCCTCCTTTCTTTCTTTCTTTCTTTCTTTCTTTCTTTCTTTCTTTCTTTCTTTCTTTCTTTCTTTCTTTCTTTCTTCCTTTCTTTCTTCCTTCCTTCCTTCCTTCTTTCCACCCCTCTTTTTCTTTTCCTTTTTTTTTATAATAACATAGACCCACTTAGAAATCTTATACTGATTAAGTTTTAAAACATTTATTAATGTGAAATGCCATTTTTCATGGAAAGTAACATCAGACAGGGCAGCTAGGTGGAACAGTGGATAAAGCACTGGCTCTGGATTCAGGAGTACCTGAGTTCAAATGCAGCCTCAGACACTTAACACTTACTAGCTGTGTGACCCTGGGCAAGTCACTTAACCCCCACTGCCCCGCAAAAAAACAACAACAATGAAAGTAACATCAGAAAAATATTTTTGTGGGATTTTAAAACTTGATTCTCCTTGAGCAAAGTTTGTTTGACTCACTATCTTAGATGACTAGTCAAGTTTTGTAATTGAATTTCAGCCTGGTCTCTCCTGCAATGTATCACTGAGAACCATGTGGCCACCAATTTCAATTTTCATGCATTCTTCTCTGGTTGAATGCACCACCTATTGAGCATGGTTTGGTTGTTTAAAATTTCCCTGACCAATGTCACCATGGACTGCCAGTGACCAAACTTCAGTGCAATCTTAGTTCTTTCTCTACACAGATAAAATAAATTTCACTACGCTTTTAGCAGTGCTAGCAGTTTGATCTTGCATGGTGTGGTATTTGCTATATGATACCTTAAATAATCATCCAAGTGTCCACTGTAAGGCAACACTTCTCAGCTAAGACAATAAATCAGCCTCAAGCTACCCGGAGAATGACATGTGGGCCCCACTGTGGTTCTGTGAGGAAGAAACCAACCATTGAATATTGAGAAAACTTGATGGACATTTTTGTTCCTTCTGGGATTCATTTTATAATCATCCCATCAGGTGTGTTGATGGAAACTGGTCATATAGTCCTGATAGTTTCTGCTAGTTCCTTGACTACCCTTTATCAGTGCCTGATGGAGACTTAGCTATAGCCCCGATCTTGCTTGCCAGACTGGAATGCAAGGGGGGCTGAAAGCTGACACCAGTTCAACGAGCAAAGGGCTGTGAGCTAAGGCTGTCTCCATGACAACGGGACTATTTTCCTAGTGATGCATTTACACAGCAGGGTAAAAGTTCTGTGAAAGCAACAGCTGTTGTAAAAACAGTGTATTAAATATGCTTAGAATTGTAAATAAAATGGGCTACATTTCATTTCAGAGAAGCCTGGAAATTCAAAATATGTCTACAATAGAGTTCCTGCAGTAGGAGATATTTCTTTTTCTCTGATCCATGTTTTATTGATGTTTTCTGTGGACTTGGTAGACTTGTTGTTGTTGTTGTTGTAGTTGTTGTCATCATCCTCATCAGAGTCTTTCCCCCCTGGTGTTCATTTTTCCTTTGGATTAAACTTTTGCTCTAAAAAGTTCATGCTCCAGCTCTGATCATTTTTGTTACCCCTCCAACGTGTCCAATTAGGTCATTTGGAAAATAATTTTCTTGGGGTGTGTATACCTCAGCAGCCAAAATCTTTTGCCAAGTTCATATTAACCTTCTTATTTCTCATCCCCAATTTTTCATCTCTATGACAGATATTAGAAGAGAGAAACAAAGGAGTGTCTCTGAAAGTATCAAACTTCTATCATGAGAAACAACATCTTCTAAACTTTAGTCTAAAAACTAAATGAGATTTGTTTCTTCCAAGAAAACTTGATTTTTCCCATACTCCCCTAACTCCATTCCCCACCCCAACCCTACCTCCATGTCAAATAGCTCACAATTATATGTCATTGTACAATTATAAAATGCTTTCCCCAGGAAGAACCCTCTCTGGGAGAAATGTATTGCAAAGGTTATTCCCATTTTACAGAAGAGGAGAATTTAAAGTCAAGAGCCAGGTATGAATCCTGGCTCTGCTACATACTACCTGTGTCATTTAACCCCTCTTGTTTTCAGTACCTCCACCTGTAAAATTCAGTTGTTCCATTTAATTCATTTCAACATCTACTGCATCCCCCACACTGTGCTAGGTAATGAGAATACAAAGACAGGGAAAAAAAAAACAAGTCATTTTCCTCAAAGAAACTTATATTGTACTGGGGGTAGTGGTAGGGACATGGGACTGGGATACAATATGTACATAGATAATTAAGTACAATATTGATACAAAATAAATACGAATCATTTTGGTGGAGAGAGCCTGAACAACTGGGGGAATCAGGAAAGGCCTTTAGGAAGAGGATGCCTGAAGGGGCCTTGAAGGGGGCTAAGTGTTCCAAGAATCAGAGGTGAGCAATGACAACATTACAGACTGAATAGGACATCGAGACAGGAAATTGAACAGCAATTGGGATAGCTTGACTGGAGTGCAGACTGTTTGATTGGGAGTAATTATAATCAGTCTTGAAAGATTGGCTAGAGTCAGATAGCACCTAAGCAATTAGACTTTGCATAATAAAGAGAGAAATGTGGGATAAAAGGGCTGAGATCCACTGACCTTAGGTTAGCTTTTGTCCTGCCTCAAATTCATGGAGCCAGAGAGGATCTTGGGGATAATGTAAGAGTGATTAGCTACAAATTATTTTATTTTCTTTCTAGTCTGCAGAAGAGTTACAGAATCACAGAATTTGAGAGTTGGAAGAGATCTCAGTAGCCATCTACTCCAACCCATACAGCAAAGGAATCCCCATTATAACATACCTAACAAGGGTCTTTTCACCTTTAGTTGGAACGGGCTAGCTTTTGAAACCAAAAAGAAAAGACCTAATCTTAGCCTTGGGGCACTCCACTGAAGTTAGCTGGGCATGGTGGCTATTATTAAATAGGTATCAGCCAGCCTGTATCATGGTAGGTTCTAGATCCTATCCCCTAGCAGACTGAAGGCCCAGAAAGGGACAGAAATCCAGGCCTGGTGAATTTGTCTGAATTCTTTCTCCCTGTGAGGAATAAGTCCATATTTCATGAGCTGTTGCTACCAAAGAAGGAACAAGCCCTGCTTAGGATACTGCTGCATACATTAAGCAGATCGATGACTTCAGTGCAGCAATGAAAGCATTAGAGCAGCATTCTTAAGAGCAAAAGAGCTCAAGCTACAGCCCAAAATGATTATACCCTCTGTAACCATGAGTTCAGTCATTAAGTGAAAAAGATAGATATTTAATGAGAAAGATATTTGAGGCATTTCTGCAAAAAACAAATAGTAGCAGCATATTCAACTTGCAAACACCCAAAACAATAGAAACAAACAAAAAGGTAAATAAGTATACCTAGCAAGGAAGTAATGAAATTAATTATTTCATGTTTAGCAATTGTGATGTTTAAAATCTAAATTGTGATCGCCTTAAATCAGAAGCTTCAGCTCCAGTCTAGCCTAGAGTTCCAGCCTGGTTGGGTTCCTCCTGAAGTCCTCCTCCACGAGCCTGCTTTAATCAGGAACACTGTTTGTGGAAGCTTTTTTATACATCTGGAACAGAGGCGGTCCTTACACCCTGCTTCAAGGTGATTGGTTGGCGTCATCCAAATCCATTGTCTTTGAAGGTGTTCTCAAGTTGAGTTCACAGTCTAGTTTCTGAGAACAATACCTTCTTAAGGGATAGCCAGGTGTGATTACAATCCAATTAACTTGATACAATCCAATTAACTTGAAGTAGGCTTAATCAGCAGTCAATCACTCTCACTTGATTCAATCAGTATAGATTAATCTCCAGGTGGGTCTTTGAGTATCTGCTAAAATCCCATTATTTCATCACACAATAATTGTCTTTTTTTTTTTTTTTTGAGGCAATGAGGGTTAAGCAACTTGCCCAGGGTCACACAGCCAGTAAGTGTCAAGTGTATGAGGTCAGATTTGAACTCAGGTCCTCCTGAATCCAGGGCCAGTGCTTTATCCACTGCGCCACCTAGCTGCCCCATAGCAGTAATTGTCTTAAAAAAGATTGACCTATGAAATAAAAAGCCAAAGAGAACATCAAGGGATTAAAAACAAGGAAATTTTATCATAATTTAAAGGATTTGAAGAAGCCAAAGTGGAAGAGCTGGACTAAAGTACTATGGACTAAATCCCTTGAAGCCCTCAGAGAGGAAAAAAATGTCTCTTGAGGAGGTAGGTGACAGAGGGGGAATGAGTGATATAACCCTACCAAATCCATGGTAGAACAGTGAAGGAATGATAAGTAATTTAGTTTCTAAGCAAGCCCGCCCCGCCCCCCCCCCCCTTGCCCAACAAGACTGTGCAAGAGTTTGAGAGGAAGCAGAGTGAAGGGATATTGACTGGGGAATTAGAAAGTGGGTGTTATGTTGTGAAGGAGAGAGAGAGAGGAATAGAGTTCTGCTGAAGAGTGCTCTTGTGGGGGAGCAATTGTATACACCAGATGGGAAACAGCAATTTGATGATGGATATTATCTAGGGAGAGTTTGTAAATTGGGTGGCACAAGCAGATAAAAAAGAGAATATGAAACAAAATGTATATGAAAACAATAACCCAGAAACTGATTAGAAGAGAATGCTCAAACTTAGTTCTTTAGATGTTTTTATCCACATGGAGAAGGATACAGAGAAAATAGAGTATAAAATGCACCCCCCCCCAACAGAAAATAAAATTCAGAATATACTGGAAGGGAAGAAAAATATAATAAAGTCAAGAAAACTTCTTAGAAAAAGGAACAGTATCAGAATTAATTTTTAAAAATTAGAAGTCAGAAGTTAAGAGGGGATGATTTTGAACTATTCATTTAACTGAATAAAGAGAAAGAAAAATAGAAGAGGAAAAATAGATAACTCAGTATAAATGGGATCTAAATAAATATGAGAAAGAAATAAAACAGTAATTAAAGTAAACTACAAGAATTATGGAATGGCCAGAAAAATGAGACCTGGGAAGGGGGAAAGAATCAGTAGAAATCTATTAGTATCAAAGTAATTTAGGGGAAACTAATTTTTAGGAAAAATATTGAAATAAAAGACAAAAGGTATAAACAAGAGCAATAATGAAGATACAAATGGAAGAAAACACATGCTTAACTATCATAACCATTAATAGACTGAATAACAATCATTTTTTTTTAGGGTTAAGTGACTTGCCCAAGGTCACACAGCTAGTAGGTGTCAAGTGTCTGAGGCCAGATTTGAACTCGGGTACTCCTGATTCCAGGGCCAGTGCTTTATCCACTGCACCACCTAGCTGCCCCCATAACATAATCATATTAAAAACATCCAGACAATATAATTGTATCAATTGATGCAAATAAAGTCTTTGACAAAATATAACATTTATTGATATGAACAAAAAAATAAACATTATAAGACATAGGCATATAAAATTTGAAAAATATAATAAAAATACATATTTAAAGCCAAAAGCTAGCAATTGTAATGGTTCAACACTAAAAGCTATCTCAGCAAATATAGGAGTAATGCAAAGACACCTCCTTTCCCGTTGTTATTTGACATCGTTCTAGAAATGGGAACAAACAAAATAATATGAGAAAGAAATATAAAGACTCAGAAATATAAGGGAAAAAAAGACACAATTATCCTTATTAGCTAATGACATGTTGACTTGGTTAGAAAAGCCTAGTGAATTATCAAACAAATAAAGTGAGACAAACATCCTATAGATCCAGCAAAAATAATAAGATAGGGGCAGCTAGGTGGCGCAGTGGATAAAGCACTGGCCTTGGATTCAGGAGGACCCGAGTTCAAATCCAGCCTCAGACACTTGACACTTAACTAGCTGTGTGACCCTGGGCAAGTCACTTAACCCTCATTGCCCTGCAAAAAAAAAAATAATAAGATATACGATAAACTCACAAAAGCAAATAGCATTTCTAAATACTAATAAAAAAGAGGTAATTATAGAAAAAGGAAGTTATTCAAAGTAAATTCAAAATGCGTGAAATATTTGGGAATCAGTTTGTCAAGGCACACTCGTGACCTGAATAAATACAATTACAAATTGTATACTACTTAAAGAAATAAAGAATGACTTTAAAGACTGGATATTTCAGGCTCATGGTTGGGCCTTGATAATATGGTAAAAATTATAACACTAACTATATTAATTTGTGGTTCAATATGAAGAAAGCTAACAAGGAAATTTCTTTGTAGAAATAAGTAAAGTTATTTAAAATAATGAAACAAACAGGTAGAAGTGAAGGAGGATTATCACTCCCAGGCCTCAAATTATACTAAAGTAGTAGGTTTTTTTTTTTAAAGTGAACTCAATAAATTAGAGTTTAACATACCACAGAATATAAATTATTTGAGATAGAACTCACTATTGAACAAGAATTGCTGGAAATTTTTGAAAATAGTTTTAGACCAACATCTTCCACCATATACTACAACAAGATCAAAATGATTGTGTTATCTGAATATCAAGGTCATACCAAGAGAGAGAGCGAGAGAGAGAGAGAGAGAGAGAGCGAGAGAGAGAGAGAGAGAGAGAGAGAGAGAGAGAGAGAGAGAGAGAGAGAGAACCAAATCAAGTTTCTCTCATAGCTATGGTTTTGAGAAGAGTTTAGGTTATTCTAATTTATATTAGGGCATCTAGGTGACACAGTGGGTAGAGTTCTGGGCCTGGAGTCAGGAAGACTTGAGTTTAAATCTGGCCTCAGACACTTAGCTGTGTTACCCTGGTTAAGTCACTTAACCCTCTTTATCTCAGTTCCTCATCTGTAAAAAATGAACTGGAGAAGGAAATGGCAGGCCACTCCATTGTCTCTGCCAAGAAAACCCCAAATAGGGTCTTGAAAAGATATACACAACTGAACAACAAGAACAACAAAAACTCCCCTTCATGTAAAAGAAATTAGTGGCTACCAAGCTTTGTTTCATGTTTGCTGTTATTAGTGGACACAGGTTTGGGAAAGGAGGTAGTCTGGGAAAAAGCAGAGGAGGCATAGAATGGAAAATGGCAGTATCAATGTCTACCCTTGGGGCAGAAATCACAAACCCAGTGGCACTGCTCAACAATAGTATTCCTTAGCTAGCTCAAGGCAATAAACAGAAGTAATAAGCATAGATATTGTTATCTAAAGCAACATAAAGAAACTGAAATTATGTAGATTAGAAAGCATTTTTTGTGAGCTGCCTGAAATGAAGAGAGAGGAATGGGTAGTGCCTTCCTAGTGGATCACATGGATCCCATAGGATCTTTTATTGGATTCCCTTCCTATAACTACTTCTCATGCCCATGCAAAGCTTCCATGTGGGAGACCAGGGTAGGACAAGACTACTTTCCCTTGTCTTCTCACAATTCAGTTTACACATGGGCATTGGGGAACACCTATGTTTAAGGAGTGGGAGAATAAGGAGCAGTGAGCAAAGGAAGTGGGTAAGTAGTTAACAAACAAGGGAAATGACTCCCACATGTACCATTCTATCCTTGGGTCTCTTCTCTCTCTACACTGTCTTGCTTTGCTATCTCTTTTATTTCCATTGCTTTAGTGATCATCTTTATGCAGATGACTCCCAAATTCACATCTCTATTCCCAATTTAGTTCAAGAGCTTCAGGAAGTAGATATCTGTTTGCTAGATGTCTCAACCTGGATTTATTGGAATGGACTACCACCCTGCACCCTGCCAGTCTCATTTGCATCAATATAACCTTCCCCTCAAGATTCAATTTCATAAAGTCTTTTCTAGTTTCCCCAGCTATAAGTAATTTCTCTGTCCTCAAATATCTCAAAGGACTTTGTTCCCCCTGGATCTCTATATTATACTTATTAAACTCTTCCTTTGTGTAGTACCTGCCCTGGGATACTTTCCCAATTTGAAATCACACTCATTGGTTGGGCCTCCAGAGGGGTGATTACTGGTCTCAGCATTCTAGGAGTAAACCTGTGAGTAGTTACTCCTACTGTTTT
Source organism: Dromiciops gliroides (assembly GCF_019393635.1). Lineage (NCBI taxonomy): Eukaryota > Metazoa > Chordata > Mammalia > Microbiotheria > Microbiotheriidae > Dromiciops > Dromiciops gliroides. The sequence goes on along the minus strand of NC_057861.1, from coordinate 500,427,175 downwards.
AGCTCATGAGCACTCACCAGTGTGTTTTCCATGATCGAATAAGCTAGTAGACTGAATTAGCTTTTTTTTTTTTAAACGGGGCAATGGGGTTAAGTGACTTGCCCAGGGTCACACAGCTAGTAAGTGTCAAGTGTCTGAGGTCGGATTTGAACTCAGGTACTCCTGAATCCAGGGCCAGTGCTTTAACCACTGCGCCATCTAGCTGCCCCCCATGAATTAGCTTTAACAAAGGTATTTATTAAGATGGTAACATTAACAACAATTGGTATAAAATATTTCCCCCAGAAAACCTGGGGCACACTCTTCTACAAATATATACAACATCCTTTTGGAAAAGTGGGTTCAAACTTAGAGTATAATGGTAATGAGGCACTCATGTATTTTCATGTGTGAAGAAAGGAGTCGAAACTCATGATAATTATTTCTTTGAAAAGTCCTCATACAACTAAGTCAGTGTTTCTATTTGGTGGACCACTCATCTGGGACCCCTAAATCCATAGCTGGTAGTCCTCTGCATTATGAAGGGCAATACTTCCTGAAGATGCTTCTTCCTTTGAGTGACTGAATCTCCAAATCAGCCCCCAACCTTAGGTTGTCTCTGTTTCCAACTGGCTGTATTATCTCCAAAAGGTCCAATAGCAAATAATTTAGCTAATAACTTTTAATAATAATAATAATAATGACTTAGCTAATGAGGAAGGAAAAGAGGGGAAAACCCTTCTCTACCTCTTTCTGTCCTCTTCTACAGGTAAAGGGGTCATCTTCCTTAAAGTTCTTCAAAGCCTGGAATATCTAGCCACTGAATGGCTTGCATATTTTTATATATAAGCCCAAGGTATATGACTGATTTTCCCAACCAATCATAAGAAGCTTTCTGGTTTGCATCAGTTGCCTTCATCCAATTGCCAAGGACCTATAAACATTTCATAGTGATTAAAGACTTAGTCACACAATAATGTATGACTATTTCCCATGCCTGGATTGCTCTTCCTCCTCTGCTCAAACTTCAGACCTCTTTGGCTTCCTTTAAATCACAACTAAAATCTATCTTCTACAAGAAGCCTTCTCCAACCCCTCTTAATTCCAGTGCCTTCCCTCTGTTAATTATTTCCTCATTTTCCTATATATAGCTTGCTTTGTATATATTTGTTTGCATATTGTCTCCCTCATTAGATTGTAAGCTCCATGAGGGTAGAGACTGTCTTTACATTTGGTATCTTCAGTACTTAGCACAGTGCTTGGTACATAGTTGGCATCTAATAAATTTTTATTGTTTGATTTATTGATTCACCTTATCACTAATTATTCATGTCACTTTGAGCAATTTAATTCAGCTCCCTGGGTTTCAGTTTCATTATTTTTAAAATGAAGTTAGATGCAATTATTTTAAAAATTTTATGATACTTAGGAAGGGCACTCCCATTTCTAGGCAGGTATACAATTTCATAAACTTCTGAGAATTTATTGTGTTGTTTCTATGTATAGTTTTTTTTTTATGGGGCAATGGGGTTAAGTGACTTGCCCAGGGTCACACAGCCAGTAAGTGTCAAGTGTCTGAGGCCGGATTTGAACTCAGGAACTCCTGAATCCAGGGCCGGTGCTTTATCCACTGCGCCACCTAGCTGCCCCTATGTATAGTTTTTGTAAATTTCTCCATTTCAACATACCAAAAGGAATCTTCTATGAAATAAAGTCAGGAGATAAACAAGTGTGGAATTTTGAAATATCTTATTTGAAAAATCTTTTAAATATCTTCTGCCTTTTAAAAAATGGCCTGAGAATGAAAGGTTTGGGAGTTGGAAAGGGCAGAAGGGAAAAGATTGTACTCGTTTCCCTCTCTTTTTTTCCTTAAACTACAAGAGCCTTTTCTAGATCAGATTTACCCATAAATTATTTTGACAGCAACTGATTCAAAACTTGTCTTGTAAAGTTGGCTTTTTCTAATTTGCTTCAGGATATTTCAGGATGTCAGTTTTCATGAGTTTCTAGGAAGCTCTCTGGCAATGCAGCCACTTTCCCCAAGCTCCAAGCAAATTGGCTGAATCCCATCAGAAACTAAACCAAAGTGCCTCCCTCTTAACTAGCGAGCATGGACAAGCCCTAATATTCTCTTCAGCCCATTGAGAGCAAGGAAGGGAAAAGGAGTATCTCAGTGGGATTAACTGTTACCTAAAGATCACAAGAACGGAAGCTTGACTAGATCAGCTTGGTGCTGGCTCAGTTCAGTTTTCTTTCAAGTATTTGGTCACAATTTAGGATAAAAATAATTGTTTTTGAAGGAATAGGGGGGAAATGGAAAATATTTCTACTTATTGATTAAGTAAAGTTATCCAATGATAACACTGTGGGTATCTTACCTTCCTAGTAGACCATAAGTTTCATGAAGATAGGAAAAAATTCTTTTTAAAAATTTGTATCTTCCTACCATATATCCAATTGGGAAGTTTGGAGTTTATTATACAATGGAAGCTAAATAAATGTTTATTGAATGATTCTAATTCATGAATCAAGGAATGGAACAAACACTTCTCTTCCCCCGCCAAAAACCCAACCTCTCGATTTGAGTTTTTGATTTGCTATTTGTCTTGTTTTCTTCTAGAATTATCCCAATTGGAACAATGATACACTTCTTTATAACTTTATATTTGTCCTTGCCAATCTGCTGTTCTTTCACCTAGTTAATCAATAAACACATATTAAACACCCCATGTTAGCCACTATGCAAAGCCATAAGGATACAAAGAAAGACAAAAGATGGTCTGTTCTCAAGGAACTCACAGCCCAATAGGGGGGAAAGCATGAAAATAACTATGTACAAACAAGACACAGGAAAAATTGGAGACAAAAGAGGCAAGGTACTAGAATTAAGGCGCTTAGCCAGTTTTGCTGAGAACATGATAACTTTATTATATATTTAAAAGAAATAGCAAACTGTACATAATAGATTTGAAGTTTCATGTACAACCATCTTTTTTTATTCCATGTTATGCAAATGCTTGTTTTATTTCTTAAATTCAGAATAAAATAGACAAAATTAAAAGAAAATAATAGTCTTACTGTTTACATGGGCCAATAAGAAAGAGGTCCTGAGAAATTCCTGAATCTGAGATTACCTGTTATTGTTGTTGATTTTCCCAAGGAATTGACTAAACTTTTCTCACATGTCACAGAGCTGCCAGAGGAACTCATTTCTGAACATGTATTCCTACTTGACACTAATTGCCACAGCATCTTTGTTAGGCAGGTAACTGTTGGACCAAGCTTGGTTTTCTTTTACAACATGGTTACTTGATATCAACTCTGCTCACTCCAGGATTTGGAGCCCTGAAAATATTTACTTTGTGTCGGTTTGACAAGACCCAGAAAACTGCAGCCCTGGCAACAGAGCTTTAGTGCATGCTAGAAGCAGTCAGGATAGATGTGTTTTAATTTGCCTTGCTTACTTCTCCTACTGGAGGTTTCTGCAGTCAGGAATAAAATTGAGAGGACCCTTCAGGTGTCAGATTTCTTTTCCCTCTGCTGCTGATGTTTAAAGATAAAGCCTTTGAAACTGCAAAAGATTTGACTTCAACCTTCTCTCATTTTTTGCCTACTCCCGCCCTTCTCTCCTTCTATACTTCCTACAATGTTTTCTAAGAAAAATACTTAGAAATGGGTTTTGCTGCTAAAGTCTGAGTAAATCCCTAATGGTTTATCCCAATCTCTAGCCCAGATTGAAAGGTCCTGGTTTATTCTATAGGTGTAACCCATAACCCAAGATAACAGCTCTGTTGGAATACATCCAACATTTAAGATTTCTCACACAGCAATTCTTTAGCTCATGTTGTAGCTCAGTCAAGATTTCCCTTGGTAACATCAGATTTGGCTACTGTCTATGACATCTTATTATAGGCTTTGATAGAAAAAGATAGTATCTGAGGAGAAGCAGAAGGACTCAATATGAAGTAAAAAGGAAAGGGATAATGGTGACTGAGACTCAAAGGGTTTGAGTATTATAAAGGTCAGGAGAACGTGAAGAGAAGTTGTAGGAAAAGGAGAAGAAAAACTAAAGTTGATGGAGGAAAAGGGTTAGAGTCAAAGGCCCTGAGAACAGTGTGAGAAAATAATGGCATTTGGCAGATGCCCAGGGGCCCCAGCTGAAGATTGATATGGAATTGATTGAATTGGGTGAGACTGAGAGACTGAGAACCTAATTACGGTTGATTAAATCAAGACCACACTTGGCTGGCCCTGAGAGGGGTGTTGTTCTCAAAGGCTGTGAACTACAACATCAACAGAAGACCACCCTCAACCAATCAGTTTGAAGGACCTCCCCTTCTGGGGTGGGAGAAAGGAAGTAGAAAGGTGAGGCTGGCTCTCGGGATTGGTCTTTTTCCTTCTGGGACTTCAGGTTGTTGGCAGAGAGAGAGAGGAAAGGAGATAGGCTTTTCTTGCTTTACTGTACTCCATGTGTTCTCTTTATTTTTTAATAAATGATTAATGCCAAAAATTGGTGCCGACATTTCTAGCTTAAAAGTAAGCCATAGCTAGTTCTGCCCCCACACTGGGGGTAGAAACAAAGTGACCACACATTAGATTTTAAATGCCACAGTTGGCAACCACAAAGGGACAACCAGGTGTGGTCTTGATTTAATTAACCTTAAGTAGGTTCTCAGTCAGTCTCTCAGTCTCACCCAATTCAATCAATTCCAAATCAATCTTCAGGTGAGGTCCCTGGACATCTGCCAAATCCCATTATTTTCTCACAACAGGAAGCAAATGGAGAAGAGCCTAAGGAAAAGGAGAATAAGATGGAGCAGAAGCAGAACTCAAAATGAAGGAATAGGAATCAAGAAGGGGGAAGTAAGTTGACCAAACAAACAAGGTAAATAAGCCATAACTGGGGAAATGGATTAAGGGTAATAACCAAATTCAACTTTTGTCTATATCAAGATCTCCCCATCCACTTGAAGTGACAGCTACCACATCCCACCTAAAGGTAGTGGCTTCTTTTGCATTCAAGTTTAAGCTGTTGATCTCAGGGATCAGCCTGAAGAACAGGTCCAGGAAATTCAGTCCTTGAAGGATGAGATCCAGGAAGGAAATGAATAATGACTTCTAGAATGTTGACCCCAAACTGTATCTTAACATATTATGATCTTTTCCTTGTTCAAGATTCCTAGAAATGTTACCTCAAATTGTCTTTAGGAAGAGAGATAAATCAGTAGAAATGGAGGAACTATACTAATTTGGATAGCTTTTTCTCTAAGCTGGAAATACATGGATACTAGATTAATGTTAAATAAAATTATGTCAAGCAGACCTGTTTCTAAAACTCAGAGTATGTTATTAATATATGCATTAATACATTAATATATATTATTATATATTGTATGCATATCTCTGTGTATTTACTTTTGACAAACGTAAAGAAAAATATTGACTAGCCAGGTCCTAATGTGATGAGAAGAGTTGCAAGGACAGAGGTGAAGTATCTCACACACAATTGACCATATCATTTACTCAAGGAAGCTACTAGAAATAATGACATAGGACTAAGGATTTCACTTCTGACAAACATGGATAGCAAAGAGAACCTTGCAGAGAGCTAACTAGAGTAGCCAATGTTGTATTTCTGACACAAGAAAGGGATTGTTATGGATGCTTAAAGGTCATTCTAATTTTCTTTCCTAGAAGAAAAAAAAAATAAAATCAAATGTTCTTCAGTCCCAAAGACAATTTTTTTGTGTGTGGTGGTGGTAGTAGGGGCAATGAGGGTTAAGTGACTTGCCCAGGGTCACACAGCTAGTAAGTGTCAAGTATCTGACGTTGGATTTGAACTCAGGTCCTCCTGAATTCAGGGCCAGTGCTTTATCCACTTCACCACCTAGCTGCCCTGACAACTTTTTTTTTTAATGGATAACAATCCATTGATAACAAAGTATTCAGGAGAAAATTTTTTTTTAAGAGTTTCCATATGAAAACTGAGAAAAAGGATCCAAGAGGTAAAGGGAAATTCTGACTTGTCTGTGAAGATGGGAGAGCAAGAGAATGTGATACAAAGGAGAAAAGGGATATGAGATCATATGGAGAGCCAATTAGTCAGCTAGGAGTATGGTGTATACCTGAAATACCTACTCCTGATGGATCGATTGAGCTTGGAAGTTATGAGTTGTAGTAGAGCTAAACTGATGGGATGTCTGAACCAATATGGAGCAATCCCAGGGAGTTGGTGGGGAGAGGGGGGCAGGCACCAGGATGTCTAAGGAGAGACAAACCAGCTGGGCTTGGAAACAGAGCAGGTCAAAATTTACATGCCAATCAGTATTGGGACTGGGCCCATGAGTGGTTGCAGTGAGTCAACAAGTGCCTATTATGTGTCAGGAACTGTGATAAGCACCGGAGATACAAAGAAAAACAAAAACACATGGGGCAGCTAGGTGGCGCAGTGGATAGAGCACTGGCCCTGGAGTCAGGAGGACCTGAGTTCAAATCCGACCTCAGACACTTTACACATTTACTAGCTGTGTGACCCTGGGCAAGTCACTTAACCCCAATTGCCTTACCAAAAAACAAAACAAAACAAAACACAGTCGGCCATATCTAGGAGTTCACATTCTAATGGGAGAGACAACCATATATGATATGATATGATATATACACTGTAAATGGAAGGCAATCTCAGAAGGAAGATACCAGTGGTAGGGAGAGGGGTTGCAAAGGGATACCAGGAGAGGCCTCCTGTGGGAGGTGGGGTGTGATCTGTGTCTTGAAGGAAGCCAGAGAAGCCAAGAGGCAGAGATGAAGCTAGTACAAAGGTACAGAGATAGAAGATGAAGTGTAGAATGAGAGGAACAGTAAGGAGACCAGAACATCTGTTGGGAAATAGAGTATAGTGGGTAGAAAATGTGCTAAGACTACAAAGGTAAAAAAAAGCCAGATTGGAAAAGCTTTAAATGCCAAACACAGCACATTATATTTGATCCTTAAGGTGATAGGGAGACACTACTTTTTTTTGAGTAGGGGGATGACATGGTCAGACTGGTGATTTAGTAAAATCATAACACTTTGGCAGATAAATGAAGAATAGATTGGAGTGGGAAAGACTAGACAGGGAGATAAGCTAAAAGGCTATTGAAATTGTTCAATCATGAAATGACGAGGGCCTGCACAAGGTGGGCAACTGTATGAGAAAGTGATATGTATAGAAAGTTATGTAAATGGAAGTGGGAAGACATGGCAACAGATTGGATATGTCGAGTGCAAGTGAATGAGGAGTTGAGGATTACACTAAGTTTGCAAGCTTGGGTGACTTGGAGGAATGATGGTGCCTCAGATGGTAATAGGAAGGTAAGAAAGGGGGGAGGGATCAAATATTGAGTACTATTTTATGTCTAATGTTTAGTTTGAGATTCCTGTTTAATGTCTAATCTGAGATATCCTAAATGCAGTTAGTGATGTGAGACTGGAGTGCTGGACAGAGATTAGGATTGAATACATAGATCTGGCAGTATTGGCAGTTGATAACTCAACTCATGGGAGTTGATGAGATCACCAAGATAGATAGCATAGAGGGAGAGGAGATCATAGCACGGTGCCTTGAGGAGTCACCTATGTTTAGTGGGCATGACCTGGATAAATATTAAGCCCATGAGACTGAGAAGTGGTCAGACAGGTAGGAGAAACCAGGAGACGACATTATCATAGAAACAAAGAAGAGAAAGTATGTAAGAGAAGAGACATGTTTATTGAAGATGCAGATGATCCAAAGCTGGGAGAAATAAATAAAAAGGATATAAAAAGATATCAATAGACTACAACATCACACTAAATCTAATAAGATTAGTTTTAATAGGGATACATGTATAAAATCTGATATTTTTGTTAAATTTATAGTGATTTTGTTATGCAACAATATATCTTATACTCACAAAAAAATCAACTTCTCAAGTATAAGATGGCAGTGGCATGACTAGACAACAGTTCATTGAGATAAAACAAATCCAGAGATTTTAGTGTACTGCTTCTTGTTACTGTTTGTCCTTCATTTTGGAAGAGGACCAATGATATCACAAGTCATTATAAGACATTATGTCTTGACTTTTACATGAATTGAACTTAGGTGAGGTAGAATTGCAAAAAGTCATCAGCCTCTCTCTCTCTTCTAGAGTCTTTGAAGTCCAGTGGCAAAACAAGTCAAGACAACCAGCAATGGCCATCTGAATGCATACATATGTGTTTCCATATCTCTATATAGATGTAGTGAACTACAAACAAAATATGAACAATCTGATATGACACCTATAATAACAATCAGTTTGATTTGGCACCCATAAAATCTTATGTGATCTTAGGTTGTCTTGATAGAAGGGTATTGCCCAGGGTTAGGGAGGTGATAGCTCTGCTACACTCCCCTCCTCCATCAGACCACATCTGTAGTATCTTGTTTCATTCTAGGCATCACAATTTTTGAAGAATATTTAAAAGCTGGAGAACATCTAAAGGAAGATAACCAGGATGATAAAGGGTCCTGAAGTCATAGCATATGAGAACTAAGAGAAATGAGACAAGCTACAAAACTCAAGGGGAGAATGTCAAAGGAATTGGGCTAGAAGTATATCTATCTGCTCCCTTATATATTGTTTGTCTAAGGGATATGATTGGCTTCCATCTAACTTCTGATCACTTTGTCATTTTTTTTTGCAGGGCAATGGGGGTTAAGTGACTTGCCCAGGGTTGCACAGCTAGTAAGGGTCAAGTGTCTGTGGCCATATTTGAACTCAGGTCTTCCTGAATCCAGGGCTGGTGTTTTATCCACTGTGCCACCTAGCTGCCCCCCACTTTGTCATTTTTAGGGGAAGGGTAGACCCCAAATTCTATATCCAAGGCTTGACCCCTTTTCCACCAAATGCCAGTTCCATAATCAATACATCAAGCAAATAGCAAAGAAACCTATTTATCCTTTTTTTTTTTTTTTTGCAGGGCAGTGGGGGTTAAGTGACTTGCCCAAGGTCACACAGCTAGTAAGTGTCAAGTGTCTGAGGCCGGATTTGAACTCAGGAACTCCTGAATCCAGGGCCGGTGCTTTATCCACTGCGCCACCTAGCCGCCCCCCCCCCCATTTATCCTTAATCATAGCAAAACAGAAATCAGAGAAGGTTTGCATAGGAAAATATATACCAGGCAATATAGAGTGAAGGAACTTTCCCATTGGGAAAGAGATAACAGCTTAACCAAGACAGAATGTCTTGGATTTTGCTCAAGGGGAAACTCCCTGAAATCTCTAGAGGAGCAAACTGGGAATAAGATTTAATGGAGACTTCCCCCTCCTTTCACATCTTCCCAGAATCTTTTCTTTTAGAAATCTGAAGTAGTGTTGGTTTCTTCCATCTTCTCTCAAAGCTGGAAGCCAATTCAAAGTCCAAGAAAATGTTGATGCTTGACTAGTCCCAAAGAGGGGGGACTCTGAAAACTGAAGCTGTCTCTTGCCAACTCTCCCCTACCCCTCAAATAGGGCAGGTTCTTCCTTCATCTCCATCAATAAGTAGAGAGTCACATACAAATGGGCTTTCTGCTTGAGGCAGCCAGGTCACACAGTAGATAAAACTCAACACATGGTCAGGAAGTCCTAAGTTCAAATATAGCCTCAGACATTTACTAGCTGTGTGATCTTGGACAGTTCATTTAATTTCTCTGTGCCTCAGTTTCTTCAACGGGAAAACAGGAAAATGATATGCGCTTACCTTCCATGGTTGTTGTGAGAATAAAATGAAACATTTTTATAGTGATTTGTAATCCTCAACATGGTATATAAATGCTATTATGATGGTTTGCAGATGAACCTCCTAACACCCTGAACTCCCAGTTTATCCATCTCCTCAATTCCCCTCATCTATACCTCTAGTCCAACTCAGTCACACAGGGAAGGTTGTACCCTTGAATTCACCATCATCCATAAGCCTTTTATCTCCACGATCCAGAATTCTGAAATTCCTCACAAATTCCCAAAGTAACATTTTATCCTTCCATTTCTTCCTTTGCTTCACTCCTTCATGCTCACTGTGACCTCTAGCTCCCTTATCTCTCCGTTTTCCTAATTTTTCTCACCCTTGTTCTGGTCTAATTTTCCTCCTCTCAAAATATTGACCCTAGAGTCAAACACTTCAACTTTACATTGTTAATTGTTTTGAAATACCGCCCCCCACCACCTCCCATCCTATGACCTTAATGCATTGCCAAAGCTCAACGCTAGGATCCTGACATCATTCAACTTTTTTATTCCTACTTGTGTGCAATTGAACACCACTGGAGGGAGGCATATAATTGTGCTGATTCAACCCACCAAATATTTATATGAACAGCTGGGCCCTCACAGCTCAGTAGTCCTTTAACTTTTCCCTTATTGACTCTCCAGTGCACTCACCACAGCAGCTGTTCCAAATCTTCACTTCTCGGGGCAGCGAGGTGGCACAGTGGATAAAGCACCAGCCCTGGATTCAGGAGTACCTGAGTTCAAATCTGGCTTCAGACACTTGACACTTACTAGCTGTGTGATCCTGGGCAAGTCACTTAACCCTAACTGCCTCACCAAAAAACAAAAAAACCAAAAACAAACCCAACCCAAATCTTCACTTCTCGTCTCTTTGCTTGTGCCTCCCAAAAGCCCTGGTCTTTGTTTTGAAATCCAGTCCCACATCATCAACTGCCTATTGGACATTTTTAACTGCATGCTCTGTATTCCGTCAAACTCAGTATACTCAATTCAGAATCCATTATCTCCCCTCCCCCAAATATGCCTCATCAAAACTTCCTTATATCTGTTGAAGGCACCACTATCTTCCCAGTCACCCAAATTAATAACCTTGTTGTCATCCTCAACTTTTCAGTCTTCCTCACTCTTCTATATAGTTAATCAATTGCCAAATCTTGTTGACCTTGACATCTCTTAGATATGTTCCCTTCTTACTCACACAAGTCACCAGCCTGGTTCATCTCTCACCTGAACTATTTATACTAGCCTTATAATAGGTTTCCTTGTTCTAACAAACCCATCCTCCACACTGCTGCCAAAGTGAAATTCCTAAAGCATGGGTCTGACTGTGTCACCCACCCACTGCTCAGTAAACTCTAGTGGCTCTTATTACTTCTAGGATCAAATACAAACTACTCTGCTTGGAATTTTAGAAAGTCATTCTAACCCATCTTCTTATTATAACATCATTTTCCTTTGAACAGTATTTAATCTAGACACATTAATCTTTTTTTGCTGACCTGAGCCCTCTTCTCTTCTTTCTGTGTTCTCTCTATTAGATCTCATAAACTCCCCCAAATTCAGTTATTACCTTTTGCAAATGACTCACAAACCTATATCTCTAGCAAATGAAATAATATATATAAAGCACTTAGCAAAGTACCTGGCACAGAGAGAGTGCTTAATAAATGCTTATTTTCTTCTCCCTCTTGAGAGATAATCCTGCACTGTTAAATTCAAATCATCCAAATGGAATTAGTTATCTTTTTTCTTTAACTCACACCTCTTCCTAAAATCCTTGTTTCTGTTAAGGGTGACAACATCCTTCCATTTGCTCAAGTTTGTAATCTCAGCATCATTCTCAACTCTGCTTCTCTCTTCTGATGTTCAATCATTTTAGTCATGTCTAATTCTTCATGACCTCATTTGGGGTTTTCTTGGCAAAGATGCAGGAGTGGTTTCCCATTTCTTTCTCCAGCTCATTTTACAGATGAGGAACTGAGGCAAACAGGGTCAGGTGACTTGCCCAGGGTCACACACCTCATAACTAAGTGTTTGTGGTCAGATCTGCAGTCAGGAAGATGAGTCTTCCTGACTTCAGATCTGACACTCTATCCACCTAGAGGCTCCCATTTCACCTTGGTCGTATCCAATTAGTTGACAAGTCCTATTGATAAATTAATAAATTGACACATCTTACACTTATCCTTTTCTCTCTAATCACAGGGCCACTTCCCCAGTTCAGACACTTACTATCCCTTGCCTGAACTATTATAACTTCCAAATTGATCTGCTTATTCAAATCCTAACTCTCCAATCTATCCTTCATGCAGCTGTCATACTGATATTCCTAAATCATGGGTATGAATATGTCATTTTCCTGCTCAAGAAACTGCAGTGGCTAGGATACCTTGATGCCAAGGAAGCTGTTTCCTTGTGTGTTTGAACGGGGATTTCCCAGGTTCTATTAGAAGTAGTTGCCATCTCTGCTAAAGGATCTATAGCAGCTTTTTCACCCCAGGACTTCATTCTGCTCCTGATTCCCCTTCCTCTGATTGGTCAGTTTTTCTCAGGGCTTTCATTTTAAGAAAAATGCCCATGCCAATCATGTTTAGTCTTTCTTTCCTCTCTGGGCTCCACTTCTAAACCTATGGACTTACTTCTCCATCATACTGCAGAAGTTCTCTCACCCTGGAAGATCATGTCACCCCTGTAGCCCCTTTTTCTAATTGGTCAGTTTCTCTAGGAACCTCTATTTTAAGAAAAGTGCCTAGCCAGGCATGTTATCTCCTTTTTTTTTTCTTCTCCAAAATTCAGGTAGGGCATAGAAAATAGTCCAATCTTCACACTCTTTTTTTGTAATTTTGTAACATTTACATTTGATTGTTTTGTATTTGTTATTCTTTCCATTTACATTGTTGTGATCATTGAGTATAATATTTTCTTATATCTACTTTACTCTGCATCAGTTCATGGAAATCTTTTAATGCTTTTCTGTTTTTGCAATATTTATTATTTCTTATAGTAAAGTAATATCCCATGACATTCATACATTATACTTTTTTTTAGCTATTTTCCACTTAAAAGACATCTACTTTGTTTTCAATTCTTTGTAAGCATAAGAGGTTCTGCTTTAAATGTTTTGGTGTATTGGGTATCTTTTTAATCAATGACCTCCTTTCAGGATATATCTAGTCATAGAATATCTGGGTTAAAGAGTGTGGACATTTTAGCTATTTTATTTGCATAATTCCAAATTGTTTTCCAGAATGGTTGTAATAATTAATATCTCTAAGTGCATTAGTGTGTCTGCCTTTCCACAACCACAACATTGACTATTCCCATCTTTTTTCATCTTTGCCAGTGTGTAGGGTATGAGGTAAAACCACAAGATTCTTTTGATTTTCATTTCTCTTATTAATAATGATTTAGAGCTGTGGCATCAAACTCAAATAGAAATGGGAGTCTCTAACCCATACATCAGGATCCCTGTGGGTTACATGTTGGTAGTTTAAAAAACATAGTTTTCTCTGTTTTGTTGTATTTTTATTTGTGTTGCTAAATATTTCCCAATTACATTTTAATCTGGTTTTAGCTACACCTGAGAGTGTTGTGGGCCACATGTGGCCTAATAAGCCATGCATTTGACATCTCTAATTTAGAGCATTCTTTTATATGATTGTTAATGATTTGTATAATTGTTAATAATTATCACAAGTCATCCTCACTTTTGTCTTGCCACTGGACTTCGAAGACTCTGGAAGAGACAGTAAGGTTGATGAACTTATGTAACTCTGCCTCACTTAAATCTAATTCATGTATGAGTCAAGACATCACTATGTGATGCCATTAGTCATTAAAAATGAAGGACAAACAACAACAACAATGTGCAAATCTTCCTTTGAGAACTTTTTATTTGTATCCTTTGATCATTTATCTATTTATTGGGGAATTGCTTTTGATCTTGTATATTTATATTAGTTGTCTATCTCTATTTCTATCTATCTATCTATCTATCTATCTATCTATCTATCTATCTATCTATCTATCTATCTATCTATCTATAGGAGAGCAAAATATTGTCTGAGAAATTTGATACATAGATTTCCCCCAGTCAATTACTTCCTTTTCATCTTTGGTGCATTAATTTTGTTTTTCTAAACACTTTTCAATCACATTTAATCAAGTGTACCTATTTTTATCTTTTGAATTTCCTCTATCCCTTGTTTGGTTGAGAATTCATCTTATGAATCCATTGCTATGAAAGTATTTCCTCTATTTCTTCCCCTTTTATGCATGTTTTTTATAATCAGGTTACATATTTATTTTGATTTTGTTGTGGAATTTGATAGATGATACTGTTCTAAGCCTAAAATCTGTCAGACTACTGTCCAGTTTTCTCAGAAGGTAATAAATACAGAGTTCTTTTCTAAATAATGTGTGTCTTCAGGTTTATTGAACATTGGGTTATTGAGTTTCATTATTTCTGATTCTCCCTTTTGTGATATATTCCATTGATCTACTTTTCTATTTTTTAACCAATACAAATGGTTTTGTTGAGTGCTACTTTATAAGATAGTTTGAAGTATGACAGTGCTGTTCCCTCTTCATCTCTACATTTTCTTCATTATTTCTCTTGGTATTATAGATCTTTGGTTTTCCAAATGATTTTTGTTATTTTTTTTATCCAATTCTATAAAGTATCACTTTGGTAGTTTGATTGATACAGCATTAAGGCTATAAATTAACTTTGGTAGCATTATAATTTTTATTATATTGGCATAACAAATCATCTTGTATCTCTTTGAATTGTTCTTTATTTTCTGATGGAGTATTTTATAATTTAATATATGAAAATATTGAATATGCTTTGTTAGATTAATTCCAATTACTTTATTCATTTCATTGTGATTTTGAATGGAATATCATTTCTGTTAATGCCTTATGGATTTTGTTAGGATTACTATAAATACTAATGATTTTAAAAGTTTATTTCATAGCCTGCAACTCTGCTAAATCTATTTAATTGTCTCAATTAGTTTCTTTGCTTATCTAGGTTTTTCTAAGGAAGCCATCATGTCATCAGCAAATAGGGGCTATTTTGTCTTCTCTTTAGCTACCTTACACTTTTAATTTCTTTCTCTTATTTCTTTCTCTTTCTATTCTTAGAATTTCTAGGAAATATAACAAATAAGAGTGGGGTTGGGCATCCAATTTGCTTTATTCCTGTATTTATTGAGAAACCTTTTGGTGAATCTCCTTTGTATATGAGTATATACATAATACATATATATTTTTTAGAAAGACCCCTCTCTGTCCATATTTTTGTGCTTCATCAAAGACTTTTTCTGCATATATTGAATGGTAGTTTAGGATGTTTGAGATTTTTTTAGTATTATTAATTATGTTGATTGTTTTCCCAATGTTAAATCATTCTTATATCCCTGGTATAAATCCAACTTGTTTATAATTAATGATTTTCTTGGATAAATTACTATATTATTTTTCAATTTTTAATTAATATTTAATATTTAAATGTTTGAATCAGTATTCATTAATGTCATTGGTCTATAATTCTCCTTCTTAAAAGTATGGATTTGTAAAACACTTGCAAAGCCCACAGTGACTGATTAATTCCTCTTGGGCCTTATGCCTGGAAATGAGATAAGTAGTGTCAGATGAACCTTGACAACTTAGCCCAATTAGGTGGGCTTTCCTCACTCTTAACATTTATATATCTAGCTAATCACACACACCTATTCTCTAAAACATATATGTTGCTTTAAGATTTTCAATCAGTCAATAAACATTTATTAAATACCTACTATGTGCCAAGCTCTGCACTAAGTGCTAGGAATACAAAGGAAGGTAAGATAGTTCTTGTTCTTACAATTTAGAGCTCACAATCTAACAGGGAAGACTATATGCAAATAACTACAAATGAACTATATACAGGATAAATCTGAAATGCTCAACAGAAGAGAGGCACTAGAATTAAGAAGGGTGAGAAAGGTTTCTTGCAGAAGGTGGGATTTTAGCTGACACTTGAGGGAGACCAGAAGTTAGAGATGAGGAAAGAGAACCTTCCAGGTATGGGGGAAAGCCATTGGAAATGCCTGGATTCAGGAGATGATGTGTCTTATTCGAGGAAGAGCAAAGAGGACTTTGTCCCTGAATCACACAGAACATGAGAAAATATAAGGTGTAAGAAGACTTGCTAAAGGTCAATGGGGGGCATATTATGGAGGATTTTGAATGCCAAACAGAAGATTTTATATTTGTTCCTGGAAGGGATAAGGAGCCATTGGAGTTTGTTGAGTGGTGGTATATAGTAGTAATGTAGGTCTAAAGCCAGCACTATCTTAGTTCAGTTTAGAAGTTGGGGAAAAAAATGAGGAACTTTCAAGTGACTAAGCAGTTAACAAAAGAAGGTGGTTTGCCTAAATGCAGCAATAGTCTACAACAAAGATACAGTTGCACTTGGCTGTTTCCATCTAGAAACTGCATCTGCTCCATAAGTTATCAGGATACGTGACTGAGTACTCTTTTTTTCTGTCAGTAAACAATGTTTTATTGGGAAAACAAACAAACAAATAACAACCCCAAACTCAGAGGGACCTTCTGCTTTGTCCACTTCTGTTTCCTGGGCAGAGTTGACTTCCCTGAGGCTGGCTCGTGAGGAGGAAGAGCAGGTGTGTCTGATGGGGGCTTCCCTGGCACAGTCTGGGCCCTCATGGCCGGGTGGGCTCCTCTGGGCAGGGACGTGCCCATGGTCAGGGGAGTAGCCTTGACCTCCCCCCAAGCATCTGTCTTTCCGTTCTCTTGTTCCCTTGCAACCTTCCTGACCAATAAATACACAAATAAATAGGGTGCGGTCCCCGGCAGGCCACGGCCACGGCCACGGCCACCTGCAAACATAATTCCCATCTCTCTTAGCTTCACTGATTCCTGTCTCTGTGGCCAGTGGGCCTAGGGGACCATGCAAATTTTCTCCACCATGTCCTCCTGCTGCCTAGTGGGTCTAGGGGTCGGGAAGAAGCGGGGCGGAGAGGGGCCTGGGGGAACAGCCTTCCCTGAGGACGGTGACTGGGTACTCTTAGGCATCAACTAAGTCCAAGAGGTGCTGACTACATTTTGCTGGGACCTTTGGTGCCCCCAGAACAGGAAGCCATGTCAGAGAAGCTGGGGCCAATCAGGTTTTATGAGAGGAGGAAGCTGTCTCAAGGTCAGGGAAGTCAGGGATGCTGTGAAAGGAAATCACTGGGGTCCTATCACAGTGGGTTATGTCAGAGATCTGTGCTTTAGGAAGATCTCTTTGACAGCTGAGTGGAGGATGGAATGGAGTGGCAGGCAGACCAACCAGTAGGCTGTTGCAATAGTCCATGTTTGAAAGGATGAGGGCCTGAAGTGGAGTCATATAGCTACTAGCAAAATAGTCACAGACAAGATAAGGCACATGAATCTTCATGACTCCAAGGCCAACACTCTCTCCACATGTCATCTTGCATATTTGTTTCTTACATGTTTCTGAGGCAAGATTTGAACTTGGGTTATTGTGGCTCCAAGGCCAACACTCTATTCACCTACCTGCCACATAGATTTTTTTTTTTCGGTGAGGCAATTGGGGTTAAGTGACTTGCCCAGGGTCACACAGCACACAGTTAGTAAGTGTTAAGTGTCTGAGGCTGGATTTGAGCTCAGGTCCTCCTGAATCCAGGGCCAGTGCTCTATCCACTGTGCCAGCTAGCTGCCCCCATGCCACGTAGATCTTGATATTGATGATATAAAGATATAGATGTATACGTTTTCTCTTAATCCTATTTTGTTTTTCCCAATTACATGTAAAGATAGTTTTCAACATTCATTTTCATAATACTTTTAGTTCCAAAATTTTCTCCCTCCTTCCCTTACCTTACCCCTCCTCAGGACAGCAAACAATTCAATATAGGTTATATAGTATAATCATATTAACATATTTCCACATTAATCATATTGTAAGAGAAAAGTCAGAACAAAAAGGAAAAACCACAAGAAAGAAATCTAGGTGGCCCTAGATTCAGGAGGACCTTAGTTCAAATCCGACCTCAGATACTTGACACTAGCTGTGTGACCCTGAGCGAGTCACTTAATCCTCATTGCCCTGCAAAAAAAAAAAAGAAAGCACAACATGACTAATGTGGAAATGTGTTTAACATGATTCTAATGTATAAACTATATCAGATTGCTTGCTAGCTTCAGCAGGGGAGAGGGAAGGGAAGGTGGGAGAAAAATTTGGAACTCAAAAAAAATCTTTACATGTAATTGGGAAAAATAGAAATAAAATTAAATTTTAAAAAAGAGTGTGCTTCAATCTGCATTTAGACTTCATAGTTCTTTCTCTGGATGTGGATAATATTTTCCATCATGAGTCTTTTGGAATTGTCTTGGATCATTGTATTGCTGAAGAGTTAAGTCAATCTTAGTTAATCATCATATAATGTTGCTATTACTGTGTACAATGTTCTCCTGGTTCTGCTCACTTCACTCATCATCCATTCATGTAAGTCTTTTCAGGTTTTTCTGAAATCCCCCTGCTCATCATTTCTTATAGCACAATAGTATTCCATTACATTTATGTATCACAACTTGTTCAGCCATTCCCTAGTTGATGGGTATCCTTTCAATTTCCAATTCTTTGCTACTACAAGAAGAGCTGCTATAAATATTCTTGTATATGTGGATCCTTTATACTTTTTCCATAGGCAAAAAATGATTCTATAGACAAATGATTTCTACAGACAAAAAAAAGTTCCGCATTAATTAAATTACTCAATAAAAAGCAAAAAAACAAATTCAAGTGATATAGTGGATAGAGCATTGAAACTGAAGTCAAGAAGACTTAAATTCAAATTCCACTTCACTAGCTGGGTAACCTTAGCAAATCACTTAACCTCTACCTGCCTCAATTTCTTTATCTGTATAATGAGGATAATAACACTTACCTCCCAGGGTTGTAGTGAGGATCAAATGAGATAATATTTGTTAAAGTGTTTTGCAAATATTAAAGAGCTACTTGAATGCTAGCTAATACCAATATAAAATGTAGAATAATTTAAAAATAAATTTAAACATTTGTTTATAAATCAACATTTCAAATTCATCACTCAAAAATATTTATTAAGCACCAACTATACACAAAATACTATGGGTTATAAAAGATGAAAAATGTCACAGTCCTTAGCCTTACTGAATTTATAGTTCAGTGGGACTTGGCAGGGAGAGGATGATGTATGTATATGACACAAGGTAGAATGCTATCAGCCCAAAGGAGAGATCATAACAAAGAGACTTGTGGAGTGAAAGCTTACTTTTAGCTGTTATCAATCAGAGCTTATACTGGGTTTACTTCTGAGGCAAAGCAGAATTGATTGTGATTGCCTTTCATAGAGTCCAAAGCCATCAGAAGAAGGCAATGTGCTAAAGCCAGCTCTAATCTGAGAGATCCTATTAAATTTTCAGTGTGAGCATTTACAGTTTGGCAATCACTACAAATTAGGGCTTAGTTTTTAGATTGATGGTGATTGTCAAGACTTTAATTGTTACTAATGCAGACTAAACTTAATGATACATTTGTTTGTTTCTAGGAGACCCTGGTTGTTGTTTTCTTTTCTTTTCTTTTCTTTGCTTCTTCGGGGCAAAGAGGGTTAAGTGACTTGCCCAGGGTCACACAGCTAGTAAGTGTCAAGTGTCTGAGGCTGGATTTGAACTCAGGTCTTCCTGAATCCAGGACCAGTGCTTTATCCACTGAACCACCACTGCCCCCTGAGACCCTGGTTGTTAAACATTTTACTAGCATATCCGTGTTTTGCTTTTGTTGTCATTCAGTTTTTGATCATTTGTGACCCCATTTGTGGTTTTCTTGAGTGGTTTCCATTTCCTTCTCCAGCTCATTTTACAGGTGAGAAAACTGAGGCAAACCAGTGATTTGCCTAAGGTCATGTAGCTCATAAATGTCTGAGGCCAGATTTGAAATCATGAAGATGAGTCTTCCTGATTACAAGCCCCTTGCTCTATCCAGTGTTCTACCTAGCTGCCTTGTTTTGCTAGAGCTCAGCAAGAGTGCAGTAGAATGATCAGGGAATGGAGTCATCACTAGACCGGAGGCTAATAATGATGATGATGATGATATTAATAATAATAACAAGTGGAATGTATACATTAAGATTTGCAAGGTACCCATTATTCCATTCGAGCCTCACAACATCTCCATTTCTGGGTTATGTACTTGCTCTGATGCTACTTGGGGTCTCAGTGAGTCTGGGTATTAAAAGATCCCTGAAAGTAAGGCTTTCACTAGCTGCCCGCCCGGATCAGAGAGAAGCAATCAATTTGCCTCCTTAGCTCTCCTAATTAGCTCTGGAGTATAGCTTCCCCTGGCAGTTCTCTGCCTCTTTTTGCATGGTCAGAATGGAAAAGCCCTCCATGTTCTGGCTGAAAAGAGACCAAAAAACATGATGTCATGCACTTTTAAATTTCCCCCGTGACTGCCTTTTTTCTAATCAGGAAAAGGTTACTCTGGTGACCGGGCTTGTATGTCACTTCAACTCATTCACTCTTCTCTCCCCCCTTTCCTTCATTATCAATGCTTCATTTGCATTGAGAGAGGTTTCTTTGCCAAGCTTGGTCCCTGGACTTTATATAGCTGCCCGAGCTCTCTCTTGCCTTTTTTGGAGGTAGGTGTTGGCTACGTCTCTACCTTTTTACCTTGCTAACCATTGTGTGTGTGTGTATGTGTGTGTGTGTGTGTGTGTGTGTGTGTGTGTGCTGGCGCATGTGCATGTGAGTGTTCGTGTGTATGTATGTGTGAGTATGCCAGATATCCCCAAATCTTAGTTCAGTTTTAACCTGTTAATAGCTTAATGATTTCTTCACACAAAACATGTGAAAAATGAATTTTCCTCTCCTTTCTGGCCTGTGTTCATGTAAGGACACTCCCTATGTTCTCTTTAAGTCTCTCAAGGCCACTTACCCCATGCTTTTTCAATACAGGGTAATTAAATTGCTTTCTAATTTGTTTTCCATTCAGTTTTTGCAGGTTCCACTTTCTTTTGGCTGCTGCATGTTACGGTGTAATTTTAAAGGAGAACATTTCATAATATGGATTTAAATACACGACTAAGACAAAACGATGGGTGGCTGACCTGGATAAGCAAACGTACCTTAATAATTTGCTTTATAGGTGCATTTGGAAGTGGTCTTTTCCATGTCAAAGCACTTTCGAAAGGTCTTTAGCATCTTATGTAAGGGAGTGAATCCTTTTTCTTCTGTTTGTTTAAAATCAGGACCTCGATTTCCCTTTGACAACCTTCTCTCACCTACCTCTATGTATCTAGAACAAAGTTTCTTAAACTGTGGGTCATGACCCCATATGGGGTCGAGTAACTGAATGTGGGGTTTGCAAAAAATTTGGCAGCCAGTAAAAGGTTATGTATACCTATTTTATATACCTATATGGGCAGGGTCATGTAAAAAATTCTCAGGCAAAAAGGAGTTGCGAGTGGAAAAAGTTTAAACCCTGATCTAGAACACTGGATACAGTGGAGAGAGTGCCAGGCCTGGAATGGAGAAGATCTGAGTTTAAATCCAGCTTCAGGCACTTACTAGTTGTATGATTCTTAGGTAAGTCAACTTAATCTCTGGCTCAGTCTGCTCAACTGCAAAATGGAGAAACCCAGAGATGTTGGGAGGATCAAATGAGATGATATTTATAAAGTGCCTGGTATACAGTAAGCACTTAGTAAGTACTTGCTTCTTTCTTTCCTTCTCTTTTAGGCCTGACTTAGGAGCCAATTCTACCCAGGGCACCACCCCCATCAATTAAATTGACCTTTGCATCCACAGGACCATTTAAAATAAGCTCCATTTAAAATCCACATCGGATCAAAATAATACTCATTTACCTGAGCTCACTAATTAAGAACCCATCTACATAAAACTCTGAGTGCTTTGTAAGAAGAGAACTTTTAAAAATTCAAAGCAATCCCAATGATGACGGCGGTGTAGTAGTTATTGTTTTATGCTTATGACTGTTCAGTTTTAAGAAGGAAACTGACTTCTATATTTTCTGAAATATAATTTTGGTGTTTTGGGATACTGTAATCATTATTATTTTATACTTATGACTCTTTTCAGTTCTGTAAAGGGAATTGCCCCCTACTCCCCAGCTTCTGAAATGCTCACATTTTTGATGTTTTTGCTTGAGGTGTATGGTAATACCCTATCAAGCCTACCAAAGACGAATGTATGAAATTATAAGAAGGAATGGCAGCTGTGTTCCTGAGATATTTCAGGTGTAGTGACTATTATGTCACATCCATTATGGTACACAATGCTTTTGAGAGATTTTGTCTAGACTACCTCCTCCTGTAGGGAGGAAAACAAGAGCAAACAGGGCATACCTAACAACCTGGCACTGACCCATTGAAAATAAGAAAATGGTTGGGGAGAATGATCATTTGTCTTTGTTATTAGGAAATAAATCAACCTTTGTTTTTCCTGGCCAAGATCTAGGAATGTCATTATTACCAAATAAATTGTGTGGTTACAAATCAATCATGAGACCTTCCTATTTAAATGTGAATTACTTTAATTGTCTGGATTTTAAACCTGAATCCACAAAACAAATGATTAGATATAGATCATTGGGAGGCTACATCTGGTTTAGACTTTTAAAAATCAAGGGGATTAACAAAAATCAGGTCACAAGCCAAGTTCATCATTCTCCAGCCTTGTTACTTAATGAAGGGGGTGTTGCTATCAAGGCTTCTGACTATCAAGTCATTCAGCAGAAATGTAAAAGGCATCTTATTCCGAAGATGGCAAAATGATGCTCTTTTTGGTGTAACGGAAAATAGTTTGACAAAATCATCATAGCTGTGGATTAAAATATCTCATTATAAACAAATGACAGTCAGAGCACCAGGGTGAGAGGATCGATTTCTACTTGACAAACGTCTCCATAAAGGAGTTAGGGATATTTGAGGGTTTACTCAACCTCTAAAAATCTCAGAGACAGAATATCTAGGTGGAAATAAGTCTCTTTTACTGGACAAGCTGATTCCACAACAAAGATAAACTTTAGGTATGGAGTTTGTAGGTGGAAAGTCTGTTTTATTAGGACAGAGTTATAAATAATATAGCCACTCTTTTGCATTAACAATGACACTTCATCTGTAGATTGTATTTTAGGCATTTCTCACTCTTTCTCTTCTTCCTTTCTTTCTTTCTTTTTCTGTCTTTTTTTTTTCTAGGTCTCCCCCCCTTCCCAGTTTCTCACACTTTCCCTTTTCTGTGGCCTCTCTCCCACCTCTGACCTCCTTCCCAGTTTTCACCCTTGCTTTAACAATTGATTTATGATGGGCCCATGGAAGGGTCAAGCCCACTTTTACGGTTTGTCTCAAATATTTCTTTTAGGGTGAGCATCACAAATGTTGTCCAATAAGTGCTAAGCAGTTTCCTCAAGAACCGTAAAGTATTTCTATCTCTGCTCATCCTTTGCACTCAAGGAAAGTAGTTTGTCAAAGAAGTTACCTTAGAAACTTTCACAAAAAAGAAACACATAAGAAATTCAAGATTTATAATTTTCCTGTCTTTCAAACTAAGATAACCTGTGAAAGGGTATAGTTCAATGGGAGAAGGGGTGGCAAGGGGGAGAGGAGCACCCCACAGAATAATTCAAGGCCTGAATATTTTTTTTACTGAAAGTCAATTTTTCTTTGACAGTTTGGTATTTTCCAGGTTTTTTTTTTAGATCTTCTGTTTAATTTTATTTCCATTTAATATTATTTAAACACTTTAAATTATGGTCAGCTCTAGGGATTTAAAAAATTCTAGTTAACACATATGAATAATATAACTTTTATATGTATATGAGGTTTTGAAAACTGAACACAATTTGAACTTGCAAGAGGAGAGCCCCAGTGGGCTCCTATTTATTTTTTGGTAAAGAATTTTTAAAAGAAGACCAAATTACCCTGGAAAATTGGGGCATTTTATTCCTAGATTCCTGGTTTAAAAGTCAATACATCTGAATGTTTTCACTTTGATCTTAAAATTGAGCTCTACATTTTCTTGAGAAACTTGTCACCTAAATATAGCCTTAAGTTAAATAATACCAGATGATAACCTTAAGTTAAATGATACCAGAAGAAGCATGGTGTTGTAGAAGGAATGCTGGCTCAGGAAACCTGTGTTCAAATCCCATTTCTGGCATTTAACTAACTATATGGCAATGGACAAGTCAATTAATCTTTCTGAGCTTTAAGTTTCCTCAGCTGTGAAAAAAGATGATGATATTTGTTTTGTTAACCTATAATGGGAGCTATTATTATTTACAGTTGCTCAGCTTCCTAAATCTTCTCAAATGGATCATTGATCTTATTGATTCAAAAGTTCCCTCCTCTGATACCATCTGAAATCTGTCCACATGTGTTTTGTTTGTCTTGTGTGACTTTAGTCAATGTCCTCTCCAGGGCTGTGCTGGTAATTATTTAACAACTAGCTCTCTGGAAAAAAATATGTTGGACATGCTTCTTAAAATATTTTATTTTTGGACACATTTTAAAATTTAATTTAAATTATTAACATTTTCTCCATTCTTGCTTGAGTCTAAATAATTAATAAAACAATTAGTCAAGCCCAGATTTCTAGCATTGCTAATTTCCAGGGTATATGTGCCCTCATTGAAAGTTTAACAATCAAACCCTTGAAAATCAAGACATAACCCCTGAGATCAACAACAATCAACTATTAAGAACTGGTTCCAACACAGTGGTGACACAGTGGATAGAGCACTGGCCCTGAAGTTGGGAGGACCTGAATTAAAATGTCAAATCAGGCACTTACTAGCTGTGTGACCCTGGGCAAGTCACTTAATTCTAATTGCCTTAAACATCCAGGGCCATCTCCAGTTGTCCTAATATATATCTTGCCACTGGACCCAGATAGCCCTGGAGGAGAGAATGAGGTTGGTGACCTTGCACAGCCCTCCCTCACTTAAATTCAATTCACTGCAAGTCATGTCATTAGCCCCATATCATAGTCCTCTTAGAAAACAAAGGACAAATAACAACATAGGGGTTTATTCTGCATTCCAGAGACCCTTCTTGTCTTCTCCTAATATCTTGAGAGTAACAGAGCAGTCTATTTTTTTTTTTTTGGAAGGGCAATGGGGGTTAAGTGACTTGCCCAGGGTCACACAGTTTAGTAAGTGTCAAGTGTCTGAGTCCAGATTTGAACTCAGGGACACCTGAATCCAGGGCCAGTGCTTTATCCACTGTGCCAGCTAACTGCCCTCGAAACAATCTATTTGTTATCCTTCATTCTTACCATGCGCCAGTCCATCTTCTATTTCCTGCCATACAAGTCCTTGATAACATCTTTTACTCTAATTTTACTTCCAATCTTTTCATTAGTTATATGTTGCAGTCTGCTCACCTCTATCATCAGCCTCTCCATTTTCCTCTCTGTGATAATTGATTCATATTCATTTTAGTTCTTTAGAGACAGTTGTATTCTATATCACTGCCATCTATCAACATTGGTAGTGTTAACATTAAAAAGATGACTCTTTATTATCATGGGAAATCTGAGGTCAGTAAAATAGCTGTTCAATTTCCTAAAGGCAACCCAACCTGCTCACCTCCTCCTGTTCAACTCTGGGACCAACATGTTGTCCATCAGTTTTCCCCTGATAAACCTATTGATCACCAGGTTGCATAGATTGTCCATATAAATAAGGGTTTCTTAAATTTGCTTTGTGCCATAGATCCTTTTGGCATCTGATGAAATCTGTGGATCCCTTCCCAGGATAATTTTGCTAAATGGTATAACAAAACACAGAGAATTATAAAGGAAATTAATTCTATTGAAAGGCAGTTATCAAAAAATTTTTAAAGCAAACAAGTCCATGCACCCTAGGTTAAGAACCCCTGATCTAAATATATTCTGTAATCTGAAAAATAAACATCATCCATCCACTTGGTTTTAAATAATTACAAGATCTCTTCCAGAAGGCTCTGTGTTGTTTGGGGCCTTGATTTGTAAGGGCAATGTCATCTGTGAAACCTACCAACCATCAAGAATCCCTCTTCTGCTTATACTCTGAATTAGTCTCTACCACATTGAGGGACACCTTAGAAAAGTACACATATTTCTATTTTATGACTCATCTGATGTTTACTGTCAGAATTATTTCTGTTGTTCCTTCTTTCTAGGTATCTTGAATTATCTCACTATTTCCATGGGAGGTACCTTGTTTTAAGTGATCTTGTAAAGCCATATTTTATTCTATGGAATCAAATGCTTTTTTGTAATCATCAAACAATATTGCTAGGTTCTGGTTAGTAACAACTACAAATCTTCCAAAGTGGTCTCATTTATTCTAATTCATACTGCACACTTCCATTGGACAAGGACCAATGACATTTTACATAATTATAATTTCAAAGCATTCATTATTGACACTCATTGAGATCTAGCTATAATCACAATAGGATCTTATATTTTCTATATCTTGCAGTTAATTGTGAAATGGCAAAGATATGTTCCATTACTGACTATCACTTGCAAAAGTCTGGTTGATTACAACTAGTCAGTGAGGATGTCCTCAATTTGTATATAGGTGACTCTCATAATGATTTTGAATGGCAGAATAGACGTGTAGGTCAGTAGTTACTGCAGTTCTTCCAAGAAGCTTTTTTTTTGCGTGTGATATTAACAAAGTCTGAGATTTTTTCCCCCCATACCTTTGGTATCCTCATTTATTGTATATTGATGCAATATACTTTGTCTATTAAGGCCTCAAAATTGCATTGCCTCCAGCATGGAACTTGCTATTTTTTCTACCATTCCTACCTCCTCTATCGGCATATCTAAGACTATAATGTTAGGCTCCAATTGTGGTGGTTCCACTGTCTTTGATGGAGAAAAGAAAATTTTAAAAATCTTTTTAAAAAAATCTTTTCTAAAATAAAAATAAAAAAAAATCTTTTCTATTTTTCTTCTATTTATAGTCCTTTTTTTTCATCCTCAACTGCCCTTGGGATGACTTTGCTTAGTTGGATAGGTTGTCAAGGTTTTTCTAAATTTTTTTTAACTTTCTACTGCTTGATTTATGAGACATCATTCAATGGTTCTGTCATTCTTATTCATAAGATTTTACAAATGATTATTTTCTAATCCAGCATTGCCTTTGTTGGTCATCTTTCTCCATTTGTCAAGTAAGCCAGATGTTTGATGACTGATGACTTTCTGAGCTCTGTTAGTCTTCTTGTTATAGTTAGTCTTCTTGTTATATATAACTTAATACTTGTTAAATTTCTGGATAAAATTGTTACAGTGGATGTCAATGGCATTTCTGTTATACATTTTCCATTTTTTTTTCAATGAATATTTAAATAGCTCATGTTTCAATTTCACACAATATCTATACTTTTCTCATTTTTATTTTTTCTTTCTTTTTTTAAAAACTAATTTTGATTTCAGCTCTGATAAATCCTTGGTCTGACAATACATAGGCATCTGACTTGGAGATAACTTCCATATCAATAATTAATGTGTTCCTGTCCACAAAAATATAATCTATTTAATTCTTTATGCTATTATTTGGTACTAACCTTGTCTTTCACCTATCATTTTTTTTTCTTGAGGAAAATATTCTCAAAATTTCTCAAAGTAAGAGAGTGCTTCTCTAATTTATGAGTCCTAAGCCTCTTTAATTCCTTCTTCCTGAGCTCTGTTTTCCCATGTTTCTTGCCACTTTACCTTTCTGCAGTTCTGTATTGAAGTCACCAAGCATCAGAATTCAAGTTGTTTGACTTTACCAAATTCTTCACAGAATTTCTCTACCACTTCAACCTCAGCAACTGTGTTGGGATATAAACTTCAATTACTATGCTTTTATGAGTTTTTTTGCAAATACTTTATATCACTACTGAAATACACAATGACAAAATATCCTGTGAAATCATGGGGTTTTTTGTTGTTGTTGTATTTAAGAGTATGATAAAAACCATTCTTCCAACTCCCTCGTTTTTCCTCTCCAAGGATTGCTTGTGAACTATCCTTCATTTAGCCATTCATCTGGTTTCATTTATATCAAGAATGTCAAGATTGATAAGATTCATCTCCTCTTATAATATGTCTTCTTATTGGTTATACATTTGGAATACCAATAGTCAAATGCAAGTTTATGGACTATCTTCAACTGTATGATGATTCTTAACATTTACTGTTCCCTTCTTTCCCTATAGTTCGCCAGTATCACTACAGAAACAGAAGGGGGCTACACTTGGGCTTGGGGATGTTTCTAATTTTTCTTTGTTTCATTAGTTGCCATGGTTAAAACAATTCATCACCAGTTGGCTAGCCAAGATGTGTCTTCATTTGATTAGCTAGGTTGGTGCTCAGAAAACAGACCCAGTCCTAACTTATTGATCTTTTTTTCTTTCTGCTCTGCCATTAAAATTGTGATTTATTATTCTGACATTTTTAATAGGCTAAGATACGTAGGTTTATTGCTAATGCTTTTTAGCTTCCATGCTGCCTCTGATGGCTACCAGAGTACAAAACTTGTCAAGATAGCCATACTGCCTGGTCATAAGTAAAAAGCTTAACTCTTTACTGAATGGGCAAACCACCCACATTTGAACTATTTCACACCTATTCCAAAGAAGTAGATTAATTTTCCCATTGCACTTTTTTTCTTTCATGTGAAATTATATGTTCCGTTCTAATTAAGTGTTGTTATTTTCTTAGTGTGAGAATTGGCTTGACTCCAAGGGCCAAAAGGGCTGTGAACTGAGAAGGGAGGATGAGGTGGGAGTGGGGAGGGTTACTGCTCTGCCACTAACTGTCAGTGTGACCTTGGACAAAACATTTAGCTCCTGTGAACTGTCAGCTTCCTCCTCACCAAAAGGAGGTAGGGATAAGGATTAGATGAATATCAGGCTTCAGACCTTAAAATGACAAATTTATCAATTCAACTGAATATGAACTATTGAACTGATTAATGAAAAGAATCTAAATCGAAATGGTCTCTGACCTATTTTTCACTTTGTTGTCTTTGCTGTCATGGATCTATAAGAACAAGGGGATACGTGGGGAGTGTGGGGGGTGGTGAAGATGTGTGTACCCACCATCAAATTAATATCCATACCTCTGAATACTGGCTGGTGTCCAACAGAGTATTTGCCTATGGATAAATAGAGACTTGGGAGGGGGGAAGAATGGGAGAAGAATGGGAGAAGAGGAAGGATTCAAAATGTCCCTATGATAAGGGCTAAATTCCTTCCTGAAATTCCAATACTTATATTCCATAAAAGTCCTTTCACTGCATTGGGTTGTTTCTTTCCATTTTTGTGACTTTTAGCAGGAATATGGAATGCATGGTGGAAGACTCATAGAATGATAGTGAAAAGGTGGAAAAGAAAGGTTATTGTCCTCTTTCTTTTCCATAGTGCATAGATGGCCACACCACATGCTAGGAAAATACCAGTGGCAGTGCTTAATGAAATATAGTAAATCAGAATCATTTGGTTATAGCCGCTGTGCTGTGTATGTATTTATGCATACATGTATGTATGTGTGTGTGTATATAGGTCTATGTCTCTCTCTATATATATATGTATGTATTTTTTAGATACATCTAAGAGAATCTGATGTTGATTTATAAGGAGAAGTTCATTCCATCTCAATGAGAGACAATTAAAATTAGAATCTTCTTGCTACTCATGCTCTATGAGCCTGGATTTGCTTCTGCATTTCTTGGCCATGATATACTCACTTTTATTGGTGAGGAGATTTTCTTGTGCATACTCTCTGGAAAGGACAATCTACAGTTTAAGATCTGATCCTTTGTGTGCAGCATGAGACTAACATAGAGGTGAAACTTAGTGCTGCAGCCCAGGCTACTCCTCATTGAGGCATTGTTTGAGACTTGTACTAATTCATATGACCCAGTAGACTGCCTTTGGCTTTTAAAAATCTTTTAAATCTCCCCAGTGGAATTTTAAATAGGTAATAAGGAGATTTCTTTTAATGAAGTATAGGACTAAAATATAATGAATTTCAGTGGACATAACAGAGATTAAAAGAGTACTTATCTCTCTAGACCCTGTATTTTTTTAGTGTAGATATGCAGCTGGAAAGTCAAGGCTTAGAGTGAGAGTGATCCAATGAATAAAGAATAACCAACCTTCATTTCCCAGATCTTGTAGACCTGGCATATAACAGTGGCCTTTAACCAATTAATGACCATGACTTGATTTCTTATTTAGAAAATGAAGTTATGGATGGTCACCAAATATAGGCTTCATGTAGTCTTGGACTAATGCACTCCTTTTGGGATACTACAAAGGAAATGTGTAAATAATAAAATTTTCCTATTAGCAAATATACTTTAAACTTCAGCTCAGGTTCTCAAATGCTGAACTACATGCTGTTGAAGACTGAAGAAGTGTAAAAACATGGTCTGTTTTCTCAAGAAACCCAGTCTAGCTTGGTGAGACAAGGGTAAAATACGGAATGACAGTGAAAAATATGTAATTGTGCTCTGGTATGTGGGAGACTTCATGGACAATGTAGGATTTGATTTGGGTCTTAAAAGATGAATAGGATTTAGAGAGGTAGAAGGGAAAAGAGAGGGAATGGGCATTCCAGATTCTGTCTCTGTCTCTTTGCTTCCATCTCTCTCTGTGTATGTTTCTTTTGGTCTCTGTATCTCTCTTGTGTCAGTTTCTCTCCTTGTTTCTTTTTTTTTTCTTTTCTTTCTTTTTTTTTTTGTGGGACAATGACTTGCCCATGGTCACACAGCTAGTAAGTGTCAAGTGTCTGAGGCTGGATTTGAACTCAGGTCATCCTGAATTCAGGGCATGTGCATTATCCACTGTGGCACCTAGCCGCCTCTGTCTGTCTTTGCTTCTATATTTGTCTTTGTTTCTCTTGTCTCTTTCTCTGCCTCTCTATCTCTTTCCCAGTTTCTGTGTCTATGTCTCTACCACATTCTCTGCTGGAGTTTTCAAATTTTCCTCAAAATAATATCAATAATGTCTGTTGATTGTTTTCAGCTGTACTAGGAAGCTGTCCTTTAAATACTTGGTTAAATATTTTTGCAAAGTTAACACAAATACAAATGAACACATATGGAGTATTATCATTTTTTATTCTTTGGAATTAAAACAATGAAAATTCTTGCCTAAAGAAAGTGTCTCTAAAATGTCTTCTCCATCCATCTTTCCTGTCTATGGTCATGTATTGAAATCTTTCTCCAAGCCAAATTGCACCTTCTGCATGAACTCATCAGAACATCCCTACAGACCACAGTCATCACCCTTTTCTTCAAGGACAAGACATCATCTGTATTGGTCACTAGCATTAATTGTGTGCTACATCATGGCAATCTGGTGTTGTATCATGCCTCTCAACCCATCTGTAACTTAGTAGGTAAATCTTACATTTCTCTGAAATAGAAAAAGGCTCATTGACTTGCCTGGGTTCATATAGCTAGTTTCTGTTAAGAGGTGGGGTTTTAAACCTAAGTCTCTACTTACTCTCAGTTCAACCATCTATCTATTGTTGTCTACTACTACTACTACTACTACTACTACTACTACTACTACTACTACTACTGCTGCTGCTGCTGCTGCTGCTACTGCCTCCCATTTTTATACTGCTTTAAGTTTTCCAAAGTGTTATACGCATATAATCTCATTGATCCTCATAACAACCTCATTAGGTGCATAGTAACATTGCATCCATTTCACAAGATGAAGTTAACAAGGCTCAAAAAGATTAAGTGTCTTCCCTATGGTCCCACAGCTAAAGTGTCTGAGGCAGGATTTGAACACAGGTCTTGTTGCCACCAAGTCCAGCTTTCTATTCACTGAACCATACTGCTTCTGTTACAGTCTTATCTTGGTATTTAATATTTGAATGAACTTTGCATGGATTTCTCTTGTCTCTTCAACTCTATCACCATCTCCTTAAGAGCACTACCTACAATTCCCTACACACATAGTACTAAAAATGTTATTAATTTATGTCTCATAGAATATTGATAACTATATTAATGTATAAAAATATATTAATATTGACTGAAGTGATAAATACATAATATTAAAATTAGATAAATTAGTAATTCTAACTAACATTTCTGAAGCTTTGAAAGAAGCAGGAAATAAGAGTATAGTCAATTTTTCTCCACTAAGGTCCTATTCTAATACTTTATCTTGATATGGAGATAACCCAAGATTCTGTAGTTGTTGCTTTTAACACTGTGGTCCCTTCCCAATCCAATGACTCATCACTTCCAACTACCTTGTGTGAGAGAAATAGAAGTAAGCAAAACAAATCAATAAATTGGCCTCATCTGATTGGCCTCATCCTAAAATCTACCACCTCTCTGTACAAGGAAGGAAAAATGCTTTACCATTTTTACTTAAGCCTGGGATGACTCTGGGTTCTCGAAGACTATGTTAGTATAGTTTGAGTGGTACTAATAAGTCCAAAGCAAAAGACTTGGTGTGTTGGTCTGGACATAGTATGATTGTTGTCTGAGTACCAGCCTAGATGAGTTTATAAAGGTGCACTAAAACAAGGTGGGTCACCAGAGAGTCCATTTTATCAGCCCCAAAAGTCTTAAAAAATGATCTCCTAAAGCAATGGAGGGATTAATCTCTTCAGTGGAACAGTTGATAGTGATGGACTTGGAGTTGGGAAGTACTGAATTCAAACTTGGCTTCAGACCAAGTTATGTGACCTTGGACTGGTCACATAAATCTCTCTGTGCCTCAGTTTTTTTCATCTGTAAAATGGGATAATAGCACCTCCTTCCCATGGTTTTTGTGAGGATCTGATGACATAAAACATGTAAAGTACCTTTCAAAACCTTAAAGTGCTATATAAATGCCAGCTCTTATTCATTAATTTTATATGGCAATCTATTCAAGTGCCTCTGCACCAAAACCATAAGCAATGAATGCATTGTTTCATTGAATAACTATTGGATTCGGTCATTAAACCAACAGAAATGGCATCATGGAAAGAATAATACTGAATTTAAAGTCAAAGGGCCTGGGTTCATGCTCTTATTCTGATTTATATCTGTGTGACCTTGGCCAGATTGCTTACCATCTCTGGGCCTCGGTTTTCTCATTTGTAAAATGAGGACTCTTGGTTCTAAATCACATGTTCTTAACCTATGGTCTGTGAACTTAAAATTTTTAAAAAATAAATGTATCATTGCAATATAATTGGTTTTCTTTGTAATCCTATGTATTTTAAAACATTCTTCTAATAAGTCCATAGGTTTCACCAGATTGTTGGAGGGGTCTGTGACATAAAAAAAAAAAAGGTTAAGAACACCTGGACTAGATGGTTTCCGAGGCACCTTCCAAGTCTAGGCTCCTATGAAATCAACCGCAAATATGCTCTCCTTTTAAAAACAGAATCAAATCAACAATTTAATCTCATCCATAGCTTGGGACTCAAATAAGGAAAAGTTTGGAATGATGATGGCCAAATGTAGCAGTCGTTGCCTTTCTGTCTCTTATATTATCTCAGCTTCCCTTTTTTTTTGGTCCATTTATGCCTGTCTCTGCTTCCTATACCTCTCAGTTCATCATTTCTACTTTCCCTCAGAGAGTCACTTCTACATCTCTGTCCTTCTGAGTTCTCAAGTCAGGAGACATTTCTCTCACTATCCTCCCAACTCCAAGAAAGCCTCCAGCACAGCTATGCTTTTCTGGATTACCTCTTCTCATATAGGACAGACAAACAGATCAGAGCTGTGGGTTTAAAAAATCAACCCCTAAAGGGAAACAGAGTCATATAGTCATGACATGTTTGCTAGCAAAGTTGAGTAAAAGAAGAAAAGAAAAAAAAAAGAAATGAAAAAATGTAAACACAAAGGCCATTAACAGAAAGATTGAAACATGCTACATTACAATGACACAGCATGAGATCATAATCTTTATTTTAACCTCAATTAAAATTACTTTTCTTAGGCTACTTATTGATGGGCTAATATCAGACCATTCATATAATCTGCAAATCTATAAAAATGATTATATTCTCCCCAATCTATGTTATATTTGAAGCATTGGCCTTTTTATTTTTAAATAACCTGACTTTCCTCTTTGGAAATGCCAACATAGTTGGTCCCTTTGGTTTTGTGTGTGTGTGTTTTTAAATGTTGTACATAGCCTTTCTTTCAAGCTCAAAGTTATACCTGATTTAAAGCCATTCTAATTCAAAGAGAGTTCTGCTCATAAACGGTTCTCTCTGAACCTTGCGGTATTTTGTTTTTGTTTTTTAATTTCAAAGTTGGGGCTTAAACAAAATCGAAACATGAATAAATGAAAGTTTTCCTGGAAGGGAAAAATCACTTACCCCCATCTCCTCCCCATCCTACCCTACCTCGGTCCCCCAAAATACTCCTGCTTTCACACTGCTCCCTAGTCATTAATTAGTCTGAGGCTTCCTCGTGGTTCTTTTACAAAGCCACTTACACCCACGCACCCATTTAACATATTTATGACCCTAGTTTTCTTTCTGTTCTCTGAGACTGTACCGTAATTGTTCTCTGGACTCAGGGACTGCAGAGAGCCTTCCCTGATGAAAAGAGACAACATAAAGAAGGAAATGAATGTGTGCAGGATGAATACCTCCAACAAAACAACTGGGTGCAGTTTGGCCCATGGCCCCTGGGGTCACTTTAATAGAGTGGAGCCTCAGCCTCTATTGAGTGTATGGGAGACTATTAACTCTTAACAACTCCCCGTCTTAGGTTATTTATTTATTGCTTAAATGATTTGTTATTGCTCCTTGGATTTTATACACCCTCTGGGAGCCAAGATGGCAGCATCACATTACAGAAAATCTACAAGTTATTTTAAAACTGTAATTGGATTTTTATGAGCACCATAAAATCTTTCTGAACAAATAATTTACCGTCTTTGGGGAAGTGCCACCTCTTACATGAGGCCTTTCCTGATTCCCCCAGCTGCTAGGTTCCTCCTCCCCAAAAGTGTTTTGTGTTTATTTGAATATATTATGCATTTAATTATATTGTTTGTATAAAAGTTGTTACCTCCCCCCTCCAGGTTGAATGAAAGTTCCTTGAGGACAGAGACTTCCTACATCACCAAAGGCTAACTCTGTGCCTAACACTTAGTAGGGACTTAATAAGTGATTATTGATTGTTTGATTGATTGAAATGTATAAAATGAAGAGTTAAAACTACAACATTTGTGTGTGCGTATCACACAGTGACTGTCAATGTTGAAGAAAAATGACACAAGATATATGAAGAAATAGGATAAAGTGTCAAATTATTTCATGTTGTTAAAATGATTTTTAAAAATGGAAATAACCTCATTTTGGCATGAAGACTAGCTACACAGTTATTCAGAAAACCTATATAAATGTAATTAACATTGTTTTCTCATTCTGTTCTTTCTTCTTTTTTCTTGTGTGTGGGGTGATGAGGATTAAGTGACTTGCCCAGGGTCATACAGCTAGTGTCAAGTGTCTGAAGCCGGTTTTGAACTCAGGGACTTAGGAATCCAGGGCTGGTTCTTTATCCACTGTACTACCTAGCTGCCCCTCTCACTCTGGTCTTGTTTAAGGGAGTTCAGATACAAACAATCCTGGGACAGGTTGATAGCCTAAAATTGCTCTTGTTTACTTAATGTTCTATGGATCATTACTGCACAGGTGAATAAAATAACTGGGTTGGGTTTTTTGGTAGTTGAATACCTACTGAAAATATCCTCAGAAAAGGAGCAAACAAATTGACAGGGATGACATGTGCCCCATCCTATTACCTTGTGATTCTGAACTCTTCTGAGTGGTTTCGATTTTGAAATTTTTAATTCCATGAAGATTGGAGATCATGAGTATTTTGTGTAGTGACTTCTAGGTGGCACAGTGGATAGAGTGCTTGGCCTGGAGTCAGAGACTCATCTTCATGAGTTCTTTTTTTTTGTTTTTAATTTAAATTTTTTTAAAGTAATAAACATTTTTTGGGGTGGCTAGGTGGCGCAGTGGATAAAGCACTGGGCCTGGATTCAGAAGGACCTGAGTTCAAATTCAGCCTCAGACACTTGACACTAGCTGTGTGACCCTGGGCAAATCACTTAACCCTCATTACCCCACAAAAAAAAGTAATAAACATTTTTGTTATGAGGAAAATGGTGGGGGGTTTGAGGAAGGGTCCTTAGGAATTCTGTAAAGAATTACACCTTCTTGCACACAAATCCAATTAGAATAAGATAATATTTAATTAGGTGCTAGGGAAAGGAAACCAAGAGAGAAGTCCTTGGACTTCTTATGGGGAGAAGGCATAGCACAGAGGCATGGTTCTCTAAGATACCTATCTCCTCGAGCAGGAAACAGGCAGATACTTTTATAGAGGATGGATGGTGGGCCAATGGGATGTTCATCTGACTGTGGAAAATGCCCTTATTAGGGGAGGACCATCCCCACTGTTAGTGGCTAGGGGAAGTTAAGTGAGAGGGGGATCAGATCTCTAGCCATTTCTGTCCCCCTCATGCCACAAAGGCAGGAGTCACACTCAATGGGCCTATCTCTTTAGGCGTGTCCTTTTTGTAGCTGAATACAAGTATTTGGATATGAACTGAACTTCTATTATGCTCACTAAAACAGTCTTAGTGCAACTCTGGTATCTGACTGAGTTTAAAAAAATTAAAGTGGCATCTTCAGTCAATAGTAGAGAACAGTGTTTACTATATAGCTTATTGGCAGAGTTGTCTGGGGGAAAGCTAGGTAGCACAGTAGATAGAGCACAAGGCCTGGATTCAGGAAAACCTGAGTTCAGATTCAGCCTCCTGACACTATCTGTGTGACCTTGGACAAGTCACTTGACCCTTTTTTGCTTCAGTTTTCTCATCTGTAAAATAAACTGGAGAAGGAAATGGCAAGCCACTCCAGTATCCTTGCCAAGAAAACCCCAAATAGGGTCACAGACATGACTGAAATGACTGAACAACAAGAACAATAGAGCTCTCCAATGTATTGTGAAGTTCATTATTTGCAGTATGAAAATTTGTCATATGCCAGTCCAAGAAAGACAGTTATCTTCAGATAAATAATTCTAGCTACCAGGCCACATCTTGCTAGGTATTCGAAAATTAGAAGATTTTTATAGTCTGTGGTAAAGTGTTCAGTCTCCTTTTTGTCTAGCAATTGCTGGGTGTTAAATTGATGGCTTAAGCCATTCCATTTCCACAAGAAATCTGAATGACTCAAATGATTCATTCTTTTTCAGCATACTGTTGGATGTTGCCCATAGAAATACTTTTGATTCAACTCTTGGATATTAGTCATGTCACAGGTTCCTTCCAGAAGTGAGCCAGTTTTAATGACATTCAAAAAAAAAAATTCAATGACTGATACCTGTTATCAGCCTTTACTATTGCTAAGTGAATTGTTGGCTCCTTGTTAATTACTTCTATAGGTTTTTAAACCTATTTATCATGTGCATATGTAATGTCTATCAATTCCTTTTCCTCCTTTTTGCTTTTCAAGTATTCATCTTTCTCTAGTTATCTTAAGATGATACTGTTTTGTTAATAATAAATGTATATGTTGTTCATTGTTTGTTTGTTTGTTTTTTGGTGAGGCAATTGGGGTTAAGTGATTTGCCCAGGGTCACACAGCTAGTAAGTGTTTTGTTTGAAGTTGGATTTGAACTTAGGTCCTCCTGAAGCTAGAGCCAGTCTCTATCCACTGCACCACCTAGCTGCCCTGTATATATTGGGTTTTGTTAGGATAGTTTCTAAATCTCTCATATTATTTTTAAGGCTTTGAAAGTATCCATCAACACTAGAGTTAAATAGATGTTCATTGATTAATGTGTTCTGTTCTTTCCATTAAACTTTGATTTCAGAATGCTAATACTAGCCATTTATGTATTCAAACATAGGTTTCTCCCTGATATCTTTATGCTCGATATTTTTTGCCTGAAAGAGACCAAGGTATTGTTGCCATTACACTCATCTATTGGGTCAATGCAGTCTTTAGATTCAATCTTAAAGCTTTTTCTCCCTTTCCTTGGCTAATGTTAAGAGTTTTACCATCAATGAGATGAAATGATATTATTATATCATTAAAGAAAGATTCCACAAGATGAAGGTGTTTTAAATTTGTTTTTTAGTAGAGACATATAACTTCATTTTATTTTATTTTTGTGGGGCAATGGGGGTTAAGTGACTTGCCCAGGGTCACACAGCTAGTAAGTGTCAAGTGTCTGAAGCCAGATTTGAACCCAGGTCCTCCTGAATCCAGGGCCGGTGCTTTACCCACTGCATCACCTAGCTGCCCCTGACATATAACTTCAAGCCATGCGTGCACTTCAAGTGGTTAATAAATAATTTTGATTCATACCTTTCATTTGGAAGTCATATTTAGTTCCCTTTAAGAGAGATGTTAATAGATATAAAGCTAACAGAGCCATAATGGGTCATACTGTCTCCATGTAAAAATGCAACTATTTATATGAATTGACATTATTGTGTTGGTTCCATGTTTTCGATAGAGAATAGTTTACTATGTAGGAATTAAATAAACTAGCATTCTTAATATATTTAGGACTATTTTAATGTATTTACAATATATAAATAGGCCATGAGTGCAGAACTGAATAAAAGCTTTATGATAATCAACAAATTCTATATATATGTTATCTAGGGTTTTGGGGCATTTTGTTCAATAATGACGAAGTAGATTAATACATTGTTTTTTATATCCATGGGATTATTTTTGCATATGCTTTTTGCTCCATAAGTAATCTACTACCCTCTTTTGGTTCCTGACCTTGCCATGGCAGGTCAGATGACGGGGTCTCTTAGAAATAGTTAAATTTTGGACACAATTGCTCTAAAAAACATCCAAATAATGCCATAGGAAAATGCCTGGAGCAGCAAAACTCACAGAAGAATGTGCTGAAATCATCTTCTAACCACGAATGGCTTGGAAGGTCGGAAGGAGGGAGCTGCTGTGCTGCTACAGTAGTCGAGCCCAACCCCACAGTCACCCTGACACAGATCCAGTCCCAGGAAGGCTTCACCAGAGAAGGAGACCCCCAGAGCCTCTGAATCAGCTGAAGCGCCGGTGTTATCTGGGAACTAAGCTTACAGTCTGGTGAGAGGGCTGAGCCCTGGGCAGGGGGGAGACTACAGGGGTCTATGCTGGTGCTGAGGCAGAACTTGTTTTTTTTACCCCTGCTGGGAACCAGGAGGTAGGCTTGAGTAGCAGTGGCCCAGGTTGGGGAGGGGCACAGGCTCGTTGGAACTAACAACCACAACACCAAAGCTGGTTGATTAGCAAGTTGGTCTGGGGTCATCTAGGGCCAGGGAACAGGCCAGGTGAGTGAAGAACCTCATCCTCCTTAAATAATACCACTTGGGACTTTTTAAGCTTGGATACTGCAGCCTGGAAACAGTGCCCCACTTTAAGGAGCTAAAAGTCAAGTAAAAGAAAGGAAAGATGAGCAGACAGAAAAAGGTGAGAACCATAGAAAGTTTCTTCAGTAACAAGGAAGACTGAGGTGCACCCTCAGAGGAAAATGTCAACATCAGGGCCCCTATATCTAAAGCTTCCAAGAAAAATACGAATTGGTCTCAGGCCATAGAGGTGCTCAAAAAGGACTTTGAAGATAAAGTTAGAGAAGTAGAGGAAAAAATGGAAAGAGAAATGAGAGTGATGCAGGAAAGACATGAGAAAAAAGTCAACAGCTTAAAAAGCCAAATGGAAAAGCACTCTGATGAAAATAATTGCCTAAGAATTAGGATTGAACAAATGGAAGCCAGTGACTTTATGAGAAACCAAGACACATAAGTAATCTACTATCATTTTGTTAAGTGTTTATAGAATTTTTTTCTTTTTAATACAAGGTATAAATACTTCATATAATATACATATGCATTTACTTTGTCTATATGTGAATAGGTCACTGATGTTCTTATACTCAGGTATAGATATGTAATGCTTTCTCTTAAGAAAAGTAGGGGGCAGCTAGGTGGCATAGTGGATAGAGCACTGGTCCTAGATTCAGGAGGACCTGAGTTCAAATCTAGCCTCAGACACTTAACACTTACTAGCTGTGTGACCCTGGGCAAGTCACTTAACCCCAATTGCCTCACCAAAACAAAACAAAACAAAAAAGAAAAGTAGGACCAGGTTTATGTCTGAGAGAAAGCTGGTAAAATTCCTTGCTAGTAATTCATGGCCAATTGTGGAATATTTGGGCCCCTTCTATAAGAGAAGCTTCTATAGCTTCTCTGTTGTTGTCTTTAGTCCAATGAAATAGCATTCTAGTTTTCTATGTTATGTAATGTAAGGGGCTAAAATTCTAGCTATATTGTCTAAAATATCTAATAAGTGGTCATCAATAAATTATAAGCTTTAGCAAGAGTTAGACTTTTAAGCATTTATTAAGGAGAATAAGAATTTGGTGAAGAGAAAGAGAAAGGCCTAGATTTATCTATCTATCAAAGGGAGACTGTGTTTCTAGCTCTGCTCTCCTCCAGAGTCCACATAAAAGAGAGTGAGTCAGAGCGCCAGCCTCCCCCTTCCTCCTCCCTCCAGCCAATGTCACTTCCTGACGCCAAAGAAAAGACGCATGGTCTTGCCCTCAGAGACCCACTCCTCATGTTGGAGCTTTCCTACAGTAAGTCTCCAGCAGGTGGCGTCATTCCAATCATTACAGCCCCTGCTTTGTTTCTTCAAGAAACGGGGTGGGGCAGCTAGGTGGCACAGTGGATAGAGTACCGGCCCTGAAATCAGGAGTACCTGAGTTCAAATCCGGCCTCAGACACTTAACACTTACTAGTTGTGTGACCCTGGGCAAGTCACTCAAACCCAATTGCCTCACTAAAAAAAAAAAAAAAAAAAAAAAAAGAAACGGGGTGTTTCCTTGATGAAACAGTCAAAAATAACATAATATAATAACCTATCCTAACTAACAATATGTTAATAACAATTATAGAAAAGGGAGAGAGGAAAGTTTTGTCCAGAGGGGCAGTCCCTCACGAACTGGTGCTTTGACACTGGTCTTGCAAAGGGAGGGTCTCTACAGAGAGCACATGTTTTTTTTTTTTTTTAAAGATATTTTACAAATGTTCCCCTCTTTTTTTTGAATATGCTTATAAAAAATAATACTTCTAGAATAAATTTACACTTGCCATGGCAACCAATTTGCCAGGGAAATGCTTTATAGGGTTTGATCAAATAATCAGTTGAGAGAAAAAAATAACAAAGAAGGGAACATTTATAAAAGTTTTCTTTTTAAAAAAAATAAGTTTTCTTTAAGATAGTGTTGTGTTTTAACTTGTATTTAAATATGTTCTGATTTTTCACAAAAGTAATTGTATACTTAGTAAAAAAGGGGTATTATTTGAAATTGTTGCATAATTGTATATTATATTCTGAGTCAAGGTACATTCACAATTTTTGTGATTATTATCCTCAATTTTTAAATCCATATGAGACTTGGATTATGGGAATTTATCATTTAAGACATTAATTGCCTTCATTCTGAGTTATCAGATGCCAGTTGGCCAAGATGCCATCCAATTGAAAGAGAAATACATGCAAGAATAGACATTGAACTGTCACATGAGGGGATACATGCATGAAGTCAAGGTATGGCTGAGGGAATGGCTTTTGACAAATGTTGAGGTTGGTTTCTCTTGATCTGTAAGGGGCTAAAATTCTAGCTATACTGTCTAAAATATCTAATGAGTGGTTACCAATAAATTATAAGCTTTAGCAAGAGTTAGACTTTTAAGTATTTATTAAGGAGAATAAGAATTTGGTGAAGAGAAAGAGAAAGGCCTAGATTCATCTATCTATCAAAGGGAGAGTGTGTTTCTAGCTCTGCTCTCCTCCAGAGTCCATATAAAAGAGAGTGAGTCAGAGCGCCTGCCTCCCCCTTCCTCCTTCCTCCTCCCTCCAGCCAATGTCACTTCCTTACGACAAAGAAAAGACGCATGGTCTTGCCCTCAGAGACCCTCTCCTCATGTTGGAGCTTTCCTACAGTAAGTCTCCAGCAGGTGGCATCATTCCAATCATTACAGTAACAACCAGATATTGATATAATCCTCTGTTACCTTTCTATGGATCTTAAAGTGAAAAGCATGCTTCTTAATCAGTTCTCTGAAGCCATCATTATATTGATCAGAGTTAGTACCTAAATTTTTCTAAATTGCTTTTCTTTTCAATGTTATTGTTACTAATAAATTTTATTTTTCTGGTTCTGCTCACTTCACTACATCAGTTCATATAAGTTTTCCCAAATTTCTCTGAAATTATTCCTTTCATCATTTCTTATTGTGCAATAATATTCCATAACATTCTTATATAATAATTTATTCAGTCATTCTTCAATTGATGAGTACCCTTCCTGAAATATTTTTATACTTTCTGTCAAATATTTTTGGAGAATGTGTTCATGATGCTTTGCCCTAATACTAGGTTTTAGAAATTAGTCTTTTGATATATTGGTTTGCTAGTTGTATTTATGTCATCAACTCAAAGAGGGCTTTCCAAAGTTCTAGCCTAAGTTTGTTCATCTCCCTTCCAAAATCATTTGAGATATTTGTGTTGGTTTTGCTATCCATTTCTTTATTAAATATAATTTCTGGAATTTACA
This sequence comes from Dromiciops gliroides, assembly GCF_019393635.1. Classification (NCBI taxonomy): domain Eukaryota; kingdom Metazoa; phylum Chordata; class Mammalia; order Microbiotheria; family Microbiotheriidae; genus Dromiciops; species Dromiciops gliroides. The sequence goes on along the minus strand of NC_057861.1, from coordinate 500,384,735 downwards.
TTGTGAAGATTTTTAATAAGCTCAAGTTCTTCAATTCTTCCTTCTTGGAACTTCCTGTTAAGATCATAATGGAAAAGCTATAGTAAAAGCCCATTCTCCCAAATATGCTCCAGGAAATATCTAACAGGTTGCCAAAAAGCTTAATGGTCTATAAGAACAAGAGAAATAGCAATAAATTCTTCTATGTAGTACAGAACTAAATAAGATGCTCACTTTCAATTATTTTTTGACAGAGATAATTGCTTGTACCTGTTAACAGCTAAGTGAATTGGTGTCATTTTTGTTTTCAAAAGCATTCCTACCGTTTTTTTTTTACCTGTTTATCCTGTGCTTGAATAATCTCTATTAATCCTTTCTCCTTTTTTGCTTTCTTTGTAAGTATTCAACTTTCTCTAACTACCTTAAAGTGATGGACCTAATTTAAAAAAATTCTATTTACACGTAAAAACAATTTTTAACATTTATTTTTTAAAATGTTTAGTTCCAAAATTTCTCCTTCCCTTCACTCACCTCTTATTGAGAAAGAAATTATTTTGATATAGGGTATGCACCTATATTTTGTTAATGATAAATGTATAAAAAAGGAATATATTGGATGTTGGAGGGGATGTGAGAAAGCTGAGATGCTTATCCACTGTTGGTGGAGCTGTGAAAAGATTCAACCATTCTGGAGAGCAATTTGGAACTATGCCCAAAGGGCTATAGAACTGTGCATATCCTTTGGTCCAGCAATACCACTGCTAGGTTTATATCCCAAAGACATCCTGAAGAAGAGAAAAAGACCTATCTGAACAAAAATATTTATAGCAGCTCTTTTTGTGGTGGCTAAGAATTGGAAATCAAAGGAATTCCCATCAATTGGGAATGGCTAAACAAGCTGTGGTATAGGATGGTGATGGAATATTATTGTGCTATAAGAAATGACAAGTAGGATGATTTCAGAGAGTCCTGGAAAGACTTGTATGAAGTGATGTATAGTGAAGAGAGCAGAACCAAGAACCATTGATTGTGCACAGACACAGCAATACTGTTTGATGAAGAACTGTGAATGACTTAATTGTTCTCAACAATACAGTGATGCAAGACAATCCCAAAGGGTTAATGATGAAACATACTATCCACCTCCAAAGAAAGAACTGATATTGATGGAACCCAGACTGAAGCATGCTATTTTTTACTTTCTTTCATTTTTTTCTCTTATTCAAGTTTTCTTAGACAAAATTGCTAATATGGTAAAACAAACAAACAAAAAACCAAAATTATGCTAAAAAAGATAAATATATTTATGAGTTCTTGTTAGGATAGTTTCCAAATCTCTTATATTCTATTTAAGGCTCTGAAATTATATATTAACACTGGTTATACATAGATGTTCATTGCTTTCAACATGTTCTGTTCTTCCCATTCAGTCTTGATTTCAGAGTGCCAACGATTATATTTACATTTATGTTTTCAGCTATATCTTTACACTTGATGTGTTTTGCTTGAAAAATATCAATGTATTGTAGCTATCATATTCATCCATTAGTTCAATGTGACCTCCAAATTCAAGATCCCTCAGAGTTGGAAGGCATCTACACATGAAGTCCAATTCTCTGAATTTACAGAGAAAGAAGCTAAGGTCTAGAGGGTTCAAGTGAATTGCCTACAGTCACACAACCAATAAATGTCCGAGGCAGGATTTGAGTTTAGAGCTTCCTGACTCCAAGTCAAGAGTTCTACCCATTCAACCACCTAGCTGCCTTCTGTTTCTTCTTTGTGTCTCCCCCAGCACAGTGCATTACATATAGTAGATACTTGAAAAATATTTGTTCAGGGGAAACTAGGTGGTGCAGTGGATAGAGAAATGGCCCTGAATTCAGGAGGACCTGAGTTCTAATCTGACCTCAGACACTTGACACTTACTGACTGTGTGACCATGGGCAAGTCACTTAACCCTCATTGCCTGCAAAAAAAAAAAAAAAGAAAAAAGAAAAATATTTGTTCAATTGTCTTTAACATTACTCCTATTCTCTAGAAATTAACCTTTTAAAGCAGTATCATACATATTTATATCATGTGTATAGTTAATATATATTCATAGGCATCATCATCATAATCATGGCTGGCATTTGAATAGTGAAATTTGTAAAGAATTTGCATACTTTATTATTTGATTCCCCTAGCAATTCTGTAAGGTCAAGGCTACTGATATCATGCCCATTTTATGGAGGACAGATGATAGATGACCGGTGACTTTCCCATGGTAATGTATAGAGCATACAGTTGGGTTTTTTTTTGTTTTGTTTTGTTTTAGTGAGGCAATTGGGGTTAAGTGACTTGCCCAGGGTCACACAGCTAGTAAGTGTTAAGTGTCTGAGGCTGGATTTGAACTCAAGTACTCCTGACTCCAGGGCCAGTGCTCTATCCACTGCGCCATCTAGCTTCCCCAAGCATACAGTTTTAAACTCTAATAGCTTGAAAGAAACAATATGGCTTTATATTTTCTTAGCTTAGAACCACATTAATACTTTTGGGACACATTCTATAGCTAGCAAATGCCAGAAGTAGGATTTAAAACCAGGTTTTAGTTGTATTTATTCAACAATCACTTGTAAATCATTGCAAAGCACTTTATTAAGGGTTGGTAAAATGCAAAGATAATCAAGATGTGGTTCCTGCTGGAGTGGTGCTGGTGGTAGTACTGCTAGTGGTGGAGGCTATGTCATATATGTCATACACAATGTTGTAATAATTTTAAATGAGAAGACACCATGGTGTAGTGGAAGGATTCTGAGCTTGAAGTCAAGAGGTCTGGGTTAGACATCATGCTCTGACATCAACTAGCTGTCTGACCCTGGGCAAGTCACTTCATCCTGTGGCTTCTGATTCCCTCATCTATAAAATGGAGCCAAATGAATATTTTCCCCATAAAGCTGTGGTGGGAAAAGTATGTTGTTACCTCATAGCAGAGGTGTCCAACTCAAGGCCGGCAGCCATAAGTGGCCTACAAAACTTCCTGAGTGTGCCTCAACCAAATTAAAATATAAATGGAAAATATTTTTAACAAATAAAAATACAAAACAGTATTGATAATGTTAATTTGTGGTTTTCCAATTCAATATATGGAACACAGGGATTGGTTTTGTCAAGTCCTGCAATAAATCAAAGCCATGAGTTGAGGAATAAAGTGTCTTTAATTAAGATAACAGGATTGTAAACCTGCCACCCTGAGAGATGTTCAGTGGATTTTCCAACCAATGAGACCCATTAATTTTTTTTTTGTACTCTTAGAAGAAGAGAGGAAAAAGACAGTATGATGTAGCAAGGCCTGGTCATGAAACCCCAGTGGCCTTGCCAATCTGGGCAAGGAAACCCACTTCGTTCTGGCTGTTTTATCCTTGTGAGAAGATAAAGGGATTTGGCAGATGCTCAGGGGCCCACCTGAAGACTGATTTGGAATTGATTGAATTGGGTGAGACTGAGAGACTGACTGAGAACCTACTTAAGGTTGATTAAATTGAGACCACACCTGGCTGGCCCTGAGTGGGGTGTTGTTCTCAGAGGCTGTGGACAATGACATCAACAGGAGACCACCCTCAACCAATCAGCTTGAAGGAAGGCTCCTTCCAGGGAGGGAGACAGGAAGTAGGAAGTGAGGCCAGCTCCCTGGGTCTCTCTCTTTGGTTCCAGAACTTTGGGTTGGTGGCAGAGAGGAGAAGGGAAGAAGGGGACCTGTCTGTACCCTAAGGTAGATAATGTTTTTTTCTTTCTGTACTCTCTGTACTCCATGTGTTCTATCTTTACTGACTTCTAATATACTTTAATAAATGCTTGAGGCTGTTGCTGAATTTTCTAATTTACATCTAGTAGATTTTACTCATCACACCCTTTATGCAATGAACTGCAATGGAGATCCAGCTTAAACTGATATCCCCACAAGGCAAATTCTTTGGGTGGGGGGACCTAGGGTGTAATCCAGATCAACCTAATAAAAAGTAAATAGAAAGAGTAGAAATGTAAATATAAAATAGATGATTTTGATTACATAAAATTAAAAAGCTTTTACAAAAACAGAACTAATATAACCAAGATTACAAGGCAGGTAGAAAACTGGGAATGTATTTTTGAAACAAATAACTCTGATAAAAGCATCATTTCTCAAATATAGGAAGAATTGTGTCAAAATTTTAAAAATACAAGTCATTCCCCAATTGATAAATGGTCAAAGGATTTGAACAGTTTTCAGATAAAGAAATCGAAATTATCAATAATCATATGAAAATGCTCTAGATCAGTATTGGTCAGAGAAATTCAAATTAAAACAACTCTGATATATCACCTTACACCTATTAGAATGGCAAATATAACAAAAACAGAAAATATTGGTTGTTGGAGGGATTGTGGGAAAATTGGAATGTTAATCCACTGTTGGTGCAGTTGTGAAAAGATCCAACCATTCTGGAGAGCAATTTGGAACTATGCTCAAAGGGCTATAGAAATGTGCATACCCTTTGGTCCAGCAATACCACTGCTAGGTTTATATCCCAAAGACATCCCCCAAAAGAGAAAAACACCTATTTGTACAAAAATATTTATAGCAGCTCTTTTTATGGTGGCTAAAAACTGGAAATCAAAGGAATTCCCATCAATTGGGGAAAAAGTTGTAGTATATGATGGTGATGCAATATTACTGTGCAGGAAGAAATGACAAACAGGATGACTTCAAAAAAGCCTGGAAAAACAAGTATGAAATGATGTATAAGGAAGAGAGCAGAACCAAGAGAACACCGTACACAGAGACAACAATATTGTTTAATGAAGAACTGTGAATGACTTGACTATTCTCAATTATACATTAATCCAAGACAATCCCCAAGGAATATTGATGAAACATACTATCCACCTCCAAAGAAAGAACTGATATTGATGGAACAGATTGAAGCATGCTATTTTTCACATTTTTTCATTAAGTGACAAATACGATGTTTTTCATGATCATATATGTATAACCCATATCAGATTGTTTGCTGCCTGGGGGGGGGGTGGGAAGAGAGGGAAGGAAGGGAAGGGAGGGGAGGAGGGATAGAGATTGGAACAGAAAAATCTAAATAAAAATGTTTAATCTGGAAAAAAATTTTAAAGGTGGGGGAAGGGTGTGCTGGGAAGGGTTCAGGAGGTATATATGTATTTATACACACACATAAATATATATGTTGTACATATATGAGCTATTTAGGTCTTATTTATATAATAATTATAGTTAAAAAATTTGTCATATAATTTATATAAATTGATATGTATACATTATAAAACAGTTATTTAAAGATTCAAAATACTAAGTTATATGTTTTAGAATATATCTAGGTATATCTAAATGTAATAATGTAGAAAATTTACATTATATATCATATATGTGTAATATATCTATGTTTGATATATGTATAAAATATAATTATATATCACACATAAAATAAAAATTAAATTTTTAAAGAGTAGAAATGCAGGGACATTACTGAAATTCTGACATTACAAGGACCGTTTAAGGGAGTGGCAGTCCATAGTACATTTGGTATTAAAATTTTCTGCCATCATATTAACAACTTTGTCAGTTTCTGTTTGTGTTTGACACTACTACCTTCAAGGACTATAAAAATGTGAGGAATTATTACATGATATCTATAATACAGAAGAGAATACAATAACTTGAGAGCTAAAAAGAGTCCCTCATCTCAGTATAAATATATACAAACATTATGCATCAACACAAAGGTTATTTTTTGAAGGCAGTTTAAAGGCCTGTGTCTATCGCTTTTTTTTTTTTTTTAAATTTGACACACTAAGTGACCCTCGGCAAGCCGTTTAACCCTGATTGTCTCCAAAAAAAAAAAAAAGTACAGTTAAAGTTGCAATTGGTAGACAAAATCAGGTTCAAGGAAGCTGAAGGTATATCCCACCTGACTGGACACATTCACAGCGCTAAGAAAACTCAGTATGTTGGCAAGTTATTATTTCCATGTCAATAAATGATATCTACTACAGGGCTGGCCTCAAATAACTTAATCAGATTAACCACTTGTTCTAATTCAGGGCTTCAAGTTTGGCCATCCTCAAAATCAGACAAGAAAGCTTGGGAACAACAGCACCTGAGTGGTCCAGCAGTTGCTTTGAATGGTGTTGAGTTCCTTATCTTAACTCAAGCAGAGGACGTTAAATTCAAGTTACCAAGAGGCACCTGAAATTCTGTAATTAGTAATTCATGCTTTTGTGTCAAGCAGTTACTCCCTTTCTCCAGCATCTTTTAAAATGCAAATACATTAAATCCCCAACACCTTAGTGTGAATTAGTTTCTCAGTGCCTCTGAGTAGACAGCTGGGATAGTGTGAGAGCCATGGGGAAAGCTGAGGATGAAAGGGGAAAAGGACTCAGAAAAAGTACTCTTGGAAGTGTTAATGTTAAATTTCACAATTTGTCATGTGGGGTAATTTTGTACCTAGCAAGTTATCACTGTTTATTTCTTATTAAAGGAACCAAGAACTATTTCTAAAGTCCTACCTGAGTTCTTTACAAACTGAGACTTCTCAACACACAAAAGAGAAAGTTTGTTATTGACATTTTAGCTACTAAATGCAATCTTTCTATGTTTCTATAAGCTCTGGTATGGGAAATTTCCAACTTTGGAACTCTTGGGAATTGTTGGTTTTGTTTCTGTAGAGGCAGCTGGGTGGCTCGGTGAAGAAATTGCTAGCTATGGAATCAGAAAGTTGTTGCTCAGTCTTTTCAGTTGTGTCTGACTTCACATTTGGAGTTTTCTTGGCAAAGATACTGGAGTGGTTTGCCATTTCCTTCTCTAGCTCATTTCATAGATGAGAAACTGAAACAAACAGGGTTAGGTGACTTGCCCAGGGCCACACAGCTAGTAAGCGTCTGAGGTCAGATTAGATCTCATGGGGGCAGCTAGGTGGCGCAGTGGATAGAGTACTGGCCCTGGATTCAGGAGGACCTGAGTTCAAATCTGACCTTGGACACTTACTAGCTGTGTGACCCTGGGCAAGTCACTTAACCCTCATTGCCTGCCAAAAAACCCCCAACAATAACAACAACAACCCAACTCATTAAGATGCATCTTTCTGACTTTGCACTGGGTACTCTATTTGCTGTACCACCTAGCTGCCCCAGAGTCAGGAAGACTAGAGTTCAAATTTCTGTATACTTACTAGAAGTGTGCCCCTTAGGAAAGTCACTTTACTTCTCTCTTCCTCAGTTTCTTTAACTATAAAATGGGGCTAATATCTACCTACTTCCCAGGGTTGTTCCAAGAATCAAATGAGCTATTTGGGAAAGTGCTTAGGCACAATGTCTACCACAAAGTAGAAGCTTAATAAATATTTGTTCCCTTCCTTCCTTCATCAATGACAAGACTGCTGCAGGTAAAAAACTTCCTTTAATACAACTTATAATCTTAGAGTCACTTGGGATATTGAGACCTTAAGTGCTTTCCTGGAGTGATACAGTCAGTTCTGACAAAGATGAGACTTGATGTTAGATTTCCCTGATTCCAAAACCAGCCTTCTCTCTCCTTTATGAACATATCTTCTTCTCTTCAAAATATGTAGCATATAAGTAGAGGTTGGAACGGTTGCAAGGAAGCTATAGTTCTTCCCTAGAAGAAGGACTATAGCTTCCAAATGAATAAGTTATCAGTTTATCATTGTAAAAATTACTTCAAAGGATCTTCGATCTCATCAAATTTGATTTCCCCCTTCCATAAATGGAGATTATTACCTATTCTCATCTTTTCACATGGCATGATTTCTTAAGTCAACAAACATTTATTGGGTTCACAATATGTGTGTGTGTTGTTGTTGTTGTTGTTGTTGTTGTTGCTGCTGTTATTCAGTTATTTTAGTCATGTCCGACTCTTCATGGGAAGAGTCTTAGAGACATATGTATATGTGTCTGTGCCCATGTATGCATATGTATGTATATATATATATGTATGCCCATGTATGCATATGTGTATGTATGTATATACAGGCAGCTAAGTATATATTTATAAATGTTTATGTGTATGTATGTGTATATGTACATACTCATATATACGTGCATATATGTATGTGTGTATATATGTATTGTATGTCTATATGTGTGTATACACATATACATACTCACCTAGGCTCTGGGAACCTCAACAAGGGCCTACCCAAATAAGTCCAGTGATATTTCTAAAATAATATTTAAGTATGACTCATAACTAGGGTTTCCCAAATAAGTAACAGAGTCTCTTTCCATAAAGGCAATCAATGTACATCATTGCATATCATAGATGACACAACCTTAACTTCACCTCTCAGAAAATGCATAAAACACAAAGTTGCACGCTAACAGCTGTTGTTCAGTTCTTTTAATCATGTCTGACTCTTTGTGATCCCATCTAGGGTTTCCTTGGCAATAACAGATGCAAAGGATATATTATAATCCTCAAATAATTCTTTATGTTCATTATACTCACTCCTGAAAGTATAGCTCTTTTGGGGTCCTGCTGAAAATATGTTTTGCATTCCTCTTGGACCTATGCTGAGTGACTCAAAACATTGGTCATGGAGGGTTGGCAAGGTTTAAATCTTCTACACAGCCATGGTATGACTTTCTTCAATCCTTCACATGCAGGACGATCCTGCCAGTGTCCTCTCCTCCTCTAAGAAGAATGCTATCAAAGAAATCTCCCACCAAGAGGCTCCCACCCAACTGCAGAACATTTGAACTCAGGATTACCCATGAAGCAATAACATTAAACACTGGAAAGTTTCTTAGGATTATTTACTTGTTACTTACCAGGACTCAAAAGTAGGAAATTAATGGTAGAAAAAGTCAACCAGGGGTTTGATGTGCTTCTAATGCCATGTGCTTCTAATGCAAGCTAGTAGGGATGCAGGGGGTGGGGGTGGGTGGAAGGGTAGAGGATTCTCCTTCCCACTTGCTGGAAGTACAAAGGAGACAAAGACCTGGAAAAGATTCCCAAGATAGAAGAACCTACATGAGGGTGAGCCTACCCTTGTAGGCTATGAAGTTAGTGATTCATTCATCCTAACAAGAGTCTGTCTATCTGAGCCTTCATTACCAATCATTTTAACACGATCCTAGGCTCTGGGGTCATCCCCATATTCAATCTGTTCCAAAGACCTGTTGATTTTCCTTTTACAACACCTCTTGAATATGCCCCTTTCTTAACTCTGCTAAGGCTGCCATATTTATACAAGCCCTCATCTCACAACTGCAGTATTGCAATAGCCAGCTGGTGGATCTACCTGCCAAAAGTCCCTCTCTACTCCACTCTAACCTTTATTCAGCCACCAAAGTAATTTTCCTAAAGAGCAAGTCCAATCGTGTCATTCCCCTTACTTAGTTACTCTAGTAGTTCCTTATAATCTTCAGAATTAAATATAAAATTCTGTTTGGAGTCTAAAATCTGTCCCTTCCCCCCATCTACTTTTCTAGTCTTCTCACACCTTATACCCTACCTTCCATGACCATAAGTGTAGGTTTATATATCTATATGTCAAGCAATGACAACTAAAAGAAATGAGTTGGCATCCAGGATACGTCAAGCAGTAGCTAATGGATCTTTCAACTTTAATAGCTCACTATAAACAATATGGCATAATGCATTCGGTGAAACACATACACATATACACACACACATTCTTCTATCCAGTGACACTGGCCTCCTTGGTGTTCCATGAACAAGGCAGCATCTCTTGGCCCTGGACATTTTCCCCCATGCCTGAAATGCTCTTTGTGCTATCTTCTACGTGCTGACCTCCATGGCTTCCTTTAAATCCTTGCTAAAAATCCCTTCTACAGGAAGCCTTTTCCAAGCTCTCTTAATTCTAAAGCCTTTTCTCTATTGATTATTTCCTATATATCATGATATAGCTTGTTAGTACATACTTGTTTTTTCCCTATTAGGTTGTGAGCTCCTTGAAAGCAGGATTTTTTTTACTTTTTTTTTTGGTGTCTTTGTATGTAATTAGCATAGTTTCTGGGACACAGTAGGTGCTTAATAAATACTTATTCACTGACAATGACTTGCTGTGTCCTCACAGCAAGATCCCAACAAGGGGCCATGGTACATGGTCAACCCCATAGAAGGTGACAAAGGTCCATGACCTATAGTATCATTAAGGGGATTGAGGAACATTCATTAAATTGAGCAGAGTTTCTCCTGATGACCTCTGCTGTACTTGACTGAGCAACTTCCAAAATCATGAAAAATAGTTAATCATTCTTAATATTACCATGGTCAATTAACTAATTTTTGTAAGGCATATCAGATTATTCTAGACAGGTCACATTAAACACAAATTCCTACCCACCAAGTCCTCCTCTGATTTGATAGTGTCATGGAAGAGATTCATTTACTATTATGAGAAATAACCTACCATGATGTTGTGTTCCACACACCAGAGTTCAAAGGATCAATGATTTCATTAGTATGGGGTGCTCAATGTTAAAACTTTCTCTATCAATGTAGATTACAGCCTATCTATGACTTAGTAGATAAGACCTAGATTATTGTTTCTGTCACATAGAGGTTAAGCAACTTGTTCAGTGTCATACAGGTGATTTCAAAGTTGAGATTTAAACCCAGGTCTTCCTAATTTTAAGTAGGGCATTGAATGCATTATGCCATATTGTTTATAGTGAGCCATTAAAGTTAAAATAAGCATTAGCTATAGTTTTATGTATTCTAGGTCCCAACTATTTTCTTTTATATTTTGGCAAATGTAGGCAAATATGACCATAAGTGTGGGTTTATATATCTATCTGTCAAGCAATGACCCTTGACAGTTTACTTTCTTGGGGGTATAAGTCTGTTTCTGGAAAAAAACAACCAGGCAAACAACTACTGTTGAAAATCTATCTTGGATTCATTTGTTTACTTCTATAGAATATAGGTCTGCTCAGATTTCTTTTTTCTTTTCTTTTTTTTTTTGATGAGGCAATTGGGGTTAACTGACTTGCCCAGGGTCACACAGCTAGTAAGTGTTAAGTGTCTGAAGCTGGATTTGAACTCAGGTCCTCCTGACTCCAGGGTCGGTGCTCTATCCACTGTGCCACCTAGCTGCCCCTCTGCTAAGATTTCTAAGAGAAGCAATTATTAAAGTTAAGTTTGACTCAGATTTCTAAGACAGCAATTGTTCTTGAATTTGACAAACTATGTAATACCAGAGTGAGCGGTGTACACAATATGCCTCAGTATTTTGTATATGAAGAATTTGGAGAACCTTTAGGTAAATGATGAGAAATGTGGGCACCAGAAATGTTCTATAATTATGGGTCAAATGTAATTTACCTGGGGGCAGCTAGGTGGTGCAGTGGATTAAGCACCGGCCCTGGATTCAGGAGGACCTGAGTTCAAATCCGGCCTCAGACACTTGACACTTACTAGCTGTGTGACCCTGGGCAAGTCACTTAACCCCCATTGCCCTGCAAAACAAAACAAAACAAAAAAACAACAAAAAAACAAAAACAAATGTAATTTACCTGATTATAGATAGAAAATTAGAATTTGGTTACTAATCATAAGCTCAGGTGACGTCATTCATCTACTAGAGGAAGTGGTCCTCTCCTCTGAGAGAATCCAAGTCACTTGAATTTTGGCTGAGCATTCTTGCTCCCATAGAAGCAGCCTGATAGCCAACCTCTGAATCAAGATGACCTAGGTTTATTTCCAATCTTTGACATATACTGACTATGATCTTGGCAAGTAGCTTAGCCTCTCAATATTCTGGACTCTAAAACTCTAAGCTGCAGAATTGATGGTTCTGATAAGTGTAGAACCTAGAGTGGCTGATTGCATTGGTAGAGAATGTTTCCTTACAGTTATTCCCTACATCAGTAAAATCACAGTTCTTAACTGTCCCCTTCCCCAAAGCCAATCTTGCCATAGGAGTAGGATTTTTTTCTCAAGCCCAAATCACTTTGTGATTCAGAAAATAAAAGATTAGTCAAGTAATAGCTAGTATTAATGGGACTTTATTGTTTTTATTTTTAATTTATAGAATAAAACAAACATTTCCATAACATAGTACAGTAAAAAAAAATGCACAGGAAACCTCAAATCTACAATGCATAAGTGGCTATTCCTTTCAAATATACAACAAAAATATCATGTCAATTTTTTTCTTCACACTCACTCTACCATTAAACCCAAATAAGTATATATATAATACACACACATACACACACACACACATATATACACATATACATGTATATATATACAATGTGTATATATGTGTGTATGTGTAAAAGTATTCTATACATCTAATTTGTCGCTTCTTTCTTTTGGATGCAGATAGCATTTTTCTTCATATGTTTTTTAGAGTTAACTTGGGTATTTATAATATTCAAAATAACTAATTCCCTCATTCTTAAAACAATATTGCTGTTACTGTATGCGATGTTCTCTTGGTTTTGCTCATTTTGCTCATCATTATTTTGTGCAAGACTTTCCATGTTTTTCTAAAATCACTGAGTTCATCATTTCTTATAGCGCAGTGGTATTCCATCACAATCATATACCACAACTTGTTCAGCCATCCCCCAATTGATGAGCATCCCCTCAATTTTCAGTTCTTTGCCATCACAAAGAGATATGACTTTGAGTCATATTTTGATGCATCATAGAGTTGTGGAGGTAAACCTGTGTTCTTAAGCGAAAAATCCTTTGAGTACAGCCTGCCAATAAACTATGAACATGTTAGGCAAGGACCAGCCTACATAATTTTTAGAAAGCTTATTACTAGAAATATGGCCACCATGAAATATTAGGGCAGGACACGGAAGTACACAGCAGCTCAAGGAAACTGCCGTGACATTGGGAGTAGTCATATCCATAAAATTATGGCTCTTTGAAATACTGAAGTAGAGAAACCTAGACCACTCTGTGACCTGGAAGTGGAAAGGCTTGCCAAAGAAGAACTAATTTGAATTTTGCTTTTGTCTCAGTGAATAGAAAGGGGGGAAACCAATGCAACAAAAGATGTATTTGTGTGACAAATAATATGGATAGCAAAATGGAGTTGATGGAAACCCCTTTTTTGGGGGGCGGGGCAATGGGGGTTAAGTGACTTGCCCAGGGTCACACAGCTAGTAAGTTTCTGAGGCCAGATTTGAACTCAGGTACTCCTGAATCCAGGGCGGGTGCTTTATCCACTGCGCCACCTAGCTGTCTCCAAAACCTTTTTTTAAAAGCTGACTATACAGGGGGAATATCATGAGGTAGATAGGTATTATAGTGGCTAGGGTATACACATCTAGATGTGAGTAAAACCTTGGTTCATTCTTGCTTTATTTATTTCCTTGCTGGGTGACCCTGAACCAGTCATTTAACCTCAGTTTCTTAATTCCCAAAATGGAGATAACACCCCCTACTTAATAGGGCTATTGTGAGAGTCAAATCAGATAATATATGTAAAAGGCTTTGTAAACTTTTAAATAAATGTCACAATATGTGTAAATAAGTATATGTGTAATATACAAATAATCAGGTTTGTAAGTATATGATAGCTGTTATATATTTTTAGATGATATAGTATACTAATTTTATTTCTGCAAAGTTAGAGTTCTGAGCTATAGCATTGTAGTTTGATAACTAATATTATTTTAAAATAAAGTAAAAGCAGTTATATTTAATTGTATTCCTATATTTGATAAAAAAAATATTTTGAAGTTTGGAATCTGTCCACAGAAAATTATAGAGAGAAGCATTTTCTTGTTAATTATTTCAGGGCCGTCAACCAGGTAAAATATTAATATTTCTCAAACATCTCTTCTGAAATATATCTTTGCCAAGATGTAAACAGGAAATGTATATTAGGTGAGGTCTTTTTTGCTTTTTGGGTTTTTTTTATTCTTTTTGTTTCCTGAATTATATAACATGGGAGAGGATAACATAGGGCAGGTACATACAAGAGGTCGTATATTTCTTCTGTGTATGTTTTTTTTCCTTTTTGCACAATGAATGCTAGTCCAAGAATGTGAATAAGTCCTTTCCTCCACGTACATATTACCCTCCTCCTCCCTCACCAGCCCACTACCCCGACTCTGACCTTCCCTAGGCTGGTGTAATAGGATTTTGCAGCTCAGTTTGCAAGTTACAGTGCTCCCATTCTTGCCCTTTCTCTCCTCTCCCCTACCCCTGCTCACACTGTCTTGGGCAAAAGGAACAAAAATAAATCAACAAGCATCGCCATCGCCCCCACCGACACTACCACCATCTCCACCTCCAGTGGGACAAGTCACCGACAGCTCTACTCCACAAAGTGCCCCCTCTGTCCCTTACATAGTGCAATGGAAAGACCCCCAATTTCTATGCACCCTGAAAAGGGTGATTAATTTAAAGTGAGTGGAGTCTGTTTCTTTAAGACAAGCTCATAAATCGTGAAAGATCACCACTTCTTTTCAAAAGCCTCTTCACGGTCTGAGTTTCCCTTCTGGGTCAGTAAAGGCATTGAAGCTTTAATGGCATGCCATGGCAGATTACACGATACAGCTGTCCCAGCACCGTGAAAATTAAGTTATGCCCCGTGTCAGCAAGGGTTTTTTTCCCCTTTCTCTTCTCTTCTCTCCCCTCCCCCAGTCCCCTTCTTCTTTTCCCCCATCTATTCCTTCCCACCCCTATCACTCTCCAAACCCAAATCTCCCTCTCCCTCCCTCCCTCCCTCTCTCTCTCTCTCTCTCTCTCTCTCTCTCTCTCTCTCTCTCTCTCTCTCTCTCTCTCTCTCTCTCTCCCTTCCTCCCTCCCTCCCTCCCTCTCCCTCTCCCTCTTCCCCCCCTCCCTTCCTCCTCATTCTCATTCATTCTCTTCTCTACTGGGAAGTGCACATCTGAGTAGACAGAAGTTAGAGGAGACGGCCACTGTGTTGGTAAGCCTTAGCTATTCAGCCCCAGTAAATGGAGCTGATGGGCCTTTAAATGAAGAAGAGCTATCAAAATGGTGTCTATTGTTCCTCTTCCTCCTCCTCTTCTTCCTCCTCCCTCTCCTCCTCCTCCTCCTCTTCCTCTTCTTCCTCCTTTTCTTCCTCCTCCTCAACTAGGGTTACTATGCAGAACCCACTACTCTCAAAACATCATCTTTTCTTTGAATATTATCCAATTCTCCACTCCAACCCTACCTTGTTCTCCTTCCCACCTCCCATAGGAGGAAATGTTTAAAGTATGAGAAATTAAAACCCTCTGTATTTCTCCAGTGGAGTGGACTAGATAAAAGAACAGCAAGATTTGTGACAGTCTCAGTCATATTCTCCAAGGGTTAACAGATTTCTGGGTTACAGAATGCAGTCCTCTGTCAGGACCTCTCCCCACAATCAGTCTTAAATTAAAACTATTTGAGAACATTTTGCTCTTAAAGGTCCAGAAACTAATTGAACTCAACTAATAAAGCTTTAATAAGGCACAGGAAAGTTGTATAAATAGTATTATATGATCAGTATTGTAATGTAATGCCTACAAGCTTTATGAATTATGACAGCAATATTACAATCCCTGGTTTTATTTTTTAATTGTGTTTTTTATACAGAAATAGATGCATTTGAGAAAAGATCTAAGACTAAGGGGTATATATATATTTTTTACTTTCTCAATTTGTTAATAAAGAAGATTTGTTTTGTTATCTTCAGCTCCACAATGAAGGGTCTTTGCCTTAAAGTATATCTCCATTTCTTGACCATGCTGGATGGCCATGGAGACCTTCTGTAATGGGGGATAGGGAGAGGAGAAAGGATTGTCTCTAACTTATTTATTCTGCCCCAACTTTTTCACAAAGGGAGGTATCCTGATACCTATCACTTTTGTCATACACACAGACTCATAAAAAAGCAATTATATTTGCCCCCTAAACACACACTATACTTATTATAATCACAAGGTAGATACCCACATCTTTTTTCTTCTCTCATGCATGTCTTCCCTAAATATGAAGCATAACTGGCAAACTGGTAACCAGATCGATCTCCTTATTCCTCATGATTTTCCTAAACTGGTGCTGAAGGTAATTCTGCAATAGGGAGTTTCAAAATAATGTAGCGTGATTGGCATAAGTGCCTGTACTTTCAAGGTGACAACTGTGTTCAGACAATACCAATTTAGATAAGTATATTGTTAGGTGCTGAGAGGTTTGTTAAAATATGTCAATCAGTTGATCTCATATTAGAGTCAGATGTTTTACTCACTTTACATACTGGTCTTTGCAAACCAACTGTCCATACTTGAGCAGTGTGGTAGTGGTGATGGTAGCTTTTCTTTCTCACAGAGATATCTTCTTTTAATTTATCTTGTTGGGAAATAGTTGGGTCAATTACTTGCCTTCTGTCTCTTCCTGGCAGCTCCTTTGATGGAGAGCTGGTCTCTGTTCAGTTGTTTTTCAGTTGTATTTGACTCTTCGTGATCCCATTTGGGGTTTTCTTGGCAAAGACACGAGAGTGATTTGCCATTTCCTTCTCCATTTCATTTTACAGATGAAGAAACTGAGGCAAACAGGGTTACACAGCTGGTAAGTGTCTGAGGCTGGATTTGGACTCAAGAAGATGAGTCTTCCTGACTCTAGGCCTGGTACTCCATCCACTGTACCACCTTGCTGGTCTAGAAGGCCTGTAAGGTTCTTCCAAGTTCTAGATTTATGATCTTAAGACCTTTTGGGGGCCCAGATATTTCTCCTGGAAAATGAGAGGGTTGGACTAGAGCATCTCTAAAGTTCCTTCCACTTCTGGTATTTTATGTCATCCAGAAGTATAACCCTTTGTATACACAATAATAACAGCTCACATTTAGGCATGGCTTGAAGGTTTGCAAAGCAAACATGGTATCTCATTAGTCTTCACAACAAACCTGTGAGGTAGAGGTGATTATTCTCACCCTTTTACAACTGAGAAAACTGAGGCTCAGAGAAGTGATTAGTCTGCGTCACATAGCTAAAAAGTATCTCAGGAAACATCGCAACCATGTTTTTTGACTCCCATACTGTCTTTCTTAAGTAAATTATATGTACTATATATTCTGTAAGCCTATCCTTCCAGCCTTCCTAATCCTCTTACAATTGAACTTTTTTTTTAACACTCACTACTCTCCATCCTCCTTGTCCTTAGCATTCTAGTATAAAAGAACAAACAAAAAAAACCCAAGTTTTAGAGAACAATTCCATTTCCTAAACCTCCTCTCCAGTCCCCCCACCACAAACCAGACTACCATTGGCAGTAAAATTGGCCCCTTGCCACCACACCCTAAACACCCCCCCACACATACCCATCAACCTTCACTCATTGTCTTTATTTCTTCTTCATTTTTAGTTTTGTCCTGGAGACTGAAAACCTGAAAACCACAAGCCCTCAGCCATGGACCTGGAAGGATCCCCTATAAATCTTCCCCTTACACACAGGGGGAAGTCTGCCTTCTTCTGGACCGCTGCTCATTATGTTGAAAGTTCAACAGTTCCTGCTCATAAACATCTTTCTCCCCTAAACCACCCACAGCTTCATAGACTCACTACTGTATTCAGAGTTATCCCTTGTTTGTTTGTTTACTTATTTAATAATGTGCCTGTCTGCAGTATTTCCCATAGTAAAGATTCTTCGTGATTCAATATTTCAAAGACACCACCCTCCGGTAGCCTCAGTTACTTAGAACCTGCTGGTCTCTTTTCAACACTGAATAAAAGATCAGTATCATTTTTTGCTAAGCTTCAGAAGATGCTTCAGAAAGAAGCCCCGGACTTATCAATTGCATGCCTCCTTTCTGAAATCTGTGTCATCAGATTTCTAGAGTCAAAAAGCACGATCCAGAAAAAGACACACGTGCTTGTCAGGATGGATTTTAAATGAGATGTCATCAAAACTCCTAAAATCTGAGTACAGTTCAGGCCTGTGGTTTCTGATATGAAGAGTAGATTATCCAGCTTTGTTTCTACAGCACATAATTTCACTCTCACAAATTACCTTCCCTTGTAATTTGAATCTGGGAACATAAAACATGATCTCTGTTCTCTGACAAGTGCAAACAGAAGAAAGGGGAAATTATTTTACAGGGGAAATGACAGTTTAGAGAAATTTAATAATTTAGTTGAAAGGAGACTTAAAGCAAAATGAATGTAAGTACAAACTGACAGAAACAGGTTTTTTGGGATCTGCTTATCCCAGCTAGACCCAAGTTTGATGGAGGCAACAAATGGAATGTTTAGATCTTAGCATCAAAAATAAAGAATTTCAGTATGGGCAACTTCCATAACTAACCATTTCTACTCATTCATCTTCAGGATGAATGATTCAAGTATGTTCAAGCTTTTAGAGGAGGCTAGCAATTATGTTGTTTTTATAGATTAAATGCACACACCTCTTTGTACAGCTTAACTTCAATATCATATCCTCTACTAAACTTATTCCTAAACTTAATGATATATATTAAAAGGGAAAGCCCAAAATAAAGAGGGAGAATCCAATCTTTTTATGTTATTGATTGGGGATGAAACAATATGCTTGTAGGATGGCTAGTTCATGAACATTTTTACATGCATGTTATTTGCAATAATATTCCTACTTGATTTCATTAAAGTAAGTAAAGAATCTGTTGGGTGTGAGCAGGGTAAGCTGAGGTGGGGGGAAAGGGTTGAGAAACCCTAATCCTATAGCTCTCAGGACCCGGAGAATTGGACCCCATCTGGTGTAACTGTGTAACTGGATTAAAAATCTTTTCTCATTTCAAAGGTTTGATCTCAACAAGGGTTTGATGTGATGAAATCAAAGTGGCAGCTTGGATTTGAAAACTATTTAGATTTGAACTTCCTCAAGTCTACATCTGAGGGAACAATTGGGAAAGGTATAAATGTGGGTGACCATTCAGGGATTGGTGAAGTATGTTACACTTGAGAACTATTTACAGATGGTTGATGGCCCCCCCCCCAAAAAAAATGACAATGAATTCAAGTACAATGTCATTTGTGGCAACAGAACTATGCTTTCATTCTCAGTGATCATTTTGTAGCCTGGAAGATAAAATACAAACCCTTTTAAAGGACAATTCACCCTTTTATTAAGACAGTTTTGCATATCACCTGCCCTCAATACTCCATTCAGATCTTCTTTTAATAGCAGACATACTATATGTGTAATATATATGTGTATATATATATATATATATGTATATGTGTATGTTTGTATGTCTGTGTATGTGTATGCATGCATGTATATGTATGTATCCATGTGTATGCATGAATACACACATAATACTATAAGGTTTACAAAGTACCACAATCTTATTTGATTCCCACAACAACACTAAGCAGCAAATGCCCATAGGTGTTATCATCCTCTCTTATGGAGGCAGAGACTAATGATGAGAAAGAGAAAAGATTTGCCAAAAGCCACATGGATAGTAAATGTCTTATGGGAAATTTGAACTCTGGTTTTCTTGACTCTGAGTACAATGTTGTATTTATTTCACTACCTCTTAAGTATACAGTTGCCATCCACATCCCTAGTTACCTTCCCAATAAATCTGTGCTTCCATAAATGTATGAACCTACAGTCAACTCAGAATTATAGGATTTCGGAGTTGGAAGGGAGCTCAGAGGTCATGTGGTCTAACCTACACCAGGAAAAAGAAAAGGAATCCCCTTGACTACATATCTGACTAGTGGTCATCTAGCCTTTACTTGAAGATATGGATTTAGGGAGGAACCTTCCATGATGTGAGGCCATCTGTTGAAGGGTTCTAATCATTAAAAAAAATTGTTTGCATTGAAACTAAATTGGGCTCCATTTTAAATTTAGGACCAAGCAGAACAAGTCCGATCTTCCTTGCGCATGATAGTGCTGAAAATACTTAGGATTATTGATTAAGAGCTGGAAAGGATCTTTGCGGTCATCCAATACAACCACTTCATTCTAGAGATGAGGAAATTGAAGCCTAGAGAGTTTAAATGGAAGAACTGGGAAGTGAATGCAGGGCTTCTGTCTCCAAATATGGTGTTCTCTCCACCATACCAGTCTTATCATCCTCCCTCCTCCCTCTCCATGAACTTTTCTCTTCCCTAATCACAATTCCTTAAACTGATCCTAACTTGGCATAAATTGGAGTCCTGGTGAGTCTTCTGTGGCCACTTTCCAGCTTAGCAATGTCCTTCTTAAAAAGTCCCCCCAAAAGGTGTCTCTCCCCACCCCACCCCAGACCTGAATACAGCCCTCAAGATATAGTCTGATCACTGTATGTGGTTCAATGGGACTATTATCTAACTAGGCCTCTATATGATGCCTTTCTTAATGCATAATGAATGATAATATTGGTGATGGTGAGGACTCATTTATATTATGTCTTGTAGTTTACAAAAGAGCCTTCTGCACAACAACTCCATGAAGTTAATAAAGCAGGCATTCTCCCAATTTTAAAGATGAAGAAAAAAGTTTAAGTGTGGAAGAATAGACTTACTTTCTAGAATTAAATAATTAAATCTCTAGAAACAAAATCCTAGAAAATTTCTTCTTGCACCTCTTCTTCCTCCTGTATCTCTCCATTCTCCCCTTTCTCCTTCTCTTATGCCTTCTTGTTTCTGTGAAGCAGAAAACAATGTTTTTCAGAGGTGTAACTAAGACATGGTTACTAGGGCTTTGCCCCAGGTAAGGAAACTTAGAGGGCACCAAGCAGGAGGTCATCTATATCCTTCAAAACCTTAAATACCTAGCCATCTTAGGGGTTTCAGGATGTGCTTCCTCCCCTAGTATATGTATGCTAGGTGAGCCTACCTCATGGTATCCTACCTTCCTCCTAAATGGTAACATTAGTATTATCATCTAATTAACGGTAATGTAATCGCTTCTCTGGGTAGCTAAGTGGTGCAGTGTATAGAGTACCAGATCTAGAGTCAAGAAGACCTGAGTTTAAATCCTACAATAGACACTTACTAGATATGTGACCCTGGGGAAGTCACTTTACCCTTTTTCGCTTCAGTTTTCTCACGTCTAAAATGAGCTGGAGAAGGACATGGCAAACTACTCCAGTATCTTTGCCAAGAAAACCCGAAATAGGGTCACAAAGAGTTGGACACAATTGAAATGACCGAACAACAACAATCACATCTCTAGTTTCCTCCATAGCATCATGCTAGGGTGTTTCTCATAGAGACCCAGTTCTTTTGTGACCTGCTGATTTATCTGTTTCAACTATTATACCTGAACTAGTTTATGGTATGTACTGATCATAGTTCTTATCAGAACTATGTTTCTTTCTTTCTTTTTTTGCTTTGGGGTTAAGTGACTTGTCCAGGGTCACACAGCTAGTAAGTGTCAAGTGTCTGAGGCCACATTTGAACTCAGGTACTCTTGAATCCAGGGCCAGTGCTTTATCCACTGTGCCACCTAGCTGCCCCAGAACTATGCTTCTTAAGTCTTAACATGTGGGAGGTCCAGGATAACCATCAGTGCCGCTAGTTTCTAAGTAGTGCGTTTTTACCTTAGAAGTCTCAATGGCTAAAGTTCTAGAGAGAAAGGATACAACCCTTGGGTTAATATTTTTCATTGTTGGATCTGGGCCCTGGGCAAATCTATTGGGTGATAGTATACAATTTCCTCTTTATTAGAAATATCACTGTCTGAACTGGTCTCTAGTTCAGACAATCTTTGCACAATTGTATACATTTATGAGAACTGTTAAGGATTGATTTCACTGAGCTTTTTGCTCTGGTTTCATGTCCATTGGCATATGACAGATGGGCTTGGGCTGTGGGTCTCATTGGTAGCAGTAATGCATAGTTTTATGCTTCTTCATGCCTGCCAAAGTCAACACATCTTTGAGCAGCATGCTTTGAAAGCCTCTGCATTGGTCAAAATGGATCCTGGAAGGAGGTCCATATGCTGAAGAATACTTTACCTCAATCCCTTAACTACCATAGAAGCTTTCTAGTTCCTAGTTGACTATGTTATGTATACCTTATGAATTGGTCACCACCAAAATATGGCTTATGATTTACTATCTGCTCTAGAGATAGAAAGCAATGGAGGTAAATTCCAAAGTTTTGCTAGTGCTTACATTCTTTAAATATGCAACCTGAGTTGACACCATTTCCTCTGTATACAGCCTCACACTTCTTAATGACATCTGTTGCTATCTTGAGCCAGGGAAAAGGATGCATTACTGGCTTTATGATGCTCTCTTGGCATTGTTTAATGTTATCATGGAGTGCTTTTATAGCCATAGGATGATATGCGTTGGAAAGCACCAATTGCTCTCTGGTACCATGGATAAGATTAGTGACAGTCTGGTATAGCATTGCACTGTACAGCTCCAACTTCTGCCATTATCCCAACAGAAAGGTGCCTTATAATGAATAGAACTTGAGTCCCTTAGTGTCACTGCCTTGCTTCTTACTTTAAATTGCACAAGCTACCTGTTCTTGCCACTAATCATGGCATCTAGTCATTCATACTTAGCCAAACCATCACCATCAATTTGGCTACCATGTCCCCTCAGTAGCGGAAGCAAAGAAGGACCCTATACCTAAGAGTCTCAACAATAACTATATTCTCCAGAATACTAGTCCTACTTCTATCCTGGTCCCTGCAACAATCATACAAGAAAAGCAACCACTATAGAGATGAGGCCATATCATTCTCACCACCACCACCACCAACAACAACTACCAACCAAATACAGGCAAGCCATCATGGACAAAGAAACAATGGGCCTTGAGGGGGAGGCATAAAGGAAGAGTGTGCCAAATGGGCCAAATCACCACCACTGCCTCAAACAATATCTCCATTCACATCTTGCTGGAGGCATCCCAGGACCCTGACCCCAGGAATAGCTACACTAAACCAAGAGCTTTGCTTTTAGGCTGGCTTCTGTTTGGCTTGACAACTGTTATTGCAAGTGCTATCTCCTCAACAGTCATAGTTACTGAAGACCTAGAAAAGAAAATTCTTGCCACCATAGTCCTCAGTGCCATCAAATCTTTCAGCATTAGAAACACATATAGTTTAATATCAATAAAAATGACAATAAAGAAGATTCATTACCATCTGCCTCACAGCTACTTCCTGAGTTAACTTGGGCTTTCCTTCTGATTTGTAGCTGAATTCTCCTGTACATACTATCTCTCCTATTAGAGATTTATCTCTTTGAGAGCAGGATCTATTTGTTTGATACTTGTATCACTACTTTTGAAGACAGTGTTTGGTCTATAGTTAGTGCTTATGCTATATGTTTTCCCCCCATTCATTCATTTTCATCCAGGCAATTGAGGCCGAGAAGCATGGTTCAATTAAACAAGAAATGTTCACATGTTCACATACATATCCTTTCTGTAGGAAGTTCCAAGGTCTCAGCTCTACCTCTATTTACTTGTAGTCCAGTTCATAGGGTATGACATAGAGCTCTCACCCTTTCTTTAAAAATCACTATAATTTTGGTATCCTGTTGTCTTTGGGACATACATCTGCAAATACATTAATCTTCCCTATATTATGGTGAATGGAGAATTCACAGATGGCTAGTGATTCAAACTGACTCTAACCAGCAGCATCTAACTGGGCACTTGCCAAAAGATGCCAATGAATTGCTGTCAGTCTGCCCTTGCAATTTTACTCCAAATATGTGGTTGTTGTACTTTTCAGTGGCAGCCCACTTCAAAGCCAGGATCCCAGCTTATGTATGTGCTAATGAGTCTTAATGTTACTTAGCCCTCTTCTGGCAAATGCAATTGGTTTCTGCTGAACATCATTCTCATACTACTTAACTGATACCAAGCCTTCCAAGATGGCCTCTATTCACAAGACAAAAGGCTTCATTGTATCTGTATAGGCTAATACTGGTGCTGTTAACCAAGTCTTTGAAAGTTTATTCATATTTGTCTGTCCATTAATCTCCAAATGGCTTTATAAGATAACTTGGCCTTTTGTGTGTGTGTGTATGTGTCTCTGGTTTTCTGCAATCATGTCCAAAGAGATGAGTCATCCAGTGGTTTAGCAAGGATCAGCATCATTCTTACATTTGTGATAATAACCAGCAATCCTAAGTAAATCCTTAGAACTTGAAGGTTGTTTGGATGTGGCTCTTTCAGAAACATATGTTTTTTCCACGTTGGTGCTCAAACTTTGTGATGATGCTATGTGACAAATGACCTTGACAGAATCTCTGAAAAACTGGTACTTGTTAACTGATAGCAATTGACCAGCTTCTACCTTCAGCAGTCTCTCTTCTTAATCTTTTGTTTTCTTCAGGACAATGAGGGTTAAGTGACTTGCCCAGGGTCACACAGCTAGTAAGTGTCAAGTGTCTGAGGCTGGATTTGAACTCAGGTCCTTCTGAATCTAGGCCCTATGCTTTATTACTGTGCTTCCTAGCTGCCCCTGGGGCACATAATTAACAACCACCACAACAACAATGATGAGAATAGTTAACATGATATAGCACTTGCAATGTGCTAGGTACTGTGCTAAGCCCTTGATAACTTTTATCTCATTTGATCCTCACAACAACCCTGGGAAGTAGGTGTGACTATTATCCCCATTTTACAGATGAGGAAACTGAGGCAGAGAGGTTAAGGCACTTGCCCTAGATCATATAGCTAATGAGTATATGCTCAGATGGGCAAAATTCAGGTAGGCAGATTAATTCTAACTTCTCATTATTTTTCTTTGACATAGGAATTTGATAGTAGTGACTGTGTACATCCAGCACTGAGAACTGCAGGATACCCAGGAGGTATCTAATGCATTTTGAACTTTCGGAATTGCATACTGGTCTATTATAGTTCTTTTGTTGAGAGTTCAGAAGTTTATTCGCATTTCATATCCTTTCATTCTTCTTCCATACTACCACTATTGGGAGGAATACCAGCTATTAGACTGTATAATGGTTCCATTGGCCAAAAGTTCTTTGATGAGATTTTTGAAGTCTTCATCACAGATGAAGGACTCTGCCTAGATAGTCCCAGGAGTGTGCAATAGCTGGTGAGGTGACTTCTCTGTGTTCTTTCTTTGGGTACATTTCATATCCCACCCAAGCAGTGAGGATACACCAGTACTCTGGGCAGAGCTTCTGGCTCATTGGGTCTTCCCATTCTGGTACTGGAGAATGGCAAAAATCAAATTTCTTGGGATCCAATTCCATACTTGAAGAGCTAGTGATCCTATGACATTGATTTCTACTACTTGCTTCCATTACTTTTAAGGCCATTGCCTAAGCTGCACAGATGGTAAAAGTGTATAGGTATTGGGTTTTTGGCTATTGTTTGTAGTATCCTTCTAGTACCTAAAATGGGTTGGAATTGCTTCCAATCAGAGCTTGACACTTCAATGATAGATGCTGGATCTGAACATCCCAGGGTTATAGTATCTGCTGTCTTGATGATACCTCTATCTTCCTTCCAGAATTTCAAGCTCACTGTGATGTATCCCAGACATTGTCACTCAATTCTCCAAGTTCAAGCCCTTTCAAAGACTATAAAGGGACTATGCTTATGTCCATAGAATTACTGAAACAAAATGGTCACTTCCACCCCACTGCCCAGGTCAGTGGTGTAATTTAGATCCTCAATCCTCACTCTTATCTCTGTGTGGCAGTTCTACAAGTTTAAACGGAATGAATCCAAAAGGAATAAATGGTGGAGTCAATCTTACTGTTTTCAGAGTCTGAGGTGACCTCTACCAAGAACATTTCCCTACATCTCATTGCTTACTGCCTCAGGGAGGGAGGGAAGGAGGAGGGATAAAATTTGGAACTCAAAACTTTAAATAAAGGAATATTTACTGGAAAAAAAGACCACAGATTAAAAAAATGAAGAACATCTCCCAATGCCAGTTTTGTAGGTCTCCATTTCTGTACCACCAAAGTGTCATTCTGTTCATTTGTGAATCTAACTTGTAGATGTCCAATTTCTCCACAACCATAACAGAAGGTAATTCGGCATTTCTGGTTTTTTCTTTATAGTCTTAGTGTATCAGAACTTTGTGGCTTTAATTCCCTTTTCTATGAAGAAGAGTTTGGTCCATAGTTACATCCCAGATTTTAGGCCATTTCTGGTCTTCAAATCTGTACTCTCAGGGTGGCTTTCTTCCTTGGGTTTCATGACTTATACATTAGAGCATACTCCAAAGATAGTTGAGCTTGGATCTTCCTGGTGTGAATCCCTCTTTGTGGTAGTAAAACAGTTGTGTGCCTTTTGTTGTATACTCATCACCTGGTAGAAATGTGGTGGCATTAATCATGTCTCAAGGACAACTGGAGACTCTTGCAGCTCTGAGCTCTATGTAAACCATATCTACTGCCAATCTTTAGTGTATCTCCTTATAATGTTTTTCTGACTTTGAATTTTTTCCTTTGATTTTTATTCTTTTTATACATATTTATACATATGGAGAGTAGCCTTTCTTTTTCTAATAACACTTTATAGCTAGTGCCATTCTGTGTATAAGTCTCAGTACCCTGGTATCCACTAGAATCACAAACTCACTTGTCTCTTCTCCTTCATAAGGACTAGTAGAATACTTGAATGCAGCATATTGTACCATCACCACATTGATTCTCTGTGCTTTAAAGACATCCTTGCCATGTGATTTCAGGTTGATTTCCTGATTTTGTATCAGCCCATATGCTTTTCTGTTAACACTTTCCATCAACATTTTCCTCATCATTTGTCCAGGAGCCTGTCAATTCAGCATAGAGTATTACAAAAGTGATCCAAGCTCAAAAACCTGATTAAAAGAAAAATTAAGGGGGCAGCTAGGTGGTGCAGTGGATAGAGCACTGGCCCCGGATTCAGGAGGACCTGAGTTCAAATCCGACCTCAGAAACTTAACACTTACTAGCTGTGTGACCCTGGGCAAGTCACTTAATCCCAATTGCCACACACACACACACACACAAACCAATTAAGAATACAAGGAATAGTGATCCATATTATTCAAAATCCCAAAGCAAAGAAAAAAAGAGAAAAGTTTAAAATAAAAAAATTCCACTTGTAATATTTGTAGGCCTGGTGACTAGGCAGGCAGTCAGACCTGTCAACCACCTTTCCTCTCTTCTAGGCACTTCCTTGGTCCTCTCCCCTCTGAGGAAGTGGTTTCCTTTCATTCTAGGCCTTGGGTAATGGAGGATGCCTGACAATGCCAGCCAATTAGTTTCTAGCAGTGATACTGATCTAGTTTGATGCCTGCAGGAGAAAACCCAGAGCAAATTCTCTGTCTCTGTCTCTCTCTCATTCTAGCCCCCACCCAGAAATCTTATTTCAGCAGTACCAACTTGGGGTTTATACAAATAACTTCCTTATACTTTAGATCTCCCTTTCATATTTTTGCTGGATCACCACCTTCATGCAATCAACTATGGTTCTCTGTAGCTGATGCCCTTCCTCAGTTTATATGCCTCCTCCAAAGCTAAATTCCTTGTGCTCAGTTATGAAGGTCTTTAAAAGTTAAATAGAGAACCAAAGATGACTCCCCAGGTCTTGAGAGCTTTTGGAAGGGATACACATAGATATACACATACATCCTGCACACATACATATACATAATCTCCTATATCTATCTGTGTGTATATCTATATACACCCATGTGTATATAGACATACACACAAGTATACATTTATACCCATATACACATTCATGTATTTTTCTGTATATATGCATGCACATGTACATGTATGTGAATATATGCATACATCTATTTCTGCATATACACATTGTATATATATATATATGTATGTAGACATTGTTCTTCATCCTTCTTTTCTTTTTCTTTTTTTTTTTTTAGTGAGGCAATTGAGATTAAGTGACTTGCCCAGGGTCACACAGCTAGTAAATGTTAAGTGTCTGAGGTCGGATTTGAACTCAGGTCCTCCTGACTCCAGGGCCGGTGCTCTATCCACTGCGCCACCTAGCTGCCCCCTTCATCCTTCTTTTAAAAGAGGACCAACATCATCACAAGGTTATGTCTTGATTCATGTGAACTGGACTTAAGTGAAGTAGAGTTACACAGAGTCGTCAGCTTCACTCTCTCTTCCATAGTCATCAGAATCCAGCGGCAAGACAAAAGTCAAGATGACTGGCAATGGCCCTGGATGCAGTAGATGCCTTTGGCATCTTCTATTTCTAACCATGCTCTAAATGCTTCCCATCACTTACTTCAGCCACCATTGGAACACATTGTTCATGTTTACCCATTCTGCCAAGGGAAGTCTTCATATGCTTCACACCCCTAACTCACCAATGGGTTTGAAGCCTATTGATTACCCTTAACCTGATTTAGCTTGTCAGTTTAACTGGGGTATGACTGCCATACATGCTATAGCTTCTTGTAGCCATAGGTTAACATTATTATTTATTATTATAATTATTATTAGAGTAGACATCAACTATGTAGATGTCTATGTATATGCATGCATATATACATATATATGTTTTGATGATAGGTAGATAGATAGACAGACAGATAGATCTGGAGTAGTATGGCACAGGAGAAAGAAAGCCAGTCTTAAAGACAGGAAGAATTGACTTCAAGTCTCAGCTCTGACACTAAACCTCTCACCACTTCAGACAGCTCTCAAAGATTATAAGTTACAGAGAAAACGCTGGCCTGCAAATAAGGATCCTGCAGGTGTCTTCTATTCATGGTGTTTCTCCTATGACCAGTACATAATTCTAGCTTGATGTGTCCTTAGTTCCATACCCCTATAGAGATGGCATTTTCATCAGAGGAAATTTCTTTACCTAGGAGCTCCCTATCCTAATGAAATCCCAGGTCCATTACCTATCATGATATAAGATCTTTTTGGAGAGCTCTTTTTTTTTTTTTAACAACCTAACACCTAGACAAAGAAAACCTTTTTAAAAATGTCCTCATATTTATCTGATGATTAACATTTCCACACATGCCCATATTCCAGATTATTTTCTCATTTGAAAGTAGAATAATTGTTTAAAAAATAAATCCACAATGAGCCACTGGTAAGAATCAACAGTGAAAGGAAAGTGATAAATGGTCTAATTTAACAGTAGAGGTTGCTTTTCTTCTAGGTTCCCAGTTCTCTATTCCAGGGTTTTGTTTTGTGTTTTAGAAAGAATGCAAAAGACACGGTTTTGAAAACACACTGCCACTTTAAGAGGATACAACATGCCTATTAATAATTGTATTATTCCTCCATTATTGTTAACAATAATGACAGGATGGGAGCAGTGGCCCCCAAGCTGAATTTATCCTGAAATGTTTTCAATTAACTCTTGGCACTGGCAGGAAAGCATCAAATCTTTCCCATGCTGAAATATGGAAAATCTGCAGGGAACATCTCAGCAGGAGTGGAATTTCATTAAAAACAAGCACATCATAATTCAATGACTTCTGCTCTCTTTAAGCCTTTCTATTGATAAGGAGTTTGAGGCAATTTTTATGGATTTGCAAAGAGAAATGATTTCATAAGATCCTTTCAGAGGGTTTGCTTAGACCCAGGCCTTTGAATTATTATCTGCTGTGATAAAAAAAAAATGGCCAGATATTTTGCTTAACAGTGACTACTGACAAGAGGCTACATTGAGGAGACTTTAGGCAGGACCTCATCCTTCAAACAATCCCTTTCTGACAGCCAACTCTGTAGGAACTGACTTCAAGACCATTTACCCAGGTCTCTATGAGATGAGATACTGTTATAACCTATACTTTCGAATAACCTATTCGAGAGCCAAGAATCAGGCTTTTAAAAAGTTGCCTATTTCCTTTTGAATGAGATCAACAATACCTAAAGTTCATTATGAACCCATTTCATGAGGGAAAAAAATGACCCTTTACAAAAGGGAATTTTGAAGAGCATGTCTTAGGCAAGCATAGCACTTTCTGAAGTTGATGCTGAAAGATTTACAAATAGTCATTTCTGGGCTGTTATTATTTGTCTCTCTTGGGAGTCATCACTTTTGCCCATATGCAGTCGATTTTGAAACAAAAGCAGATGACTTCATCAAAATACAAAGCATCAGACAGGATTGTGAGCTATCTTTAACCATTTGTATGGTTTTTTTTTCTATTTTGTTTTCATGATATGATATAAATGCCACAAAAATGTCAGTGCAAATTGCAGGAAAGAAATTTACTTTTTAAAATGAATACACAGATGGTCTAGTCATACCACATAGTAGGGAGGAACCCCAGGTTATTGACCAGGGTACTTTCTTATAGAACATATAGCAAGTGTTCCATAAATATTTAATCTATTGATAATATAGGGAAACAGGGAACCTTATCTACTGACACTATTTGTACAATGATCTGTAGACAATTCCAGACTGACCTGTCCTCAGTATTTCATCACGATTAGAATCTTATCCCAGGACCTTATAACTAAATCTGTAAAAGACAAAACAAAACTGAGCTTGACACCTCCCCATTTCCCTACTCCCAAATAGATATCCTTTTCTAAACCTGGCATTACAGGCTCATCTCTATCCTTCAGTCATAAATGATGAGAATTCACTTTCTTTTTCTCCTCTGTCCTCAATCCCTCTGTCACCAACTTTTGCCAATTTTTTTTCTTTGTAATGTCAGATTTCCCACCCCTTTCCTATTTTCTATAATCACCACCCTAGTCTAAGCCTTTTTCAATTAGTTTCCAGATTATTTCAGTTGTCTTCCGTCTTTTTTCTATTTATAACCCACACAGCTGCTAGATGCTTTTTTCTAATGTCATTTTCACCATATCTTTTCTCCACTCAAGAAAAGACTCTCCTTTCCCAAAGCATCAAATCCCAACTGTTCAGCCTAAAGTACTTCCCTTTCATTGAACCTCTGTAACTTCTTTTTCTTAATTCTTCAGTAGAGACCTCAGTTAATATACTTTCCTGATTGACATACTTTTCATCCCCTATTAGAAACAAACTTGTGTGTTCTCACCTTAACCCATTTTCACATGCTATCTACTTACCTAGACCACTCACCCATCTTCTTGCCATAAATCTATATGAATCAGCTAATAAGCATTTTAAAACACCTATTCCATGTAGGCATCTTGTAGGCAACAAAGATGCAAAAAAAAGTGAAATAATTCCAATCTTCAAGGGCTTCCTAATTTGGGGATAAGACTGTAGGCATAGAAAAAATACAGATTAGAATAGATAGATGATAGATAGATAGATAGATGATAGATAGATAGACAGATGATAGAAAGAAAGGAAAGAGATAGAAAGGAAGAAAGGAAGGAAGGAAGGAAGAAACAAAGGAATGAAGGAAGAAAGGAAGGAAGGAGGAAGAACTAGATATATTAAGGTAATTTGGGAGAAAGATGCCAGCAACTCAGGGTATCAGGAAAGGCTTCTTGTAGAATATAGAGTTTGATCAGAGCTTTCAAGGAACCTAGGGATTCTAAGAGAAAGAGGTAAGAAGGGCTAGGACATCCAACAAGCTATTGATATTTCATGTCCCGCGCCACCTTGTACCCTCAGATACTGCTCTTGATCCATACCATATCCTCCAATCCTCAAATCTCCTAGTTCTTTCCTAGGCCATCATCTTTTTTTTGGGGGGGGGGGACAATGAGGGTTAAGTGACTTGCCCAGGGTCACATAGCTAGCAAGTGCCAAGTGTCTGAGGCTGGATTTGAACTCAGGTCCTCCTGAATCCAAGGCCAGTGCTTTATTCACTGCACCACCTAGCTGCCCCCTCCCAGGCCATCATCTTGGCACTAACTACACTCTATTCCTTTCCCCATCTTGATCTCTAGGTGAAGCAGTTTGATGCTGTACTGTCCTCTTTCTCTTGAATTTCTTATCCCCCTTTATCCTGTTGCTGATGTTGAGTTGCCAAGTCTTAGCCTTAGATCACTCCCCCATCCACCGCCTTCATTCTCACACATGTGCTGCTGAACAAAAGTGGAAAAAATCAAGCAACTATCCACTACAAATTTATGTTATGTAACTTCAAAAGGGCCTCTCTGCAGCAAGGCAATCCTCTTATGCCTCTGTAATTAACTCAACAATCCTACTCACCACAGTGACTCTTCCAGACTTTTTGCCCCTCTTCAAAGCTCCCTTGGCTCCCTCTTCCACCACTGTTTCAGCTGAGAACCTTGCTTCATATTTAGGATAAAATTGAGGCCAATAAACCAAGAACTCTCTCTTATTCCCTCCTCATTCCACATCCCTCAAACTCCTATGATCTCTTTTACTACTGTTTTACGTGAAGAGGTAGCCCTTCTTCTTGCCAAGATGAACCTCTCCACTTTGGGAAATAATCCCATTCCATCCTATGTTCTTCAGCAGACTGCTCTCTTGGTGACATCCTCTTCCCTGCCCCACCCCCCCAAACACTTATCTTAAATCTCTCCCTGTCCATCAGTTGTTTTCCTATTATTACCTAGAAATATAACCATGTTTTCCCCTATTTCTCAAAATACCCTCTTTTGCTCAATCCATTCTTGTTCTCTCTCGCACTCTATGTACAATCTGTTGCTAAGGCCTGTCGATTTTACCTTTGCAATATCTTTCATGTATGTCCCTTTCTCTCTTCTGACACTGCCACCACCTTGGAGCTGACCCTGATCAACTCACTCTTAAACTATTTCAGCAGACTGCTGATTGGTTTCCTTTGCTACAAATGTTTCCCCAGTCCACTCTATCCTCCACTCAGCTGTTAAAGTGACATTTGACATGTCTCCTGTCCATACTCAATAAGCTTTAGTGGCTTCCTATCACTTCCAGGATTAGATATCAAAGAAATAAATATTTATTAAGCATTTACTATATGCTGGGCACTGCGCTAAGCACAGAGATAGTCTCTGTTCTCAAGGAGATTACAATCTAATGAGGAAGAACTTGCAAACAAAAAAATCTATCTGTCTATCTATCTATCTATCTATCTATCTATCTATCTATCTATCTATCTATCTATCTGTCTGTCTGTCTGTCTGTCTGTCTGTCTGTCTGTCTGTCTGTCTGTCTGTCTGTCTGTCTGTCTATCTGTCTGTCTATCTATCTATCTATCTATCTATCTATCTATCTATCTATCTATCTATCTATCTATCTATCTAAAGCAAGCTATATACAAGACAAATTGGAAACATAAATATTCCATCATCTTACCTGAAATAACGAATTAGTATCTTAATTAGTCTTTCTGTCTCAAGTATCTTCACAGAGGGAGGGAACAAGAATTCAGAGGACTTAAGGAAGGCTTCCAATAAAAGATGGGATATCAATTGGGATTTAAAGGAAGCCAGGCAGGTCAGTAGTTGGAGCAGAAGAGGGAGAGGGTTCTAGGCATGGAGGACAGCCAGAGAAAATGCCTGGAGCCCAGAGATGTTGTATCTACTGTTTGGCATTCAAAACCCTTCATTGTCAGCTCCCCACCCCATGCTTTCACCTTTCTAGTCTCCTCTCACTTTATTGCCCACCATAGATAGCAGTACTCTGCTATCGAGGAACACTGAGTTCCTTGCTCTTCCTGGAATAGGATATTCCATCTCCCAATTCTAGGCATTTTCAGTGGCTGTTACCCATACCTGGAACCCTCTCCCACATCAGGCTTCTCTGTCTCCCTTCAAGTCTTAGATAAAAATCAATTCCATTTTCTACAGGAAAAATTTCCCAATTTACTTTCATTCTGATGCCTCTGTTGATTATTTCTATTTTATACAATTACATGCATGTTCTCTCCCTTATTAGCCTATGAATTCCTTGATAGTAAGGACTGTCTTTTACCTTTCCTTGTATCTCCAGTATTTTGTACAGTGCCTGGCTCATAGTAGTTGCTTAATAAGTGTTTATTGACTGACTGAGATGGAGGATGGAATCGAATTTACAAGGAACAATTAGGGAAGCATATGGTGTGCTCAAAGGGGAGTAATGTGTAATAAAGCTGGAAGGTAGGTAGGATCAGACTGTAAAGACCTTTAAATGTCAAAGATAAGAGTTCACATTTAATCCTGAAGGTAATGGGGATTTATTAGAATTTATTGAGAAAGGAAGTTCTTTAGGACCTGTGCTTTCAGAAAATCATTTTGGTAGTTGAATGGAGGATAGATTGGACTGAGGAGCTACTTGATGCAGGAAAAGCAATTAGTATATTAATGCAATAATTTAGGTGAGAGGGGGCAGCTAGATGGTGCAGTGGATAAAGCAAAGGTCCTGGAGTCAGGAGGACCTGAGTTCAAATCCGGCCTCAGACACTTGCCACTTACTAGCTGTGTGACACTGGGCAAGTCACTTAACCCCAATTGCCTCACCAAAAAAAAAAAAAAAAAGAATAATTCAGGTGAGAGATAATGAAGGCCTGAACAAGGGTGCAGTGTCTGTGAATGGAAAGAAGGGGACATTCTCAGGAGATAATGTGGGAGAAGAAACAAGTTTTGGTAAATGATTAGATATATGATGAGTATGAAGAGTTAAGGATGACCACGAAGTTAACAATCTGGGCGACTAAAAGGATAAAAGAATGCTTGAAAGAGAAAAGGAAGTTCTAAAAGGAAAGTAGGGAAGGCTAATGAGTTCTGCTTTGGATATGTTGAGGTTGAGATGCCTATAGGCCATCCGGTTAAAAATGTACAATAGGCAGTTGATGATGCAGGCCTAGAGCTCAGGAGAAAGGCTAGGGTTAAATATCTAGTCCTTGGGGGGTCATTAGCATAGAGATGATAAATAAACCCATGTAAATGGATGAGGAAACAAAGAAAGACCCTGTAGAGAGAGAAGAGAGATAAGAAAAGAGCTTTCTATTACAAACTCAGTAACAGAACATCATGATGATACAGCAGAAGAAAATGAAGAGTGATCATACACTTGGGAAGAGAACCAAGGGAGAGTAGTGTCATGAAATTTCAGAGAGAAGAGGGTATCCAGGAGGAGAGAATACCTAGCAATGTCAAATGTTGCAGAAAGGTCAAGAAGGATAAAGATTAAGAAAAAAAGGGAGGGCATTCATCAGATTTGGTAACAAAGAGATAACCTAGTAACTTTGGAGAAAGTGGTTTCAGCTGAGTGATGAAATAGGAAGCTAAATTGCAAAGGGTTAAGAAGTGAGTGAGAAGAGAGGAGGGGGAAGCAATGACTGCAGACAGCTTTTCCTAAGAGTTTATCTGAGAAAGGGAAGAGAGGATGAAAGCTTGGAAAGATGGTAGGATGGGTCTAGTGAAGATTTGTTTTTTCTTTTTAAGGATGAGGAGGGGGAAACTTGAATGTGTTTGTAGACTGAAATGAAAGAGATAGCAGATAAAGAGAGAATGAAGATATGTGAGAGAGAGGGAGAGGAATGATTGTGGGGTAATGTGCTGGAGAAGAGGGAAGGAGATGTGATCAAGGGTAAACAGAAGGACAGAAGGATTGGCTTTGATGAGGCTTCATCAGAGATTGGAATAAAGGAAGATAGACTGGAAGTTGGTATCAAGTGGTGTTGGAATGTAGAGAAGGGTACTCACACTGAGTGGCCTTTATTTTGTCAGTAAAGATATAGCAAGTTGAACATGTTGGGAAAGGGAGGTATAGGAAGTTTGGAGAGAGAAGAGAAGGTCTAGAACCTTCCCTCTCTGAAGTCGGAGACTCAGTTAGAAAGTAGTAAAAGGATTATCTTCCTGTGAGAAGGACCCAGTTAACATTAGATAATTATAGTGGATAATGTGTAGATGCTTTGATATGCAGCTGCTTATAGCTTACAGGGGTTTGGGGGAAGGTGTCAGAACCTTGCACATTCTGAAGGGCAAGGAAGAGCTTAAGTTTGGGGGAAGCTTGTAACCAGAAGAGCAGCAGCAAGAAAGAAATGGAGAAAGAAGAAAGCAGCAGCAAGAAAGAAAGGAGGACCTGAGTTCAAATGCAGTCTCAGACACTTGACACTTACTAGTGGTGTGACCTTGAGCAAGTCACTTAACCCCAATTACCTCACCCAAAAACCAACCAAACAAACAAAAGAAATGGTGGCAGTAGAGGTTCCAGAACACCATAGAAGGAGGAACGCAGCACAAATAAATTTCTGACCCTGTGAAGGGGCCGAGTGAAAAGCCAGCTCCTGCAGTTGGATTCTGATCATAGTCAAGAAAGATTGGGGTGGGACACAAAGGCATAAGGTGATCCAGAGAAAAGCTGCTGTGTGCCTGGTGATGAAGGGCTCATTCCAGCCCAAAGTGTAACTGCTTCCAGAACTGCTCTGCCACTTTCTTATAGCTCCTAGGGAGAGCTGATGACCTTGTTTTAGTGGCTGCCTAACCTTTGTTGGCCTTTGGAAGTTTTTAAATTTGCTTTAGTGTCTTTTATTTAAAAAAACATGATTAACTGTTAAAACACGTATGTAGGGGGCAGCTAGGTGGCTCAGTGGATAAAGCACCCGCCCTGGATTCAGGAGGACTTGAATTCAAATCTGGCCTCAGGGGCAGCTAGGTGGCGCAGTGGATAGAGCACCAGCTCTGGAGTTAGGAGGACCTGAGTTCAAATCCGGCCTCAAACACTTAACACTTACTAGCTGTGTGACCCTAAGCCAGTCACTTAACCCCAATTGTCTCACCAAAAAAAAAAAAATTAGAGACAAATCTGGCCTCAGACACTTGACACTTACTAGCTGTGTGACCCTGGGCAAGTCACTTAACCCTCATTGCCCCACAAAAAAACAAAAACAAAAACGTATGTAATGCTTGACTACAGAGTGAAAGGGGTGATTGGACAAAAACCTGGAAAGGAAGAAGTCTAAAGTCTTAGGGCATGATTTCTGTAAATTCCAAGTCAGCATCTTCAGCATGAGATTTTTGGCTGGGGGTGATCTATTCAGTACAGTGAGATAGGAAGAATTTGTACTATTTCTTCCCCGGGCATCAAAGCAGATAAGTTATAGTGCTAGATGCTAACTAGTGGGCATTGACTAGAGGCTGGTTTGAAAGAAAACCACTCCCTCATAGGGGAGAGAGGGAACTAAAGGAGTGCCCAGAAAGGCGTATTCCAAAAAAAGGAGCAGTCCACATGAAGGGATGTTTTTGTTTTTGTTTTTCTTTTGTATCTTTGGCTTCTAGCACAAAGCCTTACACATAATAGGATTTTGGCAAATGTTTGTTGAATTAAGTAGAATTCAGATTTTCTTATTCTTTGTCATGCCTCTGTATGAGAATTTGAATTGAGAAAAATGAGATGTATTTGTCTATGTTTAAGACTTAACCATTACAAGATTATTAAATATAGGAGCTCTGCATAATAAATTATTTAGTTGTCTAAGCCTAATTGTTATATTAATGTGTGGTATGTAAATATCTTCCTGTTGGGAACCCAAGTTAGGGTGTTCATGTTGACATCACTACATTTCCACATGACTTTTTTTTTGGAGGGAGGCAGGGCAATGAGGGTTAAGTGACTTGCCCAGGGTCACACAGCTAGTAAGTGTCAAGTGTCTGAGGCCAAATTTGAACCCAGTTCCTCCTGAATCCAGGACCGGTGCTTTATCCACTGCACTACCTAGCTGCCCCCACACGAGCCTTTCTACAAAATCCTATCACTATTCTAAAAGACACACAGAGTACTGGGATGTATTGGAAAGAACATTCAGTTGAAATCAAGACAAATTCCACTTCCTGGCTATATGACTGTGCAGTATATCCTCTGAACAACATATTCCTCATCAGTCTGGTAGAAGTAATAATAACTACAGTACCTGCACCCTATTATCAAGTAAGATATTATATGTGGCTATTTTAATTTTCTTCTTCATGAGTTTTTTTTAAGAGTTGCCTTCCTCTGTAAAGGTAAGAAGGCAATGTGGGAAGAGCAGTAGGTGGTTTAAAAAAATTAAAATTGATCAATTGGATAGACAAAGTAAGCAAGATCTAGCATAGTAGCCTATATACAAAAATTTTGATAGGACTTTTTGTAAAAAAACTGCAAGTGAGTCCCCATCAAATGGCCAAATGAACTGTTATATTAGTATAATAGAAGATTAATTATCTGTAAGAAAAGATGAATATGAAGAATTCAAAGAGATTTGGACTCAATGAATTGACAGGGAGAGAAATAAGCAGAACCAGGAAAGCAATTTATATTACAACTGTGTTAATGTAAAAGAAAACAATTTGAATGGCTTCATAACTCTGACCAATGCAGTATACAGTCATAACTCCAGAGAACTCATTCCTGAGTATGCAAGAAAGAGTATCCTAAGAGAAATAGTATATTACAGGAGTGCAATAAAGCATAGATCTTCAGACACAACCAATGTGATGATTTCTTTTGCTTTATTTATTTATTATAAGGGAAGGTTCTATTCATGGGGATAGAAGAATAGAGGGGTCACAAAGAAATGATAGTAATTAAATTTAAAAAGAAAATAGCATAAACATAACATTTTAAAATAAAGATCAGGAGACCTGATCAAGAGATTTGAAAAAGCTGTATTTTCTTTTACATTTCAGATATGACAGAAAATTTAGAAACATCATGTGTAATTAACTTTTGATTATCCACATATGGATTCCCCATTTCATGAAATTGAGTGACTTTCTCCGACCACCCATTATGCTTCTAAGTCTTCTACTTCCACTGTCATCTATTGTGTTCTCATGGAAATGTTGAAATACAGTATAGATAAATACGAACTGTCAGAGGTACATAGAGTTACATCAAGAAGGAATCCTAGGCAAATGCTGTCCTCAAATCACATTATACTTTGTAAAGCCAATGAGGGAAGAGAGAGAGAGAGAGAGAAATAAGGGAAGACAGACCAAACTATTTCCTACTTGGCATTATCTGCTTTCATCTGGTGATAAAAAAAAACCACACAGCTATTTTCATAATAACAATAAAATGTTATTTGCTTATTAAAATACTCCTTCCTTTTCCACCTACATATCTGTGTGAGACCAGATTTTCTTCGTATACTTTAACCAAAACAAAACAATATATCACAACATGCTGAATATAGAAGTAGATATGAAAATCTGTCTTCTATTAAGCCAGACATTAGATTTGCAAAAATATGTAAAACAATACTACTCACCACTATTTTTTTTGTTTTTGAAAATATAGTTATTTCCCCTAAAATGTTACATATATTAACATGTAATGAGCTTATAAATGTTATTTTTAGATGAATTAATCAATAAATTTCTTTAAAATTCAGTTTTAATTTCTAATATGGCAAATATTAATAGATATAACCCGCATAAACAAAAGTTCTTTGAGGTCATCAATAATTTTTAAGATGATAAAATGATTATGAAACCAAAGAGTTTGAAAATTGCTGCCTTAGGTTTCCCCTAGTCCCCTGAGGAAAGAAGAGGGAAGAAGGAGCAGCTGGACTCTTGGGGACTCAACCTGCTAGTACAAGTGGGAGTTGGGAGAGTGAGTCCAGAGGCTGTGTGCTAAACACCATTACATATAATCAGATTATCAATTTTGTCTCTAATGATTTGATTGAAAAATACCTCGTCTTCATAGCTGAGATAAATATATTTTTCCTTACATTTAGATTGCTTATCTAATTACGGTTTATTTTGGTGTATGATGTGAGCATCTATCCAAACTCATTGTTTGTAGCTTACAGGCAGCTATCAAGTTTTTCCAGAAAAGGGATTTTATTCTACAGTGTTTTTTGAGTTTAGGGTAAACATTAATCTCTTACATTAACTGGATTCTTTCTTCCTCCTGAGTTCTCTATTATGTTCCATTTTTGTGTTCCATGCTTATCTATTTCTCTATTCTTTTTCCAGAACCAATCTTTATAATTAATGCTTTTTAGTACAGTATGACAGTTGCTAGTAGAATGCCTCCACTTGTTTTTTTCATAGTTCTTGATATTATCGTCTCTTTATTTTTTATGTGAACTTTGTTATAACTTTTATTCTGTGGAATGAACTACTGCTACTATAATTGGAATTCAAGTAAATCTTTAAGTTAGTTTGAAAATGATGGCTTTTTTAGTGATTTTTCTTCAGTCTAAATATGAGCAGTGGACATTACTTCATTTGTTCAATTCTTCCTTGATTTCTGTCAATATAATTTTGAAGTAGATGTGTATGGGTATTTTATTCCATTAAGTTAATATAAAATATTTTATATGTTTCATTATTATTGGAAAGAATCACAAGAGTTTTTTTTTCCTTTGGTATTCAACTTGGGGGGAGGGGGGCAAAGGGAGGGAAAGAAAATTAATGTTTGTTAATTAAGAAAAAACAAAATAAAGCAAAAGTTAAGAACAGATATCTTTTCAAAAGTGGGATCTCTAAGTAAAATATTCTAAATGTTATAGTAATATTTCCCATACAATTCAAAATTATTTTCCAGAATAGTGGAACAATCTATAGTTTCACTAGAAGTAAATTAGCCACCTGTTTTTACTGTAGCTCCTTCAACTTCCCATTTTTTAAACCATCATTGCTAATTTAACTATGAAGCTATATCTAAGATTAATTTTCATTTCTCTGGTTATTGATGATTTTGAATAGTTTTTTCAGGTAACTTGATGCTTTGTATTTATTTTATTGAAAATTTTATGGTCTTTGATCACTTACTTGCCTGTTGGGAAATATCTGGGTCATTTCCCTAGAGATTTGGGACATCAGGTTTTTGTTAAAAATGTTAAATGAAAATATTTTCCCCAGATAGTATCTTTTCTGTTTATTCTATTTATGGGGAAAAAAACCTTTAAATTTTATAAAATTAAGATTGTATGGTGCAATGGTAGAGAAACTGCAAACTACTCTAACCTAAAAAAAACAAAACAAACTTAAAAGAAAGGAATTATGCAACAGATAGAGAATGACAAAAAATGAATCCACAAGAAAATGATACCTGTTCACCCTCACTCAAGTGAAAACTTAATTAATTACATGACAGAAATTAAGTATTTATATCTTTCATTCAATGTTACCAGGCACAAACTACTCTAAGTACCTTGTACAATGAGCACAAGAAAACTCCAAAGTTCATGACTAAAGGAATTTTCCCTTCTCCTTTCCCCTTCCCTCCATGATATTATTTCGTCTGAGTCTTCTGAACCTACAGGAGGGAGCAGACAAGGCACTGATTCTGCATAACTATGCAAAGGAGAAGGGCAGTGATTAGACTCAGAAAGGGTAGAGAACATGTATGTCACTCAGAGACAATCCCAAAGGACTCATGATGAAGCATACTATCCACCTCCAGAGAAAGAACTGATACTGTCTGAATACAGACTGAAGCATTCTATTTTTCTTTCATTCTTTTCTAAATATTCAAGTCTTATTGTACAAAATGACTAATATGGAAATATTTTACATGATTGCACATGTGTAACCTCTGTAGCATTGCTTGCCATGTCAGGGAGGAGGGAGGGGACGAAGGGAGTGAGGGATAGAATTTGGAACACAACACTTTAAAAAAATGTTTAAAATTTGTTTTAATATGTAATTGGGTAAAATTTTGAAAATAATTTTAAAAAGGAAAAAAAAAGATCAAATCCACAAATCACCATCAGAAAAAAAAAATCCATTCTTCAAACTCCAAGGAATGTAGTTGTCAAGTTTCACAATTTCAATAACAGACAACAAATTTTGCAAGCAGCCAGGAGGAAGGCCTTAAAATGTGAAATAAAGGAAACTTGAATAGCTTAGGATTGTTCAACATTCAAGAGAAACCACAGGAGAAAGTGGAATAGTATAATCCAAATGGGGATGCAAGGGACACAAGAATACAAAATGTGTATTCTAAATAATACATGTTGCAAACCTTAGCCTAACTATTATTGAAAAATAGACATTCATAAAAGAGAAGGATCTTAAGTTTTGCTGCAAAACAATGACAAAAACATCAACAACACACACAAAACTTAGAGGTGAACAAATTATTTGATTGCAAACACCACAAAAAACAGAAACACAAGATAAATAAGTACAAATACTGAGAAAGGAACTAAGTAGTGATATCAGTTCTCTCATCTTTATAGATTATTCTTTTTAAAAGAAAGGTTGATCTATAACGCAAAAGAAAGAACCGAAGAGATCATTAAAGGGCTACCAAAAAAAAGCCATTAAAAATACTTTTAAAAAAGTTTTTAAAAAACAAAACAGGGGCAGCTAGGTGGCAGAGTGGATAGAGCACCGTCCCTGGATTCAGGAGTACCTGAGTTCAAATCTGGCCTCAGACACTTTACACACTTACTAGCTGTGTGGCCCTGGGCAAGTCACTTAACCCCAATTGCCTCACCAAAAACAAAACAAAACAAAACAAAACAAAACAAAACACTTAACAATGACCTAATAAATCAGGGTAAGAGAAAGTAAAATAGCTGAATTAAAATACCATGGACTCAATCTCCTGACTCCCAATAAGGAAATCAATATATCTTGTTAGAGGGAATAACATAGTAGAAAGTTGTACAAATTGGGAGAGGACAAATGGGGTAAGGGACAAAGGGCAGTGGCTGATGCATGTTTACCAAGTCTACAACTGAACAGTGCAAGGAAGGGATAATAATCCCTTTTGGTTTTTCAATAAAAAGGTTGTCTGTAGGTTAATAAGATAAAAACAATTGAGAGAGAAAAAGCTACAGTAAGAAGAGTAGAAAGATCATCTTGCCCCAGAAGTAGAAAGAAAAAAGGTAAGTAGGAAATATTCCCATAAGAGCAGGGATGCATTAGTAAATGTTTAATAATAGACTCTCTGAAAAAATGCATGACAGATTATTAAATTAATCTGCATTATTAACATTTCTCTATTACTTTCCCTAATCTAAACAATCAACAAAACACTAAATCAAGCCTTGATTTGTAGAATTTATTGATTTCCAAGGTGTAAATGCTCACATTGAAAACTGAACAATCAGCTTTGGCAAACTAGTTTGAACCTAACTTCAGCACATCCTTTTATGAGAGAGACAGCATATACCCTCACAAATAGACAGGAACCTTAATAATGAGTTTCATCTGGGGGAAACTTTCCTATTTGGAAACCACCTTCTCTGACAAAGGCTTTTATAGTAAACTGTTTTCAGTTACTCTGGACAGGATCCTAATACAGGAGAGAGAATGTATTGGCTCCTGAGGGCAACAAGCACTAAGAGTGTCATAGAGGACAAAGAAGAAGAAGAATAGATAGTGTAGCCTTCAGAATAGTTGTGATGATGGCAGGGCAGTAGGACTAGGCTTTGTGATCTCAGACAAATTGATTTCTACCATGTAATAGTTCTGCCATGTTTTCATCATGAATTTACATTTTTGATAGCAAAACACACCAGAAAAGGCAGGGACGGGGTAAGGGCTGCAAACATATACTCTTTTTTGGGGGGAGGGGGGGGGCAAGGAGAGTTAAGTGACTTGCCCAAGGTCACACAGCTAGTAAGTATCAAGCAACTGAGGCTGGATTTGAATTCATGCCCTCCTGAATCCAGGGCCAGTGCTTTATCTACTGCGCCACTTAGCTGCCCCCCTGCAAACATATACTCTTACTTTTAATGCATGTTTTAATGCATTTTAATGCATTTATTATATGTAGCCATTTTTAGGTCAATTCTACACCCCCCCTTCTTTTCAGTGGGCAAAGTAAATACATTCACAATCACGATTATAGTTATTAAGTTTTCCCCTCTATGAAATCTCATTATATTATTGAATGAAAAAAGGAAGAATGGGAGGAAGAATGAAAAGTAGGAAGGCACATAGATATATTAGGCCTCTGCAATTTATTTTGGTTGTAATAATCTAATCCCAATGTCCTCCCTTCTCCATCCCCTACAAAGTGATCTCCAAATCACTAGGTCTCTACCGCATTTAGCAGCCAGGTAAATCACCCCTCTTGTAGCTATGGCTAATTTTTCTTGATGCAGTCCTCTTCTTCCTTGACTGGACTTTTAGTCTCAGTCAACCCTCCTCCGATCCCCAGCCCAGCACAGTTGCCTGCCCACTTTATTTTACCCTTCTTGAGATTATTTAAATTTACTTTTTTTATCCCAAATAATAATGTGCTTCCAGAGCTTCCCACTTCCCACATTGTTTTATGTTTCTTTGCTTAAATTGTGGCATCCAGATTTCAAGACATATAAAGACCCTCCCTCCTCTAAGGTATTTAAAAAAAAATTTCAATACCCAAATTCAGAGCTTGCCTATTTTTGTTTTCACAATAATTTGTACTACCAAGGAAAATAGTCCTGTTTCCCCTTTCAAGTATATAAGCTTGGACAATTATTTAAGTCTTTCACACTCCTTGGATCTGTTTATCTTCCTAAGTTTCTTTTTTCTGCTGCATTCACATGTGAAAGACTTGTTTTCTCAAAAGGAAGGTTTATTGTCTTTAATTCTGTTAAAAAAATGGGGTTATACTAACCTTTTCAGGATGGTATTCCCAGGTATAAATTGTAATTCATTGATTTGTGTTTGATTATATTCCAGGTTTTACTTTCATTTCTCATCATTGATGAGTTGTCCTGGAAAAATTGGTTCTTGAGTTGTTTCTTTCTGGATGCTTGGAAGATTTGCTCTTAAACATAGAAACTTTGGAGTCTGGTGACAATATTTCTAGGTAAATTAAAAATGAGGTTATTTTGTGATAGTATCCTGTGAAACCTAATTATCTGCACTATGCCTTTTAGCACCAATTTTTCTAGGCAATTTTCTTATATTATATCCTTATATATGATATTAAAACTTTTCTGAGAGGCTAATAATTCTTAGATTCTCTGGATGAGCTCTACATCAGTTATAATGGCATTTGGAGATATAGTGTGATCTTATAATTATTGCTGTGGGTTTTTTAAACTTTTCTCTTTTGTTGAATCATGAATTGAAAATTACATTTTCCCAATTCTTTTTTCAGAGCAAACACTATTTGTTAAAGTTTTCCAGTGTCTGTTCTAAAACACTGATTTTCCATTTGAGGTTTTCTTTAAAAATCTTAATTTCTTTCCATATCTCTTCCTTCTGTTCTCTGATTAAGCCTTTCAATCATGCTG
Source organism: Dromiciops gliroides (assembly GCF_019393635.1). Lineage (NCBI taxonomy): Eukaryota > Metazoa > Chordata > Mammalia > Microbiotheria > Microbiotheriidae > Dromiciops > Dromiciops gliroides. Next base: position 500,339,853 of record NC_057861.1, on the reverse strand, counting down.
GATACTGTTCCATTCTACTTTTAGAGATTCTAGTTACAGATATTACAGAAATACTAATTTCACCTACTGAAGATTTCTCCTTATATTCTTTTTATGTTCTAGAATTTCTTCATTGGATTAAGACTTATTTTATTGCTATTGTTGTTTATTTATTTGTTAATTTTCTCTTTTTCTGGTTTTTATGATCAGTAATTTTTGTGTGAGATTCTATCCTTTCCTTATTTTCATTTTTAAAATTTTATTTTCCAAACTAATTGCTCTTTTGAGATGATGAAGAGGATCTGAGTGTAAAATGTCCTCCCACTTGACTATCTTACTAGAAATTTCCTTGTCATGTTTATCACATTTTTGTTTTCCCAGTTAGTCTTTTTTTAAAAAACACATTTTAATACAGGTGTAACATTGAATGATTCCTTCACTTCAGCTCCTTCACAGCCAAACCAGGAGGCAAGGACTGTTTAAGTTTCTCTGCCTTCTCTTTGTCTGTGATGACCAAGGTGTACAGGTATCTGCTGCAGCGAACCTTAAACTTCACATTGTCCTTGTTTTTCTTGATCTTGACAGATTTGGCATCCTTTTGCCTGGCTGTGAGCAAGAAGTCTTTTATTTCCTCAATTTTGGGGGGCATAGTGGCAGCTGCGGCAGGATGAGGGAGCAGTGCAGGCCGGAGAGACTGAGCCACGGGAGAGATACTCACCCCCCAGTTAGTCTTGATTACAATTTTGGAGCCACCTTTGACTACTACCACTTCTTGGTTCTGTGTATCTAATTAGTTTCTAAATTTAGTCAATTCTCTCCCAAATAGTGTTTGTAACTGGTCTAATCTATATTATATTTGGAGTATGTATATACATATTCTATATATAACATAACACACATATGTGTTACTATTTCTTAGTTATATATTTATCTGAGATTATGAGTTCTCGGGGGTCAGGGATTATGTTTTTTTTACATGTCTAGTACAATGTCTAGTCAGATAGTGTTTAGCTAAAGCCATAGGGGCCACTGACATTAGCCACTTCCTGTACTTTACCTGCCTTTGAGGTTTGCCTTAGGTTCACTGTTCTGGGGTTTCTAGTCTCCTCAATAGGGGAATTAGATTCCCTGGTTCTTCAATTCTACCTCCATCTTAAATTTTTGAGGAACAATTCTAATTCTGGCTCTTATCTAAAGAGTTCTCTCCAGCAAGAGGGAAAGTAAAAACAGTTGTTATTCAGTCATTTTCCAATTGTGTACAATTCTTCATGACCCCATTTGGGATTTTCTTGGCAAAGATACTGAAGGAATTTTCCATTTCCTTTTCCAGCTCATTTTAAAGATGAGGAAACCAAGGAAAACAAGATTAAATTACTTGCATAGGGTCATCCAGCTAGTGTCTGAGGCCATATATGTAGCTAGAAGATGAGTTTTCCTGACTCCAGGCCTGACATTTTCCTATCCACCATGCCCACCTATCTGGCTTGAAGTAAAAACATATCCAGAGTACAATTTTTTTTTTTTGGTGAGGCAGTTGGGGTGAAGTAACTTGCCTAGGGTCACATGGCTAGTCAGTGTCAAGTGTCTGAGGCTGGATTTGAACTTAGGTCCTCCTGACTCCAGAGCCAGTACTCTTGTCTACTGCACCACCTAGCTGCCCCCAGAGTACAAATATTAATCAGGCAGGGAATAGGTAGTCTTATTCTCACACAGAAAAGGGAATGCTAAGAAATCATCATCTACAATCGTTTCCTGTCTATCGCCTGCTTCTCTGCTATCTACAGGTGTGCCTGTGTCTTCCACATCTTCAAAAAAACCAAAACAAAACAACTCACTTTTGTCCCATATCTCTTTCCTTTCTTGTGTAAAGTCCCAGAAAAGGCTGTCTACAATACAGCCTTTGCTTTCTTTCCTTTCCTCTCTTCTAATCTCTACAGTCTGGCTTCTGACATCATCCACTGAAAATGGTCTCTCCAAAGTTATGAAAGATCTCTTAATTAACACACCTAATGGCCTTTTCTCAACCCTCATCCTGTTTGATCTCTCTGAAGAATTTGACACTGTCAGTTACTTTCTTCTTTTTCACACTCTTCTCTCTAGGATTTTTCTGATACTACTCTCTCTGGATTCTCCTTCTACCTATTTCATTGCTCCTACCTAGCTCTCCTTCCTGTGCTTCAACTACTGAGCTCCCTGACTTCTGTTGGATACCAACTAAAATTTCACCTTGTCCAGAAAGCCTTCCTTAACCCTCTTAATCTGAGTACCTTTCCTCTGGTACTTATGTCCTATTTATCCTAGATATAGCTTGCTTTGTATATATTTACTTCACCAAGTGAAGTAGTACAGAGGGAGAAGAGAGGTAGTCCAGGACAGAACCATGAAGGAGACCTACAGTTAGAGTGTGTGATCTGAAAGAGGATTCAGCAACAGAGACAGAGAAAGAGACATGAGATAGGTAGGAGGAGAAGCAGGGAGAGAACAGTGTCTTGAAAACCTAAAGACAAGAAAGTATCAAGGAGGAAAGAGTGATCAAATGTCAGAGGCTGCAGAGACAAGGAAGTGAGAAGGTGAAGTGGGGGAGAGGGGGAGAAGAAGAGAGAGAGGAAGGGAGACAGATACTAAGACAGAGACAGAGAGAGAAGGGAGAAGGGAGAGAGGGAGAGACAGAGACAGAGAGAAAAAAGGGGGAGGAAGGGGGAGAGAGAGAGAAGGGGAAGGGGAGGGGGAGAGAGACACAGAGAAGGAGGGAGGGATGGAGGGAGAGAGAGACAAAGAAAGAGAGAAGGGGAGGCAAAGAAAGATAAAGGGAGAGAGAAGAGGGGAGGAGGAGAGGAAGACAGAGAGAGGAGGGGGAGGGAGAGACAGAGAAGGGAGGAGAGAGAGAGAGAGAGAGAGAGAGAGAGGTAAGGAAGAGAGGGAGGGGATGTTGTTAATTGGGAAAAATTTAAATTAAAATTTATAAATAAAGTATGTTCTGATTGCCATCTGAAACTATGCTCCCTATACTACAAAGAGATCTCCTTCTCCATCACTGATTCTTTTGAAAATTCACATCCAGAAGCATGCATTGATATGGCATCTCTGCATAGTGATATCATCTTTATGAATAGTGATCAGGAAGCTGGTCTCCCTCTCACACTCATAGAATGGCTCCTATCTCCTAGGAACTACTCTGGCAGAACTGAAGACTTTTGGAAACTTATGGCCAAGGGCTATTTCTTGTTCTTATCCTATTGAAGTAAATACCGGGAAAATCATATTTTGTTTACACAAAACATTTCCTTCCAATATTAGTTTGTGTCACTGAAAAACTTTGACCCTTGAAAAGGAACTGCTGAAAGGTATCCAAAGAAGAGAAGCGTATTTTGATACTATCTTCATATTTACTATTGCAGTTTCAAGACAGTACCTTTTTCATTTGCAAAGACGTGCTGAGACATGAAGTTATTACAGGAACAATGATGCTTTAATGATCTTACAAAGTGGTTTCAGGTAGCAGTGTTGATAAAACTTAAACTGGGATTTTCAAATGAAAACCCTGTTTTTGTTCAATAAGTATTCAGCACTTGGCATTTCACACAATACTGGGGATATAAAGACAAACCCAGAAATTATCCTTACCCTCAAGAAACTTCCATTCATTTCAGGGGAGTTAAAATGTACACATATAAGCTGTTGATATGACTATATGGATCACCTGGATTTGATGAAGATGCCTTCTTATCCAAAAGTACTTTGAAACCCTGGATTAATAGGAACCAAATGTCCTTCAACTGAACTCCAAATGGAACCCAGATAGCTAACTGATAAAAGTCCCTACCTGGTAACTTCTTTTCCCTAAGGATAGCAAGTCCTTATTTTATGATAACATCTGGGCATCCTCATCCTTGCCAAACCCTTTTTTAGAATCCTCTAATCTTATCATGATGCTTCTGTATTTCCTCCATACTTGTTATAACTGAAATTCTTAAACTGCTTTTTGCTTCTGGGTTGAAACTGACAATGCCCTGTAATCAATGGACAAAAATCCCTTATATACCTCAGAAAAAGTGGAGCTCTGAGTTCCCTTCTGAAGAGGGAGGTCTCCAACATGGTCATGGTTCTTTCTTCTTGGGACAAAATAAATTGTTATTGAATTTTCCTACCCATTCTCTGATCTGGTCTCTGTGAGGTACTCACTTCTGGTAGGAGAAGCAGAAATAGTCTTCTCTGACCTGGTTGAACAAATTATAGGAGATATTGATGTCTCTGACCTGTTTATTATCTTGTAGGAGGATGGGTACAAAAACTATATTTAATTTTTCAACTAAGTCAATACAAAAATATAAAGGAAGTTCAAGGTGATGTTTTTGGAGGGTTGAGGGCATTAAATGTGGGGCCTCATGTAGAAGGTGGTGATTGAAGTGAGCCTTGAAAGAAAAGAAGGATTCTAAAAAGCAGAAGTGAGAAAGATGTATGGTGTGGACATGGAAGGCATGTTATGCAAAGAATCCTTTTTAAGCTATAGCAATAGTTCTTTTTTAATCATAAAAGTATTTTATTATTTTCCAGTTGCATGTGAAAATAGTTTTCAACATTTGTTCTCATAAGATTTTTAGTTTCAAATTTTTCTCCCCCCCTCCCTCCAAGACAGAAAACAATCTGAAATAGATTACATATGTACAATCACATTAAGCATATTTCTGCATCAGTCATGTTGTGAAAGAAGAATCAGAACAAAAGGGAAAAACCTCAAAAAAGAAAAAACAACAACAAACAGTATAGTTCAATCTTCATTCAGAATTCACAATTCTTTTTTCTGGATGTGGAGAACATTTTTCATCATGAGTTCTTTGGAATTGTCTTGGGTCATTGCACTGCTGAGAGGAGCCAAGTCTATCACAGTTGATCATCACACAATGTTTATAGCAATAGTTCTTAACTTGGTGTCTGTGTATTTTAAATATAGGTATATAGAGAGAACTGTATTTCAACATAATTGGTTCCCTTTGATTTTGTGAATTAAAAAAAACAACACATTATTCTGAGAAGGGGTCCATAGGCTTGGCCAGACTGCCAGAGGAGTCAACTATGAGACAAATAAGGTTAAGAATCCCTGATCTAGAGCAATCTATTTAAGACAGAGCAGATTGTAATTGTAATTTTGAATTTTCCAGTTTCTCATCTTGCAAGAAAGCAACTCCTCCACACTCTACCAACAAACTATGCAATCTACATCAGATAGAGACATTAAGTCTATAAGTATTTATGCAAGCATATAGGAAGGAAGGATCTAAATAAGGTGCTTCTCATTCTTATATGGATCATCACTGAAATGTAGAAGTGTAGCCTGGGCAGCTAGGTGGCAGAGTGGATATATTCCATCACTATTCAAGGGCAACTTGGTGGTGTAGCGGATAGAACACCAGACCTAGAGTCAGGAAGACTCATATCCCTGAGTTCAAATTCATTCTCAGACACTTACTAGCTATGTAATCCTGGGCAAGTCACTTAATCCAATTTGCCTCAGTTTCCTCATCTGTAAAAAGAGCTGAAGAAGGAAATGCAAACCATTCCAGTATGTGTGCCAAGAAAACCCCAAATGGGATAGTGAAGAGTTGGATACAACTGAAAAAAATGATTGAACAACAGTAAGAAGTCACCTGCATCTTCTTCAGATGTTAGGGTATGAAATGGGGTGGGATTGAGGAGAATGAATTCAGAGTCAGAAGACCTGGGTTTGAGTCTTGACCTGGTCGTTTCTGTATGATCTTCGGCAAGTTGCTTAAGCTCTCCAAGCCTCAGCCTTTCCCCTGTTAAATGGGTATAATAATATTTGCACTACTTGCCTTACAGGATTCCTTATCAGCTAAGTGAGATATTGCTTTGTAAGCTATAAATGTGAGTCATTATTGTTACTGTTGTATAGTTAGTTATAGTTAGTATAACTATTGTATAATATAGTTGTTGTTCTAGTTAGTTACTCACTACCCTATGTAGTCCTGGACTACAACAGAGAAAGGGAAAGAGAACCCCAACAAGATCATTAATCACTAATTATTTGGCAGCCATGACCCCTACTATTGTGGTTCTTTTAGCTTTAATAATTTACCCTATTCTAAGCATAATTACATTAATGAAATAATCATGATGAGTAATTATTTATCCTATTATAATCATTTTAAAGTTGGATTTACATATTATGGAGGGAAAGAGAACAAAAGACAATTAAATTCAACAAACATTTCACTTTCCCTTCCTTTAATAGCCATAGTAGCTGCTATCTTCTTCATGAGCCTTTTCTGATCTTTACCAAATATAGTAGAAACGATCCTTTCTTCACTAATCTTTTTATCCCTCTTTTTGATCATGTATCTATCATACACTAACTAATATTATAGCAATTTGTATTTGACATGCTCTTCTCTTATAATGTCCTCCAGGGAAAGGCATTTGTCTTTTTTTTCATCTCCAAATAGAGCAAAGCTTTTTAAACTGTGGGTCAGGATCCCATATAGCGTCATGTCACTGAATGTGGGTGTTATGAAAAATTTGGCAATACCAAAAGGTTATGTATACCTATTTTAAACACCTATATATACAGAGTTGTATAAAAATTTCTTGGGTGAAAAGATGTTACTGAATGGAAAAAGCTTAAGAAGCCCTGGTATAGAGTGCTGGTCCTGGAGTCAGGAAGACTGGAGTTCAAATCTAGGCTCAGATAGTCTTACTAACTATTTGACCCTAGGCAAGTCATTTAACCTCTCTTTGCCTTAATCCACTGGAGAAGGAAATGGCAGATTTATATCTTTACCAAGAAAACCCTATGGACAGTATGGTCCACAGGATCACAAAGAGTTGGACATGAATGAATAGCTGAATGACTGAACAACAACCTCTTTTGTGGAATACAATGTATTGTACATAGTAGACAGTTAACAAATGTTTGTTCAATTGAATTGAAAATTAAATTATTGAGGATCTAAGATGTAAATGAACTGTGTGGGGCAGCTAGGTGGTGCAGTGGATAGAGCACTGGCCCTGGATTCAGGAGGACCTACGTTCAAATCCGGCCTCAGACACTTAACACTAGCTGTGTGACCCTGGGCAAGTCACTTAACCCCAATTGCTTCACCAAAAACAAAAAGTAAGTGAACTGTGTGTTAGGCTCTGGAGATACAAATACATTGAGTCAAATCTATTCATGGGAATGACATAAAACAATCCATTGTGATACCAAAATAATGCATACCTATACCCAGGTAAGGTTTGTTGTCGTTTGTCCTTAGTTCTCAAAGAGGATTATGACATTGGGAGGTGAGGTCATGACTTGCAGTGAATTGGATTTAAGTGAGGCAGGGCTGTGCAAGGTCACCAACCTCACTCTCTTCTCCAGAGCCATCTGGGTTCAGTAGCAAGATATCAGGACAACTGGAGTTGGCCTCAGATGTTTAAGGCAATCAGGGTTAAGTGACTTGCCCAGGATAATACAGCTAGTAAGTGACTGAGGTGACATTTTGAACTCAGGTCTTCCCAACTTCAGGGTCAGTATTTTATCCACTGCGCCAGCTAACTGCCCACCAGGTAAAGCTTGACCACCAGAAGCACAAATTACCGACCACCAGAGGCACAAAATAAATAAGTTCCCCCAGGAAGAAGGGGTTTTTCTGCCATTAATGATTAGTGCATTTATAAAAAGTAATATTTTAAAGTGTCCCTCATTGTATTCCCTCCTTTGCTGGACCTTAGTTTGTTCTTGTCTCTGATCACTTGTCTTCTTCCTAGAATTACTGCTTATCTTCTATTATCACTGTGAAGGTTGACTGTAATAATAATTGCTTACATTCATATTGAGCTTTATGGCTTGCAAAAATGTTACAAATATTATCACATTTTATCTTCACAGCAACCTTGGGATAAAGGTGCTTTGCTGTTGTTGTTGTTTGGGTTATGAATAGCACTCTATTTCCTCTTTTTTGGGCAGGACAATGAGGGTTAAGTGACTTGCCCAGGATCACACAGATAGTAAGTGTCAAGTGTCTGAGGCTGGATTTGAACTCAGGTTATCCTGAATCCAGGGCCAGTGCTTTAGCCACTGCACTACCTAACTGCCCCCTATCATATAACTTCTTCCCCTTTCTTTCTCCCAGTTGAGTAGTACAGTGGGTTCTAGGTTCTCCTGTACAGTTATTTTTTTCTTCCCTTCCCCCCCAGCCTTAGAGATGGTTACCATTAGGCATAAGTATGTAAATATATGTAAATTCATTCTATATATCCTTCTGTTTATCAATTATTTCTCTAGATGCAAATAGCATCTTCATATATCCTTAGTAGTTAATTTGGGTATGACTTAGTTGTTCAAAGTTGTTAAAAAACAACATTGCTGTTATTGTATATAGTACTTCCTTGGTTCTGCCCATTTTGCTCTTTATTATTTCATGCAAGTCCATCCATCTTTTTCTAAGACCCTCAAGCTCATCATTTCTTATAGCACAGTATCACGATCATATACCACAACTTGTTTAGCCATTCTCCAATGGACTGGCACCCTGCAATTTCCAGTTCTTTGCCATCACAAAGAGACCTGCTATAAACATTTTAGAACATATAGGCTCTTTTCCTTTCCCCCTAATTATCTTTGGAAACAAACCTAATAGTGATATTGCTGGGTCAAAGGGTATAGGCCGTTTAATAATTCTTTGGGTATAATTCCAGATGGCCCTCCAATGGGTTGGATCAGTTCACAGTTCAGTGGTGAATTAGTGTCCCAATTTTTCCACATCCTCTCCAACATTTGTTGCTTTCCCCTTCAATCATTTTAGCCAATCTGATAGGTATAAAATGATATCTCAAGGTTGTTTTAATTTGCATTTCTCTAATCAATAATGATTATGGGCATTTTTTCATATAACTAAATTGTTTTGATTTCTTCATTGGAAAACTGCTTGTTCATTTTCTTTGACCATTTGTCAATTGTTAAAGTAGATGCTATTATTATCCCTGTTTTACAAATGAGGAGACTGAGGCCAACAGTGGTTAAGTGACTTGCCTAGAGTCATACAGCTAGTAAGTGTCTAAGGTAGGATTTGAACTCCTTACTTACTAACTATAGGTCTAGCACTCATTGCACCCCTGGGCTGAGAATTTGTTTTTAAAATTAAGCTATTTTAGAAGTACATAGTATTATGCAGAAACACATAGCAAAGATACCTTCCAGGATGATATGCAATTCTTAGAATTCTTATTTTAAAAGATATGAAGTTCATGAATCATATTTTCTCTTCTGGCCGGGCTATGGCCTTGTCTGACTTAAAGCTTCCTTCAGGATTTCTCATTCCCAAAGTAAATCAATGCTGAGTCATGAAGAAGTTGAGCTGCTCCATTTATTAAGCACTTACAAAAGCAGAATGATTATTCATTTGTACATAAGGACCTTTGTGTATACACAACCCCAGGGTGTAGAATATATTTGGATCTTAGAAAGAAATCATGCACATTTTTCATTATATAGAAATGAAGCAGGTTTTCTTCCAAAGATAATTACATTTTGGGTAGCATACTTTTAAAGATTGAAATATTTCAGTTTGATTGTTTTTAACTTCACATATTTAGAATTTTTTTGAGAATTTTTGCTCTCCTATCTCCCCTTCCCCCTCCCCTCCCCATTGGCTTGAGGTCACTGTGTACATAAGAGAAGGGGAAAAGGGCATCATCTGATATATTTGATATTGGTCACCATCAGAAACAGGATTCTGGACCTCACAGTTCGATGGGCTGGACTTCAACCATCTTTTGCTCTCAGGCTCTTTTGTATTTTAACTTTAGTGTTCAATATTCAGAGACCTCCTCTGTGTGTGTGTGGTCCTCAATTGCTCATGATGAGATGAGGTACATGTTGCATTTTGGTCACTATTTTTTAAAACAACCAGGCTGAAATTTTGGCAACCAATGGGTGTCCAGAACAGGTGTAATTTCTGATTAGTTTAGAAAGGAAGTAGCAGAAAACTTGTCAATATTGTGGGCACACGCTGACTTTGAAGGATACCTCGACCCATGCTGAGTTAAAGTTGCTTATTTTGAAAACAGGCAATGGTGTTTATCAAAGCCTGCTCCATGCAGAGGCCCACAATGGAATGTTAAGATGTGTGCTAAGGATATGAGGCTGATTTTCTCAAGAGCCTTTGAGAGATCAGCACAAAATATCCAAAGGTACTACCAGAAGTTATATATAAGACTAAAAAAGCAGGGTGAACTTGTATTGCTATGCTAGCAACAAAGATGCATATTACAGCCACATATATTAAATACAAACATATTATGGATACATTTTGGAATGTAATAGATGGTGGGTTAATTTGATAAATGTCTCATTGTGCCAAAAATTCATTGAAATTTTTTTTTTTACAAAATGCTTTTCCAGAACAATAGCATCTACATTTCCACATGCAGCACATATCCCAGAATTGAGGGGAGGAGGGGTGAGAGTGGGGGGTGGGAGTGATTTCTCCTTCTCAGCCCTTCATACCTCTCAGGAACATGCATATTACCCAAGGTTTAGAGATAACCCTCCAAAATATTAGCTGAAAGCTTCCTCAGAAAGCAAATCTTTCCCACATCCTTCCCTGCAGTTCCTCTTTAAGAGATGTCAGCATGGCTGAAAGAATGAAGTGGCTCCACATTGTTTGTCTGAACTCTTATGTGCTTAACATTTCCATAACAAAAGTGCCACTCGACTTCTTCCCAACTAATGCAACTCGAGGGCTCTCGTCCTCCTTTAATAAAACATTGTTGAAATCATTTATTTAGAGCCCCTGGTTACTAGTGGGAGAATGACCATCTTTGTGCCAAAATATAGTGTATACAGTTCACTATTTTGTAGTAGATCATTCTGTTAGTTAAGAAATTGATTAAATAGATGCCCCAGAAAGTGTTTGTGCTAATGGTGAATTACTTAAGTCACTCAGAGTCAAACACAAACCTTTTCAACTGTCCACCACAAGCAAATGTCTCAAGTAAAATACAGTAACTTTCAAAACCACTCCTCAGTTGGACAAGGGAGGAAACCAAATACAGGAAAAAGCTACTTTCTGATTATGAGTTATTTAGATCATAGGCATCTCCTAGCTGTACTTGGGTTAGATGAGGGGGAAGATTGGAATGGATTCTTTAAAGTGTCTTGTCATCCTTGTTGTGAAAAGTCAAAAGTCGAAAATAAATAATTATCCCCCCCCTCCCCTTACATGTATTGGAAATGAACCCATGAAGTTAAGCTAATGAACTTCTAAAATGAAGCTGATGAGCCAATAGTAGAAAGTGATGACTAGGTTTTACTATGCTCCTAGAATGGTGACACACACACTTCCTAGTGTCCTTGCAATTTCCCTGAAGAATTTATTCGAGGATAGGCACAATAAAACTGAAGAATCTCACTTGGGTAATTTCTCTGGGGATCTCCAGTGGTAACACCAGTTACCTGCCTTTATAGGTGAATCTTCTGTGTAGTATATGCTACAGTTTGTATTAAAATGTGTTTCCCTACAACCAAGTGGAAGTGAGAGCTAAGACCCCATTTCCTACATAGTAGGTGTTTTAAAAGGCTACAGACAAGCTCAAGGATGTAGAAGTTGTTAATGTAAGAATTCATTTGCCTAGCCCTATGTTCCCACCTTACATATGTGCACTGCCTGTGTACATTGCTACATATTGTTAAAAATAAACAGAGACCTTATGTTATGTCCATTGTGATTATATACAAAAGCTTTGCTTGTGTGCTTGGGTGATCAGTGAAGCTTGAATCTCCTTCTATTTACTGTATGGTCACTGTCAGTTCAATGAACTGCCTCCTTGTTCTCCACCATTGTCCCACACTCCCTTAAACATTTGTCACTGAGGTGCCTCCAAAGACAAATAAACTGTCACTGAGAATGCAAACCTGGTAACTGGGAATTTTTTTTTTTAAAAAAGGGCAACAACACATGATTTTACATGAAATCTAAAAAGGAGTTCCTTCTCACCCTGGAAGTCCTCAGTTGGGAGTGGGGGCATTTTCAGATCATGCTTTCATTCATACCACATTGATTGTGCACCTACTATATCGAGGCACTCCAGAAAAATCCCTATTGGATTCCTAGGGGAAAGGCATTGGTCTTTTCTTCCTCTAATGATAATCCATAGCACTTTCATTTAAGGCTGCCAAGTGTCCATAGTTCCTACTGGCTCCCTAGAGAGTTGAAGATATTGCATATGCCAACATCTATAAAATTTTTTCTGCTTTGGACAAGCTGGAAATATGCTGTCCTTTCACTCAAACAATAAATAAATAGCCTTTGGCTTTGATATTGCCACACATTTTCATAGGATCTCGCAGCTGGGTACTAGGTTCTCTTGTATAATAATTTAAATTAAAACAAACTACTGATCAATGTTCACTTTCTACAGGGAAGGAGGCATAAAGACTCGTGTCCTCCCTCCCCACTGGTGCTCACTGTTGATTTATTCCAGGCAGATGCTTTTGACAGGAGCCGGTAAAATCAAGTCTTCAGTTTATTGTAGTAGTTAATTATCAGTCCTTTTCTAGTGCTAATGCCTTTTACTCCTTCCTGGGGAAAAACTGAGCCTTTTACTGGGACAAAGGCAACTTTTTAGTAAAAAATGTGTTAAAATGGACTGCATAGATAGAATCAAGACACATTTAAATATATTTAAGAGCATGCTCAAAAGGATTGCAAACTCAGCGTTTTGTAAAGAGGCCTGATTCCATTTACAAGTGTCCTCCAACCACCCTTTGTCCCTTCTTCCTAAAGCAACAACATTTTCAGCTTTGTTTTAACAATATGTTTACTCAACCATTCTGGTGACTTTAGATCACAGCCACACATTATACTCATAAATGGTTGTTTGATATTACAACTATCTTGAACTTTCTGATAATATATGAATATATAAGCACCGGTCTTAGGTTCATTGAAAAGAATCCTGAAAATAAACAAGTGGGGGGAGGGGAGAAGTAGTGAGAATTAAAAGAAAACTAATCCTCAAAAATGGGAGTGGGTGGGGTTGGAGTGAAGTGGGGAGGGGGGGAGACAGAGATTTGTTAATTACTTTAGGCAGCAGAGAAATCTGGTTAAGTTTTCTCGACACATGTTAATATCAAATAAAGAGACACGAGATCTGGCTAATCTGTCGACCCCTCAGACAAAGTTTATTTGTGGTGGCTTTTAAACTTCTGACTTGCCTTCCAATCATAGCGTTTAAAATCAAAAGCTTTAAATAAACACAAGGAATAGAAGATAAATAAACTTTTTTCCCCCTGCAAGTGCCTTGCTTGGCGAGGTTCAGACTCAAATCCCCAGAGAACTGAGCTCTCTCTTTTGTGTTAATGTTTAAAAGATTTTTCCAATGCTGGAGTTTATTCCTACTGCAAACATTTCTATTTACAAGGTCAAGTGTATCAGCACTCGACACAGCTTAAGAGTGTAATTATTTATCTAAGGACGTCTGAGTGTAGATCAGTAGCCCTGGCAGAAAACCAGCCTTCAGCTCATTGCTAAACAACTCTTCACAACAATATTACAAGTTCTGCTAATTGTTCCACACCTCACGTTATTTACTTTTGCCTTTTTTTTTTTGGTAGAATTGTGAAAGGTACCTCAAAATCTTGGGATTTGTAGATCCATTTAAAGGCTGAGATGTTATTGACATGGTTTATTGTATAAGAATGCCTAGTAGCATGGAGGGTCCCACTTTACTGGGTGAAAAGAAAGCCAGAGGAAAGAAGGAGGGGAAAGAATGGGGGCTCCTGATAATCTGGGTATGTGAAAGACAAACGATTCTGTAGATACAGGAACCCTGTCACTAAATCATAAAAACAACTGAAGTCATTCCAGGTAATTAAGTATTTTTAACTGCCTTATTTGCAGAAGTCTAATTGTTCATTAAAGTATCCATGGTAATAGTAAAACCTCTATGGCATTTTAGGCTCTTGGTCTGTACTTTTAACTTTGGGGGATGCATTTGCTCTACTATTGGCTTTAGCATAAGGTAACTGAAAAAAAAAAAACTTCACCACATTCATTATTTAAAACTCTTTACTGATGTACACACTTAACAAAAAAAAATACACAGAGCCATAGTTACATAGGACTTCTTATGCCTTCTATAAAAGACAATGTTTAAGGCAGTCTGGAAATGTATTTATACAAATCAATGCCATCCTCCATAAATTCTCTTAAAAATAAGAAAGTTAATGTCAAATCTATAAAATACACTGTACATTTGCTGTCCTAGAGCATACTTCACAATGGATTATTGTATTTTGTATCCTTTAAAACAAATGAAATCTGTACATTTCTTTAAAAAAGAGTAGCATGAACGTAAATTTTAAACTTTAATTTCTTTTTTTTAAAAAATAAATTATTTTTGAAGCATACATTTTATAAAAATTCTATATACAAGGTACAGCGACTGGTAACAAATCCCAGTTTTAAATACATTTTATATAAGATTTACCAGAGTTCAGCACCCTGATAGTAGAGGCAATATAATTTCTCAAGGTACACAAAAGTTCTTGATGTAAAGAGAACAGAACAGAACAGAACAAAACAAAACAAAACAAAACAAAAAACGCAAACATAACCACTAAACACCACAAAGTGTCTTTCGGAGATGGCAGTGCAGCGCTCTTTTAAAACAAAAGTTGCATTGTTTAGTATCATTAATAACTTCCTACATCGGCATTTGAGTTTGAACACTGGGTGATGGAACGGGAAGTCAAATTTAATCTGATTTTTTTTTAAATAGGAATGAAATTAGCTAAGTACGTTACTCACCATCATACAGTTTGGATTCCCCCCCCCCCCCCCCGGGAGTGACATAGCATTAAAGACCTGATCCCTGCTTCTTTAGTCTCTGAGAAAATTCTGGGCATGGATGCCGAGAAGAAATGAATGAATGAATGAGACTTTAATTCAAGTAGCTTACTCCTTAAAAGATTCTAATTGGTCAAACCATAAGACTATTTGCACATTACCTTAGAGGAGACTTGCAAACAAACCTACAGCAGCATTTCAAGCTTATCTCTTTCAAATATCTGCTAGCCACTAACTAGCCCAGAACTGGGTGGGTTAAAACTGGGAAGAATGCATTCATCAGAACCCCACGAAGTCTAAGGGATCTCTTTGCTTCCAGTCCTGCTACTTCTACCCCCTTTCCCACTCCATTACTGCTTTCTTAAATCTCAAGCAATGCCGGGGTTCCAGCCTACTAAGAGATCTGGGGTATCCATAGTGGAACTGGAGTGGGAGTGGGGGTGGGGGCGGAGGGGGAAAAAAATCAAAAACAACAAAAACAACAACCCTAGAGACAGCGGATTCTCGCTACTTTCTAGAAAGAGGGGTGTGTGAAATTTGTGTTGGTATTGTGCGGGAATCGAGGGGAAGGTAGGCGGGAAGAAACCAGGGTGCAGTTCATTAGTTTTGAAAAAGAGAAAAAATCTGGGGGGAATAGGAAGCAAAGTATCCCTTAGCTCTCCTAAAGCTATGGTTTAAGTACCGATTACTATTACAGGGGAGGGGAGTGAAAGTATGCTGGGGGGTTTGGGGGTGGGTAGGAAGGTGCTTGGGAAAAGGAGAGATAAGGGGAGGGAAAGAGAAAGGGCGGCGGGGGCGGGGGGGGGAGGGTGAGAGACCCGGGAGAGCGAGAACAAGTTGGGTGACCGGAGAATCAATAGACCAAGCACATGGGGGAACAGAGGACTTGGGAGAAAAGGCTACAACAGCGGCCGAACGAGCAGCAGCAGCAGCAAAATGGAGACGAGCAGAGTACAGACGCCCTTGGGAGTCAAGCGGGAGCCGCCGTTCCTCCTCGTATCCCCGTAGGGCAGCTCTCCGCGCCCTCCTCCAGCTGCGGCGGCTGCTGCAGCAGCGCCGCCGCCCGGGCGAGGGGGGTGCGGGACCCCATCCTCCTCGTACTGCGAGTCTCCGGCCGTTCCGAGCCCTCCACCGCCCCGCTGCCCGGGCTGCTCGTCATCGTAATCCTCGTCGTAGTAGTCGTCCAGGCCGCCGTCGGAGCCGCTGCTGCCCGGGCTGTTCCCTAGCTCTGCCCCGAAGCAGAGCCGGGCCATGTTCTCCTTCACCGACTCGCAGATGGGCCGCTCCAGCCCATCGCAAACGCAGTCATTGAGTAAAGCAGCCTTGGGCACCGCCAGCATGTCCTCGATCACCGCGCGGCACTCATCCGTGCAGCGAAGCCCATTGAAAAGCTTCCCGCAGTAGGTCAGATAGCGGTTCAGAGCCAAGTTACACCGACTATCGCGGTCACAGCGCCGACGGGCCTCAGTGCAGCCCATCACGCCGCCCCCGGCACCTCCCCCGCCTGCACCCCCCGCACCCGCGCCGGTGCCCCCACCGCCAGTGCTCGTCCGAGGCAAGCAGGGTTCGATGGCACGCTTGGTAGATTTGCAGTTCTCGTCCTGCGCGCAGTCACAGTCCTCCAATGCTGGGCCCCTCCTGGTGTGGTTGAGCTGAATCAGGGCCGAGATGCAGTGGCTCGGGCACCGCCAGCGGGAGGAGAAGGAGGCAGAGGAGGAGGGGAAAGAAGAGGCGGCCACCGCGGCTGCTGCAGCGGCCGCGGCTGCAGCGTCCTGGCCCCCCTGCTGCAGCAGGACTGGTGCGCACGCCTCCACGTACTGGTTGTACGCGTAGCTGCACTCGGGTTCCCCTTGACACTGCAGCAGCGCCTGCCAGCAGATGAGCCTACGGCCGTGCACCAGCACGGAGCCCCGCGGAGGGGAGCCCAGGAGCAGCAGCGCCATCAAGCACAGCCAAGTGCCGGGCACTGTCCACCACCGGCCGCCGCCGCCGCCCCAGCAGCCCAGAAAACCTGCCACCATCGCGGGCAGCAGGAGGAGGAGCGGCAGCCGCCGCCGCCGCCGCTGCAGCAGCGGCAGCAGCAGCAGCGGGACAAGAGGGGAAACGGAGGGGAGGAGGGCCACAAGGAGGAGGCACGGGAGGTGGAGTCAGTGCAAAAGTTTGCTAAACTCCTGCCAACTTTTTGCATGAGGGTTTTCATAAATCCATTCGCGCGGCTTGATTTCCCCGTCGTGGTGAAGATGGTTAGGGTGCTTAGTTCCAAGGTATTTTCTGGTGGAAAAAAAAAGACAAAAAAAAATCTGCCAATCAACCCGCTCCCTCCGAAATCTCCCCCAAAACAGTCCCCCGTAGCGGGTGGAATTCAGCGCTGTCCTTGGAGGCTCCGGAGAAAGGGGCCTCGGTGGGGCTCCCTAGGTTGCACCGACACGCTGCAGCGAGAATTCATCTTGCTCTCCCCTGGCAGATGCGTTGTGTGGCTGAGCTGCCCGGGAAAGTTGCCCTTTCTCTCAGTCCCGGGCTTTTTTTCTCTTCTTTCTCAACGTTGCGCCGGCCGCATTGCCGCTGCTCCGCTCAGCTTCTGCCCATCGTCCGCTTTCTCTGCCGTGGAGCACTCTTCTTGTCCCTCCACAGCTCTGTCCCCTCCCCCACCGCACTTCGGCAGCTCGATCCCGTTCTCCTCCGAAGTCTCTACTATCTCCGTTTTCTGGAAGGAAGGAGGAGAAGAAACTCTCAGCGGTAGAAAACGGGCTTGCTCGGGTCCTTCTGCTGCTGATGCTTCTCCCCTTGTCAACAAGCGCTAGAGAGAAGCTCCTCAGATCCAGTGTGTGGACTTTCTCCCAGCCAGGCTTTAAATACAAAAGTCCTCTTGGAGCAACTGCAACGTGCTTAGATCCCTCCTCATTATGCATGCATGGAAAAGCAAACAAATAAAAACATTAGCAACGCTTCTCCTCCTCGCAGTTCCTCTGTCCCTCGCTCTCCGTAGCTCCTGCTTTCTCCTTTTCTCCACTCTCTTTTCGCCCTTTGCTCGGCCCCCTTCCCCGACTTTTCGAGATACTATTGGTCATGCCTGTTGTTGTTGAAACTTTTTTTTTTTTAACTATCCACTAGAGCGGGGCTGGGGAGGTGGGGGAGGGAGGACGGGGGATGGTGGGCAGCTCACATTCAAGTCTTGAAAGGAAAGGCTTAAGGAGACTGACAGCAGCCCCAAGGAGCTCCTCCTACTTTTAAGGAGGCTCAGAAATGTAGTCCCTACTCCTGCAACAAACGAATTTGCAAGGGCTTGCTTCAGGCAGCTGTTTGCATCCGGCAAAGCAACGGGGCTTTTGGATTTGTTTTGAATTTGTTGTTCTATTAATTCTCCCCGGCTCCATCTGTGCCTTCTTCTGGGTCAGGAAATCAGGTTGGTTCGTAGATTTCCCCTCACTACTAAGTCACAATCCTGAAATAATTATTTTAAAATAAGCAGAATTCAGTCTCGAGCTTTTGAAACTTTTTTTTAAAAAACCAGACACAATAAATAACGC
Organism: Dromiciops gliroides; assembly: GCF_019393635.1. NCBI lineage: Eukaryota > Metazoa > Chordata > Mammalia > Microbiotheria > Microbiotheriidae > Dromiciops > Dromiciops gliroides. The sequence goes on along the minus strand of NC_057861.1, from coordinate 500,321,498 downwards.
TTTAATTAGATGTATGCCCCGGAGGCATAATGCTTCAATTCCAAAAACAGAGCTGCTATCCTCTATTTGCACTTTCCTTATTTTATCTTTTCATTAAAAAAGATTTTTTAAATAGAAAGGATGTAGAGCCAGAACATATGCATTAATGTGTAAGGTAATAAAATTAATAAAAATTAAATAACAACGTAATAAAATTAATAAAAATTAGAAATGCAACTTCAGCCGTCCTTTTATAATTCAATGTGAAATATCAAATATTCCATGCATACTTTTAAATTCTGAGCATACTAAAAATCTGACGGTTGTCAGAACAAATCAGAAGTTGCACGAAGGACATAGCCAGGCATTCATCTAGATTTCTATTAACCTGTGAAGTGAAATGTTTGATCCACAAGGCAAATTCTTGCCTTGAAATGAAGTTCCTAATCTGTCCTGCAGGGTAGTTAGTTAGTAGATACCACTTCCTTTGGAGGATAGTTGAATTTTATTGCTACCTTAATTTCATAGCAACACGGTCTTTGACCACAAGAGGCATTGGGAGTCTGCTGCCTGTCAAAACCTGGCTTTTTTTTTTCCTTTCCCAGCACTCCCCCTCCCCTCCCCCTCCAGAGTATCAACTCCATCTGTCACAAAAATTAGAGCTAAATCTACTTTCCAGTACCAGAGGGAGCTTGGGTTCCAATGCTTTGTGTATTGCTGTTTGCCTCAAACCACATGTAAGTTGAAATTGAGACCAGAGTCCAAGCAAATGTAGATTTCTGAGCTGAAAAGCACCATCTTTATTTTTAGATTTTTCTTTCTGATTTCATATAAATAAACTGGCTTTGCTACCTGAAGAAGCAGAACAAATGTTTTTAAATGCATAAAACAAAATATCAGTTACAAAGGAAACCATTTATATTGAAATACAGTTAAAATATAATTTAAAAAAAACCTCATAAGTTCACTGACCCTTAGGTTAAAACCCCCCAGAATAATCTCTAAGTTTTATTCCAGTTCTAAATTATGTGAACCTACCATTTTGCCAATTAAAATCAGTATTCAGCTATTTTAATTGTTTAGAAAACTGGACCTGATGTTCAAACTGGTATTTGAACTATAAAATGTTTGTCTCGTCAAATATTTAAATCTTTTATTTCTCTCTTTCTTTTTTCCCTTATGTCCAGACCTGTAATTTCATCTATGTTGGGAATTTTTACACAGAATAAAAATTTCCTCTACTGATGAAGATTGGCTGTTGTCCAAAATGAACAGTTTGGTGAATTGCCTGGGACTTTGAGAGTTTAAGTCACTTTGGAAGCATTGGTAGTGCAGTGGAAAGAGTATTAGGTTTGGAGTCAGAGGTTCTGGGTTCAAATCCAAGCTCTGTTGCTTGCTTGACTTGTGACCTAAGACAAGTTAATAATAATAATAACAGCCAAAACTTATACAGCACCTACTATGTGCTAGGAACTGGGCCAAGTGATTTACAAATATCATATTTGATCCTTACAACATCCCTGCCTGGGAGGTAGGTACTATTATTATCCCCATTTTACAGAGGAGAAAACTAAGGCAAACAAAAATTAGGTGACATGCCAAGGGTCACTCAGTAAATCTTCAAAGCCAGAATTGAACTTAGTTTTCCAGCTACATGGTGCAATAGATAGAGTGCCAGCTCTGGAGTCAAGAAGATCCATCTCCTTGAGTTTAAATCTGGCCTCAGATACTTACTAGCTGGAGGAATAGGTGGTGGCATATTGTGGAGGGCCTTGAATAATTGACTAAGTAGTTTGGACTTTGTTCATTAGGCAAAGGGAAGCCATTAGAGAGTTTGAGCAGGGAAATGACGCGAACAGAACTACTGATCAGGAAAATTATTTAGCCAATGGTATTTGGGCTAGGCTCACAACAGGCTTACCATTTAGAAGGCCATTGTCCAGGCAGGTTAATGAAAACGAGAATTACAGTGATTGCATAAAAAGGAGGAGAAAGATTCTAGATGTATTATAGTGGTAAAATTGACAAAACTTACCAATTCTTTGGGTATGGAGGGTGAAGGAAAGAGAGGAATCAATGAAAATGCTGAAGTTTCCACCCTGTTTGTTGGGAAGAATTATAGTACTCTAAACAATATAGTTCAATTGAGTGAGCATTTTTGTTTTTCCTGTATTTCTTTTTTAAAAATGTTTTATCAGTGCTTTTAGCCTTTATGTCACAGTTATTTCCTACTCTACCGCAGATTTATTTTCCCTTAAGCAAAAAAGATAATTAAACTAAAACATCAGAATCAAGGACCATCTCTGACAATGTGTGTGATATTTTGTCCTAATGGTCTCCTATCACTCGCTTTGAGGGAAGAGGTATGTGTGGCTATCTCTTCAACTGGACTGTCACTGGTTTTTCCAGTTTCTCAGAGTTTGAGTTTCTTTTAGTGATCTTTTCATTTACATGGTTGTAGTCATGGTATGTATTATTATCTTGGCTCTGCTTGTGTTTTTCTGTATCAGTTCATGTAAACTTTTCCATGTTTCTCTGAATTACTCATATTGTTCAGCCATTTTCCAGGAGGGGGCAATCCACTTTGTTTCCAATTCTTTTCTACAACAGAATATTGCTGTGAATATTTTGCAATATACTGGACCTCTGCTTTCTGCCTCTAATTTCCTTGGAGTATATATGCCCAATAGCATGGCCATCTTTGCCAACTTTCAAGGTATGTAGTGAAACCTCAGAGTTGTTTTAATTTATATATATATTAGTGGTTTGGAATGCATTTTCATGTAGCCATTTAGAGTTTTCAATCTTTTAAAAAACTATTCTTAGTAGAAAAAGTAGGTTTAAAAGAAAATATGATTTCAGAATTGAACATGTTAGAATTGTGTTGCTTATGCTATGTTCATTCATAAATATTCATATGTAGGACTGGCGATCAGGCAGTAGCTAGAGTGGGAGATAGATATATTTAGTTCTTAGCCACATCTTTCCTTTTAAAATCATCTCAACTTCTAATTTTTAGTAGATGGGGTTATTAGAAAGTTTGCATTTGAAAAAACTAAGGTTAAGAATTCAGAGCCATATAATATGACAGAAAAGGAAATGGATAAATATTTGAGAGGGTGTGGGAAAATTGGAATACTAATGCACTATTGGTGGAGTTGTGATCTGATCTAACCATTCTAGAGAGAAATTTGGAAGTATCCCCAAAGGGCAACCAAACTGTGCATATTCTTTTGGTCTAGCAGTACCACTACTAGGTCTGTATCCCAAAGAGATCATAAAAAAGGAAAAGGACATACATATAAAAATATTTATAGCAGCAATTTTTTGTCGTGGCAAAGAATTAAAAATTGAGAGGATGCCTATCAATTGGGAAATGGCTGAACACATCATGCATGAATGGAATGGAATACTATTGTGCAATAAGAAATGATGAGCAGGCAAATTTCAGAAGAACCTGGAAAGACTTACATGAACTGAAGCAAAGTGAAATGAGCAGAACTGGGAAAACATTGTACATGGTATCAGCAACATTGTGTGATGATCAACTATGAATGACTTTGCTCCTTTCAGACAATTCCAAAGGACTCATGATGGAAAATGCTATCCATGAGCAGAGAAAGAACTGATGAAGTGTGATTTCAGATCATGGCATACTATTTTCACTTTATTTTTTTTCCTTTTGGTCTGTTCTTTTACAACATGACTAATATGGAAATATGTTTTATATGACTGCATATCTATAACCTATATAAAATTGCTTACCATTATGTGGAGGGAGGAAATGAAGGAACAAGGGAGAAAATTTGGAACTCAAATTTTTAAAAATTAATGCTTGAGGCCAGTGCTTCTGATAAAGGCCTCATCTCTAAAATATATAGGGAATTAAATCAAATTTATAAGAATCCAAGTCATTCCCCAATTGAGAAATGGTCAAAGGATATGAACAGGCAGTTTTCTGATGAAGAAACCAAAGCTATCTATTCCCATATGAAAAAATGCTCTAAATCTCTAATGATTAGAGAGATGCAAATTAAAACAACTCTGAGGTACCACCTGACACCTATCAGATTGGCTAAAATGACAAAAAAGGAAGATAATAAATGTTGGAGAGGCTGTGGGAAAATTGGAACACTAATGCATTGTTGGTGGAGCTGTGAGCTGATCCAACCATTCTGGAGAGCAATTTGGAATTATGCCCAAAGGGCGATAAAGCTGTGCATACCCTTTGACCCAGCAATACCACTTTTAGGTCTTTTGCCCAAAGAAATCATGGAAGGGGGAAAGGGACCCACATGTACAAAAATATTTATAGCTGCTCTTTACGTGGTAGCAAGGAATTGGAAGTTGAGGGGGTGCCCATCAATTGGGGAATGGCTGGACAAGTTGTGGTATATGAATACAATGGAATACTATTGTGCTGTAAGAAATGATGAGCAGGAAGAGTTCAGAGAAACCTGGAGGGTCTTACGTGAGCTGATGATGAGTGAGATGAGCAGAACCAGAAGAACATTGTACACAGTATCATCAACATTGAGTGTTGACCTACTGTGATGGACTATATTCTTCTCACCAATGCAATGGTACAGAAGAGTTCCAGGGAACTCATGATAGAAGAGGATCTCCAAATCCAAGAAAAAAAAAGAAAGAAAGAACTGTGGAGTATAGATGCTGATTGAACCATATTATTTCTTTTGTTTTGGGTGCTGTTGTTTTTTTTTTTTTTCTATTTTGAGGTTTTGCATCACTGCTCTGATTCTTTCTCTTGTAACAGGATTAATGCAGAAATAGGATTAATGTTATTATGTGTATATATATATATATATATGTGTGTATATATCTATATGTATATGTATAGATATAACCTATATCAGATATAGATATAACCTATATCAGATTACCTGCTGTCTAGGGGAGGGGGGAGGGAGGGGAGGGAGGGAGAAAAATCTGAAATTGTAAAGCATGTATAAACAAAAGTTGAGAACTATCTTTACATGTAACGGAAAAAATAAAATACCTCATACATTAAAAAAAATTAATGCTAAAAATTATCTTTACATGTATTTGGAAAAATACAATTAAATGAAAAAATATTTTAAAAAAGAATTCACAACCATAGAAAGGATCAAAGAAAGAATCAAGGTTTAATTTTTAAAATCAACACATTTTTATTAAGTATCTATTGCTCAGGCTCTGTAGTTGACACAAAGATATGTAGATACACTTCTCTCCCTTTAGACAATTTATAGTTTAGGATGTCAAGAAGCTTCATGGCGAGTAGAAAGAGTCCTTTGGAGTCAGGGGGCCTGACTTTAAATTATACTTCAGTTATTTATTCGATATGTGATCACAGGCAAGTCACTTCTTGGAGCCTCAGTTTTCTCATTTGTCAAAGGGGGATAATAATATGTATACTGCCCACTTCAGAGGATTGTTGTGAGGAAAGTGCTTTGCAGACCTTTTTTAGACACCAGGTCACAATGCTAATAATTAATCTAATCTTATTTGGAAAAAAAAGGACAAGATCTTGGGAAATTCCCTATTCGCCCTGGTGATTATATGCTACATCTTGCTCCAGTGGAAGTCCCAGAGATGTACTTAGCTCTATATAGTTCTTTTTTAAATTATGTATTTCCTTTAAATTTCCATTTAAAAAATAGAATTCTGAATTTTCTTCCTCTCTCTTGCCCCTCTTTCACAAAGAATGTGATATCAATTATACACATGAAGTCATACAAAGCATATTTTTATATTAGCCATGTTGGAAAAAATTTTTAATGAAAAAAATTATTCCTAATTTTTACACTCCGACTTTGTCACTTCTTTCTCTGGAAGCAGATGACATTTTTATTATAAGTTCTTCAGACTTTTCTTGGGTCATTGTATTTACCAAAATAGCTGTCATTCATAGTTGATACAATATTACTGTTACTGTGTTAAGGTATATAATGTTCTTCTGGTTCTGCTCACTTTGCTTTGCATCAGTTCATATAAGTTTTCCGAGGCTTTTCTGAAATCATCTTGCTTATCATTTCTTATAGCATAGTAGCATTCCATCACAATCATATATTCCAACTTATTCAGCCATTCCCCAATTTTTGGGCATCCCCTAAAATTCCAATTCTTTGCCACAACAAAAAGAGCTGCTATAAATATTTTCGTACATTTAGGTCCTATTCTTTTTTCTTTGATTTCTTTGAGAGATAGACCTAATGATGTTATTGTTGGGTCAGAGGAGTTGCATGATTTTATAGCCCTTTAGGCATAGTTCCAGATTGTTCTCCAGAATGATGGGATCAGTTTACAACTCCACCAACAGTGCATTAGTATCTTAACTTTTCCACATTGCCTCCAACATCGATCCTTTTCTACCATTTTAGCCAATCTGATAGGTATGAGGCATTACTCCAGTGTTGTTTTAACCTGAATTTCTCTAATCAATAGTGATTTAGAGCATGTTTTCATATGATTATAGATGGCTTTGATTTCTTTTTCTGAAAACTGTCTGTTCATGTCTTTTGACCATTTATCAATTAGGGAATGACTTTTATTTAGCTTTATACAGTTCCAAGAGTGTGGGTGACCTTTTATCTCCAGCTCTACCTCTTTATCTCTCTGGGTGGCCATATATATAGCACTTTGCAAACTTAGTTCTTTATAAAGTCACTGATCATCATAATTAATCTAAAGCAGTAGTCTGCAAAGTGGGGTTCTTACACCCCAGGGTAGTGTGCAAGGTAATCCATTGGATTAGAAGAAAGATGATATTGGAACTTTTAGTTATGTATGATTTTCATCACAAAAAGAAAGACATTAAAGTTTACAAATTTTTAATAGACACTGGATCCATCACTTGGTCACCTAGTATCATGAGGGAAGAATTGGAGTACCACAATGTGAAGGAGCCGACAGGGATTGACATTTGTTTGTTCACTTTTAGCAAATTTTGAATTTTTCAAATTCTGATGTATTGCAGCTTGTTATACATAGTTAAGTGGATAAGTGGGTTTTTTTGTGAGGCAATTGGGGTTAAGTGATTTGCCCATGGTCACACAGCTAGTGAGTGTTAAGTGTCTGAGGCTGGATTTGAATTCAGGTCCTCCTGACTCCAGGGCTGATGCTCTATCCACTGAACCACCTAGCTGCCCCCTGGATAAGTGGTTTTAAAAGATACCTACAAATTAACTACAAATTGATGCTAATGCTAAAAATATGAGTACAAGTGAATGATAAGAATATGGTGAATCTGTTGTCTCTCCTACTCCTAGTAAGAGTTTTCTATCAGTTATGTTGCAAGGTAGAAACATGATGTACTAATAAGCTATGCTAAAGCCAGTCAAAAAAATCAAGATGATTATTTGAAATATGTATTTACATTCATTAAAAATGAACCTTGTTCTAAGTGCATCTTGTGCTTTAAGATATTAGCCAATGATAGTAGAAAGTCATTAGTAATAGCAAGGGACTTAAAAGCTAAGTTTCTGTTGCCAAAAGCACTATTTGTCACCTTTAAACAGTCTCAAAATTGCTCACTTGGAAACAGAATTTTCCAAGAATATATTTTACATTGCCCTCTACTTTTTTATTCATGTGGATTTGCTTTGTTGTGTCTTGGTTTCTCATAAGGGCACTAGTTTCCATTTGTTCAATCCTAATTCTTAGGCAATTTTTTCTGAAGAAAACTTCAGAGAGCTTTTCCATTTGGATTTTCAAGCTGTTGACTTTTTTTTCATGACTTTCCTGCATCACTCTCATTTTTTGCTCCACCTGTCTTACTTTATCTTCAAAGTCCTTTGAGCGCTTCTATGGACTGAGACCAATTCATATTTTTCTTGGAAGCTTTGGATATAGGAGCCCTGACATTGCTATCCTCTTCTGAGGGTGCACCTTGATCTTCCTTGTCACTAAAGAGACCTTTTATGGTCTGCATCTTTCTCTGCTCATTTTCTCACCTATTTCTTGACTTTTAATTCCTTCTTAAAGTGGGGCACTGGGGCAGCTAGGTGGTGCAGTGGATAAAGCACCAGCCCTGGATTCAGGAGTACCTGAGTTCAAACGCGGCCTCAGACACTTGACACTTACTAGCTGTGTGACCCTGGGCAAGTCACTTAACCCCCATTGCCCTGAAAAAACAAACAAACAAACAAATAAATAAAGTGGGGAACTGCTTCCAGGATGCACTGTCCCAAGCTTCAGGGGATCCAAGGTGGTACGATTTAAGGAGGGACAGGTTCTTCACTCACCTGGCCTGTGCTCTGGTTTGTAAATAACCCCAAGCCTACCTGCTATTCAACCAGGCAACAAAATTTTGTTTGCTGTGGTTGATAGCTCCAGCAAGCCTGTATCCCTCCCTGCACCTGGGCTGCTGCCATTCAAGATAGCTATTTGGTCCCCAGCTAGGGTAGAACAACTGAATTCTGCCTCAGCTCCAGCAGAGACCCCTGTAATCTCCCCTCGGCTAACCACTCAGCCCTCTCACCAGACTGTGAGCTTAGTTCCAGAAGAAGCTGGTGCTGCAGCTAATTCAGAGGGTCTGGGGGTAAATTTCTCTAGCACAGTCAGCCTGGTGTTACATCTATGTCGACTCACTTCGGGTCTGGGCGGCCAGCCTGGGTCTAGATCTGTGTTGGCTCGGCCTGGGTCTGGGCGGCCAGGCTGGGGCTGGATCTGTGTTGACATGACCTCAGGGTTGGGCTCCACTCCTATCCCAGCATAACAGGCTTCTCCTGCCTACCTTCTAAGCCGTCTTTGGCTGGAAAATGATCTCAGCCTGTCCTTTTGTAGGTTCTGCTGCTCCAGGAATTATCTTATGGCATTATTTGGAGTTTTTTGGAATTATTGTGTCAGGAGCTCTGAGAGGTTACTGCCTTTCCTCCACCATCTTGGATCAGCTGGAAACAGAATTTTTAAAAACATAATGAAAAACCTTCTAAATCAAGAGTTTCATTTGCTTAAAATATAAAAATGCTAAACCTGGGGCAGCTCTGTGGCACAGTGGATAAAGCACTGGCCCTGGATTCAGGACAACCTGAATTCAAATTCAGCCTCAGACACTTGACACTTACTAACTCTGTGACCCTGGGCAAGTCACTTAACCCCCATTGCTCAACAAATTTTAAAAAAATTCTAAACCTTCTGATTAATTTTTAAAAATTGACAAGAGGAAGGATGAAAATTTTATAGCTGAATTTTAATAAAACTTTGCATAATTAGAGGATGAGATTGAAGAATTTGTGTGATGATTTAGTAAATACAAACGATAATGCCCTTCTGTTTGGATCTGCATATCTTTACAAAGCATTTTTTAAAATTCAGTTATATCAGCCATTAAAACCAAGTATAGAAATAAACTAAATGCAGAACCCAATGTTGAACCAGATTAAAAAAAATATTGCAGGGCATATTATCAAAACTCTCTCACTAAATAACAATATTAATAATATTTTTTAGTGAGAACAAAATGTTTGTTATGTATGTATGTGTGTGTGTGTATTTCTCTGTGTGTGATTAGTAAATAAATTAGGCAGTGGATGGAGAGTAAGCCTGGGTGCCAGGGAGACCTGGGTTCAAGTCCTGCTTCTGACATATACTGGCTGTGTGACTCTGGGAGTTAAGTCATTTAATGTCTCAGTTTCCCAGGCAGCTCTCTGAGACTATATATACTTAAATTGTGCAGCACTGCATTAGTAGAGGGAGTTTTCTCACTTTGAATTCCCTATGCCAATGAAATCACAGGTCTAAGCCCCTCTCCATGTAAATAAAATGATTTTTAAAATGTTATTTATTTGGTCTTTATCTCACTCTTTAAAATTTTTTTTTGCATAGAAGATTTATAATACATACCTTTTTTTTCCTCTACCCCATCTGCCTAGATCTCACATAATTTCTGAGGACAAAGCTAGGACAGGCCTAGGGAGCCCTACCTTTCCACTTCCCAGTACCTATTGCCCAGTTCCCATAAAGGACTAGAGGATAACCTCACATACATACCTTAATTGGAGACTAGAAAACCTAAACCTTACTCTGTTCCAATCTTTGAAACCACCAACTCTATCCCCAAGAATTGTTGGGTGATGGCTGCCCATACAGCTTGGATGAATAGGGAGTCACCAATCACAATCCTTCCTGTAAGCTCATCAATTTATACCATGGACTAGCATACCCTCCTATTGCTCCTTAAGTCCCACCAGGCCTTAGCATCAATCCCTGCATCTGTATCCACTGGATCCCTAGGCATTTCTCTCTGACTTGATGTTATACCCTAAGTAAGGACTCCTAGGTTTTGTCATCTGCTTTCTTGCTGCACCCTAGGAACTATAGATCTGCCTTGTAGTTGAACCCACATATGAGTATTGTTTTCACCTAGTAGAATGTGAATTCCTATGGAAGGTGATGTCATGACTTGCAGTGAATTGGATTTAAGTGAGGGAGGGCTGTGCAAAGTCACCAGCCTTACTCTCTCCTCCAGAGCCATTTGGGTTCAGTGGCAAGATATATATCAGGATGACTAGAGATGGCACTGGATGTTTGATGCAATTGGGGTTAAGTGACTTGCCCAGGGTCACACAGCTAGTAAGTGTCAAGTGTCTGAGATAGGATTTTAACTCAGGTCCTCTTGACTCTAGGGCTAGTGCTCTAACCACTGCGCCACCCAGCAGCTCACCAGCACACATGATGAGACTGTTGGATGTAAGGTTCAGGTACAGAGGTGATGAGGCAATTATCTTCAGACTTTAGTGGTTGGGGGTCCTTGAGTGTCTCACACTTTTACTAATCAGTTTGGAGATTTTAAATGGTAATAAGCTATGAGCTTGTAAAGGAAGACCTGAATTCAATTTCTGCTTCCAATATATCCTAGCTGTGAAAGATAGTTTAAGTGCTCCCAGAAAGTTCTCTCATACTGTTATTAAAAATGAGCTGCCAATTTGCATTAGTAGGGGAAGTTTCTATCCTATATCCTACACTTATGGAAACACAGATCTCGTGCTTTCTACAAAAAAAAGGAGTGGGGGGAAGGTAGCAATATAATCTGTGATGAGAGGAATTTTACAAGTTGGAAATTAGAGATAAAACAAAAAGATTTACAAGTTTCCAGGTTTCTTAAGTTAGGCATTATAATCGTTTCTCCTGTTTTAAATTGAAAAAGTTAAATTTCACATCTTTCTTTGCACAAGAATACAAAGTTTCAAATATCAAATACCATTCTCTAATATAAAAATCCAAGTTTGGAAAACTCATTTTTTCAGTAAAGTAATGGAAAAAGCCCCCGGAGTTTTTTAATAAATTGGGTCGAGATGTTCTGTAAACATTAAGGAATGTGATTTATAAGAAAACAACCATCAAAAGTCTGAAAACCTTTGAACCTGATGGGGTATGTGTGAAAGGAACCAGCCCTTATTTTGGCTGTCCCCTTTAAAAAAGGTATAAAAACAGAAAACCCAAACATCAAATACACCAGCTAATATAAAATATCTGAGTCTTTTTTTATTACTGTTTCTCAAAAAATTCGTTGAGGGAGGGGAGTATTCCTCATTTTATTGTGTTAGAATTGTTTGCTTCTGCATTTCAGCAGCCCTGTAATTGTCATAAAATAGCTGACATGAAAGCTGTGATTTGATGGACCGATAAAGATTATGAGCCATGTAATTATCTGTAATGGAATGTATACCACAGGCCTTATTGCCACTTCACCAAACACATCACTAGCTAACTCCACCATCTTCACACCTTTCAACTTTATACACTCCCTTTACTGCACTAGGGTATGACTAACCATGAGTCAATCAGTAACCCTTGAATGTAGTCTTAATGGGGATATTTCCAAATCGTGTGGGTAGACATTTTCAATACCAGAACAAAGTTGTTGTTGTTTGGTGGCAGTAAGGTTCCAGAATAAAGCCTGGGCACATATCTTCTACACTATCACAAAGGAGCACTCACCATTACTAAAGAATTGGGGGGGGGGGTGTCACAGAGGAAATTAAGTCCAATGTACTGCCAGAGTCTTCCATAGGAGATGAATTACTCATACCTATCAAATCCATCTTTCTGTTTAAGAACAAGACCCATTAATATGAAAGAGTTCTAAAGTTGGCAAAAATAAAGGTGGCAAATATGTTGGCAAATTAAAAACACCAGTGGAGGAGGAGGAGAAGGAGGGGAAGGAGGAGGAGGAGGAAGAGGAGGAGGAGGAAGAGGAGGGGGGTGGAGGAGGAGGAGAAAGAAAAAGAAGAGGAAGAAGAAAGATATATGTACAACACACTATTAGATTTAATCTACATTAATAACATTTTCTCCATCACTTTCTTAAATCTAGACAATCAAGAAAACAGTAAATCAATCGCTGTATTGTATGTAGTGTTTCCTGATTTCTAATATGTAAATGCTCACACTAAAAATTTAACAATTGGCCAAGCTGGCTCCAGTACAACTCTGGATAGAAGAGTGTATATTTTTACCGAGTCCTATAGAATTATAGAATCATAGAATGATAGAAATAGAAGAGATCTTATAGGTCATCTCATAGGTTTATCATCTCCCTCCCTTCCCCCATTTTTTAATAATAAATTTGCTTTTGACTGGGAGATAGATGAGAAGGAAGAAAGACAGTAAGAGAGAAGAAAGAGAAGAGAAAAAAGTGATAGACAAAAAATGAAAAAGGAAGAGAAGAAAAATGATAGAGAGAAAAAAGGAATAAGAAAGCGAAAAAGAGAGAGGAAGAATAATTCCACTTGCTATTGAAGACCTGAGGAACATTCTGGGGTTGAGAATTATTAGACAATAGAAAATTCTTATGGAAATGGAAGAAAGGTAAGGAAGAGTTTTATGCAAAGATATGAGAGTCCTCTCCCATAGAATATGCCTTTCTAATGAATTTTAGAACTAAGCTGAATATCATCCACCACATACAGAATGGGGGAAACCCACAGAAATCAGTGACCACTGAAGAGCAGTGCCTCTTGGACTGGGGGTAGGGGGGAACGGGGAGAGGGTGTGTGTGTGAGATAAGGGTTAAGTTGAGTTCCCTGAGGAAATTTTCCAGGGAGCAACGAATATGATTCTTAGAAGAACTGCATGAAGGAGTTCCAGGAGCTAGAATGGAAACCTGAAGCTTCTTGAGAACAAGGATTGTTTTTATTCATTTATTTATTTTTGACTGGGTTTTCCTATCTCACTCAGACTTGAAGTGCAAAAAATATGAAATGCATCAGAAAGAAAGAGACAGAGACAGAGAGAGAGGTGGAAGGAAGGAAGAAAGGAAGGAAGGAAGGAAGGAAGGAAGGAAGGAAGGAAGGAAGGAAGGAAGGAAGGAAGGAAGGAAGGAAGGAAGGAAGGAAGGAAGGAAGGAAAAGACAGAGAAAAACGATAGAGAGAAAACAAATCCTACTATGGAGTCTCTGCTCTATTTCTGACTGGGGCCAGGTAGTCTTAGGCAACCTGGTTACCCACCTCCAGTAGGACGTACAATACCAATGCAAACTCAGTGTGAAGTTTAACCCACTGCAGCTCAGAACTCCTCAGCTCAGCCTCTTCAGTAGCTAGGATTACAGGCTTTTGCCACAGTGATTTTTGTTTTTATAATTTGTGCTATAAGCGCTTAGCACAGAATCTTGGACATAGTAGTAACTTTGTAAATATTTGCTGGATTATATTGTATTGTATCAGGGAATTGGGGAGAAGTTTCCAGTAAATCGGTGAGTCTGTCAGTGAATGCAAAGTCATGCATCTTCTAGCCTTAAACTTGTGAAGATTTCTCAAAAGAAGTACAAAAAAAATAGTTGTGGGAAAATGAGCAGGGAGAGAGACAAATGTACGTATAAGTTTTGAAAGTAATATAGTATCAGAGAACTCACCAATCATTTAACCACAGTAAAGGAATTAGCAGCCAAACCACAATGATGATTTAACCACAGTACCTAGGTTCTGGAGACAGGCATAATCAGTCATTTTAATTTATTGTAAATATCCCCTGTGACACCAGAGTCACCCCAGACTCACACTTGGGGTCCTCAGAATAGTCACGACAGGTTTAAGGTACTCTGAAGGCCAATATCCTCTCAAAACCAGAGCTCACCAGCACACTCCAATGTCTTTACTCTTCCTCTAGTGAGCTAAATCACATGATTAATTTAAAGCAAAGACATTTGCTCAAATAGACTAGTAAAAAAAAGTTGCAATAGAACACTCACCCCATAAAGCTAGGACCTAGTCTCCCATACCATCAATGGGTAGAGTAGGAAAGCTTGGGAATCATTGATGAAAGACATAGAGAATGGGTATGGCTAGAGCACACATGGCAGAGAAACCTATGCCTCTAATACTATAAGACCATCAGGGTCTTCTGGTGGTGTTATCCCACTGCTCTCACCAGACCTGTGCCTTGCTGGGTTTGATGGTGCAGTGGGATACGAGACCATAAGAAACCCAAAGGTTCTAACCCCTAAGGAATCCTTCAACTTTAGACATTATAACCAAAGATTCCAGAAATGAAAAAAACAATCTGTTTCCCACCTCAGGAATGTGACATTGCCAGGACACATAGACCAGAGGCAGGCAAACCTTGGGATATTTAGAGACACCTCCATCTATGATGTAAGCACCAATGAGCATATCAAGGCCTGCAAGGAATAAAGATGATACACAAGTTCCATAAATTCAAAAAGTGGATTTCTTGCATGTCAGCAGGAAATGTGACTCATAGCTCATCATTCAACCCCCCCCAACACCCCCTCCCCAGTTTTTTGCAATCTTCTTACTTGGCAAGTAGCCTTCTTTGTCTGAAAACAGTATATAAGTTCAACTCTTCTCCTATTCAGAGAGGAAATCTCCATATAACCACTGTCTCTCAGCCATGTATCCTTCTTTCCCAATAACTCTCTATTTTATAAGATTTGCTGTAAGACTCCAATTCTCTGAGTGAGTTAGCCCTTGGAGCCAGGTTACAAGCTCCTTCCATAACAGTGGAATTATCTGGTGATGTCAAGGAGCTTGTTTTACAGGGCCGACTCCCACTGCTTCTGGTAGTGTTCCTTGGTGATGTTATTATCCTGATCCTTGATTTTAATTTTAATTTCATTTTCATTTTTATTTCCACTCCTTATGAAGTTTCATGCTCCTCCAAAAAATGCAACATATTATTATTATTATTATTATTATTATTATTATTATTATTATTATTATTATTTGCAGGGCAATGAGGGTTAAGTGACTTGCCCAGAGTCACACAGCTAGTAAGTGTCAAGTGTCTGAGGTCAGATTTGAACTCAGGTCCTCCTGAATTCAGGGCCGGTGCTTTATCCACTGTGCCACCTAGCTGCCCCAACATGTAATTATTTGAGAGTGGTGACTGCTAGTGCCATGCTTTCAGCTGGATAGCTGCTTATTTTATCTCTTCAGGGTCACCCACTTTCCATCTCAGCTCTAGTTTGCTAGAATAGAGCGGTAAGAACCTTTGCTTGATAAGTGTAGGAAGATTCTGAAGACCACTTGTCAGGATAAAGTAAAAGACACTGAGGTCCTTTCTTGAGCTAAACCTCCAAGCTTTCAAACTCTGTTGAAGAGAGTGTAACTGCAATTCTGATGAACTGGTCCTGTTGGTAAAAGGCCAAATGTATACTTGCCTAAAAGACTATTTTACAGAGAACTCACACAGGCCAAGCACTTACATGGTGGTCAGAAGGAGTGATACAAGGACAGTTTTAATGTCTCTCTGGAGGACTTTGGAATTGATTGTGAGACATGGGAGATGCTGGCAAAGGACTACCCAGTATGGCATTCCCACATCAAAGAAGGTGCTGTGTTTTATAAGCAAAACAGAAATGAAGTAGCTCAAAAGAAACACAAGATGCACAAATTTAGAGACTCCACCACAAATGTTCACATGGACGATTCATGCCCAACCTGTGGTAGAACATTCTGAGCTCATATTGTTGTTTATCAAAGAGGACCATGACATCAGGAAGGTCATATCATAACTTGCAGTGAATTCGATTTAAGTGAGGCAGGCCTATCTATGCAAAGTCACCAGCTTCACTCTCTCCTCTGGAGCCATTTGACAAGATATAGATCAGGATGACTGGAGATCCCCAGCATTGATTTGATCAGCCACAGTTGGACACACTGTAACTTGACTCCAACATAGTAATATCTTTTTGGTATTCTTTGAGAATGAAGGACAACAATCGACCAGTCCTCTAGGATAGAGTGGTAAGAAGCTTTGCCTGATAAGTGTAGGCAGACAATTCTGGTCACACCTGCTCTGCAAAATGCCCAAGGCAAAGAAAGTTTTTTCAACCTTCTCCTATCCCCTTCCCTTCCTTAAATTCTTTCTGGTTTAGAATAAAAATGAGATTAGGACACAAGGTGAGAAATTCCCAAAATCCAATCTGATTTACAATGGAAAGGAGGAAATCAGGAAACTAAGGAGTCTTAAACAAAAAGAAGAACATAAAAAAATAAAATCTAAAAGTCCAAAGAGCCAAAATGGGGAAAATAAGAAATTAGACTTGGACAGGAAGTTTCACCATGTAAAGTGCCCACAATGCAAGGGTGTGTTAAATTGGGTAGGGTGGCCCAGGAGAAACCAGGACCCTTGACACATTGAGAGAACTCAACACTAACCAGAACTAGTAGCAGCAACAAAAAACATGTGTCACTTCTGTAGCTTGGGTGCCCTCAGGCTAAAATGGAAATTGCCCTCCCCCAACACCCCAGGATTTGGGCTTTTCTTCAGTTTGTTTTCTTTACTAGCTTTTCTCAAACTGGGGGAGAGCTCGTTCACATACACACACACACACACACACACGCGTGTGCATGTGCACACACACATACAAGAATAAAAGATCCCAGTATATGAATGTGCAGTAGGTTACTGAGGATAATGACAGTGGATAGGTGGATAAAGGATTTTGGTGTCCGCTCTATGAGATCCCAAGGAACAATGAGACTATGTTTGTGATACAGGAAGACAGTTCCTTTTTCCTCTCACCCAAAAAGAGGAGAAGGATGAAAATCTTGAGTGTAGCTTTTGGATGACCAGTCATTGCTATCACTGCCGCCATGCTTAGAAAGCTAAACCATGTTAAAGCCATCCAGGGCCAGTAAAGCAAAGATTACTCTGCTTTTGCTGAGAATAACAATAATTATGCTCCCCTTGTTCCAGGGAAAGTATATAATCTATTTCAAAGTTTATCTGTTTCTTTAAAATGAACATTTTTAAAAAAACAACTTCACCTCTAAAAACTAGCATTCATCTAGTATTTCATTGGTCAAAGGCAGCTGGGAGGTGAGTTATGTTTGGGAGGAGAGAGGAGGAAAGACTATCTTTATAAATCGTTGGGGTATCTGACTGAAGGCTTGAATGATCCAAACAAAATTTTTATTGAAAAGGTATTGAGGGCAGCTAGGTGGCACAGTGGATAAAGCACTAGCCTTGGATTCAGGAGGACCTAAGTTCAAATCTGGCTTTAGACACTTGACGCTTACTAGCTGTGTGACCCTGGGCAAGTCACTTAACCCTCATTGCTCCACCAAAAAAGAAAAAAAAAAAGAAAAGATATCGAATTCCCTAGACACAGAATTGAAGGTGAATCCAGACAATTGGTGG